>NW_027041738.1:369422-969422 GCF_035928015.1 Saxophila tyrrhenica | reverse complement strand
TGCGGCAAGATCGCTTCAGCTACAGTGGCATGGGTGATCCCCCAGATTGTTGCATGCTGGGATGACGAGAGCATCGACATCGACCGGACCTGTGACCGTATCATCAATGGCGTCTTCCATCATCCGGCCCTGCGCGATTACGGAGAAGATGGAGCGAGAGATGGACGCTCCGCGATGTTTGGTGTTGTGGAGAAATGGTGGGGTGAGCTCGACGATCGCGAGCGTAACCAGCTTCGTGGTCAGCTCAGCCGCGAGGGTGTTCAATCCGGTCGCAACCACAAAGAGGGCGTTCACGACACTGGCCATGGATGCGGCAAGCCCATTGGCATGCCTTCTTTCGCCACCAGCTCAAGCTCTGGCGCAATCGGAGGTCTTCCAGTTGGAGCTCTCATGGGCGGTCTGAGCTCGGTGATGGGAGGATCCAGCGGCAGTGGCGGCAGTCATGGGAGCAGCTCAATCAGCAACATGGCGAGTAATGCTGTCGGAGGCGGTGCCTTGGGTGGAATCGTAGGCGGCCTCGCAGGCAACATGCTCGGCGGAGGCTTCGATGGCGCCGACAAGCAGCAATACAGCCAGTCTCACCAGAACCGCGATGGGTCGAGGACCGACAAGGTGTTCGAAGCTGGTCATCAACACGGCGGCCCGCATCAGCAGGATCGCTATGGCCAGGCAGAAATGCGCCACACGCAACGTCAAGATGGTGGCTATCAAGACCAGTACTCACGCTACGAACAGGACGGCCGACATGGCCAGACGGGCTACGGCTTCCAGCAGACGACCGATGTGCGTCCCACCCCAGGCGGTGGCTATGCTCAGTGTACCGAGCGCCGCTATGAGCGTCCAGGCGGCACCTGGGATAGCGAGGTACAGGAGCAGCGAGTCTCGGCCTATGGTCAGCAGGAGTCGCATGAAGAAAGGAGGCACGGAAAGAAGAAGAAGGATGACTCTGATTCCGACGACAGCGACGACGACAGCGATGACGACTTTGAGAAGAAGCAGAAGAAGATGCGGAAGAAGGAGGAGAAGAGGATGCGGAAGCAGCGCGAGGATTCCGATTCGGACGAAAGGCGCGGTGGTGGAAGAAGGCGCAGTCATGGCAGCAGTGGGGGTGGAAGCCCAAGGCACGAGCGTAGGGGTAGTGGAGGAGGTGGGAGAGGAGGTAGGGGTAGTCGTCCCGGAAGCGGTGGTGGGCGGAACGACGGCGGATTCGGCGGCTTTCTCGGGGACATGCTTGGGGGAGGTGGAGGAGGTGGAGGTCATGGTGGACGAGGCGGGCATCGTGGCGGTGGAGGAGGGGGAGGTGGAAGAGGGCATCGAGGTGAGTCGACAGACATTGAGTATAACGAGTTTGAGGCACCCGATAACCGAGTGCAGGCCACTGAGCAACGGCCGGAATACGAGGTTGGCGCTGAGCACGGAGGGTCGAGCTACGGTCAGGAAGACCCGCATCGACAAACAGCGTTCCAACAGCCACCGGATGAGCAGCCGTCCTTCGACACCCGGACGACTTATGGAGAGCAGTCGTACGGCGAGCAACGTCCGTACGAGCAGGCTTCGTACAATGCACCGGAGCAATACGGCCAACAATATGCCTATCGAGACTACGAACAGCAGTCATGGAACGATCAGCAGACTTACACCCAACAGCCATCATACGGCGAGCAGCAATCTTACGGTGCTTACAGCGAGCAGCAGCAGTCTCAGTGTGGTGTTGACTCGAACGAGTATCGCGGAGAAGGCGGATACGATCAAGGAGACGACAGGTACGGTGGAACAGGTTACGGGCAGAGCGGACATGGCGATGACGATGGCTACAGTGGCGAGCGACGCTACTAGGGTGAGCATGGCATGAAGTGATGACTTGCGACGACTGAATGGTGCTATGACTGGCTCTGCGTGTTTTCATGATGAAGCGTAGCTGTTTAGAGAGGCAGAACTCTTGCTATACGGCTGATGATATCCTCCCAATCCAAAAATTCTCATTTTGGCATTTAAGCTGCTTTCCCAAGCCACCACTGCACCAGTTTATCGAAAGCTGGGCGCTGACTGTTCGATGCTGACTGTACGTTCAAGATCGCTAAGACATTAGGTCACACCTCACAACCATACAATAGGTGAGCCGACTCGTCGAAACGTCGCTCATCGAAGATACGCTCTCACCATTTCAACGGACAAGGTAACATAGCTATAATGTCCACCGACTCCAACCCGGCCGTCGCGGCGATCCAGGACAACCTCCACCTCATCTTCGAAGAAGCCGACGCCACGAAACGTCGTGCAGCCATCGAGCAACTATGGGCGAATTCTGAAGATGCCGTCTTCGTCGACCCCGAACGCATCTGGCGCGGGCACGATGAGATTGATCAATGCATCACTTCGCTTGTGGAGAAGTTCAAGGGGTGGGTGTTTGTTGAGATTGGTATGCGTTTGCTTTTCCCCATGACTCTGATAGATTGTGGTGTGCTGATTGTTGATGCAGGCGATGCGCAGCTCCTACCAGAGAAGGGACCGGATGGCGGTATGCAGGTCGTGAGGCAGGCGTGGGGCTATGGTCCACCAGGCGAGGAGCCGAAGGTGAAAGGGCAGGATGTTGCTACGTTGGTTGAGGGGAAGATTCAGATGTTGGTTGCGATTCTTGAGTAGATGCGAGGATGGAGGAAGAACACTCGACGTTAGAGGAGATCGAAGTATGTTTCTGAATGAGATGTGGGCATTGCTCTACTTCCTCTGCCCTCGCTCTTCCCGTCAAGAGACAAGGCAACAGCTACCTGTAGCTAAGCTCGAGTGGGCGGTGCGCCAGTGCAACGGGAAGATGCTTATTGGGATTATCTCATTGGGCCATTCACCTACTTGCAGAGACGCCGTGGCATCCATGGAGGCGACGATGGATATCGACATCGATGCGGCGTAGAATTCTGAAAAGGTAGGAACGTGATCATCTACGCCGCATCGATGTCGCTCTTGCCTGTTTCTAGGTCCGGCGCCCAGATGTGTGCTCTCGCCTCCCTTCCCGGTGTAAAAATGTCACTGACCCTTCCACTGCGCGCAATCGAAAAAACCACGCTGCATGCAGGACTCCGAGAACTGCCCTGGCTTCCATAAGCCATCCTCGGAAGTCGGCAACGCCTCCACGTGGCATGCACTATGGACAGAGATATGTGGAAGCTGGTAGACGACCGAGGACATGGCGAACATGCTCTCAGTGAATGAGAAGCTCGGGTTTCGTATGAAATTGAAAGACATGCTGATGCTTAGATTCAGTGAGAGTGCAGGGAGGACAGACATCTTCTTGAAACAGCTGCAGGATGTTGCCAAACGCAGCCATTGGTGAATGAAGGCCTCATCAATACCAACTATTCACTGACCTCCTTGCGTAGCATTGCGCCTGAGCCGCGAAACCCTCTAAGCTCTCCTACCTCTTCACCAAACCAGCGCGATGTCCAACATCAAAGCGAGCAACCCTACAGAGGCGGTCAGAAGCAGAGTAAGAGGCCGCTACAACGACGGCGAGAAGTCGTACGACATGACAGAACAACATCGGAAGGCACTCAAAGATGAGAGTCGAGCCGCGAGAGATCCTCGAGGTCTTTGGGCTGAGTGGGCCATGAGCGAGTTTGGCATTGTCGCAGGCCAGGGCTGGCCAGCCGCAGAAATCGTTGAACAGATTATGAAACACGATAAGAACAAGCCACGGTTGGAGATGCTGTACTGGCTGAAGCTGAGGCGGACTGATATGCTGTGGGCCTTGAAGATCGTGTACCAATGGGTGGTACAGACTGCTGGACGATTCGAGGGCAACGAATTTGCCGACCATTATGTCAGTCGAGCGCAGGCAGCTCTTGCAGCTGTCAAGAATGGCGAGGCGGGGAATTTGAGTGACAAGGATCTAACACAGAAGTTCTGGGAGGCCTACGGGTGTGCGTATTGGGTCCGGCGGTGGGAACAAAACGGTGAGGTGGATATTTGATCGTTCAGTTCGTCTTGGACGGTACCACCGTATCAGTGAGGCTGTAGTGCCTGCTGATGAGGCACAGCCATCCCAACGCCGAATCATGGATGGACTGGGCTTTGCTGCCAGTATCAGGTCAAGCACCGGTACACGTTCCTATGAACCAGTGGTTGGTCCTCCAGCTTAATCACCCATGGCAAGGAGTTGAGATGGAATGGTCGTGGTGAGAATGATATGTGCACAGCCTCAGAGGGCCATATCAAACTCCTTCTGTAGAATGTATGCCTGTGACACCGGCGACACCGTAATTCGCATTCCACATGTACGTAGGCATGCTCGACTGGTTCTTGCGGAGAAGAGACGTGGTGAAGATAGGGTTAAGCTTCCCCACGGATGAGTTGCACGTGATCGTCGCTGGAGCCACATTCTCGAGCTGATGACGAGATTGCGCCCGCTTGATCCACCGAGCTATACCTATTACGATCAATCGAACGGCACGATTCACTGGTCGTTGCCGGCTCAGCCTCCAGATCGCCAAACAATCAATGCTTGTTGGCTGCATCGAAGGCTAAGGCACTGCACAGCACTTGGCGGAGGCGAAGTAAATGAGATCATTATAAGGACGCTGGTGGCGCTTTCTGCATCTTTCAAGTTTCTAAGGCAATCAACGACAACATCACTCATACGGAGCAAAATAGCCGGTCGCCTGATATTGACCTACATACACTCCCTTGAGACCTCTGAGCAGCAGGAAACCCACGGCAACATCAAACACTTCTGGCCAACACCTAGGAATCCACCATTATGAGGGCGTCACAAGCTATCTTCCTCCTCCTGACCCTGGTCACATCCATCCACGCCTTCGCGCTCCCGGACGCCTTCGACGCAAGCGGCGAGAAGTTCTCAGACCTTTGGAAACGTAGAGGCGGTGGGGGTGGTCGCGGGGGTGGCGGGTTTTCCTCAGGCGGCGGCCGAAGCAGCGGAGGCTCAAGTGGCGGCCGTCCACCATCAACACGCGGCAACTCCAACACCGGTGGACGCACCAGCGGCGGCTCAGGACCCCAACCTCGCTCCTACCCATCTGGCAACTACTATGGCGGCGGTGCGCGAGTGCCCTACCGAGCCGGCGGCCGATCACCAGGCGGTGTCGCACCCGTCTTCCTCGGCGCAGGCGCTCTAGCGTTCTTCCCTGGCATCTGGCTCTACGGCGCATACCGCTACAACTACGATGGAGAATACGACTACCACAACCGGACCAGCGGCAGGAACGAGAGCCGACCGGTGGAGTGCCTGTGCGGCCGCTACCAGGAGTGTGGGTGCAATCAGAATAACAACTTCGATTATCTTACCGCCGTGGCCAACAACAACTCGATCTCGCGCGTGGCGAATGTGGACGGCGAGCAGACGCTCGTGATCAACGGTACGCTACCGAATGGAACAACGGTCGACAGTGCGGCGGGAAGCTACAGGCAGAATTTGGCGGAGATGAGTGGGTATTGGGTCGCGGCGGGGATTGTGGTGTATGCGGTGTGGTTTATTTAAGATGTTTGCAGTTTCGGGGGATGTTGCTTGGAAAGCGATCATTGTGGAGGGTGTGTCTTTGATAGCAAAGTCCTGAATGGTGGCGATGTTGTCATGGAAGCAGGATCACCAATACCGAAACCTATCAGAACTGAAACAACTTGTGTCCTCATTCACTATCCTCTACCAAATCGCCTCATCCAACTCAACGGCTCCCGATCTATCCACGGCCTAATGGCATCCGTAAACATCGTACAGTGGGAGCCCTAAAGGGATGAGCATGAAGTCTGAATGATACATTATCTCTTATGTTGCAGTCAGAGGCTTTTGGGCCCAGACTACGCCTCTAAGATCAGAGTCAGGAGTTGCCATGGGTTGCCTTGGGATCTCGAACTTACATATAGTAGTACGCATGATTCTTCCGATCGTTCAGCGCCGCTCTGAACTTGGCAATGAAGACTTGGATTTCCTCCCATTTCCACTGCATTACTTTCGTCAGCAGGAACAGAGCCCAGCCTTCGCAGCCTTGAAGGCAGTAGTAGTAGTTCCATTGGCCGATCTGCTTCATGAGCTGTGCAGTACCATTAGCACAAGAAGCGTCGCGGGTCGAGGAGTCACTCAGACACACCTTATCCTTCGTCCAGCCCCCAACCGGCAGCTTATACCACACCTGCTGTAAGTCTCGAAACCCCGCTTCCCGAATCAAACCCGCCATCCGATCAGGCACATGAAACGTCTTCCCAATCTTCTCCCCGGCATCATAGAACGTTTTGCTCCACTCGGCCATCACGTGATCCTCTCCCACCGTCCCATCATCGCTCCGGAACATGATATCCATATCCAAATGCTGGATCCAGCCACCAGGCGCCATGTGCTCGAACGCCTGCTTATAGAGAGCAGGCCAGTCGCCTATCGAACCCATAAGACAGCGTATGTGGATGCTAAAGCACAGATGGGTAAAAGGGTCAGCAAGTGTCTCTGAACTGCGAATAGCGGACGTAGGGTCTCAGAGCGCAGCAAAGTCTTTGATTGAGTCTTGGAGAAACCTTTCACCCATCAGTACTTACAAGTCGAAGTGGGACTTCGGGAAGGTCCATTCATCTTCTACATCGTCGATATTGAAGTAGCAGTTTGGGGAAGCCCAGGAGGACTGGATGGGGCTTAGGTCGATACCGTGGACTTCAGATTCGGGATAGGCGTCCGCGAAGTCTTGGGCCCAGATGCCGGTGCCGCAGCCGACGTCGAGGACGCGGAAGGGGGTTGAACCTTCATCCGCACTTAGTGAAGATGACTTGGTGGGATCCAGGGGAGCGAGATAGAGTCGGTTGTGGAGTAGCATGGTCAGCATGTGGTGGCCGATGTCGAGGGCGTCATTTTGTTGTTCATCGTTGGGGCCCCAGTAGTCATTCTGGCCGGAGCGAAACTTGTGCTGTGGGTAGAAGGCGTTGGTCAGTATTGATAGAGAAGAGAAGCTTCGCCGTGGTCATACATATGTCCGACCCCATTCTTCCCGGTGGCGGAGGATTGTTGAGGCGAGAGATGTTGTGTCGCTTTGTCTGCGAGTCGTTAGCAAAGCTCATGCTGAGATATGGCATGCTTTTCGTTTCGCCGGCCTCTGGGCATGGAGGACTAGGTATATGCTTACAAGTCATCGTCCTGTCCGAGCGCCGGATCCTCGTCGACCTCGTGTGCTTGTGGTGGGACCTGTCGGTCGTCAGTGAACCGTGTCTCACTTCCAAACTCGAGTCAACTTGCCACCGTCGGTGCCCCAGCATCACCCATGTCTTGCCCCTCTCGCAGACCGTTAGATCATTCTCTAGCCCAGACCGGACAGTTCGGGATGATCTTGATGCACGATATCAGGCTATATGTTAAAGGCGTCAGTAGTGTTATAGCGATCTGCCAATATTGCATAAGAACAAAGCAGACCTTCTACGTTTTGGGCGTCTCGACCTCTTCTATTTCACAGCGAACAGTGGTCGAGGTGGAGTCTGACCGCGAGGCTATTCCAACCAGACGGCTCCCTGCAAGCTCACGTGTCTGCCAACGTCCTCTTGACAGCTCCCACCCTGCAGCTTACCGTCGTCTTTGCATCTTTGTGCTTCCTCGCGAGCAGGGCTAGACTGGAAGTGCTCGAGATTGGTCGGCCAGAAGGCTCGCTTCTGCACGAACTGCAGCGGCTTCGAGCACCCCGATTCGCCAACCACATTCACCATGAACCTCGCGTGGAGACAACCATGCATGCAGACAACAAGCGGCGTAGGCTAGCATTGCATGCCGACCGCCGGCATCGTGGAGCTCTCCACCACCGCCCTGGCATGCCGTCCACCGTATAACAATAACCACCCTCGCGGCCGTCGCCCAGCTTGGCCAGCAGCAGCCCTCGTGGCACCATGGCGCTCCTCGATCCAATCCTCGACCACAAGTGGGTCGTCCTCGCCGCCGCCCTGCTGGTATATGTGTCCAGCATCGCCGTGCACAGGCGCTTCTTCCATCCACTAGCCAGAGTGCCGGGTCCCTTCCTCCCAGCCGTGACGAAGCTCTACCAGTCCTACTACAACGGCCGTTACTACCTCCAGATCGAGAAATTGCACCAGAAGTATGGCCCCATTGTGCGCATCACGCCGGACGAAGTGCATCTCAGTGATGCGGAGAATTATGACAAGATCTACTACATGGGGACAAAGTACTGGAAGAGTCCAATTTACTACAATGCGCTCTGTGTACCGCACTCCACCTTCGGAACGCCGCCCAATGAGGTGCACAAGATACGGAGAGGTGCATTGAATCCAATGTTCTCGCGGCAGAAGGTGCTGGAGCTGGAGGGCATTGTGCAAGAGAAAGCTGAGAAGGTCTGCGCAAGAATGCAGCAGGGTGTAGACAATGGACAGCCGGTTGACTTGCATCATGCTTTCAGAGCGGTCTCTGTGGATGTCATCTCAGACTTTGCATTTGACAAATGCTATGACTTCTTGGAACGCGATGACATCGGCGCCACCTTCTTCGAAATGGCAAGAGGTATTGGCCCAGCACTCTGGGCTTTCCAGCAGTTTCCGAGTTTCCAGGCCATGGCTCTCAAGACTCCGCCGTGGATGGCACCATATATGTCTAAGCCGCTGGGCTACGTGACAGGCATGCAGATGGAGTGTGTGCGACAAATTGAAGGCGTCCAGGAGAAGTTGCGCGACAACAAGGATCTAGGCCGACAGACTATCTTCACGACCTTACTGACTGGTGAAGACAAGCCCGAAGGATACAAGATTCCGACAACTTGGCAGCTGAAGGATGAGGCGTACAGTGTCCTGGTGGCGGCCGCGGACACGACAGGCAATGCGATGACCGTGGCTGCGTTCAACGTGCTTCACAACCAGTCCATCTACCAGAAGCTGGTGGCAGAGCTGGAGGAGAAGTTTCCCGATCGGAGCCAACGCTTGTCGTTTGTAGAATTGGAGCGGCTACCGTATTTGGTGAGTGCTTGATGGCCAATATACATTGTCTGAAATCTGACAATGTCCAGACTGCAGTGATCAAGGAAGGCCTGCGCCTGTCGTTCGGCGTCGTCGGCCGCCTACCTCGTGTGGTGCCTCAAGGCGGTGCAGAGTTCAACGGCCACTACATCCCTGGCGGCTACGTCGTTGGCATGTCGAGCTGGATGATGGTAAGCCTCTCCTGACTCCTGACATTTGCAGCGAATTCTCCTTTCGAAACCTACTGACCACCTCCACAGCATCGCGACCCACACGTCTTCCACGACCCCGAGCGCTTCGATCCCGAGCGCTGGCTCAAATCACAGGAAGAGTTCCGTCGTCTCGACCACAACATGATCCCCTTCGGACGCGGCACTAGACAATGCGTCGGCATGCCCTTGGCCTACACTGAGTTGTACGTGACTCTGGGCACGCTTTTCCGTCGCTTTCCGCGCGGGTTGAGAGTTTTCAATACCACGCCGGAAACGATGAGGGATTATGAGGACTTCTTCAGCAGCTATCATCCGTACAGCAGACGCGAAGAATGGTTCAGAGCGTACATGGAGACGAGTGGTGAGAAAGCTTAGCTTACGCGGTAGGCTAGTATGGTTGAAATGCTTATGATACCCAAGATTATATGGAAGTGCTTCTGACTGATGCACATCGGTTAGTACCACCAATCTAGAAGCCATTCGAAGCTCCCTCTTGGAGTTCTGGAAGGTCTTCATCCAGGCCACGTTCTCGTATGGAGGAAGTGAGATGTGCGTTGTCGCGGCTGATGAGACGGAGAATCCGAGGAGGAACATCCCGAAAGCTGTGAGAAGAGTCTTCTGGCGGATAATCTTCTATGTCTTGGCCATTCCCCCGGTTGGCATGTGTATGTCATCCGAGGAGCCGCGGTTGTTAAACGCCATCGACAAGGGTGAGCCTGGTGTGGCAGCGAGTCCATCACGAATGGGGGAATTCCTGCTCTGCCGTACGCCCACCTCCTGCTTCTCCTACCAAACGTACGAATTAAGGATCATAACAGCTCCATCATCAACTCAGTCTTAAATTAGCCGAGATTCAGCCGAGCTTCGGCGGGCTACGTCAGAAAGTGCCAGTGTCTCAGGTCCAACCCTCGTCCCCTCCAGCTCCAGCGTACGGATTGTAAGGATGAAGAAAAATTATCATTTTAACCATATCTATTCGGCAGCGGAGGAGGGCGATGACCAGGAAAACTGCCCTTCCAACTCCACTCAATCGCGACTGACGCTTGGACCACCGCGTCGACTTCACGCTCTTCTGACAACACCAACCCCAATCATAACCCACTCGACACACTAGGATGTACATCACCATGATTGTGTGCCATTTTGCGACTACTGATCGTCAATAAGGTGCAGAGATGTCCACACCGAGAGGCGCGCACCGCCTAAATCGTGCGGGAAAGCAGTCATGCCTCTGAGCTGCCCTCATTTCAACTTCACTGGCCACGGGCTACCGACCGACTTCTGGCTCCCAATGGCCCCTCATCTTATATACAGAGATAACCGGGGCTCCACCCTCGGTGGACTGGGTCATTGTCCATTGCTGGTCCATCTAGGGACACGGATGCGGTACTCGTGTAAGGACAAAGGAAAGGTAGGAAATCAATGGCCATTTTCCCTGAGCATCTCGCATGTCAGAGTTCGTATGGTATCTTTCTTATGACCACGCTTCAACTTGCGCCAAAAGGTTCTCGAATCACGGTCTTGTTGATGCAATGGCTCATTCTCACCAGCTTTGGGAAACGTTCCTGGAGTGGGAGACGAATGCCTTACAGAACAGTCCCGACAGGTACAGCCTGATACTGTCGGATTGGATGAAGGCCCTCAACGACGAGTGGCGAAGAAAGCTGAATCATGACCAGCTTATGCGTGCCTTGGCCAAAGTCCAGCAATCAACAAGGATCGTGCAAACTTACCAAAAGAAGATCAAACACCGAGACCGCGACATCGCCAAGCACGAATCCAGCTCGATGGGAGCTCAGATCCATTGTCGAGGTGCGCTGGAGCATTGCATCAAGAAGAGTTTGGGAGCCCGAAGGATGCATGCAGAAAATCTCATCAGTTACCAGCGCGAGCAAAACCAACTGGACAGAGGTGGCTTTCCAGCAGCTAATAACAACTGTATGGCATACACAACGAAGTTGATTCAAGACAACGCGTTGGCTATTGAGCAGGCTGAGACGCGGTTGGCAGAGTGCCGGACGTGGCTTCAGCAGGCCGGATTGTCCGTTCATGTGAAGTACGGTGGGCGTGCAAAAGAGCATCCGGTTATGCATCCCCAGCAAGCGCAGAGAAGTGCATATGAAGCCCAGGGAGTCGCGCAGCAGCCTCGCGTGCTGAATGTCGACGACGCTGGTCAGCAGCTCCATGGTCAACTTCAGCAAGGGCAGAACGACAGACAGGGAAGCCAGCATTCTGCCAACGACGCTCGCAATCGCGACGACGATGACGGACCCGCAAGGCAGCAACCCGCCAATAATGCTCGCGACGGCGACGCTAATGACGATGATGATGACTATGGCAATAGAAGTGGCAGCAGTGGCAATGGCAATGGCAATGGCAATGGAGCAGGAGCAGGAGCAGGAGCAGGCGCAGGCGCAGGTGCACCCGGTGGCGGCAGGGACTCGTCCCGTAAGGACGGCGGCCGGCCGGACGATGAAGAAGACGACGAGGAAGACGACGATGAGAAGCAGAACGAGGTGCCAGATGAGGGTGAAAACGAACTTGCCGCAAATGGCGAGCCGCAGGAGCAAGTAGCACAATCACCCTTAGAGCCACCCGGGGGGTCGGACGACGATGACCAGCATCAGAACTTCGAAGAAGGGTTCCCTGATCTTTCCGACGAACAAGTCGTCAATCCATCAGCAGATCCACATTTCGAAGAGGTGTCTCCCGCGATTGCTGAAGAACAAGTTCTCACACCAGCAAGGAATCCAGGACGCCGCCATCGCAGTTCTTTCCTCCCCAATGATCCGGCACCGGGTCCACCATCTCGAAACTCAAGGCACACTCAGCAAGCAGGAGCCGAGGCGGCCGAGAACGGTGAACGTAGGAGAGATGTACCTTCTCGTGCGAGTTCTAGCGCAGCGCTTGCTGCCCTCCGGCAGGGCTCTAATCCTGTGCAGCACGCGGGCGCCTCTCGCAATGTCGACCAAAGCATACGACAGCCCGGGGACAGCAGGACGGATAGGCTCACCAAGAGAGATCTCGCTGCACACAAAGCTTCTTCCCCGATTGATGGGCCAAACAACCCTTCTGGAAGAAGCAATCTTTCTGCGATTGAGCACGCTGGCAGCGCTAATGCCAGCAAAGTTTCGAGTCTACAGGACTACTTCAGCCAGCTCAATCACGGTTTATCATCCAGAAAGAAGAGAGGCGGGAGCAGTGACGATGAACAAGACGGTGGTGCAGGACACAAACCTTCGAAGAGGCTACGCACTGGGCCAGCGAGTGGCAATGCTCACAATCAACCACCATCTCTCCCACGGGGTTCGGCCAGTGTCGCAGCTGGAGATGGCGGTGGGAGCCCACGCAATACGACCGTACAGATCAAAAAGATGCCTCCCAGCGCCCGGCAGTATGCAATCAAAGCGCTCAGCGACGAAAACGGACTCCCGGGGGTCGACGCTAAAGTCATACTGAAAAAGGTCAAGGAGTTGTGTGAAGCGTACTCGGAAGAAAGAGATTGGACAAAACTGCCACCCATCACCGAATACTTGACCGCCGACGGGTCGACCAGGGCTGGCGCAGCATCGGATGCACTTTCCAGACGTCTGTGGCAGCAGCGGTGGTTGAAGTTTTGCCACCAAACGGTTCGCTATCATCCGAGATATTCAGGGCTGACCCCGAGTTTCCATAAGCTGTTCAAACGCCTAGACAAGATCGGGAAGCATTTGGAGCCCCCGGACCTGGCGGGCGATCTAGACCCAGAGGCATTGCTCGAAACTTTTCGGTTACAGGTAGTCAAGCTTGAATACCCCATCGTTGAGAAAGCTTGGGAAGCGTACGTGGCAGGACTTGAAGATGAGGCAGACCGGGCATCGATAGAAAGATCATATCGCGAGGTACTCCAAGGTGCTATCGAAAGTCTGGGTGATCCTGAGTGGCCGCCTTCGGAGCAGCCTGGACACAGTCGCGTGGCAGCTCGGCAAGACGAGCCCGAGCAAGGTCAGCAAATCTCTGGGCAGCAGTCTCCCGGCAAGCTGATGCTTCATCAAGATCGCTGGCATGCATTCGAGAGGCGCCTCACTGGAGAAGGTAACAGGCATGACGCACGTCGGTTTGTCAGGTTAGGAGACTGTCTCCTAAAGAGTGGAGTGTTCAGGGACCCGCCCACGTTGCCATTCGATCAAGATTCGGATGAGCTGTTCGAGTCGTTCAGAAGCGAAGTGGTCAAAGTCGTGAGACCGCACGCTGAAAAAGCCTGGCGTGATCGCATCGAAACGGTTCGCGAACAGGAGGGAGGCGCTCGTGCTACGCTGTGGGAACAGGAATGGCAGAACGCACGACAACGAGAGGTGGATAGTATCCCAGAATGGCCACCCAGGCAGCTACAACTGGACTCAAATCTGCCACGCTATCCTGTGAGTAGTCACATGTCCGAGGCGTGGGAGTTTGCGGACGATTTGGGCTTCGACGGTGAAAAGGCGAATGTAACAGGCCGATGGATGTTCATGGAATCTCTGGGTGCTGGGGGCTTCGGGCGTAAGTCGTGTATCGATTGTCGAGTGAATACCCGCAGTTGACGTCCATACAGATGCAGGCCTCTGGGTGAGATTCGACCAAGCTGGGAAGATCATTGGAGTGCGTAATTCAAGCATGAGTACACCATAGCACAAACTAATCGTGAAACAGAGAAAGGTCGTGAAGGAGTCGTACTCGACTCCAGACCCTTGGAAAGAGCCTGTATTCTGGAGCGATCCACTTACGAAGGAGATACCGCGTGATGTGGCGATTCATCAGAAGCTATGCACTGCGCCCAGCGCCCACAACATTGTCAGACTGGACAGTTGGGGCATGTACGCAAGGCAATACATGTACAGGCTGTACATGGAGTACTGCCCTCACGGTGACCTCCGCGAGTTGATAGAAGAGCGCCTAGATTTCAAAAACCGAGAATGGCTTGACCAAGAAGGCCAGCCGACTACTTAGTAAGTTGAAGAAAAGGGTATCTTGCAGGCTGCATTCTAACCCGTAGCAGTTGGTTACCGGAGGAAATGCTGTGGTGTGTCTTTGAGGCATTGGCGAGCGCTCTCTGCCTTCTCCGAGACCAGCAGTTGCCGGGATCGCAAGAGGCGGCTGTCGATCCACAAGTCATCTTTCATCGAGATCTCAAGCCGGATAATGGTACTTCAGACTTACTAAGCACAATGGGGTTCAGCTCACTGACGATGCACTAGTGTTCCTGGGGACGAGAGATGGCGATCTCTGGAAAGGCATGCCTGTGCCAAAGGTACGTAGGACTGTACAGTGAGCGTGGAGCACGACTGACTCTGCCAGCTGGGAGATTTCGGCATCGCCATCGAAGAAAAGGCGCCAGGTGTTCCAGATCCGAGATGGAACTCTCGTGGAATGGGTACAACCTGTTGGCAGGCCCCTGTATGTTAACAATCGTTTGGTTACCAGCCCACAATGTACTAATGACGGCGCAGGAAGCCACAAAAGTCCCGTACGGAGTCGAATCGCAACTGTCTCCATTTTCCTCGGCGTCAGACGTTTTCGTTGTGGGCCTCATCATGGTATCGCTTACAGCTCTTAATCGACACCTACCACCGGCAAGAATGAGTGCAGACGAGAATACATATCCAACCCCCGCGAATCCGAAGCACGGAGGGCGCAGAATGTACTCGGAAAATCTTGTTGAGGCGATACGAATGTGTCTGCCCAAAGCTCCCGAAGACCGAATCGTAGCTGATGCATTGTATACACTGGTTAAGGCCGAAGTGACGAGGCGGGATCCTGAGGAGGGAAGCGTCCCAATGAATATGGTGGAGCCCAAAGACAGAGGTGTTGTCAGGTTTGTGCCAGACAAATATACGCTGTGGGCAGATTGATAGACCGCGTGTATATAGGCAAGATTCTGACATAGCCACGTGTTTTTCCTAAAGCTACTGATCTGAGCCCCAAGCCGCTACATCATTACCTACCTCTCGCTCTCACTTCGATTTGCCGCCGACAGCCAGTTCCACCTTCGCATCTCGCTTCATGTTCGTCACGTCCAGGTCACTCTCGATCGTCTCATAGTCGTAGAAACCGAACGCCTTGTAGAGAAAATTGCCCTCTTTCGACGCTTCGATCCATCCAGGAAGGCCAAGCTTGTCTGCGACATCGCAGCCCCACTGCAACATCAGTCCGCCAGCACCTCGCCGTCGGTATTCAGGATGTGTGAAGCATATGTGGAGGTCTATTCGCCCATGAGTTGGAGCGCAGCGGATTGAAATTTGTGATACGTACGGATGAAAGGTCCGGAGAACGCCTTCGCTCTGTACTCCTTAACCTCTTTGCAGTACCGTTCCGATAGCTCGAACTGCTCGCGCTCTAGCCACGGTGGCGGCCTGTCACCGACACCGCCATTGGTGATGCCGTTGACGTAGACTTTCCAATTGCTTGCCGCGATGATCTTGGCGGACTCGCGGTCGACCACCTTCAGCCAGATGTCGTTTGGGTCAGTTCGGATCTGCTCGGCGTAGACTTCCTGAATCTTGGGGATGTCGACTTCGGTGTTGCAGCCCATGAAAATCTGTCGGATGAAGGGTGGAAAGCAGTCGTATTGTAGAGCGAGCATCTCTGGCAGGTCCGAGACGGAGACCCTTGTGAGGACGAATGGATCTTGGTTTGGAGTCTGTGCCATGGTAGTTATCCGTAGTATGTGTTCTTGCAATTCGTGATACCTTTCGAACAAGTCTGATAGCTGCTTGTGTTACACGCCCCAAAGAATGCAGGCATTAGGCGGGTGAACCCCTTTCTTCGGAAACTGCTGTTGCCGAGTCATCCTGGCGGCACTATCGATTGCGTGTTCACGAACGATTCGATGGCCTGACGTTCACACCGTCGACAGTGTTAATACAAAGGCAAGCCAGATCCTAGGTTGTGAAGTTGTCCGGTCGACTTGATCACATGCTTTCGCGTAAAGGTCACAGCCGCTACTGCCAATGAGGGTTAGTGCGAAATTAAAACGCGGTTTGCACAACTCGCTGCAACGCAAAAATTCTCTGCTTCGGCCATCACATCATAGGTCACAATATCAGTGTGATACACAGTTAGCCTCAACATGGCGCCGCTCGAGCGGAAGCGTCCAGCAGAGGACGACGATGAGAGCAATCTGAAGCAAATGAAATACTCGCGACACCAACCAGAAAATACGGTATTTCCACAGCGTCCACCAGGAAAGTCGGACGTTCCAAATGAGACTTTTCAGAGCTCAAGTTCCCGCGAAGACTACTCTGGTGATCGTGATGATTCTTCGCGGGATACACAAGTTTCTCTTCGCTTTTCTGTCGCAGCGCCAAGTTCCTTACGTGACAGCACTCAGAGGATTGGAGATGGCAAAAAAGAGGTCGAGGAGGACAGCTATTTTTTTGTCGACACAGCAGGCGAGGACAGTCTTGAAGGCCGCAGAGAGGAGGCTTCGAAAGAAGATGGCAAGGATCTTACCGAGAATGACAGCGAGCGTGGAGGTGAGGTAAGCATTAAGACTGAGAGCGAGCACAGCGACATGAGTCTGAACAATAACACAAACCATATGCCTGAACGCGCACGACGTCAGCTTACCGAAGCCCAGATTTGCAAGCCGCTGTTTGTCCCTACCAAAGGCAGCTCCATCAACCGACATGACGACGTCACGGCAGTCGACCCGCCACGCGAAGACCTTACCTTGCAGTTCAAGATGCCTCAAAAAGGCGACAGGGGCGGGCAGTCAGTTGAGGAAGCCGCAGAACAGGTCTCAGAGGACCTGTCTAGTGGAATGGGAAGCGAAGGCTTCACTCACGTGTCTCTCTACTACCAGGCCACCTGGACGGCACGTTACACTTCTCCGGCCTCCGCAGATGCTGCAAAGGGTCGGAGATTGCGCCTCGGATACTCTGGGTATTCTGCCGACCTACAGGCCTTCCGACCATGGGACAACTACAAGCCGCCAATTGGAGCCAAAGCCTTCCTTTGCCGTGCCGTGCCGCTGGATGTTAGTCGGACTGTTCTTGCGCGAGAGCTGATGGGGCGGTTTCCAGAGTCGACCATTCGTTTCAAGATGCCGTGCCCCTTCGACCCACGCGAATTCCGTGCAAGGGATGGGCGCTGCATGATATTGGAGTTCGAGAAGCCAACAGATATCATCCACATCTTCTGTCCGCTGTCCAAGGATTGCGGATCTAAGGTTGACTGGACGGCCAGATTTCACACGTACGTAAAAAGGGAGATGTGCATGGTGTGCAGCGACGCTCAACACCGCTTCGCCGAGTGCCCGGAAATGCGGGCGATGCACATCGGTCATTGAGGAGCAGTTGGATTCGACTCTGTCTTGCCGATTGTTTACAGGTGAGCCATGAATCAACATCGTCAACCCTATCCACATCTGCGCACAAGGCATGATGCACTGACTACGTACAGCGGGAAAATGCTCGTAGACATTTGGACCGACTGGTGTAGGAATCTTGAGATTGGATTGCCTTCCTGGCAGTGTTGTTGCAGCATTGCTGCTCAGACAGGATTACATCTGGCCAGGTGGCAGCAGGCCGAAAGGGGGCCTTGTGGAACATGCAGGGCAGTAGAAGCCTGAACGGATGCGGCCAGTTGTTAGACAAGCACTCCAGACACAAATCTTGAAATTCAATCTCTCAACAAGGCGATCACTTTTATTAGGTATGCGTCCATTCCCATCTGCCGTTTCTGTTTGACTGGCAGTCCACGGGTACGGCCGTTAGTCTAAAGATGTGATGCACCAATAGCGAGCTTCGATTCTACATCCTCCCAATGCTTTGTATGACTTCGACCCATCTTTTGTCTCTCAGTGCATCTCATTCTCCCATCGAGCTTCTACGATAGACCGTTCATGACATCCTCTCAATGCGCTCACCATGTCCGCCCTGTCGTGCCCCTTCACCAACCGTGCCATCCACCTGCGCATCACCCCTCGACCGAGCAACCTGGGGGAGTCGCGCGAGATCTTGCGTCTACTCTCTGGCTTTGGCGAGATCGAGTACTACAAGAACCTGAAATATGACCTCTTGACGATGCCTAATGCGGCGCTAGTCATCTTTCGTGATGAGAAAGCAGCAATCGAAGCATTGAAGAAGAGTCCTATCCGCTTTCGAATGGGGAAGGCTCCTCTGCAGGGATTGAGTGATAGGGTATCGCAGGCGGAGAAGCAAGTGCAGGCGGAAGAGAATGAGAAGAGGGAGGAAAGGCCGTTGCGTAGGGGTCCGACCGGCACGCCTTTCGGACTCGGTGCGCCTGCTGGAGCTCGAGGGATCTCAACAAGTGCTATAAACTCGGCCGACAGCACCTCGCCAGCCTACCAACCCTTCTTCGCGGCCGAGGAGACCACGCCCGAGTCCATCGCCGTCGAATCCAAGCCCCAGCCTCGCCGAAGAAGCAACAGCCAACCCCCACCCCGGCCCATTGTCCAAGACGACGCCGGCGGCCGCATCTTCCAAATCCAAACCAACCCCTCCTTCCGCAAATTCCGCGACCACGTCAACATGGCACACTACGGCGGCAGCTTCGCCATTGACTCCCAACAGTTCGGGCAGGAGGACATGAAGCACAAGGTCCCACTGCTGGGTCTGAGTTGTATGGATTGGCGGGCTGCGGGTATCGAGGGGAGGCCGTGGCATATTATAAGACGGGAGAGGGACTCGGAGAATGCGGGGCCGACAAGGCGGAAGACTTTGGGGGAGTTGTGGGAGGAGGGGAGGGAGGTTGATAAGGGCCAGGAGAGCTCGTGGAAGGAGGATGCATCCGAGGAGGAAGGCGGAGGACAGGACCGGGGGGCGTGGGAGCCGGCGGCTTGGGGAGTGGATGGGTGGGATCCGGCGGGGTATCAGAGTTCGAAGAGATTGGGAGGGCGAGGATGAAAGCGAAAGCTAGAAGAAGCAAGCAAGGTGCCGACGATGGAGGTGATACGGTTCGCGACGTGATCAGCATGGATTGGGGAGCAGGTGGACTTCAGCGGATTCACTCCGTTGCTCGTCTGGATGCGGCGCAAGCAATGGTGCTGAGATCTCGACGTCTCCACGAAACAACTGCGATCCCGGTGCCGCCACCAGCCGCAAGAAGTTCTCTGATTGAGACTCCCGGATGGAGGCCGGCCCCGCTTGACAGTGTTTGGCAAGCGCTTCGATGCTAGATCAAGGTGCTGCTGCGCAACCACCCTGCAAAGGGCTTGAATGGAGCTCTATACGCTGGTGCACGCGTGCATCGAAGGGCGCAGAGGAAGCAAGAGGAAATATCTAGTAGTCCAAGCTGTCATGCGTGAGCCTTTGCGACCTTCTCTGCTGCATAATAGCCTGTCCGTAGAATGAGCGTGAGCGAGGGCGGACAAACTTGCGGCGACATACAATGTAATACACGTACTGTTCTCCCATCTCTAGACCTTATAATGGTTCTGCCTATCAGCAGACAACTCTCCTCATGCAGTTCTTGGCGGTTATGTCTTCAAAGGTGACTAAGCGGAACATGCCGACAGCCCTAAGACCGAATCGAGACTCATTCCTCCGCGACCTTCGAGAGAAGAACAACCACTCTTCACTCGTCTCCGTCGCCGACCTCAACACGGGATCGCATCTCACACCACCTCCGCCGTGCCGCCATACCACTGCGATCGCATCACTCGCGACAACGGCACGGGTTTCGACGGTGCGCTGTCCTGCGCCTCCTGTCGCGCCACCCGGTCCCTCACGTTTGCGGCCTCTCCTCTTGGTGAAGACGTGAGGTGAAAGGCCAGGTGGCTCACAAAATAGGAGGGAACAGAAGGTCACGAAGCCGCTGCTTCTAGCCGCCAACATGGCGTTGACACCCCCCTACACGAACGGCGACCGCGAGATGGGCCTTGGCATGGACGCCGTCGCGGGCGACTTCAACGAGGAAGCTATCACCGACGAAGACTGCTGGACCGTCATCCAGTCTTTCTTCGACTCCAAAGGCTTGGTCTCGCAACAGCTGGACTCCTTCGATGAGTTTGCGGGCACGACGATGCAGGAGATTGTGGGCGATCACGGCACCATCGCGCTCGACCAGAACCTGAGCGGCGAAAGCGATGGGCAAGGGCAGACAGTGGTGAAGCGGCGGTTTGAAATCCACCTTGGTAGTTTGACAATCAGTCAAGCGGCCATGACGGAGGGTGATGGGAGCACCAGACCGCTGTTCCCGCACGAGGCACGGCTTCGCAATCTCACGTACTCCTCCCCGATCTACCTGGGCATGCGGAAACAGACACTCCTCGCGAAAGAGCGGCCGACAGGCGCCTGGTGGGATGAGCAGGAGAATAGTTGGATAGCACCAGAAGGGGCCGACCCAGATGACGTGGAGACGTTCTGGGAGCAGGATCCTGCAGACGAGAGCTCGAACGAGGAGACGCGTGTGTTCATTGGGAAGCTGCCGGTTATGCTGAAGAGCAAGATCTGCACATTGCGAAACCGGTCAGAGCAGGAGCTATATGCTTTCCAGGAGTGTCCATTTGATCAGGGAGGATACTTCATCATCAACGGCAGCGAGAAGGTGTTGATTGCGCAGGAGCGGAGTGCTGCGAACATCGTGCAGGTGTTCAAGAAGAAGGGTTCACCCACACCATTCGTGGCTGAGATTCGCAGTGCGGTGGAGAAGGGCAGCAGGCTCATCAGTTCCATGCAAGCAAAGCTCTACGCCGGTGGTGAAGGTGGAAGAGGTGGTGCTTTTGGCAAGGTCATCAAAGTGAGCTTGCCGTACATCAAAACCGACATTCCGATTGCGATCGTCTTTCGAGCACTCGGGATTGTGTCAGATGAGGACATTCTCAACCACATCTGCAGGAAGGACGATACCGCGCTTCTCGAGATGCTGAAGCCATGTCTGGAAGAAGCCTTTGTCATCCAGGATCGCGAGGTGGCGCTCGACTACATCGGCAGGAGAGGACAGCAGCAAGGCACGAAGGAGAAGCGTATCAAGTATGCGCGTGACATCATGCAGAAGGAGTTCCTGCCACATATCTCGCAAGAAGAGGGTGCCGAGACGCGGAAAGCTTTCTTCTTGGGTTATATGGTGAATCGTCTGCTGCAGTGTGCTCTCGGCCGTGTTGAAGAGGACGACCGCGATCACTTCGGCAAGAAGCGCCTCGATCTTGCTGGTCCGCTAATGGCACAGGTCTTCCGGTTGAAGTTCTCGCAGCTCGTCAAGGACATCAAGTCCTACCTTCACAGGTGTGTGGAGCAAGGCAAGGATTTCAACCTGACACTCGCAGTGAAGAGCAACATCATAACATCTGGGTTAAGATACTGTCTTGCAACAGGTAATTGGGGCGACCAGAAGAAAGCCGCGAGCGCGAAGGCTGGCGTGAGTCAAGTGCTGAACCGCTATACCTACGCTTCCACGCTTTCACATCTTCGGCGCACGAACACTCCCATTGGACGAGATGGCAAGATCGCGAAGCCTCGACAGCTGCACAACACCCATTGGGGTTTGGTGTGTCCAGCAGAGACACCCGAAGGGCAGGCTTGCGGGCTGGTGAAGAACCTGGCACTGATGTGCTTCGTCTCAGTTGGTACGCCAGGTCAGCCCATCGTTGAGTTCATGCGGCAGAGAGGCATGGAGTTACTGGAAGAGTACGATCCTGTTGTTAATCCCGACGCGACCAAGGTTTTCGTGAATGGCACGTGGGTGGGTGTGCACCGCAATGCGGGCCAGCTGGCAGACAACCTACGCGAGATCAGGCGGAGAGGTATTATCAATTTCGAGGTCACCATCATTCGAGACGTTCGAGAAAGAGAGATCAAGGTCTTCACCGACGCAGGACGGGTCTGCCGACCATTGTTCGTGGTGGATAACAGTCCTCGCGCAAACACACCCGGCGGGTTGGTACTGCAGCGGGAGCATATCTCCTCTCTTCAAAACGATCGAGACAGGATCATCGGTCCTGAGGCTTCCGACATCAGCGAGGAAGAAATGGAGAAGGCCGTCTTCGGCTGGCACACCCTGCTCAAGAAGGGCATTGTCGAGTACCTTGATGCCGAGGAGGAAGAGACGGCGATGATCATCATGACTCCCGACGACCTCGACGAGCACGCCAGAGCCCGCAAGAGTGGCGACGTCGAAGCTGTCGATGCTAACGATGACCCGCATCGCAGGATTAAGGCACCCCCGAATCGATCAGTACGGACCTGGACGCACTGCGAGATCCATCCTGCCATGATTCTAGGTGTCTGTGCGAGCATCATTCCCTTCCCTGACCACAACCAGAGTCCCAGGAACACATATCAGGTATGCCCCCTTTTCCTTGAATTTGTTGCTTGTGAACAGCCTTGCCTTCCTCCCTACCGTCTCGCGCCGGCAGTATGCTGACTTGAGCAGAGTGCCATGGGCAAGCAAGCAATGGGTGTGACGCTCACCAACTTCAACACTCGAATGGACACGATGGCCAACGTCCTCTACTACCCGCAAAAACCGCTTGCGACGACACGATCGATGGAGTATCTGAAGTTCCGAGATCTGCCGGCTGGTCAAAATGCGATTGTGGCGATTGCATGTTACTCTGGGTACAACCAGGAAGATTCCGTCATCATGAACCAGTCTGCCATCGATCGCGGTCTTTTCCGCAGTCTGTTCTACCGAGCGTATATGGACCAGGAGAAGAGAGTAGGCATGAGCGTGGTGGAGAGCTTCGAGAAGCCGGTAAGAAGCGATACGCTCAAGATGAAACATGGCACCTACGACAAGCTGGACGACGACGGCATCATCATGCCCGGCGCCCGCGTGTCCGGCGAAGACATCATCATCGGCAAGACTGCCCCCATCGCTCCCGACGCCGAAGAGCTCGGCCAGCGCACCAAATACCACTCTAAGCGCGACGTCTCCACGCCTTTGCGCAGTACCGAGAACGGCATCATTGACCAAGTCCTCCTCACTACTAATGTCGAGGGTCTCAAATTCGTCAAGGTCCGCACTCGTACTACCAAAGTGCCTCAGATCGGAGACAAGTTCGCCTCTCGCCACGGTCAAAAGGGAACCATCGGCATCACCTACCGCCAGGAAGACATGCCTTTCACCGCCAACGGCCTGACGCCCGACATCATCATCAACCCTCACGCCATCCCCTCCCGCATGACCATTGCCCATTTAATTGAGTGCCTCCTCTCCAAAGTCGCCTCCCTCACCGGCCAAGAAGGCGACGCCACCCCCTTCACCGACGTCACCATCACTTCCATCTCCGACATCCTCCGGCAATATGACTTCCAACAGCGCGGCTTCGAAGTCATGTACAACGGCCACACGGGCCGCAAACTCAACGCCCAAGTCTTCCTCGGCCCGACCTATTACCAGCGTCTCCGCCACATGGTCGACGACAAGATCCACGCCCGCGCTCGCGGACCTTTGCAGATCCTGACCCGCCAACCCGTCGAAGGTCGCGCACGAGACGGTGGGCTGCGCTTCGGAGAGATGGAGCGGGATTGCATGATCTCGCACGGCGCGTCCGCCTTCCTCAAGGAGCGGTTACTGGACGTCTCCGACGCTTTCCGCGTGCACATCTGCGAGATCTGCGGGCTGATGACGCCGATTGCGAAATTGCAGCAGGGGCAGTTTGAGTGCCGGCCGTGCAAGAATAAGACACGGATTGCGCAGGTGGTGGTGCCGTATGCGGCCAAGTTGCTGTTTCAGGAGTTGGGGGCTATGAATGTCGCGGTCAGGATGTTTACGGATCGGAGTGGGGTTAGTCTGAGGTGAGAGGGTTGCTGAGGGTTGGTGGGTGAGGGAGGGTGTGAGTGAGGGAACGCGTTTTACGGGATAGCGAGGTTGGGACTGGGGTTTGCATGGAAAAGGCGGCGAGGAGCTGCTGAGGGATGGTGCTTACTGATGTGCCTACTACTAGATTGAGTGCTGTAACTACAAGAGCGTGGCGCACTATCGCGAATAGTTTGATATGAGAGAATGTTCAGAATCCACTTACTGGTGCACTTGTGACTTGACAGCAATACATACGGTAGCGACTGTGATATTCGACTACGTACGCTACATAAAAGCAGGAAGGACAGAGCACAACGAACGTTCATGAAGACACTGACTGCCATTCCTTATGTACGCATAACGACGCTCCCTCGCTTGATGCAATCGTCAAAAGCAAAGCAAAAACAAAAATTCCATCGCTCAATGCCATGACCCTTCCCATGACTGACCACCCAACCCGAGAGATCCTTGTCCAAAAGAACCAGATACGAGAGTCATTCCTGCGCTTGACGAGACCACCAACAATTACCCAAACGTAGTGCAATGATCTACCGAATGGTAGTAGCCTTGGTCAAGCTCTCCTTCCCACCAACACTCGACACACCACCAGCCATCAGGTTTGCCTGTCCAGGCTTACGCTCAAACACCTTCCAGAACTTGAGGCTCTCGTCCGCAGCCGCCGTCGCCAACATCTGTCCGTCTGGGCTGAGGCTCGAGTGTAGCACACGGGACTCGTGGGCCGGGATCTCGACGTTCTTGACAAGAGTAGGGTAGCTCCAGATGGAGAGCGAGTTGTCCGGGAAGCCGGACGAGGAGACGAGCTCCTTGTACGCCAGCGACCAGCGCAGAGAGGTGACCTGCGAGCCGGTGTCGATGCTGTTGACGCGCGCGCCGGAGGTGGTGTTCCAGAAGTGGATGTTGCGGTCGTGGCTGCCTCCTCCAGTGGCGAGGAGGTTGGTCTGCCACGGGCACCAGGCGAGGGCCTTAATGGCGGCGCGGTGGTTGGTCTTCTGGAACTTGGGCGCGGAGGTGTGGCGGGCGTCCCAGATGGTGACGAGGTTGTCGTTCCCGCCAGTGGCGAGCTGGGCACCGTCGGCGCGCCATTCGAGGCCGCAGACTTCGGAGGTGTGGGAGTGGAGCTCGGCAGTCTTGTGCTGGGCGATGCGCACGTCGTGGTTGAAGACGACGCCGGAGCGGGAGCCGGTGGAGAGGATGTGCTTGTTCCAGCCCATGACGCTGACGCGGGTGTCGTGGCCGTGCATGCTGCGGAGCTTGCTGCCCTCTTCGACGTCCCAGATCTGGACCTCACCTGATCCGAGGCCGGCCGCGACGTAGGCGCC
Organism: Saxophila tyrrhenica; assembly: GCF_035928015.1. Lineage (NCBI taxonomy): Eukaryota > Fungi > Ascomycota > Dothideomycetes > Mycosphaerellales > Extremaceae > Saxophila > Saxophila tyrrhenica. Next base: position 944,209 of record NW_027041738.1, on the reverse strand, counting down.
GTCACCGGACCACTTGACGGAGGCAATGTAGGTGTCGGCGGGGCATTCAAGGAGCGAGCTGACGGTGCCAGACTCGGCAGACCAGACGTAGACGTTGCGCTCGAGGCCGATGGCGACCTGGTTGCCGGAAGACCAGTCGAGGAGGTTGAGGTAGTAGTCGTCGACCAGGCCGGGGGCGTCGAGAACACGCTCTGGTGCGGTAAGCACACGGCGACGGAACTGGGACGCAGAAGCCGCAGCAGGCTTGAGAGGACGGTTGTACTGCGAGCGGAGGTCGATGGGGCGGGAAGACTCTGGCGCGGCGGGCTTGAAGGCGAGGATGCGCTGCTTGATGCTCACACCACATGCCTCAGCGACGGACTGCTGGTAGGCGGTGGTTTTTGGGCTTGGCTTGTTCTTGGGAGCATCGTCATCATCCTCGTTGTTGTCGTTGAGGTTCAGGCCGTCGAAGTTGAGGGAAGAGGTGAGGTCAGAAGAAGAGGTATGTCGGCCAAGGTCAAACGCGCCAGCAGCGAGTGCCGCTGAACCTTCGCTTGCGCTTGACTTGGGGCGACGTCCGGGCGTCTGCTCATTGTCGAGCTTGACGGCGGCGCCGGAAGAAGTAATGCCTTCGCTGGCGTTGCGGTTCGGGATGAAGCGATCCGCGGCCTTGTAGTTGATGTTGCTCTGGCTTCTCTTGGGAGTGCGGTGCACCGAACCTGATCGTCCAGCCTTTGCTCGGGACGGGGTGTTCTTTGCTGAGGTTGCAGTGCTTGGTCGAGGACCGGTGCCGGAGAGAGTGAACTCGCTGATCGTCTGGTCCAGTCTCCGTGGGGAGTCACGGGACGGACGGGAGGCGATGTTGGACTTGGGCGAGTCACGGACGTTGGTCTTGGAGACGGATCGGGAGAAGCGAGCCATGAGGTTGGCGTTGCTGTGGTGGATGCTCTCTTGCTGGCCCTGCTCTTGCATCACGTGCATGCGAGGAGTCTTGGGGGAGGGGGTGAGAGGAGCGCGTCCGCCAGCGAGGCGGGTGGAGAAAATGCCATCACGGCGGTGCTTGACGGGGGTCAATACTGATGCAGTTGCCATATCCGCTTATGGGGTGCTGTTGTTGGTGTCGATGTTGTTATGCTGTAGATGGCCCAGTGAAGGGATCCGTTAGTAGTGGTTGCGAATATCTTGCAGTATGCCGTTGATGGTATGTTTGAGTGGAGCCGCGAGGGCTGAGAGTGTGTGGATTGAGAGACCTGATGTGCGAGGGTGAGGAGAGAAGAAGGAGGTCCGTAGGAAGTTCAGGAAGTCTTAAGAGCGCTTTCCAAACACTAAAGTCGCTCCAGCAACAGAAAGTGCGACCCTGACGACGGCCGGCGGCGGCTGCTCCCGACGCCGACGATCGGCAGCTGCCAGCCTCATTCACAGGCAGGCAGGCACATGCTGGCAATCAAGCAAGATCACAATCACAAGCGCATACGAGAACCTCACTTCAACAATGCCGCTCCACTTCACCTGACAATGACCCAATAATCACGTGAGCTTCCGTTCAATGGCGAGCAGTGGCACACACTTCCCCAACCTCTCCGCCCTCTCCACCACCTCCGCCCTCCCACCGGTCTCGAACTCAGCTTCCACCCGGGTCTCCAACATGTCGAACAACACCTACGTGATGTCCGGCTCGCCTGCCAAGAACAGTCGGCGTAGAACCGGCGAACCGTATGCTCCTCGCATCATCACCACCATCGGCCAAAGACCTGCTTGTCTCGTCAATGCCTCCGTCACCTACGTAGGCAATGACTTGATCTACGCCTTTGGCGGCTTCGATCAGTACACCGATGAAGTCTACAATCATGTTCTTAAGCTGAACCTGAAAGAAAGACGTTGGAATCTGGTCGACAACTATGGTGACATTCCTGGGGTGAGGATGGGCCACACGGCGTGCTTGTGGCAGGGAGACAAGCTGTTGGTGTATGGCGGAGAGAACGAGCACCGCATTCACCTCTCCGATGTGGTCATCTTCGATATTGCGAATGCCACATGGACTTCGCCAGACATCAACGGACCCATCCCACGAGGGAGAGCAAGGCATTCGGCTGTGATACACGACGACAAGCTGTTTGTGTGTGGTGGTATGACTGGCCAGGAGAATGCTGTGCTGGACGACATCTGCTTTCTCGACCTCAAGACCTGGACGTGGAGCCGGACCTGGCGCTTCGTGTCTCGATACGACCACAGCAGCTGGGTGTGGGGTGGGAAGATTTGGGTATGCGGAGGTATGAGCGAGGAAATGGTCAAGTCGAGCGAGATCTGGTGGCTAGACTTTAGAGGGACGCCGGCGTTTGAAGGTGGTCCAACCTATGGCATGCCTGGGTCGGATGAGGTCAGGCCCCTGCACAATTACAGCTACGCTCGATCACCTACGCCAGCTCTCGGATCGACAGGTTATGCTGCCAATACGTCCAGCGTGCAGTCAAATCCAGGTAACCAGGCGCAGCGAGTCACACCAGTTGCTCCGGGCGCCATTAGCTCGGTCAAGTTCTTCTCTTCGCCCAACCTACCAATCTTCAATGTCGGGACACATTTCAATGTCTTCAGCTCAGGATGCATGCTAGACTTTGTCACGCCTGCTACGAATATGCCACTCGATACGTCGCTTTCCGCTCTTGATCTGGACACTCTCCGCTGGCAGAAGCTAGCAGACGGCAAGGATCTCTTCCCGCCGACATACCGCTGGCACTACTGCTGTCTTGATCCGGATGGTACGCAAGCATGGCTGCTCGGATGTCCAAAGGAGATTCGTGCCAACGCCAATGGTGACCCTGAAGAGTACTTGAGCGACGTTCTGCCCATCGATCTGAGGAAGTTTGGTTTACTCGGAAACAAGCTGAGCCAAGAAGCCCGTAACGAGGGCCGCATTCCCACGTCGGACACCTACACTTCTTCCCATCTCTCTGCTATCGGTGCAGACCTTGCACGTACCTTCAACCAACTACCAGAGTCTGGCTCCGGCACCGACTTCACCGTCACCGCGCTCCGCGATGAAGACTACGAGATGGAGTCGCCGACCGCCACCTCATCACCTACACCATCAAACACCAGCCAACCGATTCACGTCCACCGTCTTATCCTCTCCGCCCGCTGGCCCCACTTCGCTCGCCTCTACAACTCTCAAATGCAAGAATTCCACACCCGCCGCATGCACATCCCCGAACCCTACCCCGCGGTGAAAGCTTTCCTCTACTACCTCTACACCGACTCAATCTCCGCTCCACCCTCCGAACACACCTCTCCCGCTCTCTCATCACCTCACTCTCCAACCGACGACAGCCCCACCCTCGAAGACGTCGCCGACATGCTCGTCATGAGCAACATCTACGACATGCCGCGCCTCCGCCACCTCTGCGTCAACCGCCTCGTCCGCGATCTCGACGTCCAGCACGCAGCGCTCATCTTCGACCGCGCCTCCACGGCACAAGAAGAATGGCTCAAGCGCAGAGCAGCGAGCTTCATCATGACGCACTGGGGTCGCGTCGCGCGCACGGATGGGTTTATGAGGCTGAAGCAGGGCGCGTGGGTTGAGCTAGCGCAGTCAGTGGATATGGAGGGGCGGATGGTTAGTGGGGATGAGCTGGAAGCGGTGGGTGGGTTGGGTGGTGCGAGGCTGGGGAGTTCTATGGGAATGGGGCTTTGGGGGGCGGGGAGGAAGAGGGGAAGGGTGGGGAGTGCGAGTGTGGTTGCTGATGGGGAGGGAGATGAGGGGGTTGATGAAGGGGTGGAGGGAGAAGAGGGGGAGGACGGGGATGAGGGGATGGAGATTAGTTAGGTTAGATGCATATGCGAAGACTGGGATTGTGATGGCTTAGCGTTGGTGTCTGGCGTTTTACGACCATTGGGGCTAGGATGGGATGATTGCTCTGGACATTGGGAAGGTACGGGCATCGAAGCATTCACTCATAGCTGATGGATATTGAAGTCAGAAACATGAAACTACCACCCACTCATCTCATGTGTGCCACAAGCGCGAGCTCTTTGCCTATGGCTGTCATCACTTCCCACCATCCATCCTCACGCGCATACTCATACCTCTGAACACCCTGATCTCCGCCTCTGATGCAGAAAGCACTGGCATCAGCACATGTCGGGGTTATCACCCGCTGTGTCCTTCTGGTTAGGGCGCCGGTCCAGCTGGGTGTGTGTGACCATCTTCTATTCTGCAGTCAGAGGACCGATCGGTCGACCAGCAGTACCACTGAATGGGAAGGCCTTCTCGACGGTAAGTCAATGACGTTCTCATTCGTCTGTATGGCCCAGCGATGCTGTGGAAGACAATAGAGAAGGACGATGTTGCTCGTTTTCGAGCCTGGCTCCGGAAGGTATCTCCACGGTCTCCTCGGGCGGCTGGCAGTTGTTTCGTATGCGGTGGGATTTGCGATGTATAAGAAACAGGGCGCAGCCTCATTGACAGCGTTGACATGGAGTACAGGTCTCCTCTTGAAGGTGCCGTGTTGCTGAGGGAGGCTTTTAACAAGATGGCATATCGTTTGCGAGATGGCGAGCGATTGTCTATATCAAAGCTAATGGAACGGTGAGTACTCGGAAGGCACAGAACTTTTAGTAACAGCATAGTGGTTTAGTAGTCGCTCGCTAATTGCTGGAACGAAGGTCTAGAGAACAGCTGTATCTGTATTTGCCCTGTCTTCCAGTTCCGAGACGCCATCTGATGCAACCAAACGCTTCAAGCAGTCAAAACAATACCTCGCTCGGATCGTACCCAAAGAAACTCCTTCGCCACGGCTCTCCTTGCATCCCGACCGAATGCTGACAACCATCTCGATCAGCTCTGCTCCTCGCCACCAAGAGAACCCATCGCAACATACTCTCCTTCTACTCACTCTCGCTCCTATCCTCAGACGAGTAGCTTCCGTGGGTTCGATCTGAAGGCGAGTAGCTTCCATGGACCCGTTCTGACGGCGAGTAGCTTCCATGGGGTCGATCTGACGGTGAGTAGCTTCCATGGACTCGATCTGACGCTGGATGGCTTCCATAGGCTCGATGTGAAGATGAGTGGGTCTCGCTGTTAGTAGTGGCTCCGCCTGATAGCGTCGAGGAGCGGGACTCGCTGCGGTAGCGGTTCTGGTTGCTCGGGCGGTCAATCTCGTAGTCCGTCGAGTAGTTGGAGTTGTAGGGGCGTGGAGAGATGGTAGAGTAGAGTCGAGTCGGGAAGTAGAGGTCTGGGGTTCGCGGAGCGGAGGAGCGGGGACTGGGTGTAGCGTGTGACTCGTAGTAGGCTGTCCGACGAGTCTGACTGGTGGTCTCGATCGAGGGGACCACATCACGTTGATGGTTTGGTGCCGTGTTTTGAGACCTTAAGTCTTCTGCGCCACGACGAGAGCTGGGGTTCTGCCGGGTGAATGGTGGGCGTGAGTGGCGGTCGACAGGGCTGTTGCAGAAGTCCAGGAGAGTGTTGGCGGCTGCGTAAGACTCGGGGCGGCGCGGTCTTGCGGTGCCCTCATCCTCACGACGGCCCGACGGCTCGTCGTACACGCCGAAAGCACCACCTCTATCGCGGCGTTCGGTGTCTCGAGGTGCTGCGCAGTACGTCTGCTCGTCCTCGCCCCGCTCGCCATACCTCTCACGTGCCGGACCACCGTAGCCGCCACCTGATCGCAAGCTGGATGGGTAAGAATCGCGGCGAGCTGGGGTTGGTGTGCGGCTCCTTTGGGACGTGCGGCCGTCTGGGCTGTGGTCGCGAGCTGGAGCGGGATAGCCTGATCCGTAGGAGCTGCGAGGGCTGTTGGCGCGAGGCGTGGCGGCATATCCTAAACGGTACGGGTCGCGAGGGCTACGGCCAGATGTGCTGTTGTCGTTGGTCGAGGTGTAGCCTGAAGTGCGACTAAGCCGCGAGCCACGGCTGTTGTAGCCAGACATGTTGGCGTCTGTCGTCGAAGGAGAGGGTGTATGTGTATGAGAAGGTGTATTGTATGTGAGTTGTGGTGCTAACGTGCTACCTCGAGGGGATCTTGCTGAGGGAATGTTGGTGTTTAGGAAAAGGAGGGGAGTAGGCAGAAGCCAGCATAAATACTGCCATATCTTGCGAGGTGAATGTCAACATGCAGCGCTTCACATGCAACCTGCAGTGGATCCCAGAAGCCGTTCGATTGGCCACGGTTTCCCATCACGTCCATGTGCCTAGATGTGAATGAAAGTAAACCGTGAATGTGATCATGTGAAGGCCTGAAAGGTATAGCATATGCAAATTGGGTATACCGGACGTGTGGTGCGATACTCTTCTCCAATGCAGCATCCACCACATATGCCGTTCTGGTAAGGCGGACTGCTCATGTCCTGACCGCACCCACCACCAGGAAACATCAACGACGTCTTGGCCTTTCTGGCGACGTAGAATGTAGTTTCGCCTCTGCTAGTCATGCCTTGAGCAGGTCCCAATGTCTTTGTCGTCCCGGGACCCTTTGGAGAAGGAGAAGAAGGCCGGCATGTTTGTTGATGCCCTCTCGTCTCCTTCAACTCCGAAGGAGTCTGTTGCAGCCAGAACACGTCGCCTGCTCTCGCACGATCCCGTCGGATCCTGCGCTACTGTGTCCAGCACGCAGTTGCAGGCGACTGGATATGCGGTCTTGCCATGGTGCCGTCTCAATCTTGCAGCGAAGGCAGGTGGACAAACGAATACAGGAGTATTGTTGAAGCAGAACCGTGAAGGACGTTGGCATGTCAAGAGGTGAGGTCGGTCGGCCTCAACTCCGCGTCGCTGGCTGCCAAGAGCGGCTGGTCTTCCCGTCTGGTCTCACCCACCTCGCGCCTCGAACATCATCATCCCTTACATGTACCCATAAGGGACAGTCAAGATGGCAGCCCAAGCAAATTCGCTGCAATGCATCGAAACTGCAACGCCTCTTCTGCGTGATGCCACCCGGTCCTCACAAACCTCTCGTATTGCTCGAAGCCGCGGGATGGAACTTCGTGGACAAGCAGGATCCGTTCTGCAGGTCAATCCAATTGAAGTGCATCGGTAGCTTCTGCTGGAGACCTTAAGAAGCGCAAGCTAGTACCCACCACAGAGTCAATGAGTGACAGTGTCGATCGATCTGTCGGTGCCATTCAGGAAGAAGACCCGACAACCACCTCTGTAGCCACGATCCCAGATGCAGCGTCGCAAAACCTTGGCCTTGCAAGGTTTGATGCGATGCGAGACCAGGGGATCGCTCAGAAAAAGCGTGAAGAGGAAGTAATCCGAGCCCGGCTGGCCAGAAGGAATCGCACCGACCCAAGAACCTTCCCGTTGTTGCGTCCTCTCACTAGGGACATAGTAGAAGAATACCACTCCACGATCTGGCACAAGGTCAAGAACATAGGGTACTCATACTTCGTTGAGCTGGGCCTTGATCCTCGCGCTCGACCAGAATGGTGTCTGGACCCAAGCACAGAATCGAAGGCATTGTTCCAGCAGGTCTGGGGCGAGGGCGAGACCTGGCAGTCAAACGTCAACGAGCTGACTCAATTGGGCGACCTGACCGCCGTTGATATTGTACAGGGCTGCCTTGGGGCCGCGGTCAAGCAGATGGTGTACGATCGTGAGCTGCCATGGGACAGCCCTAGAATGGTTTTGGAGAAATTGAAGAAGCATGCTCCGTACATGACACAAGAGATTTTTGTCCGGTCTCCGCGAAAGGACGATCTCGAAAAGTCGTTGACGTTTCCTGAAACCGTTTGGCTCGCTGGGCAGACGATGGTGCTCGATCGCGACTTTCAGAAGCCCACGATTCGTGATGAAGCCGTCCGTCTGGCTACCAGATTGAGCCTGATACTGGACCCTCAGCTGTCCAAACTCGGCATCCAGAAGAAGGGCGGAGACGAAGATGCGAGAGCATGCTGGAGGAATCGAAACAACGGGTTGGCGACAATGTTCGAGGAAGCATTGATTCTCAAAGGTTATGTTCTTGCGACACCATGCGATCACGAGTTCAAATGGATCGAACGAGGGACCGAACTGGATACGGAGACCATGGAGGAGATTTTTGAGATCGACGGTCCAGGCACAGTCACATGGAGTGTTCTTCCTCAGCTACATGTCCTTCAGAATCCAGACGAAGGGTGGCGGGTTACTGCTCCAGCGATCCTTCAGGCGGACTCCGGCACACAGAAGCAGAAATGAATCCAGGACGAACAGTGAATGGTGGACTCTACCACCAGACGGAGCTTCATTATCTGGTTCGAACAGCATGGGGAAGTGAAAAGGACATCCGCCAGTGTCTTCTAGCCTCACTAGGCGGAAGAAGAACCGACTCTTAGTTTTGCAAACAACGTTGACGTGCCATGGTGACCCGTTGGGCGGCGTTCTGGCTGAGTTATACGTTCTCGCTGGGGAGGAAGGCATAAGCAGTGGCTGCAGGAGCAGACGATGTTGCTCGGGAAAGCAAGCAGCGCTAGCGGAGTGCGTTGACCGAGACAGATGGTGAGCGTGGAAGAATGGCGACCGCGGCGTGCTGATTTGGAGTTCTTTGTGCTGGGCGGCATGGCACCAGGTGCCTGGTGTTAATATGGGCGAAATTTCGTGGATGAAGAAACATGGTTGTGCAGATTGAGAGCAAGGGCATGCGTTCTCATGCGTTGGAGTCATTCGGCCAGTCCTGCCTCTGAGCTACCGTTCAGGAGGATTTTGGCCATGAACGCACATGGGACTGCACATGCTCGCGCAGTTCTCGATCTTTTGGCTCTCAAGTTTGGCCCATTTGCCGCAGCCCAGTGTTGCTGGCAGTCGGCCACTTGTCAGTTAGCCAGGATGGATGAATCGACGAGCGCATGAGCATGGCCGACTATGCCACAGCGATGAGCTGTTTGGCAATCGGCCGTAGGTAGTCATAATGCAACCAAGATACTTCTTCAATATCCGCACGTTCCAGATCATCGTGACTTCCTCCCGGCCTTGCGATAACGAGGCTCATGACTTCACCAATGCTCTTTGGTCATCCCGTGTATAGCCAGTGCGCCGCTTGTGAGCCCACATGGTGCAGGCGAGCACCGATGATGTGAGAGTGAGAGCTAAAAGTGAGTTCTGAGGGTTTGCAGGCCGGCTTAGTCCAGACGTCTTACACACAGATCCGGTGAGTTGAAACCGTCCAAGGCCAGGACCACAAGAACACACATTTCATTATCTCAATATACATAACTACATCAATTCATGATCACGTACCGGCATATCACCCTCTATTATCCCAATCCCACGAATAGGACCTCATTGAAAGCTGCCAGGCATAGCAACACCACTCTGCTCTTCCTGCTTCTCCTCTTCCTGCTGCTTCCGCGTCTCCTCCACTTTCGCCCACGGGTTTGACTTCATCGGCACATCGTCTTCGTCATCATCGTCTAACCGCACATCGTCCATCTTGTCCGACAGGTCAGTGGCGGTGGTTGGCTTCGCCGCTTCAGGCTCCTTGTCAGTGTCGAGGGCCTCGTGCGCGGAGTCGTGCTTGACTCCAGTCTCTGCGTCTTCTGATGGAGTTTCAGCCTTCGGCGAGCCACCGATGACAATCGGGCCGCCGCTACGGTTGGGATTCCGTGGCGGTAGTGAGGGAGCAACTCGCTTCGGGACATTGACGAGACGAGCTTTTGAGATGACCTGCGGCGAAGCTGGTTGCAGAGACTGCACAGACTGGACAGAATGTACGACCGGCTCTTCGATGTGTACGTCGTCGTCATCTGCAGGGTCTTGCTGAGAGCCTTGTTGCAGGTCAGGTGTTCGAGGTGGCGAAGTGGGCTGCCGTGATTCCTCCTGGTGTAGCTCTGGCGTTCGCGGTGGGGTGGAATAGCCATTGACGTGAGGTGGCGTCTCCATCTCCTTTCTCACTGGTGACGTGTCCAGCACCCTGCCTTCGGGCACCTCCTCCATGTGCGGTGAAGCACGCAACGACGCACTGCGCGAATGTCCGGCTGCGCTGTGCAAGCTCCACCTATCCGTTGAAGGAGGGTCTGGCAGGTCGTCCGTCTGAGTACCGGAATCCGACATCTGCTTCGAAGCTCGGGGAGGAAGAGATGGCGGTCTGCCGAACTCCATACTCGTTCTCAAGCTGCTCGGCGTTTTTGGCTCGTTCGAGAACGCACTCGCTCGCCAGCTGTTGCGGTTACTAGGCCATTCGTTGCTGTTTCTTGCGTACATGCTGTGTATAGGACTGGTTGGTGATGGGTTGAAGCTGAAGGCCTCCCAGCTTGCCCTCTTGTGCGTGCCTGCTTCTTTGATGCTCAGACCTTCCTTTTCCAACGCCAGTACGCCATATGGGTCGGGGTCGTCCTTCTCTGGTACACCGAACAGATGCCCATCTTCGATCTCGTAGTCAGCAGGCGCAGGCTCGGTTGGCAGCAGACCCTCGTCGATGTTGGTGTCTCCTTGAGCTGCTTTGATGGTCTCCAGCAGTCGTCTGACTTCATAGGGTGGGTGCCTAACCTTCCCGGCCAGAATATCTGCAACGCCTATCCGCTGACCATAAAACCGCTCGTTCTCGTCTGTCCGCTCGATGATGACGGTGCCGTCTATTTGCACTCCAGCATAGAATCCTCTGCTCTTCAAGTATGTGAATATGGGCGCCTGTCGCTTGTGCACCTCCGACTCCAGCATGGCACCGGCGCCTACCGGTCCTGCAACCACGCTGACCTCGCTGCCCAGCGTACACCTGATCTTTGTGAACGCCTCCAAAGCTTCCGCGCTGTTGATGACCACCACACAGTCGTAGATGTCCACCCCAACAAGAAAGCCAAGTCCGGCGGTATGTAGCATAATGCCTGAAGGAGGAGACCATGAACCGTCGTCTTTCCGAGCTATTAAGATACCTGAGCCGCCTGCTCCAGACATCCACAGACCCGTTCTCATCGTAGTGAAGATGGCAAGACCTTTGGCGTTTTTGATCACTTCGGTTGGGATTTTCTTGACGATTTTCTGCTTCTGCTTTGGCCCGTCCTCCGGCTGGACCTCATCTTCGGTGTAGAAGCCATCCTCTGCGATCTACGTCAGCGCTCTGCCACACAACCTCGCGCCGATACTCACTCACTGCAGAACGTCTTCAATATCCGTGCAGCCTTATCACTCTCCTTGTCCAGCGTTGTAGGCCAGAATGCCTCGCTGCCCAACTTGTTACTGAGCCTGTTAACCGGCGGACCCAACTTATCCAACACCTTATACGATTTGTCGAACCCAGCTTTCGAGCCCGTCTTGACCTTCTCCCACAAAGTTGGCGAAGCCATCTTGCTTCCTTGTCCGGACTGACAGCCTTTCGCAGACCCTGCTCTTACACCTCACGCTTCGCTCGCGTCACCTCAGACTTCGAGGGACACCACGACTGAAAACCATGGCCCTCCAGGCACGAATACCAAGGAATGCAAGCAAGTGTGATTGTGCCTGCAGCAGCGCCAAAGCTATATCTACTCAGGGTTGCGGAGAGCAGCGGAAGGAAAGAGGGCTGCGCGTTCCACTCTCACTAATAAGCCGTAGTTCCATTGCGTGACGTAGCAGGCGGCTGACCGAAGCGCCGACGAGGAGGTCGAGACCACGAACCACAAGGGCACGCGTTCTGTTTGCTTCGACATATGATGACTACGCTCTCAAGCCTGATCTCAGCAAACTGAAACATCATATCACTGAGACTTCGAAGCTATACCATGCGGTAGCGCCTTGGTCTTCAGTCAGCTTCGGCTTCATTCCAGAACGCCACCAAACCCTTCAGAGGCCGCGCGGAGCCCGCTTCATCCCCATGGCTTCAACGACATCTTCTTGACTGATGAGACGAAGGCGATGCATCCCCTTTTCTCGCCTTCACAAAAGTTTTGGTCGTTCTTGAACAAACCGCCAAGCCGGAGAATGATCAGCACGGTGAGTCAAGGGCAGGATCAGCGATAGGGCGTGGTAGGAAACGTGGTTATGGAGATAAGTACTCGCTCCGTCCTTCGACATCCGTTCTGTATGTCTTGCCCGAGGCAAAAGACACTATAGCAGCCGCACCATCATACAAAACCATGGCAATTCCAGCAACCGGACTTTCATCGCAGCCCTGCTGGCATCAACTCCACTCAGTGATTAACGAATCTTATCTCGGGAAAAACCACACAGTCTTCCCTCCATCCTGGCCACGACTGGACTTCGATACCACAAAAGGCGGCGAGGGCCTATCAGACGAGCTCGGTCCAAGCGGCACCTTGATAGTAATATTCAACGATGAGAATAGCCCCGTAGCCTGCGCCGGCGTTTGTCCTTCCAGAGGCAAGTTCGGCGTCAACGAAGCTTTCACAAATAAAGGAGCAGACCTCACGAACGGCGAGATGGTGACCGCCGAAGGCGACGCGCCCCCCGTACCGCCGCAGACTCCAGATTGGGAGATCTGCTGTTTCTGCGTCCACCCGTCGCAGCGAGGGCGCAGACTCGCACACCGACTGGTTGATGAGCTTGTGGCGTTTGTGAAACTGAAAGGCACGAATCGATTGCTGACCAAATACGTTGCCGACGAGACTGGAGAGTTCTGGCCTAAGCTGGGCTTCGAGGTGATTCCTGGGTCCGGTGGCATGTTGCCGAGAGGCTTCAACCCTGAGCGGGACCCGACGAAGGAAGGGCTGCTTAAGGATGTTGAAATCAGGATGGGTGCGATGGCGTTGTGAAGATGGGCGGAGATGCACAGGTAAGCATATTCGACTTCCGTCTTCATACATTGTGATGACAGAAGCTGGGGCCATAAGACTCGCTCAGCCGGCGTGGTCTGGTTGAGCATGCTTAAAAGCCAGCTGTTCCAAAATCTTCTCATATCTGCTGATCCATCCTACGATTCCTCTTCTGCCGCTCTGCTCTTGAGACCGAGACGATTCTGACAATTCATAGGTGCAGATCCCAAATACAAGTCTAATATGTGTCGACACGCTTCATTGCTTGGACGTAACAAGAACTGCCAGTTTCAAATGGTAGCTAGCGATGGTGCCGGTCAATCCAGCAAGACACCATTCATACGAGTCCGCAGTCATTGCAGCATTTGACGATAAATACCATACTCTGTTTAGTATACAGCGGGCTGCACTGGGGAGTCCAACAGGTTTCCGCCGGTATTAGCAGCAGTCAGCCTGCCCAAGAGCGCGCCAACAGTCATCGAAGCTTCTCGATGTCTGCACCGTTCCGCACAACTCATCTTCCATAATAGAGTTGTAGGTATGTATGTCCATTGGAGAGCAGAGCATCCTGATGGCTGCGTGATCCTCGCTGTCGATCACATTCACTTAGCGCGTCGTATCCGCGTTTTAGCTAAACCTTAAATCGCCTTCCTTGACCGTGTGGACGAGCTGACAAGATGTACCGCAGGCTTTCTGGGCTTTCGAGGATAGAACGAAGAGCAAGGTTTTCAACCGACAGTGGCACGCAACGGTCATTGATCCAAACGAGCGGCTGCGATACCAACGTCAGACTGGCTTGTTCACGGCGTTGACGTCGAAGAGCGCAGCACCTAAGCACATGGTCAAGACCGAAAGGAACTTCTGCCTGGTGACCCTGATCTGGCTCGAAGTGTCTCTGTCGGACCATCGCTATGTCTGGGTAAGCATTGATGGGTTAAAGGGTTCTCCAAGACACGATCACACGGCAAGTGGCGCACTGAGACCTTTTGAGCCCTTCCTCTCCATCGAGACACTTGCTGACCCTTTTACCCTTCGGTGCTTTAGGAGGATATCGTGCATGCGCACGCAGCGACGTCAATCTTCTTCCCAGGCGTGCAGACCTCTACAAAAGCGCCTGTAGGAGCGACGTGGAAGAGCTCAATGGCTGATAATCAGGCACGGAGCCGCGAGTTGAAACCGTACCTGCGCGAGTTCAACAGCAACATTACCTTGCCCAAGTATGTACGGGAGCAAGTCGACGAGAAGTACAAGGCCAAAAATGAAGCAGACCGCATGTATGATCGGGAATGGGATGCAGTCATCCGGCCCGATTCTTGTGAAGTACTTTTAGTCTGGCCTCATCGGACCAACGCATCTGCCGTACCCTCCCGGCAGGATAGCCGTTACAAAGCAGGAAGGCGAAGGAGAACGTCCATCTTTGCTTTTCGACTTCAGATCCAGTAGGGATCTGTGGCCGTCGAGGCTCGACTTCAGCAAGATCAGAGATCCGTTCAGCGTCGACATGCTCCACCTGTCGCGGCGGTATCACGACCTTGTGGGACCGGACGCTCGCTTCGCGCTGCTCCGCATCTGGAGCGATGCCTATTTCTACCCGCTCATGCTGGGCTACGACAACCGCACGTCAACTTCCTTCAAGGACGCCGTGGGTCGAGCCTGGGAATGGAAATTCATTCCCAAAGACATGCCTGGCAGCGAGTGGAGCATCCAGAAAATCGTCGAGCTAAGGCTGGAACAATGGGAGCACCAGTTCAAGCGGCAAGTCATGGTGAAGCGGGAAATGGTGCTTGTGATGGCCAAAGACGAAGCGCAATTGAGGAGGTATGTGTTGGCTGTTGTGTTTGCTTTGCAGACGAAGCCTTGGAGACTGGAGGTGGACTTTTGAAAGAGCTTCGTCAATGTTGATGTTGGATTCCTTGAGGGTTTGGATAAGGCGTGGGTGGAGTAGGTGCTGTGGACGTGTTGGTTGATGGATATATTCACTGAGGGAGAGCTATCCGATTCATGAGGGAAGGTCAAGCGGTCAAATGGCATTGAGATTGAAGTGTAAGAATGGCTCTCAATGAGGCGCCTTCTCGACAAACAGAGCGAATATACGACGTCTTCGCACGCGACAACACTCTGTACCGGCAAGAAAGCTCGATACACGCTACAGCGCTATCATGACCAATACATCCCAGCGTCCAGACACCGGACAGCACTATTCATCCAACTCGAACTCAAGCGCATGGTCCTCACTACACTCTGCACAATAAAACCTCGAGATCCCCAGACACTCGACCTGCACATCCTTGCACATATCCGCCGACCAGACGTCAACCGAGTGCGCGGAGACGAAGCGGTTGCCGCACCATTCGATCGAGTCGGAGTAGATCAAGGTGTCGTGGCCGCAGTAGTAGTAGGAGAATGTGTAACCGCACATCTTGACAGTTGCTTTGGGTTGAAACGAATGTGGGTGGCTTCCAGGCCTGGAGACGCTTTGAACGAACGAGTGTGGGTGCTGTGGCAGCTAGGCTAGACGTTCGAAGAGCGACACGAGTCGGCCTTGCAAGGCGGATCGCTGCCATGAAGTAGCTCAGAGAGAAGTATCTTGGTCTCAAGCAGTCTTTGTTCTGTACAAAGCAGACGAAGAGTCGAGCCTTATGTTCATGCAACTCTGCTTTGTCCAGAGTTAACATGAAGTCGCTCCTCCTTTGTCAGGTCTAATAGCTCCTCTGGACTCGCTGTATGGCTTGCAATCTCGAACGTGGTAGCAGGATGTCGCCAGGTCGCTTGGGCAGCGTTCGAAGGAGAAGCGGCAACATCAATCAAGAAGGCAACATTACTCATACCTCATTTGCTCTTGTCTAATATACATGCTTTGCTTTGAAGCCCATCCGTGACCGTAAAATGCTAGCAGGCGCTCGCTTCGAACGCTCAAGGGTATCATCGCCGCAGTGTCTATCTTTCAACGCCGTTCCAGTCCAACGCCATCACATCATTTCCCCCCCAATCACCCATTAGCCCTTCATCCACTCCTCGAACTCATCGCTTCCCTCGCAACTGCAAACAACTCATCCACCCACGTCGCCTCCATCCTCGAGGTTCCCACCGCAACCCGAATCCCTAAATCATGCATGCTCACTCCCGCACTCCCCTCTTTCTTCTCATCAGACCGCATCACCGTCTCGCTGTTCACCAGGATTCCGCCCCAGACGTTGTCCCTCTCGGCCCCGGCAGTGGTGTCGGTCACGCTGACGCCGAAAGCACGCGGCTTGTCGACGAGCTCGAGCGTGTCGGAGGAGTACTCAGTATCGGAGCGCTCGCTGGTGGATTGCGCGGAGGGCCGTCGAGTAGATGGGTTTGTCTTGGACTTATGCGTCAGGAATCGCTTCTCGCGTGAAGGGGTGTTCTTCGCGGCGCCTTTGCGGGTGAGGAGGGGGCCGAATTCTTGGTGGATGTCGCGGGTGAGGACGAGGTGATTGGGGGAGCCGGCGGTGCATTGCTGGCGGGCGGTGAAGAAGGAGAGCGGGACACGGGCGATGTTGTTGCAAGATTCGGTTGAGGTGTGGGCGTCCGCGCAGACGACGAGGGAGAAGATGGTGGTGATGGGAGTGTCGGCGCCGGTGGGCTGGGAGTAGTTGGCGTATACTGGCTTCCCGACGAAGCGGGCGTGCTGGAACCATGCACTTGGAACTTGCTTGCTGAGAGCATCCATGGCGTGCAACGCGACCTTTGCGAAGTGTTGTTCCTGTGGGGTTCTGCGGAGGTCCTTGCGATCGTGGTCTTCCAGGAAGTCCATGGCGATGGTAGGACAGACACCGTCTAGTCGCTGGAGGAATCGCGCTTGATATGGCTGTACGTCGCCTGGCAGCAGTTGCACATCTGGCAGCTGGTCTTGCTCAGTCCGCTTCACCACCACATCAAAGCCTTTGCTGTTGGCTTTGGGAACGATGGCAAAGACGCTGAGCCATGTACCAGCCTTCCCCGCAGAAGATGTGTTCTCCACATACTGCCTGAGATTATCCATGTGAACCTCGATAGCTGCGAGAGGGATCTGCATTGCTTCTGCAAAGTTGCGGCCGACATGCTGGACGCTGGCGAATCTGAAGCCGGTGTTCAAGAGCTTGTCGGTCTGGTCTGCATCGAGTTGGCGAGTCAGGAAGAGCAGCTGGCCTTTGCCAAAGATGCTGTGGCGCAGTGCCAGTTCAAGGTCGTCGCGGCTTTGATGCGGGTTGTTGCGCTTTCCGACCCGATCTTCAGGCTTAAGTGTACCAGTCTCGATGATCTTGTCGTACAGCACGCCAATGTTCTCGATTGATATGTGCATCGATGCTGCCAGAGAAGCCGCTGCCGTGCAAAATCGCTCGCGGAAGAAGATGGAGTAGTCGGTGATGGCTTCGAGGTCATATTGCGAGCTTGATTTGGAACTGCCTGGCCTGGAGCTGTCCTCACTGTCGTCGCTGCGAGCGCCTAGATGGCTCTTCATCCTTGGGATCAGATCTGAGACTCCTGACCAGTTGTGCGAGACACGAAAGATCCATTGGAAAACCTGATGTGCTGTGTCGAAGTCTTCGTCGAAAGTGCGGTGATTGTACTTGTCGGTGATCTCGCGGGCTGGAAGGACACCTTCTGTGGTGACAAGGACACGTCCATCGGGGTCAAACATCGCGCACGCCAGCATGACCTTCTGAGAGCTTCTCTTGAGCACCCTGTCGCGGTGGCGCGTAAACATGAGCACGCACATTACGATGAGGCCAGCAGTGCCGCAGAGTATGCCCGCAATGATGACTTGGACATCTCTTGAGCGGATCGCCTCGTGTGAGTTGTAATGCTTGAGTTCGTAGATGCAATTGGTCGAGGCAGTGAAATGCATGGCCGAGACACCTCCAGCGAGGGCCACCGCGCACAACAGGCGCTTCCACCAGTCGCTGATCCACTTGTCGCGCCATGTGTAGAAGAGCATCAAGACCGCCAAGCAGTCTCCGATCGCAATGACCACAGATGCTGCCAAGTATCTTGAAACGTATTGGAGTTTGTAGTTCGAGATGCCGAAGTTGCCAATGTAGTGCATGCCCACCACTGAGAGGCCTGCGAAGACGCCGGTACAGGTGAGTGCTGACCAGTGGAGAAAAGGTGATCGTGAGGGAAACTCGGCCGCGGCGAAAGCGAAGGAGAGTCCGATGATGGGTAGGAAGACCGAGAGCGTGCTGTATCCTGGGCTGTAGACAAGCTGGATCGTCGCTGTGCCATCACCGAGGATGATTGCACGATTACCGATGAAGTGCATACACCATATTCCGATTGCTCCGAGTGCGGCTGCGCAGGCAAAGGTTTCCGCCCTGAACGTTGATCAGCCATCGACTCTTCTCACCCGTGCACTGACAACCTACCAGCTTCTCCAATTGGAAACACCTGTTCCTCGCCGGTGCAGCAGCTCCACGGTGAGCAAGCAGCCACACAGGCTGGCAAAGTAGGACGCTGTGACGATGCTGGGGTTGAAGTGGCTCGGCACCACGTCGCCGATTTGCGCCATACTGGGGAGGTTCTCGTAGCTAGAAGACTGGATCTCAGTCAGCATCTGAGCCAGGTTTGCAACTTCTTCACGAGGACGAGCGACGGCGTGGCAGCGGCTCCGGCGGTATGCTTAATATTGGAGGAAGTCATGGTGGAGGGAGTGAAGTGACTTGACTAACAGCAATGAAGTGAGGTCGTGGACCAATGAAGACTGACGTACCTATACCAGATTTTTCCAACGACGTCACTCACCAACTGACAACTCGACCTGATCCTTTCCGACAGCCAGCGACAGAAAGAGAGCGTCCTATCCAACAAGAGCGACTATCCAAGGAGACTGAACCGAAAGCCAGATGTTACGAGAGCAACACTTCGAGAAGAGGACTCATGGTGAGAGAGACAGAAGGAAACGAGTTTGGACACCCAAATGAAGCTGACTCCAAGAATATGTCGACGTGTTGGTACCGCTGAAGTCCTGTAGATCGCTTCTGCGCCTGGAGGAGTTGGTTTGCAATGTGCTTCGAAAACGTTTGCGCAGCGCAAGGGATCCGAAATCGTCGGTGGTACAGAGCTGAAGCTCGCAATCAGTCGATTCGCGCCGGGCAGGGTTCGTATCCAAGACTGACGGGATGGTGCATATGAGTGCTCCGAGATGCGAACGCAAGGTGTCGTTGGAGGCCTGCAGCATTAACCGGCAAGTGTAAGGTGTGGTGGGAAGGTCTTAAGGCGACTGCAGGCACCGCGCCCCGGGCGAGTCATTGCTCGTGAGTTTTGCGGCAAAGAGAGTAGAGCGACAGGCTTTCAACCCAGAGGGCGCACTGATGGGAGAACAGGCCCTTGTGGGTCAGGCAAAAGGCTGGATCGTGGTGTCTGACACTGACGCACATACCTCGTTAACCGATACCCTTTCCGCCCGCCGTGCAGGCGGCTGGCACTGTCGCGGCAAGCTCATTGGAGCGGAGGTCGTGCGAGCCCTCAGGACTGGACGTACGACATATCACTTTTCCGCCTGCAAAGGATGCGCTGCAGGCTACCCGCGTCCGCCAGTGCAAGGGACGATCCATCTTCACCCGGCGTCCGGCAGCGTTGTTCAGCGTCGAAGATGGGTCGTGTAGCACCAGTCTCGTATGCCAGGGCACGCCTTTGTGACCCGCCCGTGTAGCTTAGCTCTGGTGCTCGGATAGGGCATGGCGTTGGTTTCGACTCCGTGTCGCAGGTGCAGAGTTGCAAAGCGATAGAGTTCGTGGTTGGTTGTTGGAGCGAGGCCAAAAAAAGGGAAACGCACCAATTCTCCCGGGCTCTCGGGATGAAAGTGGAGATCCACGACTGGGATGCCAGCCACACTCGATCGGGACTTTCCAGGAACACACCAGACTCTAAGCGAGCCACGGCACTTCTTTTCAGCCTCCGGAGTTACACAGAGCGGCAGACTGCAGGGCGAAGCGTTCATATGATGTGCGCGAACAGCGTCTGTGTGCTGTACCGACTGCACGTCTATAACAAAGATTCCATCCTGTATCGCGACAATATCCAATGCTATGGTCCTCAGATCTCGTGGTTGCTCGATCTCAGATGCCTCGGTAGGGCTGACGAATCATGGAGCGAAATACCAACTGCCGAGAGACTGGGTTTGTAGCAAACGGGCGGGACGGAGAGGACCTCAAGCCCCTTTTATTGAGAAGTCGATCATTAGACCGTCGGCGGCCAACACGGCACCTTCATATGGAGCACGATCGCGAAGGACCATCGTGAAAACATCAGGACTCTCCCAGCCCCTAGTCTCACCTCCGGCCAGTGGACCCAAAGATGACATAAAAGTTCAACCACACGAGCCGCACGTGGAAACAGAGTTCATATAGCGCATTTGCGGTCGGTAAGTTCTCGCGTGTCGAATCTTTAGCAGCAGACGGAAAACGCCGTATCGTGAGAAATTGCCGCGCGCGGGTAATAACCTTGAAGCAAACGGCAGTACGCTTGAGCGGTGATGGTTGTCCGTTTTGATGAGGTATGTAGTAGGGTGGAGGCAACGGACGGCAGTGGAAGATCGCTTAGAGAGTTCACCAAAATTTGACACCCATGCGCTCGACAAGTCTGTTCACACAGTGATGAGCGCTCAAGTGAGGCGGAGCGGATGAAAGATACTTGCTGTGATGCCCCAGTCTCTTCATCGAAACCACCTTGACCCGTTGTCTGATTATGAACAAGTCAACGGTCGTTTCGACTAGTGTAAGTACCTGCGCCAGCGTCGAGACCTTCATCTCCCTCTTCACCAGCCGTTCATCTTCGACAGCAATAGGCAGAAATACCTCGGTAGATTCTGCTTGCCACTCTCCCTTCCGTGCTATCCAGCGGTCGAGTTAAAGCTCCTTCTCCAGACGCGCCAACAGACAATCGAGCGCAGCACGAGCAAAGTCCGTAAGCCAGCCAGAGTGCGAAGCTCGCAACAACAGCTCAGGTTAAACGACTTCGAGTTCTTTCCTCCGCATAGACTCGCTCAAGCCCCTTCGCGACATCTCCTTTGTGGCCCTCGGGTGAGCTCGTCGGTCTCGTAATCGTAGGTGTTCTAGAGCTCCCATGCATTGCTTGGCAAAGCACATTGACCAGAAGAATGTAGCTGATGTCCGTGAGAACTCGAAAGGGACCGCAGCGGTTTCGTTGCCTTATTGCTCAGATGCACAGCATCTGCTCCGCATCCTGCCACCGACAGCCCTGCATCTCTTCCTCCTCATCATAGCCTAACAGCAACATCGAGTCAATGCTGCTGTAGACCGACAGCAGATCCTCGTCAGATGTCAGATCTGTGGTAGCGCTCGAGACTGTGGTCTGTGTGCTTTGATCACCACTACTCATCTCCAGTTCTTCAGAATCCATTGCATCCTCAAAAGCTGTCGTGGTGAAGTCTTCGAAGTCATCAATACCAAGTATATCGTCCTCGGATAGGTAATCATTCTCATTGTCAGAGGCTAGAGTTAGCATGTCGTGGTCGAGATCGACAGTGTCGCAAAGCCCATCTGCATCAGCGTCAAGCTCTAACATGTCGTTCGAGACGGTCGACGAAACTGTGGTTGGGGTCACAAGCAGCTGCGGGCGCTTCGCTGCTTTCGGGTCGTACATGCGAGTCTGAAGCATCTTCCAGAGCTGCTTATGAAAGACGCTCGATTGAAATCTTGTGCTCGTTGCTGATTGTGGGTGAGAGTGGTCTGTGATGCGGTCCTTTGAGGAAGCGGCTTCCACCACGTTGGAAGCCAATCTCTCGATCTTCTTGCTTTTCGAGGTGCGAACAACTGAAGCAAGCGCGTGGGATATGGTCGGAAGGAAGACTGATCTAGCTGCCAGCGACGGTAGATATCGCGGCGACCAGATCGAAGGTGCAATTGACGCCAGAGGCTGGAGACTTGCTGTGGAGATGGCCAGATCCTTGACTCTTCTACTGGCAGGCCCGGCAATAGCGATGTGCACACACATTAGTGTCCAGTCGGTGAGGGCTTGAGCGGTGCAATCTTTGAAATCTCTGCCGACGCTGCCAGTCTCCGATTGGCCCCCTTCGATCCCGTCCATGAGAAGCTCGTGGTCGTCCAGCATACTTCTCGATTCGTCAAGCAATAATTCATGCTCAAATTCAGTCGGATCGGGTCCTGTCGCGCCTTCAGCCTCTGAAGTGCTGCTATCTTCTGCCGATGCCGCTTGGACCTCAGGCAAACCACTCACAGCTATCTCTAGCTGAACCGAGTCAAGTCTGGCGTGGGGCACTCCTTCCGGAGGGCGAACATCGTGTATGGGCACATCCGCATCGAGCTTGTGCAGCCTTCGCTTGTTGTGGGTCGTCGGCTTATCTGCCGGACGTAGCAGCAGTTCGATTTGGTGGCCAGTATTACCGTGGTTCGAGACCTGAACGCATGGAGTGGACAAACACAGCAGCCTCCAAAGCTAGCACGATGTCAGTCATCAGAGCTGAAACATCGGTAGGAAATGACAACTTCAGCCTGGCGCAGTCGCGTTGATAGCAGCTCGACCACTTCTGTCGTGGGCGAGATCTCGCTGAGCTCATTTTCAAATTGAAGACGAATCACGAGTCTCAACCTGTCACTTCCCGACACACAAGGAAGTCTGTCCAGCTCTTTGCCGAGTCTGTATTCAATTAGTCGCGTCTCGAGCTGATCAATGTCGTCCTTTCCGGACGGAGCAAACTCTGCGGCACTCTCGAGGCGTAGATGCACACGGTGAGATGCGGACTCGATGTCGAGATGTCCCAAGTCAAGATGCGCACTCATGTCGACATATCCCACGCCGTCTAATTGCCTGACGCGCTTGTCAAGGTGAGGACGTGAGGTCAGGTGTGTCTCAGAGAGTGCAGACCTTGAAGTCGGCCGGAAGTTCCCGCAGCTGGCAACCGCACCTGAAGCAACGACACCGACGAAGCCTCTTCTACATTTCACTAGACACACCTCACTCTCAAGGCTTCTAGTCTTCGCTATGGTCGTGAAGTCGACCTTGACGCGTACCCTGGCCCGCGGGGTCCGGTCGAGCCGACTCCTTCCAACCAAAGGATGCCGAGTCTTTTCTCAGACACCACGGACTGGGACGGACGGTGTCTTTAGAGAGCTAACAGCTCAAAGAACTCAGATACCCTGGATCGAGGCTCTTCGTAAGCAGCAAGAGGGTACTCAAGATGCTACGGCATCAACATCTCAACCGGCCACGCCTCAGGATCGGGATCTCTCGCCGAAAAGAATGAAAGACAGCCACCACGCCGTGTTGCTCCCACTGGGACAAGACCCTTGGCTTCTTGACACCTACGCAAACGCCACTGGCCAGTTGCGCCTAGGAACACTGCTCATGGACTTGGACGCTCTTGCTGGCGTTATTGCCTACAAACACACCGGAGAGGATGTCACCACCGTGACTGCGTCTTTCGACCGGATTGTGATCCAACATCCCTTGACCGAGATATGTGACCTTGAGCTATCCGGCATGGTTACGTACGCCACTGGCCGAAGCAGCATGGAGATCAGTCTTCAGGTGGCCAAGGCGCCAAAGGAGGGTGAGCAGGCCAAACCTGAAGACATTATGATCACTTGTCAGTGTACCATGGTCTCTCTTGACCCAGCAACCAAGAAGCCGGCCAACATCAATCCTGTCCGGACAGACACCGAAGAGGAGAAGCGGCTCTTCCAGCAGGGAGAGAAGAATAGCAAGCACCGCAAGGAGCTCTCACAGCGCTCGCTGCTCAAGCAAACTCCGGATGATGAGGAGAGCGATCTCATCCATGCCATATGGCAGAGGCAGCTGCAGTACCATGACCCCAACGATCCGCTCCGGAAGCCTGACAATGTCCATTACATGGATGCCACGAAGCTGCAGACTGCCCAGATCATGATGCCGCAGTATCGCAACCGGCACAACTTTCAAGTGTTTGGTGGATTCCTCTTAAAGCAGACTTTCGAGCTGGCCTTCTGCTGTGCCGCAAGCTTTGCCCACAGCAGGCCGACGTTTGTGTCGCTCGATCCGAGCACCTTCCAGAACCCGGTCCCAGTCGGCAGTGTCTTGTATCTCACGGCCACTGTGGTGTATACCGATCCACCGGTCGTGCGTGGTAGTTCAGATGCGCAGAGCACGGAGGAAGCGCAGCAGACTCGTGTCCAGATCCGGGTGGACAGCAAGGTCCGTAATGTCGAGCACGGCGAGACCAAGCCTACTGGCCAGTTCAACTATACCTTTGTTGTCGACAAGCAGATGAAGGTCATGCCGCGGTCTTATACAGAGTACGTCATGTACGTCGATGCTCGCCGGAGGGCCAGGAGCGTGCTCGAGAGCCTAAGGCACGGCGAAGCGGACGCCGGTGATAAAACCCGGGTCACCGAATGAGAAAGCTCACATTGAACAAGCTGACCTCTCTCAACATGGCGCGACATAGGGTCCCCATGCGTTCCACAGACCGCTACGGCCGCTGGGGAAACCCCGCCATTTTCAGCAAAGCTCGGAAACTCACCGACGACGACAAGGGCGACGGCGACATGATGGCACCACCACGAAAGCGTACGAAGCTCCACCACTCAGCAACCCAAGTAGCCGCAGAGCCGCCCAAGAGCAGACTCATGGGCCTACCCGCAGAACTACGCAACGAGATCTACCGGTATGCTCTGGTACGCAAGAACAAGTACCACATCAAGCACGGTAAGCGACAGCCCAAAGAACCGGGTCTTTTGCTGGCCAACAAGCAGATCCGCGAAGAAGCAGCAAGCATTTACTATCAAGAGAACACCTTCTATTTCGTCGTGGTCGACAACAACGCCAGGCCATATCTCGAATGGACTCGTGCTTCAGAGCTGCACCACGGAAGCAACTACCTGGTGCACATTCGCCCTTCGACCAACTACAACAATCTGATCGATTGGACTCGACGTTTCCACTACAACATGACGGACGGCAAAGTACCAGGGCCCTTTCCAGACAGTCGCTCGGGGGTCATTCAGAGAGAGGCATTTGTTGTTGCGAAAGAGTTGAAACGGCTTGGTCTGTCATGGTGCCATATCAAGTCGCAGTTGGAGCGCATACAGCGGATGTTGGTTGTGCTTGATGGTGGGTACATGTAACAGCATCTCCCGGAGCGATGCAGGCCTGTGGGTGGTGTAGCGACTACTATGGTCGGATGGCCTGGGAAGCATCTCTGAGAAGGCTCGAGAGGAGGCACGAAAGAAGTCGGTCTGCAGCTTCTCATAGATAGCGAAAAGCTGTTGCGTGTCTACATGAACCTTTGTGCGCCTGTCTGTCTTGCGGAGAGATGCTACAGACCTTGGGCTCATGACCTCTTCTCCGCTTGCGCATCGCAGTGTGAGAGGGTTGCTATTCATATAACAGCTTGTTTGCGCGCTCGAGAAGGGGTGTGGTCCTTGCTGTCCTCATCTTCCCTTCCCCACAACGGCTGTACCTTGCCTTTGTCAGCCCTGACAAGGCTGACAGAAACCAATTCTCTACCTCATCTCCTGAAGACCAACTTCTCACCCCTCCTCCGATACTGTAGGTCCTTGTCGTATCATATTCCACAGTATGCCAAAAGAGACACCAGCTGATGCCGAAATGGCCGTCCAGGGCGATCATTCTTCCATCAATGGCTCGCACGGCTCCTTACGACACAGGAAACGCCATACAGTGCCGAAAAATGCACCTTTCGCCGGCCGCATTGGCGGTAACCAGGCCTTCATTGCGACAGATGATTCCCAAGAGTCTGAGGAGATACTGAAAAAGCAGCCTGATGCCGTATGTCCATGCAGCAGTTTTTTCCTACAGCTGAGCAGGACTGACTTCAAGATAGGCGCCATTATCCAGCCTGAGAGACTCGCTTGATCCTCGTGGCTTCTTCATCGTCGATACATGGCGACAAGCGGCCATAGAAGCATGGGGTGAGGTCGATCCTATGGATCTGGAGATGCCGAGCTGACGAGCATAGGCACCTGTCTCCTCGTCTTCATCTTGGGCGCAGCATCTTCTGGCTTGACACTTCTCCCTGCTGGCACATCACCGTTGGCTATCGGAGCATATGCTTCACTTACCAACGGCATTGGATTGAGTCTTTTCATCTTCTCCGCCGGCCCTGCGTCAGGTGGCCATCTTAATCCATCGATCACTATGGCGACGTTCTTTGCTGGGCTTGCAACCTTGCCTAGGGCCGTCATCTATATCTCTGCTCAGATCGTAGGCGGGATCATTGGAGGGTATTGGTTACGTCTCGGTCTGGGTGACGCCTACTTTCCAACTGTCAGCAAAATACTCCAGACCTTCGTTTGCAGGGCTGATCTATCCCCAGGGAGTGATACCAGGATGCACCGTAGACCCCTCATTAGTCTCGGCAGGACAACTCTGGGTACTCGAGTTCATGTTTGCGCAAGCACTGATCTTCACTGCTTTTGGTGTTGGTCTTGATCCACGACAGGCTAAATCCCTGGGTCCCGCCCTTGCTCCAATCCTGGTGGGCACGAGTTTGGCGCTCGGAACATTGGCCAGCTCGATCTCTAGGCCCGGGTACACTGGCAATTGTATGTCAGCCGTATGAGTTGATCCACGGGAGGCTGACGAGTTTGTTCTAGCATTCAATCCCGCGCGCTGTATAGGCTTGATGACCGCAGGCAATAATCTCCAATTTCACTGGGTTAGTACATATTTCGCTCCATGCATTCGCTCCTGCCCTCATCTATTATTTGGCATCTTTTGTGCGATCAAAGAAGCCCAGAAGCTAACGTCTCTCGATAGGTCCACTGGACGGGACCTTTGGCTGCTGCTATCATCAACGGCATCTTCTATTACTTCGCACCTCCCTACCGAAGAGACAGACCATTGGTACAGCACAACCCACTTCATGCTCTGTAACTGTGGCTTCACAAGCCTAATGGCAAACACAAAGCGACGGAGGTAGCACCACGGAAGCCATATCGAACAAGGCGTGCTCTTAGGCCTGCACCCGACGCCTTGAAGGTACGAGCCAGCACTTCTGTTGCTTGTCGCACCCTTGACAATACATTTACAGGCACACCTCCATTAAGACTATGCCTCTCATGAGCACCCAGCGAGTACTCGTGGTGCAGATCTTTTGTCGCTTGAAAGATCCCATCTTCAAGTTCCCAGTAGTCCGGTTCAAATTATCGTTGTCCAAATGGGCCGCTACTGTCGCATTCCTTGCAAATTTGGAGTTGGTCAACATACTCCATACCGAGTTTGTCCGGGAAACGGACCGCATTCTTCCCGGCGAGAGACCAGCGCCCATCATCACACATCTTATTGCAAAGCTCACTGGCCAAGGACGTCGTGTGCTTTCAGTGGGAGGGACGGACAACAGCCAACGTCATGCGCCCACCAGCCTCCAGCCGTTGCATGTCTCGTAGCAATTCCAATTGAGGTGATGAATGGGACTTCTTCTTACGGCGATCGCCTCGAGCATGCCACCTGGGTCCTGCAATCAAGTTATCACTTAAGTCTTCACTTCTCACCATGGCACACTGACGGCAGAAAGGTCTCGTTCCGCCAATCACTCTGGCCTTCAATCTACTTTCTATTGTCACTCTCAGTACCAGCCAACATGGCTCTCTTGAGGAGGCTATTCTCCACGATCCTTTGCCTCTACTTCTTCTCTTTGCAAGTGCAGTGTCAGCCGTCTTTCGCACCAATTCTACCGCCTTCATACCCGCTCGCGGTTAAGAACCCCTACCTCTCAGGTAAAGCCATGGAGTCCTCCATGACATACTCCTGCTAACCCCCTTCACAGCATGGCTGCCGGGCAACCAGACCGCAGACCTGCCGTCGGCAGTACCACAGTTCTGGACGGGACAGGAATTGACTTGGTCCGTCATAGCACGAGTTGATGGCCAAGCATACTCCCTCTTCGGGGTTCCGGAGCCGGTGTCTGGCATCAAATCAGCCTCCTTCAAGAGCGCTGAGTATACTTCAACTCATACTACCTTCACTCTGGAAGCTGGGGCAGCAATCTTCACTCTGGACTTCTTCTCGCCAGTATCTTTGAATGACTATGTCAGGCAGAGCATGCCATTCAGCTATCTGATTGTTTCGGCATCTGGTCTGGACGGAGCAGCACCATCTTTACAGGTGTATTCAGACATGGACAACTCCTGGACCGGCCAGTTTGGAGAGAACGTGCAGACAAACTGGAACTATGCTCTAAGTTCGGCGAGTACTCAGGTCTTCACCTTGACTTCTGGTGGTACAGCGATGTTCTCCGAGGTCGAGGATATGGCTCAATGGGGGACTGCTGTCTACTGCACCAAGCCAAGCACATCAACGATTTCTCCATCGTTAGGTGACATGGCCACCGTACGCTCCAGCTTCGCCAACAACGGCTCGCTACCTGGAGACTGGGACTGGAAGCCTGGCAGCGTCATCGCCCTCAGCCATGACCTTGGAGCCGTCAGTACCCACCACAATGTCACTTTTGCCGTCGGCTACGTACGACAGGTCGATGTCAACTACATGAGCACCCCTCGTGCGGGTTACTGGAAGTCTGCAGCATCAGACATCAACATGGCTTGCGTGAGAGCACTCTTGGACTTCAAAGCCGCGGACGCTGAAGGACGAGCTTTGGATGCGGGAATCGCCAGCAGAGCCACTGCAGCTGGCGGCGGCAACTACAGCGACGTCGTTTCCTTATCAGTCAGACAGGTCTTCGGAGCTTTCGACGTTACGGTACCGGAAGAAGACTTGTCAAAAACCGAGGATGTTATGGCGTTCGTCAAGGAGATATCCTCAAATGGCAATGTCAATACCATCGACGTGAGTTAACTTCAAGACTGGGCTTGCCATTGCTGACACCTAACTCCGCGATCTAGGTAATCATGCCTATCTCGCCGACACTCTTCGTAATCGCACCTGAGTATATTCGTCTACTGTTGGAACCGGTGATGCAGTACCTTGACACCGGAGCTTGGCCACACCAGTATACTGTAAGAACAGCCAGTGCAATGGAAAGACCAAGGTACAAGTGCTGAAACCTCTGCTAGATCCACGACTTGGGCACACACTATCCCAACGCCACTGGCCACAACGATGGTGTCGCTGAAGAGATGCCAGTCGAAGAGTGCGGCAACATCATCGTGCTGGCATACATGTACCAGCTGGCTTCTGGCAATATCGAATGGGCAAGCAACTATGCTTCGCTGTTCAGGCAGTACGCAGACTACCTTGTCCTCAACGGCCTTTACCCGACCCTTCAGCTCTCATCTGACGATGGTGCTGGACCAGTCGCAAATCGAACGGGCCTGGCGATCAAGGCAGCCATTGCTCTAAACGCATACGGCGTTATGACCGGACAATCGAACTACTCAGACACTGGACGTCAGTTTGCCGACGAACTTTACGAGCAGACAGCAGGCACAGATGCTGATCGCACCCACTTCACCTTGACCCAGAGGGACGACAACTCCTGGGGCATAGGGTACAACCTCTTCCTCGACGTGCTGCTGAAGCTTGATACCTTCCCAACGGAAGCATACGCCATGCAAACCAACTACTACCAGCATGTCCGAGCTGAAGCCGGTCTAGCGCTTGACAGTAGGGTTGACTGGGGCAAGACAGATTGGATGAACTTTGCTGCTGCCACTGCGATGGCTGAGGGGGTGGGAAATGAGGGCGTGCGAGACATGCTTGTTGGCGATGTCCATGCTTTCCTCGCTAGTGGACAGAACACGGCACCTTTCAGTGACAATTTCTTCGGGGAGACGAATGGAAGTGATGTTGCGGGTATCTACAACATCTACCGAGCGAGGCCTGTGGTCGGAGGGCACTTTGCTTTGATGGCTTTGGGTGGACCGAATCAGAATCAGCTGCAGGCCAGTGATGGTGGATATGAGAAAAGAAGTGAAGGAGGTGGGAGCTAGGTATCCAGGCTATTGGCGAGGTTTGCAGGCAACTTTTGAGGATTAGGTGCCAACATGGGCTTCACTACGGTTGATGAGAAACCCACTTACAAGCTCACTTGAAACGAACCCGCGAGGGCCAGTGCGTTATCACATGCTCACAACAGCTATTGTATCAACTTCCTCCCACCTCTAACAACCTCTCGTCTTACATCTTCATCGATCTTGTCAACCACAGCACCACAACACCTCCAGCTCTCCTACTTGCGACACAAACCTCAACATGGTGAGATCGAATGACATTCCAGGGCTGGTCGTGGAGGTGACGGTAGGCGGAGAGGCCTTGAGGGAGTACCAAAAGGATGATCTCGAGGATGTCGCACGCACGACCACACGATACATCGAAGCCGTGACGGGCCAGGAGTTCGTGGTGTCGATCAAACTCCTCGAGGACTTCAAGTTCATGGGCAACTGCCTCGCAGCGAAGGTCTACGCCGACGGAACTATGCTGACATCGGCGCTCATGTGCTATGAGCTTGATGTCCGTGAGGTGGAGGGCATTGAGATAGGTGATGATACCGTCAGGAAGGCGAGTTTCGCTGATGTCGAAATCGGTAAGCTTAGACGCTCTTTACATCAACGTATTATCTTGCTAATCTGGACCTAGTGAGCGATCGTGGTGTTGTGCCGGGCGAGGCGTCCAAGGTCAAGAATGTCGGTACCATTGTGGTTGTTTTGTCGCACGAGCAGACTACCGAAGAGGACGACAGTGAGGATGAATACATCCAAAATGCGATCGCAGCAATCGAGAGCATCTCCAAGAAGGATGTGAAGGGGCAAGCGATATCGCACAAAGCAGAGTAGGAAGCAAGCTGATCGGCAAAGAGATGAATGAACTGGCTGACCTTATCACAGGTTCGCGGATGCGATGCCATACTCGACGACATACGTCAGCAGTCAGCCGGTCGTCGGAGAGCCCAATCCTTTCGCCACGATCGTCTTCCGTTATAGGTCTCACGGTAAGC
Organism: Saxophila tyrrhenica; assembly: GCF_035928015.1. Lineage (NCBI taxonomy): Eukaryota > Fungi > Ascomycota > Dothideomycetes > Mycosphaerellales > Extremaceae > Saxophila > Saxophila tyrrhenica. The sequence continues at coordinate 913,704 of NW_027041738.1, read as the reverse complement.
CAGCATCCCCAACAGCTTCTCCAGCATGATCGCTAACATCTAGGAGCGATGCTACAAGCCTTGCGCATCATCGAACGCACCCCCACGCCACCACCACCGGAAGAGCGTGACCATGCTGCGCTCAGCCCAGAGGACATAAGGGACATGCAGCGGAGGCTGGTGGAGCTCACGGTAAGCGATGGAATTTCCCATACCAAGTCAGCCAGCTGACGAAAGCGCAGAGGCAGCAGGAAGAGCACGTCCGCGTGAAGCGCGAGCGCGAGGATGGGGATGACAATCCCCGCCCTCGGAGAGTAGCACGAGCGGCAGCCGGCGATACCCAACTGGAGCTTGACGACACTGGTAGCTTCCGTGATCGATCGGAGACGCTCGCACCAGCTGATAGGGTGGTCATCGAGATGATTGAGGCAGCACCGTTGCGCAACGCCACACAGCAAGCTTGACTTACACCCAGATCTGCTAAGTCGATAGCATCTTTGCTCAAGCTGGAGATTCCAGACGAGCATCGGCAGGCATCAGACTGCTGCAGTGTAGCTAAACATGAGCTGGAGGAACCGACTGTGGTATATACATGGTTCTGGTAGGACGTGAAGGGCGCCTGATTGGCATTTATCATTGAGGTGGAGACTCGCCTAGCCCAAACATGCGTATCGAGTTGCGCCATGCCCTACATCAGAATTAGCAACACCATAGCAGGAGGCAAGAGAATTATCACTAATACTCACGCTTCACACACCTCCTCCACCTTGACCTCCTTGGTCGCCGCCACCGCATGCGCAACCTGCGTAATCGCACACGGTTCATTCCTCCCCTTCACCATCACACCCTCCACCCACTTCTCCTTCTTCACCGACTTTGGCAGCGGTGGAGCATCCTTGGTGAACTGTGCACTCGCCTGACTGGGCCGCATCTCGCACCAAGGCCCATCAGTCTCGATCTGCAATCGCTCGAGCGGGACTTCCTTGACCACAGCAATATTCTCCTCGGTCTTCAGACTGCAGCCATTGATTCCGACATCAAACCCAAGGGCGACGATGCCCTGCATCTCTTCCAGGGTGCCGGTGAAGGAGTGTACGACGCCGCGCTTCGGTAGACGGTCGAGCCGGGATTTGAGCAGGCGTTCGAAGTCCTCGGCAGCGGCGCGGGAGTGGAGAAAGAGCGGTAGTCCTAGGTCGCAGGCGAGATCGAGCTGCTTTTCGAAATAGATGAGCTGGGTCTCCTTGTCGCAGAAGTGTAGGCGGTCGTAGTCGAGCCCAATCTCGCCGAATGCTGTTGCTTTGCCTTCCTGCTGTGCCTCTTTCGCTAGCTTCGTGAGCTCGCTGAGAAGAGCGTCTGGTCCATCGGGGTGCTTGGAGAAAGACTTCGCCTGGCATGGATGTACGCCCACGGTTGCGTAGCAGAGGCCCGGGTATAGGTCTGCAAGTTCCACGGCTTTCTTGCTCTCTTCCAAGTCCGAGCCCGTTACCATCATCTTGCGCACGCCGGCGTCCAGCGCGCGTTGTACTACATGTTGCAGGTCGTCTTCGTGGGCACGCTTGCCGTGGTATACGCCGCGGAATATCTCGTCTGTCAGGTTGATGCCGATCTATCTCTGCCGTTCGTGAATGTCAGCTCGGGTCTTAAGCATGCACAAGATGGTAGGGGATACTGACATCTGCGTACTTGAGCTGGGAACCATCTATAGTTCCGTTGGGTACAGCATTCAAGCCGGCGGACAGAGGGTTCTGAGTTGCCATTGCGGCGGTCTTGGTGTAGATGTAAGAGCTCCTGCTGGCTTCGCCTGTTCGTGACCTCGCGCACAAGGGAAGCAGTGGTATCCGGTGTATCAGCACCCGGCTCATGTGGGCTCTCGAGAATTACTGCTGTGATGGAGTGGACGAGAGAAGTGCGCGCACGATCGAGACATGAGGTCGGTTTGGGAGCACGGGCCTGGAAACTTTCGAAGAGGACAACACGAACGCAACACAACTACTTGATATGCTCCTAGCAGAAATTGACGATGACAGGAGTTCTTCATTGGATGGTTGGCAGTCATGTTCTCTGCGGAAGTATGTCAAAGTGCTTCGTTGCTCGAGATTGGACACATTGGTTTGTTGGAAGTTGTTCTTTTGAGTCGGGCTATCAACTCTGGACACCTAGTACACGCTCAACGGTGTCGGGAGGATGCCCTTCCAGATGCTCGTATTCCCACCCTCTACGAGTCCTCCACAACCGCGGTCACCAGACCCTTGGGGTTCTTGACGTTCACCGCCTGCACGTAGGAGTACAGCTTCTCCTTTGCACCCTCCTCGTCGTTACGCTTGCGCGATATCCGCACGCGCAGACGGAATGGCACACCCTTGATACCGGACTCCCACACCTTCTTGTTGAGCTGAGGGTCAAGGCGGACGTCGGAGGTGCCCTGTTAGAGCATCATGTTAGTACTGGCGACGCCATGCAACCAGACGAGGTCAAATCTCTCATGTAAATGCTCTGACATACCATTGCCTTCGTTGCGAACGACCTGATCTCCTTGATGGCTCGCGGTGCCCTCTTCTTGAAGCTCACGCCGTGGACCTGATGTCCCGTTAGATTTTTATCCTTGTCTCAGTCTTCCGTCCGATGCCAGCCCTTTACATCTACCGCAGACATGCAGCAGACGATCCGGGCTCGCCATCCGTGGACTTCATCAAACTGAACGTACTCTCTTGTGCAGGTGGATGGTGTATTCGCGTGCGACGACATCCTCGATGGCGCTGCGCTGCGCGGTCTTGCCGGCGGCGGGCTTGTTTGACTTGGCCTGGTTCGGCATTGTGGGCGAGGTGGATGAGTGTGTGGCGGTGTTGTCAGTGGTCGCTGGTCAAGCAAGAAGTGCTTTCTCAATCGCGAGAGAATTTCCAGGTTGGCTGGTGGGCGCAGGATCGGCGCATCTTGGCATCGGCTTTATCTCTTAAACCCGAATAGGTTTAGCGCCTCTTGCAGGCACTTATGCCTCTAGCCTGATCTGAGAGGAAAGAGCGCGCCTGATCAACCACAGTCCATCACATCGTCCCCTTCACCCCCTCCTCCTCACCTCCGCAGCAACACCCATGACACCGCCGGTCCGATGCGGCGCGCCATAATCCAGAACCTGCGCACCTTCCGCCGCCCTACACCTCGCAAAGCACTCAAGTCCCTCCGCATCAGCTCGCAGAATGCCGCCTTCCAACGGTCGATAGCCTCGCAACCACAGCAGCCCATGCGTTGGGGACGACGGATATCAGTCCCTGCAGCGCTAGGTGTCGGGGCTGCTGGGTGCTATTACGCATATCAGCAGAGCGGAGCACAGTCAGCAGTCGGAACAGATGCAAACGGAGTGCAAAGCAGAGGCGCGGCAACGGCGACGGCACAAGCATCTGTACAGCACTCGCCGATAGGAGTCCACAGTGCCGAGGTGCCAGAGGCCGTGCGGAAGGCTTTGATCGTTGAGCAGGGTCAGCTATTTACTGCTTCTATACCAGCAGACCAGCCGATCAGCAAGGAGACGGACAACTCTGGTCGAAAAGTGCTGGAGATGCTGACGCCCGAGCAAGCGAACGCAAAGCTGCGCACCAACGAAGAGAGCTACCTCGTCGGTAGAGGAGAGGGTGTGGTCCGATACGATGTTGTTCAGATCCCCAGCAATGATCCGATAGAGGACGACCACGTCGAGAAGATTGTGGAGGTACCGGACAGTACCGCTGCTGCTGGGGATGGGAAGACCAGGTCAGACTGGATGTTCTGGGGTGTATTTGACGGGCATGCTGGCTGGACGACATCTGCAAAGCTGCGACAAACTCTTGTCTCGTATGTGGCGCGGGAGCTGAACGCTACGTACAAGTCCGCGCTGCAGGATCCTGCAGTCACGTTCCCGCCGGCCGAAGCAGTAGACGCGGCGATCAAGAAGGGCTTCGTGAAGCTGGACAACGAAATCACCCACGACTCGGTTCAGAAGGTGCTGAAGTCGCAGTCGAAAGTGGTGGCAGCTGAGATACTGGCACCAGCACTCTCGGGATCTTGCGCGTTACTCAGCTTCTACGACAGCCGCTCGAAGGAGCTAAAGGTGGCTTGCACCGGCGACAGCAGAGCAGTCCTGGGCCGAAGGGCAGGAAGCGGCAAATGGACGGCGACCGCGCTCTCAGTCGATCAGACCGGCGGCACGCCATCGGAAGAGGCTCGACTACGGGCAGAGCACCCAGGCGAGCAATATGTCACCATGAACGGTCGGATTCTCGGAGGTCTGGAACCCAGCCGAGCCTTTGGCGACGCAGTCTACAAGTGGTCAAAGGAGACGCAGGAGAAGATGAAGAACAACTTCTTCGGTCGTTCGCCGTCGAAGTACCTCAAGACGCCGCCATACGTCACGGCAGAGCCTGTCGTTACGACTACAAAGGTTGATCCTGCAAGTGGTGACTTTGTGGTCATGGCCACTGATGGGCTCTGGGAGATGCTGACGAATGAGGAGGTCGTAGGACTGGTTGGGCAGTGGCTGGAGAAGCAGGCCTCGACTTCGAAAACGACAAACTCAGGCAATAACTCCTGGCTACAATCGTGGTTCACCACACAGAAGGCCAACTCCTTGCCAGTCGAGCACCACGATGAAGGTACTTCAAAGGGCCAGCGGGCGCCCATCCGTCAGCAGCAGTGGGGCGTGCCAACCGGCCAGGATGAACGTTTCGTGGTTGAAGACAAGAACGCTGCGACCCATCTCGTACGCAATGCTCTGGGTGGGAAAGACCAGGATATGCTGTCCGCTCTGCTAACACTTCCTGCGCCTTTCTCGCGCCGCTACCGCGACGACCTGACTGTGCAGGTTATCTTCTTCGGCGAGAGCGAGGCTAACGGCAAGGTGGAGTTGAACAAGGAGGCTAGTGCTACTGCGAACGGCGGGAATGGAAATGGGAATGGGGTCAAGGCGAAGCTGTAGGGGTGCTTGGGTACAAGCTCTACTTCTGGGTGCATAGCATAGCATGGCGTTCTGGAGCGCGCATCGCCTGGGGTGCTAGATCTGAGAGCGCACTTGTACTATATAGACGCCGAATGAGAGAGTTCGAACGCTATCTGTTGTCTTGAACAATAAAATATTGAAAGCGGGCATGTGACTTCGCGGACAGACCGCGCTTGCCTAGAGAAGCCCGCGTCTTCCGACTTCAATCCTCGACCTCACATGTTTCTCACTCAAGTATGCCCACGCAACAGAACCTTCCCGCCTTGGGGTAGATGTCGCATTGCCATCGCAATGGAGCCAGGATCCCGCAAAAGACCGATCTCAGTAGACGGCGACGTCTCGCCGCCACCGAGCAAGAGGAAGCTCGCTACAACCACGACCAACAAAGCCGTGTCCAACTTCTTCAAACCAGCATCAGAGAAGGAACCCGAGAAAGTGCGCATTGAGATTCGGCACGAGACGCTGCTCACAGCACAGTATGACAGTGCGCAAAGCAAGTCCCGCCCAAAGCCAGTCAAGATCGCAGCATTCGACTTCGACGACACCCTCATCGCCACCAAATCTGGCCTCAAATTCGCCCGTACAGAAGATGACTGGAAGTGGTGGCATGCTTCCGTACCCGCACGGCTCAAACAGCTGGATGCCGAAGGCTACACGATCGTCATCATCAGCAACCAAGCTGCCGTGAGTCTTCGTGCAGATCCAAAGACCCCGAACGGGATGCGAAGTTTCAACAACATCAAAGGCAAAGTATCGGCGGTATTCAAGGCGCTGGATCTGGGGATCAGCTTCTACGCCGCCACTGCACACGACATCTACCGGAAGCCAAGGTCAGACATGTGGGAGCAGTTGCTGAAGGACTACGGACTCTCGGATGCCGGAGATGTCGATCATGAGGGCAGTCTCTTCGTCGGAGATGCCGCAGGTCGAGCTGGAGATAAGGCGGCCGGTGTGAAGAAGGATCATTCATGCTCTGACCGAGACTTTGCGGCGAACGTGGGTATCAGATTCCAAACGCCGGAGGAGTTCTTCCTGGGTGAGGACACGAAGCCGTTCACGAGGATATTCGATCCCGCAGCACACCTGAGCTCTGGACTGGCTGCTCAAACGGAGACCACACCAGTTCTGTTCACCAAGAAGAACAAGCTCGACCTCGTCCTCTTCTGCGGCAGTCCAGGAGCTGGCAAGTCTACGTTCTATTGGCAGCACATGGAGCCGCTCGGGTATGAGAGGGTGAACCAAGACACGCTAAAGACGAGAGATAAGTGCAAGAAGGCTGCCACTCAGTTCCTGCAGGATGGGAAGGGTGTGGTTGTCGACAACACGAACGCGGACGTCGAGACACGGCAGGATTGGATTGCGTTAGCGAAGAAGTTGAAGGTGCCGGTACGGCTGGTACATTTCACGGCGAGTGCGAAGTTATGTGAGCACAATGATACTGTGCGGGCATTGACAGGAACTCTGGTGAGTCTGCGGTTGAGTTTGCTACAGCAGCTCAACGACTCAGTGGGAGACGTCGACGTGTTCATACTGACAAGTCCACAGATGAATCCGGAGAAGCGAACGATGCTGCCGAAAATGGCATTTACTGGATTCGCCTCTCGCTACCGAGAACCGACGGCAGGAGAGGGATTCCAGGATGTCACCAAGGTGGATTTCGAGGTAAGCTTCCTGTACACGTGGGAATGGTGGAACGACAGGCTGATTGCTGACGATCACGACAGTTCCGGGGGACGGAAGAGCAGAGGAAGGAGTGGTCGAAATATTGGATCTCGTAGCCATACAGCTGCCGCGTTTAACTTTAGGCTTGCGTCGGCGAGCATTTGGATGGATCAACTATGTTATCGCTCCTGCAGGATTGCCACGCGACAAGAATTGAATCGACAGGTCGTGATCGGATCCCTCAGATAAGGCCTGCAGAGGCACGGGCAGCAGTGCAGATTCTCCAGACTCCCGTACCAGACGCGGAAGACCCGACGTACCGGCCCTGTATCGGATGCTGGCCGCTGTTCATGGCTTTAAACCAGGTAAGTGTTTCTGCTGTGCGGCCTTGGTTCTTCTGAATCGCTGACAGCATCGCTCAGTGTTACCTTGGGGCTGAAAGATGTACGCTGTACCTTCTGTCGATAGTGCTCAATGAAACAGTACTGAGCCATCGTCTGGTTCCAATCTATTGACTTGACTGAGAGAGTTGATTCCGGCCTGATTGCGATGGCGAACCTCACTGGCGTGATTCTGTGTGAACTCGCGTTCGAGCGACTCTCTTCCTTCGGTCCAGATGCGTTGGTCGGTTTCGTCGCGATGATTAGAGAAGGCGAAAGCTGATGGAGGATTAAGTGCATGTACGTTTGTGACGCTTATCGCTCGGCATTCTAACAATCAAACTCCTTCCTTCGCTTCTATTCGTTTAGGAGAGCAAAGCATTCTACGCCCTACGGGCCTCCTGGGTGACCAAAAAACCGTGACAGCTCTCTGCCAAGATCCCGTTTACCTGTCACGGTTTTTGTCACCCAGGAACGGGCTCCTACCGGTGATGGGCCCGCCAGAAATCTTCAGTGGAAGTGACACAGGCTGGACAGGTTCATCGGCAGGGATGCAATCCTTGAATCCTGGCTGCCATCCTACTTCCCCGAAAGTTTGGAAAAAGGCGCGCCCAAGCGAGCAACTTCGAGCATCCCCGACGGGAGATACATCCCACCATCCTGGTTACTGACGATGTTGTGTTCAACATCTATTTGCGCCCCGGTCGCACAGCGCTGTTTGACGATCGGACAAACCTGCAGAGGCCAGTCACCTGAGCAGATCAGGCGTCTGCAGTGGCCGTTTCAACGGCGCAACGTGGTTTTTGCTGTCGTGTCGTAACCTTGCAGCTGCAGTCAACTGTCAAAAGGAATGGCGCCCTGGGGTGCAGCGATCGGGAATGTCCCTCCTCCCATCCGAAGTGCGCTGAGAGAGAAAGGATTTCTATTGCTCCACCACTGGGCTGGGCCCGTCTTTCCTTTCTCGGGCAAAGTTCTTCTCCGGCAGACGAGGCCTCACCCGGCAGACTTCAGAGTAAGCTCAACAGGAACCGCACAACGGCCATTAGCCTGAACCACGGGGCTGCTGGGCTCGCTGCCCGACTTGCATGCAGGCTGCATGAAGAAACGGCACGGCTTGCATCCCCGGATGCGTTGCAGGTGTCCCAGGTGCTGCCGGCAGCCAGTCCCGGGCGGTTGTGCGAGGTGAGCGCTCAGCGGGCTCTACGAATCTCATACAAGGAGGCAAGAGACAATGGGCAGCGCAGTAGACACAAGAGCCATTGTGCAGCTGCCAACGAGTCAGAAAATGACAGCGACCGAGGAACAACGGGCGAAACCGACTCCTCGCGGTGGGGCCGCGAGAGCGAAGGGCGTTCCAATTTGCTGGAGAGCCTTCGTCGCGCCACAAGCCGCCGTCCGCGTCTTGTGCGTTAGTCCCCGTTAGCATCACCAGCAAAACTTTGTGCCCACCCACCTTTTCCAGGCTCTGATCCTCCAAACGCCTTCCCGTGTTTTCATTCGAGCGCATCTTTACTTCACCCGCCTGCGCCTCTGCCCGTCGCGACTCTCATCCCGAAACCCATTGTCGTGCTCTCAGGTCCGGCGACAACACACTCGAGCACCTCTCTGCACCTTCGTGCCCTTTGCGACGCCCAGAAGCCCTTCTCGACAAACCAGCATTCGTGCCGCGCCAGCGCATCGCGCTTCGGAAGCGACAGCATCGTGGCACCTCCCAACAGCCACACGTCTATATCCAACCTTCGATGCATACAGATTCCGCTGCCAGGCAATGACAATGACTCAAATACTGTAGCGACCAAGGTCACGCCGACAACGCGAGCATGAAGAAAATGCGCTCATTAACTTTTCCAAAACTCGCGACTTCCCGGACTTCAGACGATCAACAGGACGACGCGATGGCGTTTGCAGCACCGCATTACCAGTCTGCGCCGGGCCACTCACGCGATTCGTCCGCCGCGTCGTGTCAATCGTCTCCGATCACACCTTCTTTCTCTATCCGGAGCCATAGCCGCTGGCCCAGTTCAAGCTCGTCGCTTGCTACCTCTCCGGATTCACCATCTCACAGTGCAACAAACAAAACGACGCTCGAAGATCTTCTCGAAGAGTCCGCTGAGCGAGAAGACGGGATCAGCAGCTTCGAGACCGAAGGCCTCGGCGACGAGCCCTTGTGCATTTGTAGGTTGAGCGAGTGATGATCCTGCAATGCCATGCTAACCATTTCAGGTGACACGCCTTTCTGTGAGCACCAACAAGCTGAGGCTACGACTCCAACACCCTTTCCATCGTTCCCAGAATGGACACGCGGAGATGACAGGATCTTCAGCTACTCGGCGTCTGGTCACTCTGTCAAACGGAGTCGATCTGGCGAAACTTCGCGAAGCACAGTAGGCTCTCGAAGGCGCCAAAGACTGCGCTCGATCTCCAGCAGTCTCTTCCGCGAAAGACGACCTACTACCTCTGTGACAAACCATACTGTGCAGAGCGCGCCACCAACCCCTGGATCTTCCTCGCGGCGCCCATCCATCACCGAATATCTTTCCCGGCAGTTAGAACCTCGTCGGACGATTAGCAGTTCTAACCGGCGGACTCTTTCGTTCTCCAATGACACTGGCGAACCATCGTTCCTGGAACGGATCGAAAGTCGGGAGGCCTGGGAGACGCAGCTTTCAAGTGACCCTGTCGACCGCGAGGGCAACTCTTCGACACCTCTTCTACCACCATTACTCTCGAGCCTACGAGACCCTTCGGACGAGGCACTGCGTTCGCCGCTTCAATCTCCAAGTGTGGCCACTCAAAGTGAGACCGCATCAATCTACAGTCCTGTGCCTCACGGACTATTGACTCCTCCACTTTCCGCGAAACCCTCCTTTACCTCCTTCAACGTCCCACCAGCTTCCACATATGCGGCGCCGGAGAAGGATTACTGGGCCATCAAACTCGGACACGCCAACTTCGACATCGAGCCCAGGCCCTACATGCCACAGCAATTCACCAGAGAGTCATGTCGGCGGTTACTCAAGGACTGGGAAGCCGCTCGTGTCGAGTACATGCGTGTCATCGCGCGGGTGAGCGAGCATTATGGACCATCATCACCAACCTACAGCCTTACCGAGGAGAAGTGGGCCGAAATCGACAAAGCGTGGCGCTCCAACCTCGACAAGGCGAACGCTGAAGCCGAAGCGAACGGCGAGATAGGAGTTCATCAAAGCCTGGCCGAGACCCAGCCCTTAGCGAAGATGCCTTCTCTCTCGGACCCAAACCAGCCCACGAAGTTCCTCAACGTCGACGAAGCCAACATCGTCGGTCCCATGGTCCAGTACACGAAGATGCAGCAGACCTCGCCCAAACGACCCAGTTTCTTCGGCGTCCTCAAAGACCCCTCGTCCATCCTCAACCGCTCCCTCTTCGGCTCGAAACGATGATGCGGGCCCTCTCTCTTTTGTGACTTCCGACATGTTATTGCTACAAATGATGCGACCAACGATAAATTACGACCTTACACGAAAACACCCACTGTGTATAAACACCTCAGCGCGGCGCTTGACGACCGAAAATCGCTGGCGGCCACTGCTAGGGGCGCGCTGGCTAAAATGGGGAATGGGGGCAGAGGCATTGCCAGGCGCTGTAGATAAATGGATCCTGCTCTCGCGAGCGAACTTCAATTGGCACGACTGCCGCCCTTTCGTCTGTGCATGGGTGGCTTATGTGAACGAATACCCTTGTTGCGATGAAGACGAAGATGAAAGTGGGGATGGACATCGCAAGTGCTAGAGATGGAAGGCAATCAGGTAGATGAAGAATCTGAATATTCTCATCAAAAGCATTTCGCTATCATCGTTACGCGCCAGTGCTATGCCAATTCCCCACGCTATGCAGTCATTCATGTACAATCGTGATCTTAAGCCAACAGCACTGCAAATACCAACGCAGCGCCCAGCACAATCCAACTACTCTGTACAATAGGAGCAGCGGATTGGTCTCCCATTCCGCAGCATTGGCGATTGTACGTCACGCCGTTCGCTTTAGCGGCGACTTCGAAGACGGCGCCCGGTCCTGGCTTTCCCAGGTTATAGTAGTCGACCAGGAGGAAGTTGGGCGGTCTGCCCCACATCTCTGCTCAGGTAGTTAGTACGAGTGAACACACGATCCGAATTGAGGTGGGCGACAAGACGTACCAGTGCAATTCTGCGACATACGCTCCAACTGCCCAAACTTATCAAACATCCCATTCGTCTGATTAATCTCCGCCGTGTTCGGGATGAGAATCTGCTCGCCCGAGCCTCCTCCGATCAACGCCCCGAGATCCACCGCAGTGTTCAGGTTGTGGTTCGCGAGATACATGAAATGGTTCCTCGCGATCTTCTCGCCCAGATTCGGCGGCCGCTGCTGCGTGCATGGGAAGTTCTGGTCGGTGGGCGAGAAGGGCGTTTCCCAGATGTGATGGAACTGGTTCAGGACGTAGGGGACGGCGGTCTGGTTGGCTTTGTAGTCCATGAACAGCACCATGCGCTTTCCCGAGAGGATCATCTCGGCGAGTGTGGGCCATTGCTCCAGTCGCTGGGGCACGTATTCGGGTTCGTAGAGGTAGCGCGCGATGCCCGAGTTTTGGATGGCGGGGACGTAGTTTTCGACGTCCGTCATGTCGCTGTTGACGATGAGCCAGGTGACGACGTCGTAGGGGTGGTCGTCGAGCCAGCTGGCGACGGTCTCGAGGGAGGATTGGAAGGTGCCGGCGTTGAGGAGGTCGCAGGAGGTGTGGCAGTTGTAGACGGTGTCGTTGACCCAGTGGGTCTCGCCTTGCACTGGTGGGGTGTTAAGTCTTTGTATCATGGCTGTGGTTCTCGAAGTACTCACGCATCCTGACTCCATCGTCCAGCTGGAATTGAATGGGATACTCCTGGTTGCTACCAGCATTGTTGTCTACGGAGAACACGGAATTGTGCGCGCACACGTTTGTTATGTTGCTGTACTTCCTCTGACAAAACTCGGGGTAGCCGTTGCAGGGTATCGTGTTGGTTGCTCTCGGTGCGGTGCTCGTCGAGCTTGCAGTCTGCGTCCCATTTGATGTGTGCGTCAATCCTCCTATTAATGTCACAGATTTAGAGGTGGCGGTCTTCGTGATCTGAGAGTTGCTCGATGATGTTGCCGTGGCATTCTGACGCCTGGTTTCGACTGTGCTTTGTCCGTCCACCGAGATGTATGTATATCGGGTCCCGTCGAAGTCGGAGGAGGAGATGGTCGACAGCGTCTCGAAAGTGGTCGAGTAGAACTCATTCGTGGTCGTCTGCGCCCTCGCCTCGAGTGCTGTCACGCAGAGCAGCCATAACGCTGCTGGAAGCATGCTGGTGCCTCGTCTTGAAGATAACGATGCTGAAGAAAGAATGGAACGCCGCTCAAACGAGACCAAACAATACCAACGAGGACATGTGAATCAGACTGCTGCGGACCAACCTTTGAGGCATCCGGCGTCTTCCACCGACTCAATAGTCGCGCCACGGGCAACGCACTGATGGTTTGTCTCGAAAAGCTTCGAGGTCCACGGAGATGACGTCTCCTGCTTCGCTGCCGTGGAGCTATCCGAGCTGAACGCGCATCTGCCCAAGCTTATTATCGAGTTGCATCTGACCGTTGTTGTTCGCTTGACAACTTCGACTGGAAGATGCCCGAGTACGGCCTTCGGGCGAATCAACCACAACCACTCTTCCAGCATCCTCTACCATCCAGCAAGGACATCCAATCCTCAACCACGCGAGCATCGACGACGGCGCCGAAACAGACTCGCACGCTAAGCGACAAGATCCCAGCAACAGATCAGTGCGCCGCGCAGTATCCGCCCCAAATCGGCGGGCAGAGTGACGTCTGCAAGAGATCGATCTTTTGAGCATCCGCGAGACGGACGCGCACCCCGTCGACGTATCTGTGCTGTAAGCTTTCTGCGGAGCGTTGAATGTGGATCTTGTATGTCTGTCGATTTCGCGGTCTGTCTTGATCTGTCCTCCTGGGACGACCTCACCTGTTGTGCCTTCCTACCCGGTGTTCTGTAGACCTATCCCGACGGGGCCAACCAGGCCACTGAGGTCCCTCCATCCTGCCATCCTTCCATCCTTCACGATAGACTCCTCCAACCATGTTCGGCCGCAACAAGAGCAAGTCCTCCGACGACACCCTGGTCAACGACGAATTCCACCCCTCGAAACAACAGATCAAACGAGCCACACGAACACGCTTCATCTGGGCCCTCCTCACCTCCTTCCTCCTCCTCGTCTCCATCGTCTTCATCATCCTCGTTGAGGTCGGCAGCACCAGCCTCGGCTCCATCCGGACCGACATCTACTTCATCAGACTCGATTTGGCAGACATCATACCCGTGCGGGTGCCCAATGCTGTTCTCATCAACTCGATAGCGCAGTCGTTGGGTCTGCATGACTTCTACACAGTCGGACTATGGGGGTTCTGCGAAGGGTATAATGGGCAGGGCTTCAATTTCTGCTCGAAGCCAGAGACGCTGTATTGGTTCAACCCAGTGAATATATTGCAGAATGAGCTGTTGGCTGGGGCAACGAGTATGTCATAATATCGCATGGGGAAGGGACGCTGGCTGACAATCTGTAGTCGCTCTACCCGCACAGATCGACGATGTCCTCAATCTCATCCATACGGTGTCCAACTGGATGTTCGCTCTGTTCTTGACTGGAGCATGCTTGAGCTTCTTCACAATGTTCATTGTGCCAGTATCGGTGTTCTCGCGCTGGGCGACATTAGCAACCATGCTGCTCACCTTCTTTTCAGCACTCTTCACGACTGTGGCCACCGTTCTTGCTACGGTGATGGTGAGTTTTTGAACTTCTCATTTCCTGGACTACTTGCTGACAAATGTGTTTTTTTCTAGTTCATCATCATGCGGAACGCCATCACCTCAGTCACCCAGCTCAACATCGGTGCCAGCATTGGTGTCGAGATGTTCGTTTTCATGTGGATAGCAGCCGGCGCCGCCATCCTCGCCTGGATAATTCAGCTGGGACAGTGCTGCTGCTGCGCTTCGAGACGAGACGTCCGGACAGGTCGAAAGCGAGGCAGCAAGAAGGCCTACCGAGGCGAAAGCAACGCCGAGAGCAACGGGGAGAGCAGTGGCGAGATGTCCGAAAAGCAGCCTGGCAGATTCTCCCGCCTGCGTGGTCGAAAGGAATGAAAGCCAAGTCTTCCAGCACGAAGTCGATGATTGACCTGATGATGTTAGCATAGCGCAGCGTTCTAGCCTGAATGTTACTGTACCTTTGCTTCAAGGCTGCGAGCCATGCGTATCCTGCTGCTCCAAGAACGCCTCCGGATCACTCTCGAAACCGCGCTGCTGGCGTGTGGTATCCAAGCCTCTCATCCGCCTCTCCGCCCGCCGGTACTCCCTTACGCTGGCATCCAATTCCATCCGCGCCTGCTGCTGCGCAGCCCAATCTTGCCGCTGGTACAGCTCCTCCTGCTGCTGTCCGTACAAGCCATCGTGCTCTGGGATCGTTATGCCCTGCGGAACTCCCCACTCTCTCTGTTGTGGGTACATCGCACCCTGCAGATTGTCCGACTCGTTCTGGTACTGGTACGCGCCGCCGTGCTGCGCATGATACAGCCCACCCTGCAGCATATTCGCCCCATCCCGATACTGGTATGCGCCACCGTGCTGTTGATACATCTCACACCCCTGCCAAGAACCTCCCGCCGCCTGCCATGCCGCCTCTGCCTCCTGCCACGCCACCTCTGACCCGTACGCTTGCTGCTGATTCAGATAGTAAAACGTCGGACTTACCTCTTCAGCATGCTGCTCCCGTCCATACGGAAACGAAGCCCACCTCTCGGCGTCTGGCTGCTGGCTGTAAGAACCTTCTTGCGCAGCATTGCGGTCCCCATGTCGGCGACTATACTCTTGGAAAGAACTCTCGATGGTGCCTTCCTCACCAGCTCCCAAAGCCGGAACCGGCAGGAACAGCGGAAAAGGCTCTCGAAACCCCTCCCGCTCCACCACCACCTCGTCCTCCCCTTCTTCCGCACCACCCTCAGCACACCCACCGAACCCATCGCCAACATCACTCGACCTCCTCCGCCCACCCGAGTTCCGTATCTCAGGCAATCGCCACTTGCACCACCAATCCATGCGCTCGTCCTTCTCCTCCTTCCGTATCGCGCGTTGCGCCTTCTCCGCCAAGCGCCTTTGACGCGCCACCTTCATCTCAGCAATCGTCCTGGAAGCCCTCGCAGTCACGTTCTCGACGCTCTGCGGGAGCAGTCTCGCACCCTCCTGCACATCCGGACTCTCCGGCCACAAGTCCTTGTTGCGCTTCTGCGTCTGTTCGAGCTCTTTGATGTCCTTCTTCATCTGCGCTTTGACGGCTGTTACGGCTTCCTCGTGTTCAGCTTCCTCCTGGCGGTCTTTGGCTGCTTGCTTCGCTAGCTTTCCGAAGCCTTTGCCGATGTGCTTGGTCGCTGCTTCGGTGCCGACGGTGTGGAAAGCTTTCTGGCCGACGATCATGCTTGCCGGGAGTAGGCCTTTGCACCATCCGAGCAGGCCGGTACATGCTTCGCAGAAGGCTGTGCTGCTCATTTTGGCTGGTCCGGTAGGTGGTGAGCATCTCTCGAACGGCATGCTGTTCTTCCGCAGATAGGATTTGTGGTCGCAGAGGCTCTCGAATTGGGTGGTGCCAGTCGTGTGGTCGCAGGCCCAAGTCGTCGGGGTGGTGTAGATGCACATTGTGGTGGCGAATAAGGGGTGGTTTGAAGGTCTCCGTCAGTGATGGTTCAGGAAGTGGTGTGGTGCACTGGCAGTCTTCAGCGGGCAGAGGTGTTCGAGATTCGCGCGTTCGCTCGAGAAAGAATTATCCAGCACTCACGGCAAAGATCGTGCGCTGGTGGACAGGTGGCGGTGCGGCACGACAGTACACAGCATATCGTCGTCGGCTGATGCGGTGTAATCTTCCTGACCGGTGAGAAGAACTGGAAGCAGTTGACTTTTGTGTGCCGCAGAGTGTGTAGTGAGGTTAAAGAAGATGACGTCGCGGTCAGTCAGACTGTCAGTGTTGTTGACATGTGAAAATCGGTCAGACACTTGACTTGCCCTCGTACAACCAACCTGGCTTCTGAAGGACGACTAACCCGTGGTGCGACCCTGCGTGATCTTTGATGTTCAGCCGGTCACTATCAAAAAGAGCGTCTCCCTCCACGTAGGTCTAGCTGCTACGCCGTGCTTCTCTGCCGATCTGCTGCCATGCACACCCTCCGCGAAGCACAGCACAGTCCATACCAAGATACCCCGTACGCCGGAACCAAGAATCCAAGATAACGAAAGCGCATCATGTCAAGCATCGTCGTCCCGGACGAAAGCACGATAGACCGTCAGCGTTTGTCCCCCCGTTTTGACAGAACTGAAAACACCGGGGAGCCGCAACGCAATGACCTCACCTCATTGCAGGACAACAGGTTTCTTCAAAGTTCCCATCTTCGACACCCCATACCACGGCTCCCTCGCCTTCCACTCCGGAATCTTGACGATTAGAGCAGCAGTGGAGTACCTCACTCGGAGCTCAGCTTGGTTTCCATACCGCAGTCTCGCATCAGCTTCGATATTTCTTCGACAATGGCACATGCCGTACTCACCACCATCTTCGTCTCACTCATCTCTCGTTGCCTTTCTTGCCAACCCAGACAATCTTTTCACGTTCCTCCATTCTGTACTTCACAGACGTCACTCCGTCCGGAGGATACTCTCGTCCATCATCAGAATCGACGTCGGAATCGTCACCATCATCGTCCGACCAGCGATATCGGTCCACGTCCAAATCCCTGTCTTAGCTATCGTCCCCTTCTCCCTCGCTCCAATCCGGTCTGACTGTGTGCGCTTGCAAGTTCGAAGTGAACCGGCCATCCAAAGGCCGCCGTGAGCGCCTGTGCTGTTCGTACGCGTTGTTCAGTAAGCCAGTGATCGCTTCGGACGGAAGGTTGGCCTTGGATGTCGCCTCGAGAGCGACCACGAGTCCCATCGCCATCGCGACTTCATACAGCGCCATGTCGGAACCATTGAGCATGCTCGCAACGAACTGGTGGAGTCGTTCATGTGTGTGCGGGTAGCTGTGGGCGAGGTGGAAGCCCAGATATCCTCCTTTGGGAAAGAACTGCTTAGTCGTGAGCGCCTTGCGAAGATGGCCGTAGAGTGGTAGAGAAGGCGGGTCGAGACATTTCATGGCTCCAGTAAGCAATCCGGTCCCGGGGGCAAGGAAGAGGTTGTAAGTCAGGGTGACTCGGTGGCCGGACGTCACCTCCAACACCTCGTGCTGGCAATCGCTGTAGAATGCTGCCCAGCGTATCGCAGGCTTATCGATGCCCCATTTGTACACCACCTCACGTCCGGAGTGGCGCACAGCTAAGGCGCCCCCTTCGAAAGGGACCGGGAGACAGACCACCAGGGAGCCGGTCTGCATATCGCTTCTGGGCGTGTCGACATGTGCTTTGAACATCCCGGATGGCCCGCTGCAGACGTTCAGCTTGTACAGCTCGGCGCGATTGCCGCGGCTCAGCATCCGCCGCTTTGGATCGTTCGGTCCAATATCGAAAGTTTTCATTTCTCCGTCCCTGGTCTTGAGTCGCTGGGCCAGGAGGTCCACGAGATCGGCCTTCTTTGCCAGGCCGGATTGAGACTGGTCAAGCCGTTCGATCAAACGCGACGTCTCTTTTGTGATGGAGGGAGCCACCTGCAGGGCCTCCAGACATGGCTGGATGATGGAATTGCTGACGAAGTCTCCGCGTCCTCATCCGCACCGTAGAATGGCGGCGTGGATGTTGGTTTCCTGATCGTGCGACAGATCATACTTCTCTGCTACTTTGGAACGTGGAGGTGAAGGCTCAAGCTCGCCAGCGACTGAATGCAAGAAATACTGGTCGATGATACCAATGAGACCAGCTTGGTAAGGACAGAAGTTTGTCATGAAGCTGGATGATGGAGTGCAATATTAGTATTCCACTCAAACGTCAGGAAATGCACTGAAGAGCAACTTACTCGTCCACACCCAAAGCGCCAGCCCTACGATACGACTCATCGTAAACATCCTCTCCACCCCTCCCAAAAGTCGCAGGCTCACAACCCTCAACCAACTGCTGCAAAGCAACCCCCTCCTCGTCATTCAATACTGGCAGCGTAAGCTGTCTTCCCATCTGATCCTTACCCCACCGCAACGCAACACTCCTCGCAGTCATCCTCATGCCATTGAACTTCTCATCCAGAACCGGCGTCAGCTCTCCGGACTTCATGGGCCCCTCCGGCGTCAACAAGATCGGGATAGTGCCGCCGCAGGCGAAGGTGGCCTGCCGGGTTTCTCGCTGGAGCAGCTTGGCGAAGTCGTTCAGGGCGTGGCGTTCGAAGTTGGCGGCGGTAGGTGCTGGCTTGCGCTCGACTGGCTCTTCAGCAGGAGCTGGAGTCTCACTGGCAGCCTCGTCGGCCTCCATGCCTGAGATGGTGGCCTGGGAGTCCATGGCATCGTGATCAGGGTGCCGGCTGCTCGAGGCCATCGGCGTCTGAAATTCCATCTCAGAGCCGAGGAAGGGGTCGTCGGACATAGTGGTGGGAACGCGGAGCAGAGGGTGAAATGAGATGGGGCAAAAAGCAGACGCGATGACGAGAATGCGCGAAGAGACTGAGAGTCTGCCATCTTTCTAGAGTCGACGACTGTAGACGTCTTATACCCTCGACGACTACACACTGTGCAACGACGGCAGCCTCACGCAGGGGAGAAGCATTCACGTTGAGATGTTGAAGTTGAAGTCGCATATCAATGGTGCAGCTGCCTGGTAAGTATTCCGTCAAGCAAGGAAGGTGCCGCCCTGTACAACATCAGTAGGCGGCGAGACCCTCAAAATTCACGAAAAGGATGAGATGATGATGAGATGAGCCAACGAAATATTCATGCCCAAAGATCTAGAAAATGTATCATACGGCGAGATCGCAAATTCATCTCCAAGCCGTGTCCCCATTCATCCATCCATCGATGGCGGCGAGATCCGCCAGTCTTCATCCACATCCTTATCAACTGCCTATCAAAGGCAGGATAATAGCCCAAATATACGTTCAAAGGAAATTCAGGTCGATGCGAATCAATCGCATCGACAATCACGCCGCAAAAGTGGCCTCCTCAAATGTACCCACGCCGTCAGTGTTGTCATCCGTTTTCCGGTGGTCCGTCTCCTTCTGCATCGTCTCCAGCTGCTTGCCATCGTTCTTGTCGGTGATCAGCCCCTTCAGCCACTTGTTCTCCATCTCGAGCTGCTGGACCTTGCCCTCAAGCGCGTTGACCTTATCGGTCATCTCCTTCGTGGCTTTCTCGAGGGCTTGCTCACGCTGCTTCTTCTTGATGCGGAAGCGGGCGGAAGCGGCGGTGTTGCGACGGCGCTTGTCTTCCTCAGCTGCCATGCGGGAATTCTCTTCCAAGTCGGCGGCAGATGGGACGGAATTCGCAACACTGGCCTTGCGCTTGCTGCCCGGCTGTGGGGCGAAGGCCAGCTGGTGGTGCGGCCGCGGTGGGTACTGGCCATGAAGACCAGCGGCCGGTGAGGAGCTCACAGTGGAAGGGTAAGTCTGGAATTCGCCAAATTGGTAGGCAGGAGGACCTGGGGTGCAAGTCAGTGGTGATTCTTGCGACGACTGTAACGTCCCAGTCGTCTTCGACATACCATTCACCACACTCGGATGCTTCTGCTCGCCATTCGGCGGCGAGCGGTTCGTATTGGTATTGAACTCGACATTGTTCGGGTTGAAGCTGTCGAAGTCGAAGAAGTCGGCGTGGGCGAGAAAGTCAAGGTCGTCGCCAATGTGCGCGATGTCGTTGGGCAGCTCATGGCCGGGCGCCGGGATGGTGTTCAAGCCATGAATGTACTGCGACACATTCGGTGCGCGACGGCTATTGCTATAGCCAGACATGGTCGACAAACGAAGGCCACTTGGCGTCGAGACAACTGCGTGCGATGGCGTGCGAGGAGGGAGACGGGAGCACAAGGCGTGATTTGCAGACCCCTTTGTCCACCGCCACTCAGCGCCTCGAGGCTCAGCCCGTGCCGCGGGAAGGAGACAATGTCGACAACCGGTTCCCCCGCTGCTCTCTCACTGTAGTGTTGTTGTTGGATGGTATAGGACGTGAAGAAGAGTCGGTCACTCCTAGGGCCAAGTAAACGGGCAAGGCCAAGGGCCGGAAGGGGTGGGTGAGCGCGGGCGGGGCTGATGATTGATCTCGAAGCGCAAGCGCAAGCGCAAGCCTCGCTCACCGACGCGGACCTCAGCAAATTCAAACCGCTGCTTGTCGGGCCTTTACCCGAAGCGAATCAACCAACACCACGCCCCCACGCTTTCCCCTTCGTCCTCTTTGCTCTCGTGAGGGATGTTCTTGGTATACGCCCAGGAGACGAATCGGAGCGTCTTCTCGTATGTTCCGGACAGCGATTTGGATACTTGTTGCCCTCCAGAATATACGCAGAACACGGGCGCAGTGTGTTCCTCACCTAACATCATCACACTGAGCGTTACCTTCTCCGGTGTCTCTTCCGCGATGGTGGGGTCGTGGCTACGACAACCAGCGGCAGGGTTTGGCCCTTGTCTCAGGCCAACCAGAGATGATCAACACTCGAAAGTTCAATCACAAGGCTCTGTTGTCAGCGAAAGAAAGCCGAAAGCTTTTGTTTTGTGATGAGCAGACAACAACAATAACCTGCGTGCGTGGCAGGCGCCTCGCTGAACGAGCACAGCTCATGTTATGCCCGCAGTTGGAAGACCGGCTTAACGACCTACAGCCATACCACTCATCAAACGCGGAAGTAAAACGTCGACGATGAGGCACATATGGCAACCTTCGACTGTTATTTCCGTGGCCTCGTCAGCCAGCGCATACTTTCATGGGTGATTTGTCGTATGGGTTGATAGGTATGCCTCATCAGTCCAGAGATGTCGCGCGCAGATGTAAGATGTCCACTGCACTGCGTAGCCCGGGTCTGGCTTGCGCAAGCTATCCACGTTCTCTTCAAAGGCCAGTTTCTGCCCTGTAGGTCTCGTTTGCATGGCTCATTAGATTGGCAATTGGGGTATATCACATATACAATTCAAAGCTCCACATATCACAGCTCCTTCTTCACCCCCACCCCTCCCATCCCCTCCATCTGCACCCTCTCCCCCCTCCTCGGCCCCTCCTTCACCACCCCCGTCCTCAGCGTCCACAGCGCCATGACCCCCTCCACAATCATCTTAATCACACTCGCGCACGCAATCGCCCACACGTTAATACTGATACTCCCCAACGGCGCCCGCGGAAACGACAGCACCCACTCGATATGATACGGCACCCAGCCCTGCGGGATCCAGAACATGGGTTGCTTCGAGTACCAGGCGTTGGCGCCGAATTGCAGGCCTTGCGTGCCCAGCCAGCGGGCGGCGGTGATGGCGCGGTCGAAGTTGGTGCGGAAGGATTGGTGGTTGCGGGCTGTATTGCTATGGTTAGACGGTTTTTCCTGCTTGCGCATAGTGTCTATTGTACTGCTTACCTTCGTTGTCGTACTTGTCCTTCGCTTTATCGTGCTGTCGCCGTAGTCGTGCCCACTTCGCAAAGTCGTCTTGGGCGGAGGTGGCTTTCATCTCACGGTTGAGGCGAACAACTTCATTGCGAAGGGTGGAGAGGTCGGCGGCGGCTTTGGATTGGGGAGTGGGGAGTTTGGTGAAGAGGAGCCATAGCTGTATACTCATGTGTTAGCGACAATCACATGCTGTGGATGAATTGATCGTACCAGGTCGTTGACGGACTGCTTGCCGACGGTGTTGAGGAGGTGGATGAAGAGCTGGAGCAGGAAGACGAAGAGCAGGACGGACGGCATCTTCGCAAGTTGTGCGCTCGTCGGCGCAAGTGTAGTTTTCTTTGGAAGAAGCTGTTCTGCGAGACTTTGTAGAGATGGAAATCTGGCCAAGCTTGTGACGTCTGAATCAGGCCCCTCCAGATGGTCACCACACCCCGCCAGAACCAATTCTCCCTGACCTAACCAGACTACACTCTCTTACGACCAATGGCACTGCAATAACGTACGCCTATTACCACCATGCCACCCACCCGCGACCCCGAAGCCGGCTGCCTCATCCCAGAAAAGGGTAACTGGCCAGTCGACCCGCAAGATGACCAACCCCTCGACGAACACCGCTTCTGGATCGACGGCTGCTTCGACTTCTTCCACCACGGCCACACAGGCGTGATGCTGCAGTCCCGACGTCTCGGGTCCGAACTCCTCGTCGGCCTGCACAGCGACGCCGACATTGCGGCCAACAAAGGCCCTACGGTCATGAACCTCGAGGAGCGCGCTGCTGCGATCGATGCGTGTCGGTTCAGTACGAAGGTGGTCCCGCACGCGCCGTACGTGACGAGTATACCCTGGATCAGCCACTACGGCTGCAAATACGTGACGCACGGAGACGACATCACCAGCGACGCTGGCGGGGAGGACTGCTATCGCTACGTCAAGCGGGCGGGGAGGATGAAGATCGTGCCGCGGACGCCGGGGATCAGTACGACGGACTTGGTGGGGCGGATGTTGATGTGTAGCAAAGAGCACCATATCCGGAGTCTGCGGGCGACGATCCAAGGGAACGAGGGCAGGGGCGGGGAGGAGGAGAGGCGGAAGAGGGGGAAGGAGATGATGGCGAGGATACGGGAGTACGCTGCTGCGCCGAATGGGAGGGATGAGTGGGTCGGGGTGTATGATTTCGCGCCGAAGCATCGGCCGTTGGAGCGGAGGATGAGTCAGTTGAAGGCTGGGGAGGACCTGACGCGGGCGCAGAGTCATGATCATGGGAGAGGGACCTTTGAGAAGATGGTTCCTGGATTGCCTCCGCGGCCGGGGCAGCGGGTTGTGTATGTTGATGGTGGCTGGGATCTGTTCAGCTCTGGACACATTGCTTTCCTGCAGCAGGTAGCTGCTCTCGAGGATGAAGCTGGCCGTGAACGCGGATGGTTCAAGGACGAGGCGAAAGCGCAGCGGATAGCCGATACTGGAATCGACTACAGGCCTGCATTCGTGGTAGCCGGCATCCACACCGACGAGGTGGTAAACCACTACAAAGGCATCAACTACCCAATCATGAACACTTTCGAACGCGGCTTGTGCGTGGTGCAATGCACCTACATCCACTGTGTCGTCTTCTCGGCTCCTTTCGTCCCGAACAAGACCTACCTCTCCTCCCTCCCCTCCGGAACTCCGGACGTGGTCTACCACGGCTCAACGAACAACATGGGCTCCGTGGCTGATCCATACGCTGATGCGAAAGCGATGGGCATCTTCCAGCAGACTCCCGAGCACCGCTTCCAGGACGTTAATGCTGAGAACATTGTCCGAAGAATTCTGGACCGGAGAGGTGACTATGAGGAGCGGCAGCGGCAGAAGGGGAGTAAAGCTGTGGGGGAGGAGGCACATAGGAAACGCGAGGAGTTGGCGAGAGAGGCGGAGCAGGAGAGGGAGAAGAGGGCGAGGGAGGTTGAGAGGCTGTTTGGTGCCTGAGAGTCTTCCTTACCCGTGGTGTTGGGGCAAGTTTGATACCCTTCTTGTGTTGAAATTGTTGAGATGGCGCTCTGTAAAGTCTTGTAGATAATCATGCCTGGTATGTCTCGGACCATTAAAGGCGGCTTGGTAATGACTCCCAGGTTGTTCACTAGCCACCCGGAGGAACTTCGATATCGTCGTCCTGCCACAGACCCCATGCAAAGTGGAGAGGTCTCAGAGTTAGAGAGCACGCTTATCATGCTCACCGCCATGCTTCCGTGCCTCAGGTCGATCATGGCAGCCTTGCGAGATGCGGAGATAGGCATCTACAGGGTATGTTTCAGCGAGACATGGATGGTTGCTTGTGAGTGCTTCGGTCGTGTCGTGGCTAGATGTGCTCTTCACGCTCCTACGGGGCCTCAAAGATAGATATGAGGCCTCATTGTAGGAGACAATGCCAGTCATGACAATGTTGAGGAGCTTGTGGTAGTATGTAGTGTTGATAGAACAGTGAACGTGACAGTGCCAAGCGTTCTGCAGGAGCTCGGCCCAGGCGTGTCGGCGGTTGCTCACAGAAACCTGGAGGCTGCATCACTCACACCTCTGATCTCGCACATCGCCAGCTGCCTCTCCATCTCCTGCAGCACATCAGACACCTCCCCGCCTCCTCCACGAGCACCCACCGAGCAGAAACGTAACTCCGCCAGGCGACAGAGGCTAACCGCAGGGCGCGGCGCAAGAGGAAGCATCGCATCAGCAAACACAGGCGCAGCAGCAGCAGCGGTAAGTGCCTGACGCCGAGCGAAGTCTCAACACCTTTGCGGCTGCACCTCCTCCTGACTGGCCACAACCCACCGCCACATCCACCACCTCTCCCACTCCTCTGTCATACAAGAGACTCTCGCCGCCTCTTCCACGCCAGCACTCACGCTTTCGCCCTTCGCTTGCATTTGGGAGAGTCATTGACAGGTCGCGCACAGATGGCGGAGATCCGTCGCAAGTTGGTCATTGTTGGTGACGGTGCCTGCGGGAAGACTTGTCTGCTCATGTGAGTCTCTATCGA
This sequence comes from Saxophila tyrrhenica, assembly GCF_035928015.1. Lineage (NCBI taxonomy): Eukaryota > Fungi > Ascomycota > Dothideomycetes > Mycosphaerellales > Extremaceae > Saxophila > Saxophila tyrrhenica. Next base: position 889,124 of record NW_027041738.1, on the reverse strand, counting down.
CATCTATACCGATACACCGAGTGTATGCTGATGACACGCCAGCGTCTTCTCCAAGGGCACCTTCCCAGAGGTTCGTACCGTCCCCCTAATCCCCCCCAGACCGCGTCATCCGCCCCGATAAGCACGCCGCGGCGCAACACAACAACAACTCAACCAGCGTGGCACCATACTGATACATCTGGACAACAGGTCTACGTCCCAACCGTCTTCGAGAACTATGTCGCCGACGTCGAGGTGGATGGCAAGCATGTCGAACTAGCCTTATGGGATACGGCGGGCCAGGAAGATTACGACCGACTCCGACCCCTTTCATACCCCGACTCGCACGTCATCCTCATCTGCTTCGCCGTCGACTCGCCGGACTCGCTCGACAACGTGCAAGAGAAGGTATGGAAGATGCTCACGTGCTCGTACGATAAAGACTCGGCGCTGACATAAGGCTGCTATAGTGGATTTCAGAAGTCCTGCACTTCTGCCAGGGCCTGCCCATCATCCTCGTTGGATGCAAGAAGGACTTGAGATACGACCAGAGGACTATTGAGGATCTGCACAAGACCTCGCAGAAGCCGGTGACACCCGAGCAGGTACGCATACCTGTTACCAGCAGCTCCATACAGGCGCTGTGGAGATGCAATCGCTGACATGATATCGCACAGGCCGAAGACGTCCGCAAGAAGATTGGCGCACAGAAATACCTCGAGTGCTCGGCCAAGACGAACGAAGGCGTGCGCGAGGTGTTCGAGCACGCGACCCGCGCTGCGCTGCTCACCCGAAAGAAGGAGAAGAAGAAGTGCCTGATCTTGTAAACTACCTCACCTGCTATCATCAACCACTACCGAATCAATCGACAATCATACTGGCCACTATCTTCTGGAATACCCGACCGACACCTTCAGCAAAGGACGAGTGAGACGAGGCGCAGGGGTAGCGAGCGTGGCATGGAAGGAGACTGTGCGAGGTGGTCAAAGCCGGCTGGCAGACAAGCATGGACTGGACGTCTGCCTCTTCTTCTACGAGACACGTTTCCTGCTCGCTTCATGTGGATGGAATAGGTGGAACTTTTAATGCGGCTCGGATGGATCTCTTAGAGTAGCACTACCCTGGCGTTCAACTTGGTCAACCCGATGTCCCCCGGTTCGAGTCCTTTCTTGCATTTGGGAGATGACGATGAAGAACTTGGCAGACACATGAATGTACTTCTTATCCCCGGGCCATACTCCCTTCTTCCGTCAAAGTCCCCGGCTCTTCTCCTGCCATCCGCGTGGTGTCCATGCGTAAGGTAGCTAGAAGAAGCCCGTCCTTGCAAGGAGCACGTGATGTAGTACATGTCGTTCGCCGTCCAACACCAGGATCGTCCTCAGAATCTTGTGCGTGCATAAGCAGCTCATATGCTTCTTTCACAGATACGTCTACATCGAGAAGCTGACCCAGATGACGCACAAAGGGAATGCGCAGCAGGCAATACGTCAACCCACTGCCGTCCATGCCGATAGAAAGCATGAAAGAAAGGTAGGTAGCTTTGGTCAAAGAGAATTTTACTGTGCATGTCTCTGCAGCCGCGGGATTGGTTGCGCGGCTCTTCTCGTAGATCGTGCCTGGGACCCTGGGTCCAGCCTTTTGCTGACCTCACGCACCCAAAACTTTGACTTCTTCCATTCCCACTCCTCCTCCTCGCTACCAAACCACAGCAACCGATGATTGAAGGTGGTGAATTGATGACCACCTGGGAGAACGACCCCTCTTTGGCTCTTTCCTACTTGTTCATCCTCAACCGCCCACACAGCAATATTGGATGAGGATCGGACTGACCATATAACACCTGGACGCCCCGGACAGTGCGGATTGTCGTGAGCACGCGACAGTCTTCTTCCTTCAAACCCTCAAAACCCACCACCGCAAAAATGGACCTGGTGCGCTTTCAGGTTACTGGCATGATGTTGTCGCGACGCACCTGCCGGTGATCCAGAGCAAACCGCGTGGCTCTTTGCATCGATACAGGAGGTAAGCGGTATCCGCGCCAACGTCCGCCGCGACGACACTCGTGATTGCGAGTGAATGCGCAGCAACTCTAAAGCTGCGATTCACACGTCGAACTTGACTGATTGCTGGTATGCCGCAGTCTTCGAACTCACAGCCCCAAAGCTGCCGGAGTATAACTTAGACACACCATCTCTTCTTCTTCTTCTCCTTTTCGGAACAGCAAACAGCAACCAGGGAGTTTCGATTCTACACATATCTTTCGCTTCCACATCGACTACGAACATATCCGCACATGGCCTCTTCTCTCAGCTTCACCATCACCGAGTCTGGCGCCGAGCCGTACATGCTTAGCTTGGTCACGCCAGATATCGTTTCGCACGAAGAAATGTCGCTCGCTCCGACGAGCCTCGAGCTACAGTCGCTCGAGGACAGACTGATGGCTGCATTTGCGGAGGACATCGACAGGGACGCGGAGGAAGCGGCGCGCAAGAAGGCGAAGAAAGGTAGCGCGCATCTCTTATCCTTTTCACCTCGGACAGGCCACTGACTTGCGGCATTAGCGGCGAAATCCAGGCCACCATCACCGCCAGAGAGCGGCTCTGCCACACCCCGTGTCACCATCGCGCCGTGTCCAATTCGCCTGCGGCCATACATTCCGCCGCCGAATTATGGCACCGTGGAGCTGCACAAGGTGTTCCGCAGTTCGTTCCCGCAGGATCGCCATATGGATTTCGTGAAGACGCTGGGCATTCGAAGCATGCTGTACGTCCAGGCGCAAATTGACACGTCTTCTGATTTGTGCTGACCCTTTCTCAGCACACTTGTCGACACGGAGTCCTCGGACGGCTACCAGGAGTGGGTGCGTGACAGCGGTATCACCCAGAAGATGATCAACGTCGCCACAAACAAAGACGGGTACGTCTCCACGACTGTCGACTCGATCTGCGAAGCGCTGCTCTTCGTCATGGACTCCTCCAACCACCCTCTCTACATCCACTGCAACCAGGGCAAGCACCGCACCGGCTGCATCGTGGCCTGTCTCCGCAAAGTCCAGCGCATGCCTATCGAAGACATCATCGCCGAGTACCGCGTCTACTCCGAGCCCAAGGCCAGGCCAGGCGACATCGCATTCATCGAGTCCTTCGACCCAGAGTCGGTCTTCTCCTACGCCAAGACGCACGGCTACCTGGACGGTCCTTCTCAAAGGCTTAAACGTCTCGACAGCAACGTCACCAACGTCGACACCCTCGCTGCAGCGCTCTCCGCAGGTGCGATGGCCGGTGAAGTTGCTGAGGAGGTTCTCTACGGCAGCTCCGTCTCTCCCACCTCCACCACGTCTGACGAGGCGATGGAGATTACGCTGTGCGACTCCAACTCCAGCACCGAACGCGCTCCAGCGCACGGCGAAGTCACGGTCCGCGACATGCAGTTCGAGAGCCGGACGCCCGTCGACTCAAGCGCAAGCGTCATAGAAATCGAAGACGACGCCACAAGCAACGCCTCCTCCGACACGGACTTCACCATGATCGACCAACAGAACGAGATCACGCCAGGCGTCACCTCGATGTTTATCGATCCCGCGCTGGTCTAGGAGGCCTATGTGTATCCGGACTTTGGTGATTACGGGAAATAGAGTGGGGATACACGCAACTGGGGGCGGCGGACTTATAGAATCGATTGTTCTTGAGCGTCGGCGCTGGCGGTTGCTTTCTTGGGAATATGGGAACAGGATAGAGTAATAGAATAGAGTGAGCGCGAAAGGGCGATTACAGAAACCCGCGCATGGTAATGGGGTTATGCAGGCTGCTGTGAATACGGCAGCCCTTGGGTAGCCGAAGATCTTACGATCCTTACAATGAGATAATGTTTGGGTGCCGGTGGTGGCATCCGCGATCAGAATCAGCCTCCTTTCTCTTACCGTACACTGGTTGTGTCATGCGTCAGACAGCAGATTGTTGTCGACTTTTTGGCTTGTCCGGCTCATGGTAAGCAGCGATGGAGAGGAGGTACGGTATGGTGGAACATAAGAATGGCAGATGGAGGCATACTTCAGTACGTGCTCTACATATATGTACTCGCCACTCGGTGGCAACGATACGAAGGTTGTACCCAACAGCTTTCGGTCACTGCGCCGCATGCATTAGGCCTGCTGCCACAGCTTCCGCTCTATCTGAGCAGCCACCTTGAGCGACGAACCCGTATGCACATGCAGACGGTTGGCTCCCCCAACCACGCTGTTCGAGCGGTAAAGCAAGCCATTCGCGTTTGATCGACATCCAGTGAAGAAGTCCACCATTTCAGGTCGGCCGTGGCGTGATGCAGGCTCGTGAAATCATCGACACCTGCACAAGACCGCAGTGCTCGCCGTGTTCCAAGCGAATCCTTGTCTGCACGCCTGGCTTCAAGGTATGTTTGATCAGCCCCTAACATGCATGTAATCGGTGTGCGCAGCAGGTCAATGGGAAACAGGTGGCAAGGACGGCGTCAGGATCGCTTTTCACCTCGCCAGCGCTTCGACTGGCGGGGTTTGCTTCGCTGCAGTGGTCTTGAATGGCGGTGGTGCGATGTGAGTGGCCGTGAGTATTGTAACCCTAGAGCCTCGCTCTAGCACCATTGTGGTCCGTCGAGAAGATTTGTGATCAGGCACGCTGGTGGGCCCAGTGCATCGTGTCATACCCACAGCAGTCGACGTCGGTAATGCACGTATCAAGATCGCATCCTGCTTGACAGAATCAACCTTGCTACAGATTCTGCTGCCCCGGCCCGCCTTTCCTCCCCGTCGACGAAGGAGGCATCCGGATCCCCAGCGCTGCAGATCCAGCAGGTCGCGACTTGACCTCATCGATCTTGCCTTTGGCCAGACTAATCCCAGGAACGACCCAATCGCCGCAGCTGCACTGCATGCCTTGCCATGCATACTTGCCGACGTTCGTCTTGCATTTCGGACACTCGAGGCGGCCGTCCATCTTGCCGGCTTCGAGTTCAGGTCGCATCCAGGATAGCGGGTCGAGGAAGTAGTGGGAACATTCGCTGCCGGGTCTGGAGGGCTGTTGGTCTTTGGTGTTCTTGTGGAGAGCTACCACGTAGAGTGATGTCGCTAGCGTCCGTCTGAGAGGTTTGGGTCAGTACATGCCAGCAACTCATGAAGAACAATGCCTTACCTGCACTTCCGGCATCGAAGTTCATAGTCGGCTGGTGACGTTCCTTGATCATGCTCGTCCTCGAATCTAATGTTCTCGGGCGCAGGCGCTTGACCGCACGCTCTGCTCATCTCGACCTCGCGCTCGTACAGCCACCGCTGATACGCGGGCGTCTCTTCGACGTTCTCAGGGGTTGCCATGCTATGGTAGAGATCGAGCTGCTTCATGAAGCCCTCGTTGGGTTCACAGAAAGGTCTCGCTTCGCGGATTTGTGACAGTGCATCCATCGGAGTAATCCCATATCGTTGCATCAGGTATGCACAAACAACTGTTGCCGAGCGGCTTTTGCCCATGGCACTGGGAGAACATCGTCAGTAAAACGTTTAACTAAGACGTAATTACCTTGATGAGGCGACATCACCACCTCAAGTAGATGAGCACAGTCGAGCCAGCCGTACGGTTGAATCTTTCGAACAGCGAAATTTCTTCGAAAGACTCACCAATGCACCAGCACCCCTCCACCCCCATCCAGTCCATCCTGAATGAACTTGTTACAAGCCGGAAAATGCTCTAACAAGTTCTCATCATCCACATCATCAACTTCCACGACCTTGTGCGCAAAATCCTTGAACTGCTCCTGATCCAACGGAAGTCTTAGAACAGAGACGACATGGGTGATGCCGCTGTCTTGCAGTGCCTGCTTGCGGCGTAACGTGAACAGCCTGCGCAGCGGTTAGAGTCTAGAACGTGCGGCGTCGACGAGGGTGTGCAGCAACGCACGAACGGACCCTCCGATGAACAGGTTCAACTCGCCTGGGATCTTGTCGAGGAGGCCCATGCTTTGTTTGAATGTCTTAAGATTGGTTTGTGTGGTTCAGGAGTAATCATCAGATAGAAAAACATATGTGCTCTTTGCGATGACAGGACGAAGTCAGAATTCAGCCTCTGTGACAAATTTGCTGACGAGACAAAAGTCCTGACATTTTTACATTCGCTTGCTTCACACATGTTTCCCACTACTAGATACCTGCGAGCCTCTCTCAAAGCGCCCGCCACCCTCCCCCCAGAACATTGTGAACTCTACACTTTATGCCATCAATACTTCCGTGGCGCAAACCGCATCTCCCTAGCCCCGACATCGAACACCGCAACAACGTTCTCCAGGAAAGGTCGTCCCAGCAGGAAACTGCCACTTGTCAGTCTTGCATCGCAACATTGTACCCACGAGACAATCGATACATACGTGCTGATCCCCACTGGGCCTGCCCCTTGCAGGCCAGAGAAGCAGTAATCATCGTACTTGCCCGGTGGAACCCCGAGCCCGCTCATGACTGCATTACCAAAGACGAAATCAGATCCCGGGATCGCAAAGCCGGTCCCGTTGATGACGATCATAAACGGTTCTTTGGGACCCTCCGCATCGCAGCGGGTAACGTAGGTGCCCCAGTCTTTCACGTAGATTGCTGGCGGGTTGAATAGCTCGCTGTAAGCTTCGGCGACTTCAGGAGGTGCGAGGATGGGATAGGAGCCACAGTCAACGACCGTTTTCCCTTTGGTCTTGCCTGGCGAGTGCGAAGTGTTGGGTGCTGCATAGCCTGGGAAGGTGAAGTCGTCTACGATGATGGTGTATTCTGTGAGAGACTTGTTGCTGAAATCGGGATCCTGTTGCAGGTTAACATGATTTGCATTCGAGAAGAAGGCCGAGAGAAATTCAATGCGAAGATGGTCTACTTACAAGCAAAATAGGACTGCATGTGAATGGACCGTCGGCCTGAACCGGTGGCAGGCCGCCAAATGCAATGTATCCCTGATCTGCTGTCGAGGAGTTCGACACAGGGCGCTCAAGCGCAAGACTGAACATAGGCGGGACGATCTTGTCCTTCATCATGGTCTGGAAAAGGGTTTCCTGTTGGATCCTCCCATGGCCTGGCTGACCATCTTTCGTCGGGTCGTTCCCGTGCCAGGCGTCGTCTGCATTTGCTGGGTATCCCAGGCCTATATATCCTGCTGGTCCGCCCTGTGCTAGTCAGCCTACTCTTCGGAAGAGGTGTACTTGTGCTTACAGGCCAGTAAGCATAGTCAATCAGTCCGACTTCTAGTTTCGGCACGTGGAGTCCAGCGATCGTGACCGACTCCCAGCCGAGCTTGCCCACGGCGAACTGGCCAGAGGCGTAGCTTAGGTTGTAGTTCTCCTATCGACCTCTGTCAGCGATGCGGGACCTCGTCAGTCCGACCTTGAAAGACTCACATTCGGAATCATGCCTTGGGAGAAATTTCCTTTGAAGAATGGACCGGGGCCGCAGTAAGAAGATTCCACCACATCAGTGCCATTGCTGCAAGTGAAGCCTTCTCCAAGCACCCTGATTGAGAAAGTATGTAAGCAGGGTACCCGTAGGACGATGGACGAGACTCGAGACTCACCAGAAATCAGAGGCTCCCGTATCGACGAAGAACTAGCTCAGGACACCATGTCAGTCGTCGTCTGTTCGGGGATGGAGACTCTCTGTCCGATCACCATACCTCGAAGTCTTGATCGCCCAGCTTCACATCCATCCACCAGTTTCCACCCCATGGCTGTTTGTCGAAAGGGAGTCAGCGAACTGTCTGTCGAGAGTCATATAATTCATACACACATCGCTGATGACTTCGGCAGTACCGTACCCAGATTGCCTGGGATGTCTTGCAAGGGTTCTGCCGCCGCGTTTAGATCCCGATCGAAGCGATGCATGGTAGCCTGCGGGGTGGTGCTGGCTTTGCGTTGAAGCATGCGACACTGCGTTTCGTTCTTGCAGTGTAGCAGACGCCGCATCCACATACGGGAGGGCGACTCCTGCACATACGAGTGCCGAGATGCCTGGGATGGAAATCTTGGACCACATGATTTTGTCTGAAAATTCGTAGACGTGAGAGGAGTAGATCGAGGAGTATCAACCATATTCGAGGCGCTCGAAGTGTCTTTTAAATGTTGTGTTGTAGCCAGATCGGAATTCTATGTTCTCAATCCATACCGCCCATGTCAGCCGGGTGACGTCTCGCACACATTGGATGTGTAGAGATGACAGTGCTTGCAGAGTGAGCCTTTCTAGAATGAAAGGATTGGACTGTTGACGTGCCGCCGCCAGCGGTGAGAGCAGACCATTGTACAGATTCGGGCATCGAAGCAGATGGAGTCACGGAAATGCTTATGAACTGCCGTCGTCGCATTTTGCTTGCTCAGCGTGAAACTTTCCTGGAAGAAGAGAAGCAGTTCGACTGAGGCGGCCCTGGTCGACGAATGTAGCCCAGCTCAATAGTCATGGTTCATATTTGCTCTCTGATATCCGAGCAAGTGTAGAGGAACAGCTGAAGTGGTGTTGGACACTGGTGTGCAACCTGCTTCGTCTTTGTCAGCCGGCTAGTGCACTTAAACTAACCACAGGTCTCGGAAAATAAGTTTATTATATTCTGTTGCCTGGAAGCATGCAGGCATGGTGAGGTTCAATGGATTATCGATAGGGTAGCGTCGGTGAAAGGTGGAATGACTCGAGTGGTAGAAGTCGAGACATGTGGTGTGCCTGCAATCTACCTTGCAGATCAAAAGACCTTCGCACTTTTGCGAGCTATCGACGCCTCTCTCTCGGACGTCCCGTCAACGTGCTGATGACTGTCCGGATGTTCCGTGATTCAGCATCCGGCGACCAACTACTCCACCAAAGTATAAGAGGAAGTTAGGTGGTAGGCTCGAGGTAGGTTGATTAGGCGGAACTTTCCACCGACCTCCGACTGACGGGCGTTCTTGTATGATTCCTTGCTTTCTATTGGTGCTCCAATTTTCTATCAACACTCGAAGAACTAGATGCTCCAGAAGATATCCACATGACAAGGAACACCTCTTTTCGTAGACTTGGTAATGTCGGTAGAACCATGGGAAACATGTCCCAGCTCGATTCATGTCCAAGCCAGACAAGCCTGATCATCGAAAGTAGGTTTCCGGTCGCAGAATGCTTCCGATCGAGGTGGATGAGCAAGATGTGGTACAGGAGGATCCCCAAAGAGCGGAGAACACATTGAGCCGCGGGCAGCAGCTGAGGATCGAGGCGTCGCCAGAACTGCCGTACGGATAAGGCTGCCGGTAGCCGGGTTGAGAGCTATACCGCCATGTGTGTTGAAGAGCGCATGTGCAGTCGTACTGCGCTGTAGCGTGTTAGCTGTTTGCCCAGCTGAGGTCGTGTCTGACAGTGCCCTATAAGCGTAAGGTATTGGCGAGAGTCAGCCGGTTGGGCGGGCACACAACAGGGCGCGAAAAAAGGTTACATATACGGCGTGCAACTTCTGACCGGAGCCCTGCCGACGCGGCATTTCGCCTCCTCTTCTGGAAGACGCATGGGACGCAGCATCGACATGCAGCTAGCGGAGGGCGAGGAGAAAGGCACGGCTGTCCCTGCACCCAAAGTCACAGCCCTAGGACGAGCTTATGCAGACATTAATAATTGCGTAGTATTCCGCTCTGCCTGCTCGTTGAGAGGCAAGGTACATAAGGCGTAGTTGTTGTTGTGGTTGTCCATCGCTCGGCCCCGCCACCACTTCCACTCCGTAGACCTGGACTCGCCGTTTCGTTGGTCTGCTCGTTCCGCCGCGGGCCGCACGCACACACAGACACAGGGCTGCTGAAGAAGGCTGCCAGGGTTCGTTGCGTGGTGGAGCGTGAGACAGGTGGCTGTGCGCCAGGGCTCCACACCCCTCGCCCGCCGCCGGTCTCTCTGCTCCTAGGCCTGACGTTGCCGCATCGGGCCACCTGGACCTGGGTGCGTGGTGTCGTGCAGCTGGCCTGCTGCGAGCAGAGGGAGGCGAGGGCGTGTGGGCAGCTGCGTGCCGCTAGGGCTGATGGTGGTGCTTTCGTTCGCTCGCATGACTTGAGACGACCTCGCTGAGCTTGCTCGCCCCGAGTCCGTCCCCACTACCACTCCTCACTCGCCTGGTCCGCTGCATATAAGCGCTTCCCTGGCGCTGAAGGCGTATGGGTTGCCACCTCAGGCCGTGGCAATTGGCTTTCCCCGGAACCAGAACCAGCAGCAGCAGCACTGCAACCTGCTGCCCTGGTTGAAAGAGGGCGTCAAGGTCGGGGGGAGACCATGTCATCTACTCCAACCATTCACATATCTCGAGACTCGCGTCGCTACAGCCCTACCACCACTCCACCCTTCGCATCGTCCGCCTCCCCCATGGCTATTCCTCGGTCACGGGACCCTGTGCCTCCTCCGTTGCCACCACCCACCTACATACCTGAAATTTCAGCGGGTTCCGACCCAGGCTGGCAATGGGGCAACGATCCCAATGGCGCGGACTTCGGGAGGCCCGCTTCAGTCAAGGCTGGGTCTAGCCTGCTAGGCTCGATCAACAAGTCGACAAGGCTACAGAAAGAGCACGATAGCACCGCACAATACAGCTTCCCCAACTCTCGACGCGGGAGCTCACTTTCGACGATCACGGCAGGTCGTGAGCAAGACCCAACGGACGAGATGTTCCAGCATGGCGACGAGGAGGCACGGCCGACGTCAAACGGGTATGTCAATGTTGATGTGAGGGTCGACTATACTGTTGTCGATGTTTGGCTCAATGCAATGCTGTTGCACGCGCAGTTGCTCTGACCTCGTTGGGTTCTTTGCTGACCCGGTTGTTACAGACTACACGGCGAAAGACAGCTCGAACAACGAGCACTCAGACAATCCTCACAGTCCTACGACAAGCAGTTGCTGAGTAGAATAGGAGGTCCGAATACACCAAGTCGACAATCTCTATCGAACTCGTCTGGAAATCTGCTGGAGAACGCCCAACTTGCGCCGGGCGATGCAGAACGGCGCAACAGCTCTTTGCATCCTCTTTCGCTGCCGGAGAGAAGACATGGGTCTATCGATTCACCTTTGGGAGCTCGATGGCCCCCGTCTTCTGGCGGCATCTCACCAGGTTTCACAGGATTCTGGCAGGAGCACGGCCCGTCGGAAAACAGCCGCGCGTTAGCACGGCACCGAGGCAGCCTCACCTCAGAAGATCTTACATCTCACCGTGGCAGCTACGATCATTCCATGTTTATCCACGATGACTTTGGCATGGAAGACGGGCAGATGAGCAATCTCAACATTCACGATCGCAGCCCGGGATCGCCGAAAGCGGGCTCGAAGCGACGGGCGTCCTCACCGCCACGCGAACGCGACGATCGATCCTCCATCAGCAGCGCGCCGGGACACAGCGAGGTGTATCATCGGCGCTCCATACACCAACTTCCCAATCGCGGCTCGCCAATCTCGCGATTTCATCCTAACCATTCGTCGGTTTCGTCAGCATCTTCTGTTGGTGTGCGGCACGGCTCGTTGGGATCATCTCTGGGATTATCAAGCGTCCCGAGCAGCGCGACGAGTTATGCTTCTGGACGCCTCTCTCCAGGCGCCCTGTCACCGGCCATAGAAGTGGATGCCAGAGTTGGTGCGCCTTACGGTGGGAACAAGGTTTTGAACCTCACCTCTCCAATGGCGCATCATCAGCGGACCCTCTCGGAAAGCACTCAAGGTGGTGGGACACAGCCATCCATCGACAGCGCGGCCCATTCACGACACGGCAGCTTGTCGCACATGCAGGGCATCTTTATATGCGAATGCTGCCCGAAGAAGCCTAAGAAGTTTGACACCGAGGACGAGCTTAGGTATGTCGTACGCCAGAAGCGTGGTGCAACCATCTCATGTCAACACTCACTAACAACCGCCAGGCTTCATGAATCTGAGAAGCAATATGCTTGCAACTACTGCTCCAACCGCTTCAAGAACAAGAACGAGGCCGAAAGGCATCAAAACTCCCTACACCTCCGCCGCCACTCCTGGTCGTGTGCCGCATTGACCGGCATCGAGGCAGCCTACCACGCCTCAACGAACGGCACCGATGTTTGCGGCTACTGCGGCGAGGAGTTCCCAAACCCACCACAATGGGACATTCGCGCCGACCACTTGAATCACGTCCACAAGTACGGCGAGTGCAACATGGCAAAGAAGTTCTTTCGAGCCGACCACTTCCGGCAACACCTCAAGCACAGCCATCAAGGCACGAGCGGCAAATGGACGAACATGCTGGAAAATGCATGTATGAAAGACGAGCCGCCTCCTGTGCCCCGAGCTGGTGCCGCGGTAAGCCAGGCGCCGCCTGCTTTGATGGTCACCACATCTGGGCTGAGCCTGCCTGGGCCGATGCCTCCAGGCAGAATTGACGAAACACCTCACGATAGCTAACGACTTCACGACGATGGGATGGAATGATTTGCACGATCTGCTTTGATCAGATTCATTGCCTTTGCATGAACGATTTGCATTGATGTGGCACTTTGTTACTACGCTACTGCATCTTGTCGGTACTGTTACCTGGACCGATCCTTCATCATTTTTTGGCGAACGAATGGGCGACGAAGCGACTGCATTCTGAAAGCCTTGTTGCATAGAGAGATGCAAGCATGCATTGCGCCGCTGGCCCGCTGGGGGATGGTCGAGCCGTGTGACACGGTGAGCTCTTCATCACTTGGGTCGAGCCGAGTGACACCACCATATAGAAGCTCTCGATACCCCTCCAATGGCCATGACTAGACCACAGAGCCTCCATCAAATGGTTACACTGCAGGCGACGAAGCGGTTCGGCGGAAGTGCGTCCGTGTCGATCTCAGTTCGCTTCATCTCAACAGCTGCATCCACCATGTCGGTTGTGTCTTACCCCTCCCTGTAGATTAGTCCTGCAGCAAGGCCGTTGTCGTGTCTCTTGCCCCGCTTGCATGAGCGCGCTGAATCACAGAAAGGTACGTCTCGATTTCATACAGAGTCCCGCACACGCTGGAAAGCCTGTCTCGGCCGCCATCCAATGCCACTCCGTCCGCACTCGTCTGCGGACGCGAGCGCAGCCAGCCCACGGAAGTAGATCTCGCGTCATCTATTTCGCTTCGAGACAATTAAAGTGCTGACATCAAGCCTCAGATCAGTGATCGAATTCGCTTCGTGTGCGCCACATCTGAGGGCCTTACGACAGCCGCTCCGTGGGATCGTGGGATAGCCCTACCCGCCCAGTAGTGCTGATGCTGTTCGCACACGGGCCAATGGGCACGCGGTTGCTGGATGCAGAAGAGATGCATTAGGCGAGAGAGGAAGTTCGGAATTCAGCAGTACAGTCGGTAAGCCTGTTGGTGACTCATGTCGCCGCTGCTCAACATACCGGCGCCGCGTAAGGCTTGATCGATACTGTGATCGACGCGTCGCTGGGCCACGGGATGTGTTGGTATGTTACGGAAGATTGAGCGCTGTTAACCAACTGGGACAGCTGCTACGTGTCGGCGACACAGTCCAATTCCAGGGCGACGCAGTGCTGTGCAGGTGCGGTTTTAGTCGAGAATCGATGACGGTTGGTGGAGTGGTGGAGTTATTCACTCATGTTATGGGAGCGGAGAATGTCAATGCCGACGGCTGTTGCGTTGTCTGCCTAAGACAGACAGTACGGGGCCACATAGTACTGGAAGGGCTGGGCCTTGGACGTGTCTCCGAGCATGAATCCATCTCTACATTGTAGACGTCGTGGACATGCTGCGGACAGTGGAATCGGCTCAGTAGGTCTCAGCGAGGCGTCTCAGGGATCTACAATGCCAGCCCGCCAACGAAGTGATCGGGCCCGTTGGGTGCAAGTGGACTGGGACAGATGTGTGCGTGGTGAGCCGCTCCCACAATAACTTGGTTCACCAGCAAGGCTAGGTGCCGTGGTGTCTGCTACACGGTCACTGCCATTCCAGCCCAAGGCAGAACCTCGGTATTTTTGGAGTAGCTGCAATGCTAGGAACATCGACCGCCCAGAAGTTGAAATTCCATGACACGTGACTTTCACATGATCGCAACCTCGAGGCACGCCCTGTCAGGCTGTCGTGCCTCGGTGAGCCCATCCCCTGTCCTGCTGCTCTTCAATTCGTTTGCTGGATATACTAGGCAATAGACACCGCCGCCACGACAGGTGTCCATCACTCAAGGTAACGTTGCACGCGCTTCGAACGCTGTGGATCGCCCACCGATATGCTCTCTGAGTAGGCACAACCGGTAAACCAACCGCTGACTCCACGGGTCGCGACGCCCTAGTGTTTCAGACGTGGACAATGCAGTGCACCATTTGAGATTCAGACAGCACTCCTGCAACCATCTCAATCTCGTACGCTGCATCAACGGCGACCCCGAGCTGACTGCAGGCTGACTGCCACGTCGGTCTGCTACCTCCGAAGGTAGCCAGATTGAGATGACACACGGATCGCCGTACCCGTCTCCACAGGTTGATCAGAGAGCACCAGGCCAGGCGGACCGTCGCCAAGCAATGATCCTCGTGTTTGCTGACGGGCTGAAGTTGGGATGACTGGGGTGGTGTGGCTGGTGAGGCGACGGCGCTGATCTGACGGCGGGGTGGGTAGACTGCAGGTAGCCTATATGCATATAGAAAGGGCCTTTGATACCTCATTCCACATTGGGAGGCCTTCAGAATGGCGGCCCAGAGCGTGACCTATGGGTCCTTGACGTGTGCATGCTTCGCTGTCTCGCCATGCGGCGGTAGATGAGGTGTATGACTGGCAAATGCCCATTGGCAATCGACTGGTCACCACTTTGGTTGAACGTCGGCGATTGAGGGGGCCCAGCCCCAAGCAATAGCAGCTACCCCAAGTTACCCCCAGGTACTGCAGGAAAGGCAGAACCATTCCGCAATCTCTCCCTCTGCCTCTTCGCCATCTCAGCATCCCTCTTCTTCTGTTGGCGCATCTGGAAGAAGTTCTTGTGCAATTCAAACACTCGCGGACCCTCAACAACAGCTTTCGCGGGCTCCTTCTTCTTCTCCAACTCCTTCAACTTGTCCTCTTTCTCCTTCTCATCCTTTTCGTCGTCCTTGGCCTCATCCTTCTTCTCCTCTTTCTTGCCCTCTTTCTCATACTCCTTCTGCCGCCGGCGATCCAGCTTCTTGCGCATCTTCTCCTCGAATTCCTTCTTTACCACCTCAATCTCCTTCTCCAATTCCTCCTGCCGCTTCTTCTCTGCCAGGTCCTCTTCATCCTTCGGAAGCACAAACTTGCGATCTTTCAAGTGGCCGGGGCATATATGAAACCAGTCATCTTGGTCCGGAGTTATGAGGACGGTTGATGATGGTTTGTAGCAGATCCAGCATGCTTTCGCGCCGGACTCGGCAACAAGGCGTCGATGGTAGAGATTCTTAGATCCCATATTTCAATGGCAGTCCGTCACATGTTACTGCTTGTTGTCGTTGCGCGGAAGCGCGTGTATCGCGGATTCGAGAACAGTGGTTGCTATTAAGCTCTCTGTGCATGCTCGGTTCAGCAGGCGTGATCGAGGTTCGGGAAGTGGAGCGCGGACAAAAGTCGTGAAATCGACTTTCACATGAAAAAGCATCACGTGCATCTTGCGCTTCTCCCATCAACGACTGTATCACGGTCTCCCCGATCTTACTAACCCAAGTCGGGTCTGTTCAGTTGGGCTTGTCGTTCACTTGATAAAAGGGTAAACTCGTGCGGAACTAGTCGATTTCGCTACAATAGGCAAGAGAGGCTACTCTAGGTCTTGTCTAATCATGTTGAGTGCAAGTTGTTGAAGCCAACGCTATGTACACAGCTGTGTTCGCGTGTCAAAACGTTCACGATAGCCTCCATGCTTCGGATCGTGCTGTTGCGATCGGACAGCCTGCTGACGATATTCCCACCAAGCAATTCAGTGCCAACCGCATTCTGTGTTTATGCTTGCCAGCCCCAGTCCTACCGGAACACCATCTCCAGAGCCCACGCTAAACCGTTCCCACCCTTTATGCAACCACCATAGGAAACCCTTAATGCAGCGACCGTGATATCATATCTTTAGAACCTCCCCGGACCGACGCCGAGTTGCTGTCCGTAACTCCCAGAAAACAACTGCTGCCGGATGCTCATCCTCTCATCCGACACGCCCGGCATAGATGCTTGTCCAGTCTGCATGAAGCCCATTCCGGTGTTCAGCTCGCCCACAGCTTCCTCCAGCTTGCCACCACTTCTTTGATTGTGCTCCAGCAATTTCTGATCCCAGCCACCCAGCTGCAGATGGAACCCGCCAGCACGCTTCGCCGCCTCTCTGATCACCAGAGCCCATGCTTTTGACAGCTCGTCGTAGGCATCGTTCTTGTGTCTCTGGTGCTGGAATGTATCCCAGTCTGGCAGGCGGTGGATCATGTTCGTAACGCCATCGAGATAGTTGAAGGAGAGAGCGGTTTGCGTTTCTTGAGGTGGGAGAAAGTGTGGTGTGAAGTCTTTGAGAGCTTCGATGAGCGCTGACAGATGCTGCCGGACTCTGTTGTAGGTGTAGTCGGAGGTGGGGCGGTTGCCGAGTGGGAAGGCTTTTCGGAAGTCGTCTTCGTATGTGCTGAGGACGGAGAGGGTGGATTCGATGGAGGGGCGGGGTGCTTTGGTGATGAGCTCCCGCTGGAGCTCCGGATGCTGGTCGCAGATGTTCTGGAGAAGTTGCCGTAGCTCGTCGCCAGAGAGGGTTTGGAGCAGGCGTGGCAGCGGAAGTGGCCTACCCACTGCGTTGCCTGTGCGGGTCCTCTTGATGCTGCGGTGTGTACTCGACGAAGGAAGTGCGCGGTTCGGGACGGATGGTGAAGCAGATGGTGATGTGGACATGCGGTCATTGTCTGGCTCCTCAGAAGCCTTCCTCTTGCGGCCTGACATGCTTTGAGGAGGGCTGAAAGAATCTGCTGCAGGACGATATGTGTTAGTGGTGCTATGGCTAACAAGACCGTGGAAGGCCGGCCAGTCGTGTGATATCGTGGCATGTGACGTACCGGAGCGAGGGGAGAAGTTGTTGACAAGAAGGTGCGGAGCGGCCAGCGGGTTGTTGTGGATGACACTGTTCATCGTGTTTGCCGCCCAGGCAGGTGTCAGAGATGTCGGTGATATCTGGAGATCGGAGAGCCTTCGAGGAGAAGGTAGGCAGCTGAGGGGGAATGATGGTGAAGTCGTAGGTCAACAACCAGGAAAGGTGTGTGAAGCGCGGGCACTTGGAGCTTCTCGCAAGGGTCATGCTGCCTGCCTCTTGGCATCGGCATCGGCGGGCTCGGAACCTGCCAGTGCCGGCGAGACGACTGGACCTCCCCTGTCTCGCTGTCTCGAGGTCTATATCGAATTTTGAACCTCCCGTCACTGTGAATAACCTGAAGGCGTTCGACCAGCACGACATTTCCGATCAGCACACCTTACGTTTGGTATTTGTTCTCGGCGAGGAGGAGGCACTTCCATTGTTCTACCCCGCTGGTTGAGCAGCTTTCCACTGGAGTCTCACTTTGGAATCATGGATCGATGAAACCAGCAGATCTTAAGCACATACACATCATTCTGGACTGGGCGCTTCAACAGGGCCGGTGGACTCTTCAAAATCACAGTCGATCTAAATTATGAAGCGACGAAGCGTCTCCTCCATCGACTCCTCAAAAATGGACCACGAGCATTCCGCCCCTTTACTGGATGAAGACAGGACCAGCCAGGACATCGAACTAGCACAACTAGACGGCCCTTCAGATCGTTTGATTCACGAAGAGCCGCACCCTGATGCACCTATCCCAGCTGTACCCAAAAACAAGGCTTCCTACATAGCAATTGCAGCAGCTTTGGTAGTGACAGTGGTCGGATTTGTGGTGAACACAGAAGCCACCGCCTACTTCGAGGACGTGCTGGGCTGGAAGAAGCCTTTCTGTACCATGTGGCTCACCCACAGCTCACTGTCCATCCCCTGGATCTGCCATCTGGCATGGTCACGCTACCGGGACCGCAAGATGCCCTACAAAGCATGGGTGCGGGAGTACAACAACCAAATCCGCGAGACCGTCTCTTCTGTCGATGCCTACGCGACTAGCGGATCGAAGTACATCATTAAGCGGAAAGGGAATGTTGGAGGTCCGCTTGATTTTCTGGCATCTACTATGGCTATCGTTACTGTCGTCCTTACGGCCAGTGGTCTGTCGTGGTTCATGGCACTGGCTCTCACTACACCTGCAGACCTCACGGCCATCTACAACTGCTCGACATTCTTTGCGGCCGCTTTCTCAGTCCCATTGCTGAAGGAAAGGTTGGGCTGGCTGGCGATCGCGGCAGTGGCGCTTTCTATTACTGGAACCTTCATCATCGCCTACGGCGATTCTACCTCTGAGCACGAAGACGACGCTATTGGAGGATCGCGGCTGCTTGGGAATCTGATAGCGAGCATCGGCGCCGTGGCGTTTGGCTTGTATGAAGTGCTGTTCAAGAAGTGGGCGTGCTCGTCGAAGCCCATGCCACCGGCGGCGAGTTTGCCGCTTACTTTTGCTGCGTCCGCATTGACGGGAATCTACACTTTTTCCACCCTTTGGTTAGGCCTGGTTGTGTTGCATTTTTCCGGTGTGGAAACGTTTGAGGTACCCAGCGCGTATGTGTGTCTATGGATATTTATTGGCGTTATGGCTGGCTGCGGTAAGCGCTGTCAAGACTCGTAGTGCCGCAGGAAAGCTGACCTGGTGTGCAGTATCGATCAATATGTTGATAGTGCTGGTGGTGTGGACGGATCCTGTGTTTGGAAGCATGGCGAGCGTGTAAGTCGATACTCTCCGGCGATGCCAGATAAAGGCTAACAGCAGCAGATTGAGCGTATTCTTCGTTGCGCTTGCGGATTGGATCGTGTTTGGATTGACGCCATCTATTGCTACTTACGTCGGCGGCGGCTTGATTATGGTGGCATTTGTGCTGTTAACGAAGCATACCCTTGGAGAGTCGAAGCATTAGAGCATGAAGACTTCCAAACAATCGCATCTGCCTGCCGCCTTCACACGTGCAATGCTTCCATCATGCAATCAACCCTGTAAGCCCTTCTGGATCTTTCGATCAGGTGTGAAGGTAGCTTGAGAGGAATGTATCTCATCAAATAGACGCAAAGTCTTCATAGCGAGGCTCAGACACTGCAACACGAGTGAGACGGTCCTTGGCAGGACCTATGGGTTTGCTCTTGGCTACAAATTGAACTCGTGGCTGTGTGGAGGTCGAGGCCGCCGAGTCTTCGAAAGAGCCGTTCTTCGATCTACCTACCTCGTTGCAGATGTCATGGAGACGACTGATACGTCTTCCTGTCCGGCGTGCTGCTTCATGAGGGCGAGAGGGAAGCACCGCGCAACAGACAAGATCCTTGCTGTCCCAACGGACGGGAACATGCTTCCTCCTCATTGGATGCCAGTCCGCAGGCCGTGTATGCGCGATAAGTGGTGGATGTAGAATCAACAGCATATGAAGCTGGTGATGAGAAGGTGAGGTCGGAAGCACCGCAGGACGATGCAGAAATTGCGAATGGCCAGCATCGATTTCCAATCAGTCTAACCTGAAGTGCGTGCACTAGCGCGGTTTTCGTGAGGCAGTCGCGTCTCCCTCGCGTTTCCTCCAAAAACAGTGCCCGCCTTCTTATATCACCTCAACCCCCCGATCAGGACCTCTTCTTGTCTTCCCGTGCACCATCCTCCCCTTCACCATATCCACCGAAGTGCAGCAGCTGCTTGACCTTGTACATCGCAGCGTACAAGCACCAGGCTCCTCGCAACATCCAACCCTCAAGCGGACTGCAGTTCGAGGTCACTACCTCGCCGTCGACCGCCAGGATGTTCGTCTACAAGCGCGGTATGTACTACCTCTCCAAAGACTTTGAGCACCTTGATTCGTCTCGATTGAGATGGCGCACCGTACTGGATGGCGGACCGCCACTCGAACGAGGACAGGCCCGAGAGCAGACCGCATGGGACCGTCTCGCTGACTTGAAGACCAGATGGCCGCAAGGAGCGCGTGCAGTTTGACAAGATCACAGCCAGAGTATCGAGGCTCTGTTATGGCTTGGACCCAGAGCATGTCGATGCTGCCGCCATCACCATGAAAGTCATCTCTGGCGTCTACCAGGGCGTCACCACGATACAGTTGGACGATCTGGTAAGTTATAGCTCCTTCGCCTGGACTGTACAGCTACATGTACTAACTCCCGATCCTTTTTTAGGCCGCAGAGACCGCCGCATACATGACCGTCACCCACCCCGACTATGCCATCCTCGCTGCCCGCATCGCAGTGTCTAATCTGCACAAGCAGACGAAGAAGCAGTTCTCTGCAGTGGTATCCGACCTCTATCAATACATCAACCCGAAGACCAGGAAGCCTGCGCCGATGATCTCGGACTACACATACAAAGTTGTCATGGACCATGCCGACGAGCTCAACTCGGCCATCGTCTACGACCGCGACTTCAACTACCAGTACTTCGGCTTCAAGACGCTAGAGCGGTCATACCTCCTTCGCATTGATGGCAAGGTAGCGGAACGACCACAGCATATGATCATGCGTGTTGCCATTGGCATCCACGGAGAGGACATTGAGGGTGCGATAGAAACGTACAACTTGATGTCCAACAAGTACTTCACACACGCATCGCCTACGCTCTTTAGCGCTGGCACGCCACAAGCTCAGCTTGCCTCGTGCTTCCTCATCGACATGAAGGACGACAGCATTGATGGTATCTACGACACGCTGAAGACTTGCGCAATGATCTCGAAGAACGCAGGCGGTATCGGTGTCAACGTACACCGCATCAGGGCCACTGGCTCATACATCTCGGGCACAAACGGCACATCGAACGGTCTTGTACCAATGCTCCGTGTCTACAACAACACTGCACGCTACGTCGACCAGGGTGGCAACAAGCGTCCAGGTGCGTTCGCGGTCTACCTCGAGCCATGGCACGCTGACGTCTACTCCTTCTTGGACCTCCGGAAGAACCACGGCAAGGAGGAAGTCCGCGCTCGCGACCTCTTCTACGCACTCTGGATCCCGGATCTGTTCATGAAGCGTGTCGAAGCAAACAGCACCTGGACATTGATGTGTCCTAACGAGTGCCCTGGTCTTGCCGATGTCTACGGCGAGGAGTTCGAGAAGCTCTACGAGCAGTATGAGGCAGAGGGTCGCGGCCGCGAGACAGTCCGAGCACAGAAGCTCTGGTATGCTATTCTCGAGGCACAGACTGAGACCGGCAACCCTTATATGCTGTACAAGGACGCAGCCAACCGCAAGAGCAACCAGAAGAACTTGGGTGTGATTCGCAGCTCCAACCTTTGCACGGAGATCATCGAGTACACCGCTCCGGATGAAGTGGCTGTCTGCAACCTGGCCTCCATTGCCCTGCCTACCTACGTCGACATGCTGAACGACCGCTTCGACTTCGAGAAGTTGCACGAGGTTGTCCAAGTTGTGACGCGCAACTTGAACAAGGTCATCGAGATCAACCACTATCCTGTACCAGAGGCTCGCAAGAGCAACTTCCGGCACAGGCCCATCGGTCTCGGTGTCAACGGTCTCGCCGACGCCTTCCTTGCGCTGCGCATGCCATTTGACTCGCCGGAGGCTCGCCAGCTGAACCTGCAGATCTTTGAGACCATCTACCACGCCGCCCTCACAGCGTCTTGCGATCTTGCTAAGAAGCATGGTCCATACGAGACATATGAAGGCTCTCCAGTGTCGCAAGGCGAGCTTCAGTACGACATGTGGGGCGTTATACCGACCGATCTCTGGGACTGGGAAGCGTTGAAGGCGAAGATTGCTGAGCACGGTGTCCGCAACTCCCTGCTTGTTGCACCCATGCCAACTGCATCCACCTCGCAGATCATGGGCTTCAACGAGTGCTTTGAGCCGTACACCAGCAACATCTACTCGCGCCGTGTCCTTGCTGGCGAGTTCCAGGTCGTCAACCCATGGCTGCTCAAGGATCTTGTTGACCGTGGCCTGTGGTCCGACAACATGAAGAACCGCATCATTGCCGACGGTGGATCGATTCAGCGTGTGCCAAACATCCCGGACGACCTCAAGGCTCTCTACAAGACTGTTTGGGAGATTTCACAGCGTCACATTGTCCAGATGGCGGCGGACCGTGGTGCGTTCATCGACCAGTCTCAATCTCTCAACATCCACATGAAGGAGCCTACGATGGGCAAAATTACCAGCATGCACTTTACTGGCTGGAAGCTCGGCCTCAAGACTGGCATGTACTACCTCCGTACCATGGCAGCGTCCGCACCTATTCAATTCACCGTGGACCAGGAGAAGCTCAAGGTCGTTGACACCAACGTGGCCAAGGCATCCCTCAAGAAGCGCAACATGTCTGGAAAGTACAACGCCGTCAGCAGTCCGCCTCCTGCTGAGGCAGCGCCTCCCCCAATGTTCGAGAACAAGACGCCTGATGGCTCGGCCGCGCCCGCTGATGTGCCGACACCCGCCATCACACCTCCACCAGAGCCCCAACAGAAGAAGAGGACCTTCGGAAGGACTTCATCAGCCGTCGTCAACCCACCCTTCCCAGCTGACCAGGACGAGGGCGACAGTCCCGAGGTGCTGGCTACTGAAGGCAAAGACGCCGTGCCAAAGGACGAGGAGCTTCCAGAGCCTGCAATGAAGCAGGAAGACAAGAATCCTGGTCAAGAAGAAGACAAGACGGACGAGAGTAACGAGCGCGAGGGCGACATCTATGCCGAGGCCGTGCTGGCTTGCAGTATAGAGAACCCGGAGGCGTGCATCATGTGCAGTGGTTGAATGGATGTTTCAAGTTTCTTTTGTTTGGCATACTGATGGCGTTTGATGAGAAATGGACACGATCGGGGGCTGGAAACCAGGTCTTTGCTGTTGTTAAGTGTGTGCTATAGTGTTGAGTAGACGTGCGAGGAAGATATTCATGCATTGACAAGCGCCTAAAGTACATGTAACGTCGCTGTAGTTGATAAGGTAGACTGAAGAGTGAAAGTATTGCATCGGCATCGCGCTGTCGCCCAAGGTGACAGAGCCAGCTTGCCCGAGCGGAGCTGATCCCTGCCCATGCATGACTCGAGACACCACTTCATCCTTCAAGACCACAACTGCTCCCAACTTCAACCCAGGTATTCGTCCAGGTGTATCACGATCTCCTTCTACATCTCGATCGGCAGGAGCGACACACCCACGGTAAGTGGACAATGAGATTGCAGTGCCTGGTGATGTTAGTGGTGCACCGCTGTTGGCGATGGGTCTCTGTACCGCTGGAACCTCTCGAACTTTGTTGTTGTCGTTCCTTGCCCTCATAGGCCGAGGGAAATCTATAAGAGGCCTCAAGCTCGCCCTCACGGAATCCGTCCTTTTTCCCACATGCTCGGCCTCCAAAAATATCTTGGCACAGAAAGAATCTGCAATGCAGACACACGTTCGACCGCAAGGTCTTGCTATCAAAGTCATCTCTGCTCTACCACTCCGACTGCTAGGACCACTGAACAGGATGCCGGTAATGCTCCACCTTTCAAGAAGACGTTGCCCATCTCGAGTCATATTCTGCTCGACGCTCCAGCGAACGGCGCAGCAGGAGCTCTCGACTAGATTTGTCGAGTACCGCTGCACCCACCGAACGGTGCCATGGCACGCAGCTGGAGCTCTCGACTAGGTTGGCACAGTACCGCCGCACATGGGTCCTCACGTGAGGACGCGACCATGCCGCGAGGTGGTGTCAACAAACACCAGTCACCCTGGAGTCGAAACGAACACTTTGAAGTGGTAGGACAGAGGTAGGGCATACTCGAACATACGTTGACACGGCTCTGAGCTTCAGCAGCTCTTCCGTATGCACCTGGTGTGGGCGTCAAGACACGTCGTCAGGCAAAGCGGTGATGGACAGGACGTCGCTGCTGCTCGCCCGGGGGTGTCGTGATCGGCGGTAACCGTCGTTGACTTTGGATGGAACCATGGCACACCTGTGCACACCGCGATCTGACTTTGTACTGTTTTCACCTTTCCGAAATAGGTTGTGCGATCTGGGAGGATAAACATGTGGTGTCGCGCCCAATGTTTCTTCTTCTCTTCACCGACATACAGACTTACAGTCTCGCTGTCAGTCAAAAGCATACTCATAGCCTACAAGCTTTACAACACTTTACACACTTCGATCACTCACAAGGTGATCAACATCAACGTTCAAAAACACCCTCCGGTCACTCGCAATGCCTTCGCACGTCAACCAAAAAGGCGCGTTTGGTCCACTAAGGAGGGGATCCATCGTTTCGGCGTGGCCGAATGGGAAGTCCGCCGCGCATATCCCTAAGACTTCAACCTTTTGGGAGTGGCTATTGCCAGAAGGGGTCTACGGTCATCCTCTGGTCATCGTTGGCACGCGCAACAACGACACTATCGCGTGCGTTGCAGTGATGACCAGTTTCGGCAAAATGGGCATCGAGGACAACTTTCGGACACCGGAACGCTACGGGCTCAGGAACAAATACCTTGCCGTCAATCATGGGAACACCAAGTAAGAAATGAGCAATACACCGTTTGATTGACTTAACGCTGACACTATCACAGACCACACAGCGATGCACGTGTTCTTGGCCTGGAGCACGGCCAACGGTTGACCAGACAATCATACATCAACTTGGACTCATTCTTCGAGATCGAGATGAGCGAGTTGAGGCCATGGCACCATGACTATAAGAGGTGCCTCGACCAGGAGTCCGTCCGTTACCTTCAGTCACAGCTCAGCGAGCACATTGAGGCTGCCTGGGGAATCTACGCCAGACCAGCGCACAACGGCTGCCTTTCTCCGCTCGACCGCTGGCTCATCCACCCAAGCTGGCTCGGTCTAATTGCACCAAAGGTCTACCACTCCGGGAAACCTGCAGCAGCGGCCACTCAACCCCAGAGATCTCGCAACCACAAGAATGGGGACAAAGTCAACAAACCAGCTGCGAAAAGGCCAAATTCCGGCAAGGCCTGTGCATCTGCCATCAAAGCGGCTGCTCTTGACCCAAAGTCGTCCGTGACTTGGTTCAAAGGCTGAGCGATGACAACAACACAATCACGGGGCCGACCACCATCAAGCCAAGGTCGGGCAGATTCACCATCCTCGATTGTCAAGTCTGCCTGGAGATCCATACCGCTGGGTGGAATGACCGACGACAATCAGCAATACCCGAGGCAAGTCATATCTCCTCGACGACATATCGACGACGACAATCGACAGGCACTTCACAGCCCCTGGACGACGACGACTATCGCTACTAGGAGTGCATCATGGCTCCTCGACGACAACCGATTCGACAACGATAACGAGCAGGCACTTCACAGCCGCTCGACAACGACAACAATCAGCAGGCACTTCACAGCCTCTCGACGACGACACCCGAGGATCTCGAGATCAGAGACGTTTCGAGTCTCCGTTCACGAGCGACAGGAGGATCAGAGGATGGATCAGGAGGGAGAGCGGGATGGAGGAGGAGAGGAGGGGAGGGCCGGAGGGGAGGGCCGGAGGAGAGCTATTAAGTAGATGGAGGAACAGACTGTGGTTCGTCTACTACATCACCGCTCACTGCCACTCAGCCACTGATGTTCAGACCAGACGAAAGAGACTGCAGGTACGGAAGGTGTGAAGGCAGAGGTGGAAGGAGAGCAGGATGCGAGGGCAGTGGAAGGCATCGGGATGAGAAGAGGAGTGGAAGCACTGACGAGACATCATCAGTCTCTCGGTCAGTGGCAAGAGGGGGCCATCAGTGTCTGGGCGGCTGCTTTGCGGCTTGCTTGGGCCTGGAGGCCATCAAACTTGGCTTTCATACATAACATGCATGTACTTGGGAGTTCAGTACGGTCGTCGCACCATCGGCCGATCTCGGGTCTCTGGGGTGGTATCCTGAAGGGTGCGGTAGAGTTGGGATGAATGGCTGTTTGGATATCGAATACATTACATTGCTATACACCTGTATAATACGCTCACGCTCGCTCAATCGGGTATCTCATCATCGTCTCATATATATAGTGTGACCGCCGCTGCTGCTGTCGCCGATGTCTCAGCTCAGTAAGCACGACGGGCCCCACGCCCGTCAGTGCCATGCATTCTCCTCGTGCCAGCAGCCTACGTCCTTATTAGCAAGATGAACCTACGACAAATAAGTAATGAACATCATCTCACCTTCTTCCCCGGACTTCTCGCAAAAGTCCTCTTCAACCCTCCCACAAGCTTATCCCCCATACTCGGCTTCCGCCTCTGATGGTGCACCGGCGCCGCCGTCGTCGTCGTGTGGTGGGTACGAGAGCTCGACGCCATGGGTCCGCGACCGCCGTGGCCGTGGTGCCCGAGCCCGTTGGGATGGGTCTCGGTGGTTCTGGTCGTCTTGTGCGTGCCGGTGATGGGATTTTTGGAGTGCTTGGTCGTGACTTTGGCTTCTCGACGACGGGCGGGGCGGGCGCGCAAGCGGGACATGAGGCCTGGTTTGCGGGCGGTGGTTGTTGTGTGGGTTGTGCGGGGCATGTTGGGTGATGTGTGTTGGATAGCTGGGTGGATTGGGTTGGTATTGGTCTTCTTGATGTCTGATGAACCGATTGTCTGATTGAATTGAATGAAGATTGGAGGAGAGTGGCCGGCTACTTATGACTTTCGTGTTATCTCCCGCTGCCGTCGCAATCACTCTTATCACGAGCTCATCTGACGTCGTGTTCCATGATTTAGTTGGCCGTTCGGGCTTGGTGCTGGTTTAGTCTGGTCATTCTTGTCTTTGCCTCGCTTCGAGCGCGTGGCTGCTAGGAGGTACGTCACTGCTCACGCCTGTCATCCTGAAACAAGGCGGAGTCGTCTGGGGTCGGACGCAACTATTGGTTCCTGGTATTGCGACTCTTTCACGTTGGGGATAGAGCAGTCTTGATGCAGGTAAGTTCGATGTTGTGAGAACGATTCAGTCCATTCCTTGCCGCGGGAACCGATTGGCGCGTTCTCAAGGCGTCCCTGGCGTTCTGCATCGGACCAGCTTCCCGGCATTGCAATCCACGTTGACCTCCTTCGAGGAGCTCTTTGGTCCCCTCTTTGCGAGCATAGAAAATCGAGAATATGGCTATGGGTGCCAGGTGAATGTCCACGTCTTCACTTGACGATATCAGTACGGCGGTAACTCGGAACGCTTGCCCTCGTCGTCGCCCAAAACCAGAGCTCAGCTACGTCTTGCATGGTTGCATCGACAGGATGGGCGTTCTCTTCTGCTTCGGTTTCATACATCATCACAAGAGCGTTTCCACACCTCTCAAAGGCATACTTTTCATCAACATGAGCATGCGCGCGAAGCGTTACAGTGACAAGGTAAGACACTCGACGGCGACGCCATGAGTCTGTTTCCTTAGATGCAAGAGTATGAGCTGCACGCATATGAGCAAACACCTCGTCACTGTTTGCGAATGTCTCTCGAACGCTCATCCGTTCTCGTCCTGTAAGGTCTATCTGATTTGATGGTCGCAGTCTCATGGCAGAATGGTTCCGTATCGTAGCATCCTCCGTGATCCTGATAGCTACTGTCCCAAGATCCCGATAGTGGAACGTTGAACGAGGCCAGGGCTGCCTGTCTGCTCATGTCGGTCAGGCTAAGGCCCGGATGATGTACGATCCTTCCTCCACCACGTACTCGGAATGCCGGCGAACTGTGGTCGCTGTCTTCCAGCAGCGGGGCTCAGGTCAAAGTTGTGCATGGCGTGACCGCAGCAAAGAAGTCGTCAACAGGTTCTCACTATACCAAGCTTGCAGGAAGTTCTTTGTACGCACTTCGTCAATCGTATTGTTGTTGATCACGGACAACCGCAGACGTCTGAATGGTGACACAGCGTTAGCGCTTGCCTGCGTTAGACAAACAAGATGTTTGTAAACACAGCCAGCCTGTAGCGACATCCTTCCTCCTTCCTTATATCTCATAATACTGTCGAGATGGCCATGTCCACCATGCTCTATAGGGAGGACCGGGCCTTGCACGAGGCCCTCCTACCGACCGTTGAAAAACACGGCCGCCGTGCCAAGGACCAGGTAAGCTCCTAGTCCTCCCGACGGCCTCGCGGGAGCTTCCCGTCGACTTTTCCACCTGCAACCTCAACTCCATCCTCAACCTCCTTATCACACCAGCACCCCCCTTCCACGTACCATTGAACCTCACGTCCTCCGTCGCATACACCCATACGCCATCCTCTTCGAACCTCGACCTCTAACACCTTCGCGCAAGATGGCAGAAAAGCTGGACAAGGTCCTGGCGCCCGCCATGCCTGTGCCGGCATTCGGCGACATCAGCAAGGCTGCCAACGATCTGATAGGTCGCGACTTCTATCATTTGGCCAAAGGCAGGTGCAAAATTGAACACAGCGCTTGAAGAAGGAGAGAGGCTGACGAGACCGCAAACAGCTGAGCTCAACGTCAAGCTCCGGACACCCAGCGATGTGGCCATCAACGTCAAGGGCAAGCAGGACATGAACGACGTGACCAGCGGCAATGTAAGACCCCTACGCCAACACTGGGAACGACGCGAAGCTATACTAACTAGCTCCCACAGCTCGAGGCCAAGTACACGGACAAGCCACGCGGTACGCAAGCCGTCTCTTCTTCTGACCCTCCACCCCAACAAAACCGCTTCCTCCGCTCGCTCGTCTTGCAACACCCCATTCTCAAGCTCCCACCGCCTCTGCGCACACAGCTCTATTTCTTTGCCCTCCTATCTCCTGAGCAGCCTTTATCCTGGCAAAGGTTTGGGCTGACCCTCCGCCATCCGCCTGCAGGCACCACACTCACCCAGAACTTCACCACCGGCTCTCTCCTCGATACCAAAGCCGAAATTGTCGACGCCCTGGCCCCCGGCACCAAGCTTGAGTTGCAGAACATCGCCAGCGCGTCCGGCGCCGCGCCCATGTCGCAGAAGATCAACTTCGCCTTCAAGAACCCCAACGTCCACACCCGCGCCTTCATTACCCACAGCATGAAGGACAACAACATCAACGCCGTCATCGATGCTGTCGCCGCTCACGAAGGCTTCGTCGTTGGTGGTGAGGCTGGCTACAACCTGCAAAAGGCCGCCATCACCGGCTACTCGCTCGCAGTCGGCTACCAGACGCCCAAGTACACCGCCGCCATTACCGGCACGCAGAACCTGTCGATCATCGCGGCGACTTTGTACCAGAAGGTCAACAGCTCCGTGGAGGTGGGTATCAAGACGGGCTTCGACGTCCAGGCTTCCAAGGCCAGTGGGCTGGAGATCGCGTCCAAGTACAAGCTCGACCCGCTCAGCTTCGCCAAGGGCAAGGTCAACGACCGTGGTATTGCGGCGCTCGCGTACAGCACCAAGCTCAACGCCGGCACGACGCTGGGTATTGGCATGTCGCTGGACACCGCGAAGCTGAACGAGGCGGGCCACAAGATCGGCACCAGCCTGACGTTTGAGGGTTGAGAGCGTGGGGAGAAGAGTGTACATTAGTGCATCGGCGCGGGATATACCTGGGCAGCAAGAGGGTAGACCTTGAGCTTCGGCGGTCGAGCGGGCGTGGAACTTGTAGCCTGTACGATTGTCGGAAAGCTGACCAGCATATCCGATTGAGAAGAGGGCAAGCACTGCTTGCATAATCCAGCAGGGTATCTATCTGCTTCACCTTCTATCTTCCACAACTTTCGCACCCGTAATGTGTTGTGTCTTCAGCGCGCAGGATTGCCATCACGTATTATAACAGCCAGCGGTCACCCACCTCCCTCCCTCTTATTTGCTTTCCCACTGCCTATACCGCCAAACACCCCCGCCAGCCCTACAGGTATCCCCACCGTCGCAAGCAACACCCCACACAACACCACAAACCCCATTCCTCCACTCATCCCTCCCCCTCCCTCCGCAGCCTCCATCTCCTCCTCCCGCATCACCCTCCTCTGCGCCCTCCTCGCCCGATGTCGCGTCCGCTCTATTTCGCTGTGCGTCCTACTATGTCCCTGCCGATCGAAATGCGGCACATCGTCCCCAAACCCTTGCGTGAAGCCTCCCGGCCCCGTGCCCGCGGCTTGTCCCGGCCCACCAGCTCCTTCATGTGAGTGTGACGCTTTCTCCGCTTCCTCTGCCCTCTTTGCGCCGTGCGAGCCCCAGCCGCCAGAGCGGTAGAAGGACGGTGGTGGACCGCGGAATTGTGTTCGTCGTCTACTTAGGCCGGACGCTGGACGCCCGCCTGCTGGGCTGGAGGCAGAGCTGTAGGAGCCACTTCGTGAAGGGGTCGGCGAGGCGGCTTGCTGTGCGCGTAGGAAGTCCCGGTCGTAGCGCTGGCGTTTCTCTGGGGAGCCGAGGACGGCGTAGGCTTCGCTGATACGGACGAAGCGGTTGCTGGCGTCTGGGTCGGAGGGGTGGAGGTCGGGGTGGTGGGATTTGGAGAGGGTGTAGAATTTCCTAGTCACGTCGAACTACGTGTTAGCAGGGGTGGTGGGGGGTGAGAAGGGATGAGGGGAGAGAGGTCACTTTTTTATATCCGCCGCAGAGGCATCGCTAGGCAGTTCGAGGGTCTCGTAGTGGTTGGGTAGACTTGGGTTATCGCGGCATGGGGGGGAGGGGTGGAAGTGTCTGCTGGTGATGGAGGGGGGGTGGGTGAGGCGCAGACATCTGTGCGGAGGTCGCTGGAGGAGGCATGGGCGGACTAGCATGCCTTGCGGCGGTCATTGAGACGGTCGAGAGTCTTCCGGTGCGACCTCATGAATTCAATGGAGAGAGAAAAGGTGATGATGTCACGTTTTGGGATTGCAGCCTGAGGTGTCTGCTGCTCCGACGTTACATCAACCTCCTTCTCCTCTTTGAAGTCGAACAACGCGTGCCTGCATGCACATGATGATCTCCCGACGCTGGCTAGCTGTTTTCATGTCTGTATGTGGAGGGCTACGGTAAGAGCGGGGCGAGGTGAAAGAGGTGCAAGTATTCCAGTCTCATTGCTTTCCTTCTTCGTGCTTCCTCCCAGTCCTCTGTACAGAATACTCCTCTGCTTCGTCAATCAAAAGCAACATCTTGGTCTGGAACCATGAGGTCTGCCGGCCTAGTGCTGCTCCTCGCCGCTCGACGTACCATAGCCCAGAGCGGCAGCAGTATCCTCGAATTTGTCGACCCTCTGATCGGTACTGCCAATGGAGGTCATGTCTTTGCAGGAGCCACCTTGCCTTTTGGTATGGCAAAGGCTGTGGCCGACTCAGTGACTGATGGTCAAGGAGGTTATGCAACGAAAGGCGGCAAGATCAAGGGTTTCAGTCATATGCATGACAGTGGCACCGGCGGAGTAAGTGTATCGTCTTAACACCACGTCCGTATGTACAAGAGTCAAACAATCTGTTCCCAGTGGCAGGATCAATGATTTATCGCACAATAATCACGAGGCCGCTCATTGTTGCTGATCATAAACACAGTCCCCATCACTCGGCAACTTCCCAATCTTCCCTCAATCTGGCTGTCCGGATGACACATTGGACAGCTGCGCATTTCCAGAAACACTCCGCCAGGAATATGTCTACAACAGCACCGTGGCGGCATCGCCGGGATACTTCAGCGTCAAGATGGTGTCTGACATTAAGGCCGAGATGACTGTGACGAGCCATACCGCTCTCTATCGCTTCACGTTCCCTAACAGTCCGGTTGAGCGTAATGCTACTTTGAGACCGTTGATCCTGGCCGATCTGAACGACTTGCCACTTTCTAGGAGTAGGGGAGCAGTGTCGGTAGACGAGGAAACAGGTCGTATTGCCGGCAATGGAACATTCAAGTAGGTCGATCAACTTGACCGACTTCAAAGTGTAGAGTGCTGACTTGTCTGATTTCAGCCCATCCTTTGGCATTGGCTCGTATGAGCTGCACTTCTGCGCGGACTTCTCGGGAGCGGACATCTGTGATACAGGCGTCTTCATGAACAACCGTGCTGGAAGTCAGCCGAAACACCTCAGGACCACGGCGGACGGCATCAACATCTCGCCAGAGATACTACCTGCTGGCGCATGGACTCAATTCGAGATACCCAACAACGACAATCAAATCCTGGTCAGAGTTGGGCTCAGCTTCATCAGCGTAGATCAAGCGTGCTCGAATGCAGAGAGCGAGATACCAGATTACGACTTCGAAGGCGTCCGCGAAGCAGCAGTGCAAGCTTGGACAGACACCTTGAGCCCGATCGAAATCAAGCCTGGTGATGGAGTTGACCGGAAGTTCCAGAAGATCTTTTGGAGCGGAGTGTATCGTGCCGCTATCTCGCCTCAAGACTACACTGGCGAGAACCCACTCTGGGACTCTGATGAGCCTTACTACGACAGCTACTACTGCATTTGGGATTCGTTCCGGAGTATCCACACCATGATCACGATCCTCGATCCGCTCTCTCAAATCAACATGATGAGAAGTCTAGTCGAGATCTGGAGGCAGGAGGGATGGCTTCCCGACTGCAGGATGAGCCTTTGCAAAGGGTTCACTCAAGGCGGATCGAATGCCGATGTCATTTTGGCTGACCTCTTCGTGAAGATGCGAGAACTATCTACAGAACACGGCCTCGACTGGGAGGATGTTTATGAAGCTGTCTGGACCGACGCTGAGAAGGAGCCACTGGACTGGGCCGTACAAGGTCGCGGTGGTCTTCACAGCTGGAAGAACCTGCATTACGTTCCTACCGATGATTATGACCCTTACGGCGTTGGACCGTTTACGAGAAGCATCAGCCGGACAGTCGAGTATGCGTATGATGACTTCTGCATCGCTGAGATGGCACATGCTCTTGGGAAGTCTTCCGATGCACAGAAATACAGCGAGCGGTCTGGCTACTGGATGAATATGTTCAAGCCTGACCAGAAGTCTCGCAACTTTACCGGCTTTTTACAACCTAAGTTCCTGAACCAGACCTGGGGCTACCAGAATCCAATCTTCTGCAGCCCGTTGCTCGAATTCGACTCCTGCTACCTCAACCCAGACGGCCACGAGACGTATGAAGGCTCCTCTTGGCTCTATACCTTCTACGTCCCGCACGACATGGCTACACTGATCACGACGCTCGGCGGCAACACCGCTTTCGTCAACCGCCTCGACTACTTTCACACCTCCGGTCTCCTCTACATCGGCGACGAGCAAGGTTTCCTCCCCGTCTACCTATACCACTATGCCGGCCGACCAGGCAAGAGCGCCGAACGCATCCACTACTACGTGCCAGACCAATTCAACACCTCTTCCAACGGCATCCCGGGCAACGACGACAGCGGCGCAATGGGCTCCTTCGTAGCGCTGTCGATGATGGGCACCTTCCCAAACCCCGGGCAGGACGTCTACTTCATCACTCCGCCTTTCTTTGAAGAAGTGAGCGTGACGAATAAGCTCACGGGCAAGAAGGCGACGATTCGGAATGTGAATTTCGATACGAGTTATAAGAATATCTATATTCAGAAGGCTACGATGAATGGGGAGCCCTACACGAAGAACTGGTTTAGTCATAGTTTCTTCTCGGAGGGAGGGGTGTTGGAGTTGACGTTGGGTCCGAAGGAGAGTGATTGGGGGACGAGGCCGGAGGATGTGCCGCCGAGTTTGTCGAGGGGGCATGAGTTGACTGGATACTCGATCTGGACGTGATGTGATAGATGGGAGCCATTTCCGTGAGATATAGCTTGGACTACGGAATGTACTCAGCATACTCACAAGCACGTCATCCGTCCACTTGTATCATGAGCGAATGCGCAACAGGCCAGGGGAACCGGTCCAGCGAGTATTGATGGAGTGTGAGAGCCCTGGAGCTTGAATCTCAACCCGACCACATGACCGTGGGAATAGGACCGCACACAATGAACATCCACCAGTATTCACATGACTAGCGGACTGATCCTCCACACGGAGAGGACGATCCACATAGATTGAAGGTGACTTGAGGAGCCATCTGCTCCGGTCAAGAAGCGTTTTGTTGCCGCGCAAATGTCGAAATGTGAGCCCGTACTTGCATATGGCCGCTCCGGAAGGCTACCAGCATCCATGACTATCCTTTCGCCTGAATGACGGGCAATCAGCTCCCGATTCGCAAGAGCACAGTTCGAGGTAGTCCCCACAGGCCAGCATTTCAGAAGTGGTTCTCTGACACTGGGGGTCATTATAAACCCAGGAAGCCAGCGAGCGGAACCGTGGGCATCATCGCTCTTCTCCTGCAGAGCAAATGGGCTTCTGACATCGGAAGATGGTTCAACAGCAGCATTCGACCTTCGAGAAGCAGAGCATTGGGTTGCCGGATGAGCCTTCTTCTCGAACATAGCAAATGCGCTGGAGCGGTCCCGTGTGAGGTCGACGGGATGATACTTCTTCCGAGAATCTCGAAGGACAACATGCCGCCACGCACTCACGGACTGGTAAGTTGATATAAGGAGGATGGTGACAGGCTCGAGAAGTGAAGTGAGTTCGGCTTGGCGCGCTGACCCATGTGCCCCACAAAAAAGTATCGTCCGACTCATTCTCGAAGACGCATATAACCACTCTCGATCACCCATTGCGCCGTACGTGAGCAGCAAAACCACTTCGAACTTCAAGAACCATGTCGACATTCGGGAAGCACTACAGGGTGACAACCTACGGCGAGTCACATGGGCGGAGCGTGGGCTGCATCGTTGATGGCTGTCCGCCAGGCCTCCAGCTCGCTGAGCAGGATATTCAACCTCAAATGACACGACGGAGGCCTGGTCAGTCCGCTTTAACAACGCCAAGAAATGAGAAGGACAAGGTGGAAATACAGTCTGGCACGGAGTTTGGGGTCACTCTCGGAAGTCCAATCGCTCTACGAGTGCTCAATGAGGATCAGAGACCAAAAGATTATGGTGGCGGCGGGGAGAACATTGATATGTTTCCGAGACCCAGCCACGCGGACTGGACGTACTTGGAGAAGTATGGGGTCAAGTCTAGCAGCGGAGGCGGCCGAAGCAGCGCGAGAGAGACGATCGGGAGGGTCGCAGCAGGAGCCATTGCCGAGAAGTATCTCAAAGACGCCTACGGAGTCGAGATCGTCGCCTACACCAACTCAGTGGGACCCATTGAGCTTTTTCCATCCACGAAGGAACACCCCAGCCCATCGACGAACCCAGCGTTTCTCGACTTCTTGAACAAAGTCACCCGAGAGGAGGTTGATTCTTTTCTCCCAGTGCGCTGCCCTGACGAGAAGGTGTCACAGTCGATGAGTGACCTTATCGGCGAGTTTCGCGATCGAGAAGATAGCATTGGTGGTACAGTGACCTGCGTCATTCGGAACTGCCCTGCCGGTCTCGGAGAGCCCTGTTTTGACAAGCTTGAGGCCACTCTCGGCCTGGCGATGATGAGCTTGCCAGCCACGAAGGGTTTCGAAATCGGGTCTGGGTTTGGAGGAACGAGGATACCTGGCTCGACCCACAACGACGCCTGGATCAAGACCCCTGCCATTGCTCCCGGCGAGACCAAACCGAACGTCAAGCAGCCCAAGTTGACGACGAAAACGAACCACAGTGGCGGAATCCAAGGAGGAATCTCGAACGGGGCTCACATCTACTTCAACGTAGCCTTCAAGCCGCCGGCAACGATTGGACAAGCTCAGCAAACGACCGGCTACGACGGGACGGAAGGCGTGCTTGCTGCCAAAGGACGCCACGACCCCTGTGTTATTCCACGCGCCGTCCCCATTGTCGAAAGTATGGCTGCGATCACTGTCATGGACGCATTAATGGCTCAGCTTTCTCGAGAAGCAGCCCGAGACAGGCTGCAGCAGGCCGGGATGACGAATCCCGCCATGATGACGGCTACAGGCAACGGACACGCATGAGTGTGAAGGAGATGGGATCGGTTTCTTGGTATTAGCGAGGCGCTGGTGGACGTTCTCGAGGATCAAAAGTGGTATTCAAATGCTTGCTGCACTGCTGTAGGTATGGTGGCTTAATGGAGAAAATGCTCAAGTCGGACGGATCTGCCCCTTCTCGAAGACAGTGATAATCTGCTATAGTGTCTGACGCATCTATATCGGTTTCGATCGCATGGTGGAGAAGGTATGTCTCGGCCAGCCCTGTATTGCTGATTCTCGAGCTCCGGAAGACCTGCTCAGTGTCTCACATGCGACTCTCGATCTTGTTCCTGTGGCGGAGAAGCTTCAACGTTGTGTCCAACCTATGCAACCGGATGCATCCCCAAGCCAAGGACAACTCACCACAATGTCTGCAGCACCGTTGTCGTTCAGCTTCCGCCGCGGAGAAGACCAGTTCACCCCCGACTGCTCTGAGGCCAATCTCGACATGACGCCGTGTATGGATATGTGTCTCGGATACAGCACCCATCTAGTCGTTATCTCTCCATGATTAGGCCAGACATGTGGCCAGGCCGATATGTCGCAGGCTGATTCCTATTGAACGCTATCTCCAGGTCATGGTCTCGAAGACTGCGAGTCAACACCTTCATGACGATCTCAGCCACTTTCAATACGAACGGTGAGCAAGGAGTAGCGGTGCAGAGACATGGCATGGTCTGGCCCAATGCCGTCTCATGGGCAGGCCGTTCTTGGAGGCCATATATACGTGCTTCTAACCCTTCCTCTCTTTTCATCCTTTCTCATCAGGCAGGCCTTGACTTCCATTCTTCACACCGCGTTACTTCTTCGTACATACAAATTTTCCTTTCATTTCCTTGCATCACGCCAACACTGGCAACCCCATCGACACCCAAAGCATCAAATACCATGTCCAGACAACACCCACGCAAGCAAATGCCTGCCTTCATGACGAAATTCTACCACATCAAGCAGACCCTCGGGCCACGACCAGACCGCACACTACGTGAGAGGACCCACCAAGAACGGGTAGAGCGCAGGGACAGATATCGTTCACATCGTCGCCGCATCGCCGGCCCTCAGCCGCCACCGCCTCCACCTGGCCCCGGGCCCGCAAAACGACTTGCCCCGGTGGCATCAATACCAACCCCAGCATACCCACCTGCACCTCCCACTGCTCCGTCCAACTACCACAGCCCGACAGCCGAAAGCGTCACCGACTCCAACTCCGGCTCCGCCTACAAACACCACAGAATCCCCTCCCCTTTTCCAGCCCCCTCGCCTTCACCAGAACCCAAATACCGCGTCTCACCTCTCGAAACCACCTTCAGCCACCTCACCACCAACAGCAGCGAGCTACCGCTCTCTCAAGCAACCTGCACGTCCACCCACTCCACTGCAGACAGCAAACCAAGGCGCTCGCGCACTTTCCGCAGTCTCACCGGTCCGACGAGGAGGTTGAGCAGTTTTGTGGCGAAGATTGCGAGGAGGAGGAGCGCGGAGAGTGCGGGGGAGGGGAAGGGGAGTAGTGTTGAGGAGTTTTTGGGGAGTGGGGCGGGGGTGAGGAGGGATAGTGTGGTTGGTCCTGTAGTGTGAAGGCGGAGAGGCTAGTGCGGGGTGTGATGGGAAGGCGAGGGCTTGATGGGAGGGTTGGGTTGAGCGTTGATGGTAAGGTTGGATTGAGCGTTGATAGGGGGGCTGATGGGCTATGTTTTAATCTTGATATCAGATAGTAATGCGTAATAGGAGCTGGTCTCTGAACAAAGTTCCCATGTCAACAGTAGTTTGTGTGACGATCGAGGATATTACGACTTGGTCAACATTACTATCTCATCTGCTAGGTGTTCTACCGGGTATCAATGCAAGCCCCAAACGCCAGTGATGCCGCTCGCTCGCTCGGTGACTATCCAAATGAAAACAAAACTCTCACCAAATAATCTCTTCCATCAAGCACCTGGAATGCCAGCTCATGCAGATGAAGCGCTTCCCCTTCCCTTGCCGGACTTTGTCAACACCTGCGCCGTACTGACCCTCTCCTCGTACAACCGCCTCAAATCTTCAACGCTCTGTTTCTTCAGATCGAGTCTGTTAGGCCGCAGTCCCCCTCCTGCGCCCGCCTGGGGCTCACTGCCCGATGCCTGCGCAGCTCCAGTCGTAGTAGGCTCCATCGAGCTCATTCGCTTTAGTAAACCCGGGCTCGGCGCTCTGACTCTCGGCCCAGTTGTCGCCAGGTTTCCGTTCGAGTTCGAGGCCAACGGGAACGTTTGGCTTTGGCGTGGCGGCAGGACGGGTTTAGCCAGTGATTGTGGCTGTATGGGTCGAGCCGAGGCGGGCCAGTTGGGCTTGCGGAAGAGATTGTCGTCTTCACTGGTGGCGACGCTTTCAGGAGACTGAACCACATTGAGGGGCTCAGTGTCCGGGATTTGAAGGATGGGTGTGCTGGTGGGTCTTTCCGCGAACGCTGCAGCGGCTTGTTGGGCCAAGTTAGCTGCAGCCCTCTGAGCAGCTTCTTGGGCAATTGACGAGGCATTTGACGGACGTCTTGATGTTGGCGCGCTGTCTGCTGGTGTTCCTGCTTCAGTCGGAGGTTTCGATCCGCTTGAGAGGGCCTTTCGTTTAGGAACTTCGATGGCTGGAGGTGGGTCAGATGGCTGAGGCGCGAAGCCCTTTTTCTCAGGCTCGTCGAAGCTCCAGGCGCCATGTCGGGGTGGGCCGAAACCATTAGCTGGGACGTACGTGGCAGGCGACTCAGCCATATGCATGCTGGTGCCGTCGTTGTCAAAGATGGTGGAATATCTTGGTGGCGGCTCAGCAGTAGAAGGCGCCGGCTTGCGCTTCGGCACGGGCGGAGGGGCATCGGAGCTGGTCGCGATGGGTGAGACGTTCTGCGAAGTCACTGGTCGCGATGGTAAGACTGGGACACCTTGTGCTTCTTCAACCTTCTGCCGCCGAGGAGGTAATACAGGTGCTCTCTCAAGCTCTGGAGCATCCTCTGCGTCTTCTAGAATGATGCGGTGACCTTCCCCGCTCTCTGGAAACCCGTCTTCCTTCACTTGCTTCGACCGTGGCGGGAACTCCTCCTCGAGCGGGTCCTCGTAATCACGGGAGTCTGCTGGCGGCTGCAGTTCCTCATAAAAGTGCTCACTAGACATATCCATCCCGGTCCGCAGCTCTGGCCACATCTCGATGGCAGCTTGTAGTACCCGCTTCAAGATAGATGCAACCTTGGCATCTTCGAGCTGGTTCGAGCCACACACCAGACACATGGAGAAGCAGATGCCCAGGTTCTCGGGGTTCATCTTGTTCTCAGGTTCATATGCAGCAACCTCTGACAACATCGGAAGCAGGTGTCTGGTCAATATTTGCCGGCCTGACCAACTCAGAGGCGAGCTGTCTGATGCCGGAAGAATGAGATCGACGAGATCTTCTGGCTGAACCTGCACGTCCGGGTCGCTATACTTCGCCTTCAGACTCTCGTAACTCGACTCAGGAAAGACGGGATCCCGAAGATCCCGGTACCATTGCTTAATGATTGACGCGGCAAGGTGAGCACCATAAGCGTCTTCAAGTCGGACCTCATCAAGCAACGTCTGGTCGATGCCGGGCTGAACGACCGTCGCGCCTCTCTCCTTCCAGACAATGAAATTCTGACCACGATCGTACGCCTCCTTCAGTGCGCTCGAGAGGGTGGCGTTGGGTGGTATGCGGAAGATGCCTTCGGTCTTGATGCATGCGGGTTGGAGCAGAAAGCTAGTTGCTTCTCGTAGGACTCGCGGTAATCGAGTTTCGCCTGTGTCGATATTCTTAGGGAATGGATGCTTGACTCCAAACGCTCGCTTGCCGGTAGCAAAAGGAGCATAGATGTCTGGAGACAGTTTGCGGTCGTGCAGGTAGACCGCTGGCGGTATCAGGAGCCTCTCGATAGGGATATGCAGAGCGAGTTGTGAGAGAGTGGTGACATGGATGATCTTCCGGCGGAATTTAGGTGATACGATCGTGCCAAAGACTCCAACAAGCACCCGTACCCACGTTCTCGGATGCACGATATACAGCCGTTGAAGCCGCTTTCTTGTCGCCCGGCTCAGCACGTGGTACGCTTGCAGATACCACCCCATCCCCGGTCCCTGCTTCTTCTCCGATGTAGCATTGTCCGGCTGACCCCCGGCGAAGAAGATGATTTCATATTCCGTGCCCGAGATCAGCTCGTCCTCTCCCGGCAGTCTTGCTAGGACATAAGATAGCAAGCTATCGTAGTCGACCTCGAAGGCGTCCGGGAATGCTGCAGCGTTGAGGACGTAGATTGGCCGTCCTTCCTTTGTAGGAAGCGGAGAGCGGTATAGGATCGAGGCTGCTACTGCGGCCAGCTCGGGAGAGTAGTCGTCGGAGTTGGCAGATGGAGGGACGGTCGAGAGGGAAGTGCTTCGTTGTCTGCCTGGCTTTCGTCGTTGAGCCGCGACAGCAGCATGGGCTATGGCCGACCGCATGTTGGGGAACTTGTGGTGCTTCTATGGGTACTGCATTATCGTGGGGCCGTCTCTGCCCTTATATCGAATCGATATCGATGCCCATGGGCATGCGGCTGAGCAAGGCAGCCGGGCCAAATGTTGGCGGTGCTATGAATAGCCTTGGCATGAAGCTATCCCAGCATTGCACGGGGAAAGGATGTACGTAGACCGCACAGGATATACGTCGTCCCCGAGAACCTTGATATGTGTGCTGCGGCGGGCGTACGTCAACACGAAACCTGACTTTCGCCCAAACATTCCCACATGCAGCAGATCGACAGCGCTAGAGTGGCGGGCCGAATCAGCTGCCGAAGCATGCCGAGATCGGCGGCGCGATAAGAAATTCGGTGGTCAGAATGTGGACTCAGCGGCGATTGACTCACGAGACAACAACGTGAGATTGATACAGCGAAACACTGTCTTCTCTCATCTCCCACCTCCTTCGACACCCTCCCGCGACACCCCTTCGCCACCGCCATCATGTGCGGCATCTTCGCCTGCCATTGGTACGCTCTCCACTCCTCAATGGCTCGCACAAAACCCCCACTAACACCGCCAACAGCCACCCAGATGTCTCCAAGTTCAAGTCCACCGCGATCCGCATGGGCAAGCAAGTCCGCCACCGCGGTCCCGACTGGAGTGGCAACCATACAGCCAACAACACCATCCTCGTGCACGAGCGCCTCTCCATCGTCGGCGTCGACACTGGCGCCCAGCCTATGCTCAACGAAGATGCCTCTATCGCCCTAGCCGTCAATGGCGAGATCTACAACCACAAGATCCTGCGCAAACGCCTGCGCAACCCCTACCCCTTCAAGACGCACAGCGATTGCGAGGTCATCATTCCGCTGTACCAGGAATATGGAATCGATGCGCCCAAGTACTTGGATGGGATGTTCAGCTGGGTGCTGCATGACAAGAAGATGGACAGACTGATCGCTGCGCGGGATCCGATTGGAATTACAACTTTCTACATGGGACGATCGAGCACGACGCCTGACTCGGTGTACTTTGCGAGCGAGCTGAAGTGCTTGCATCCTGTGTGCGACGAGATCATAAGCTTCCCGCCTGGTCATATTTACGACAGCAAGACGGACTCTTTGACAAGATATTTCACCCCGAAGTGGTTGATGGAGCCGTCGTTGGTGCCGACGATACCGCTGGACTTGACACTGCTGCGGGAATCGTTTGAGAGGTCGGTGAGGAAACGACTGATGGCAGAGGTCCCGTATGGTGTATTATTGTCTGGCGGGTTGGACAGCTCGCTGGTGGCATCGATCGCGCAACGAGAGACACTGCGGTTACAGAAGGAGTACGCGCGACAACAAGCCTTCCTCAACTCCGGCGCCAACACCCCACAAGTCAATGGTAACACCAACGGTCAAATGCCCGTCACAGACTCCAACGGCAACCCCGTAGAAGACGACCTCGCCGGCATTGACGAAGACTACCACCTCTCCTCCGTCCCCGTCCTTTCCCAACTCAACAGCTTCTCCATTGGCTTACCCGGCTCACCCGACGGCAAAGCAGCAGCTGAAGTCGCACGCTTCCTCGGCACCAAACACCACGCACTCACCTTCACCATTCAGGAAGGTCTCGATGCCCTCTTCGATGTCATCTACCACCTGGAAACCTTCGACGTCACCACGATCCGAGCCTCCACACCCATGTACCTCCTCTCCCGCAAAATCAAAGCCATGGGCGTGAAGATGGTCCTCTCCGGCGAGGGCAGCGACGAAGTCTTTGGCGGCTACCTTTACTTCCACGCCGCACCGGACAAGAAGGCCTTCCACGAAGAGACTGTCCGCCGTGTCAAGAACCTCCATCTCGCCGACTGCCTGCGCGCCAACAAATCCACCTCAGCCTGGGGCGTCGAAGCCCGCGTGCCCTTCCTCGACAAAGAGTTCCTCGAAGTCGCCATGAACATCGACCCGTCAGAGAAGATGATCACCAAAGACCGAATAGAGAAATACATCCTCCGCAAAGCCTTCGACACCACCGACGAACCCGGCGCGAAACCTTACCTCCCCTCCAACATCCTCTGGCGCCAGAAAGAGCAGTTCTCGGACGGCGTCGGGTATGGATGGATCGACGGGTTGAAGGACGAGGCGGCGAAGAATGTCAGTGATGAGCAGATGAAGGAGGAGAACATGAAGCGGGACAAGCCCCAGTGGGGCGACGATTTGCCGGATAGCAAGGAGGCGTACTGGTATCGGTGCATGTTCGACGAGCATTTCCCGCCTTACTGCGCGAGCACGGTCATGCGTTGGACGCCGACGTGGAGCAAGCAGAGTGATCCTAGCGGGAGGGCGATTGCGACGCACGAGCAGGCTTATAAGGAGAAGGCTTAGGCGTGGGAATGATAGTGTTTGGCGTTGATGTCTCCGGGTGAAATGGGGAAATGGCTTTCGTGGCTGGATGGGAATGTACAGCATACAGGTAGTCGCGACTAGGAGTTCGATCTCAGTCTTACAGCCATACAGCACACTTAAGTTGGTAGGGAGAACTGTTCATGCAGTGTATACAGGTAAAGTGAATGCCGCCGTGCCGCGTACGCCACAACGCCGTCCGGTCTTTCGTCGCAACCCTCATCTCTCCACACCCTTTGTGATCCAGCTTACTTCCTGTACCACATCCTCGTAATCTTGGTATGCCTCATCTTCTTCTGCAACTGGAAAATCCCATACATCAACGCCTCGCTCGTCGGCGGGCACCCCGGCACATAAATGTCGACCGGCACAATCCGATCACAGCCCCTCGTCACACTGTACGAGTAGTGATAGTAACCCCCTCCGTTCGCGCAGCTGCCCATGCTGATCACCCATCGCGGGTCAGGCATCTGGTCGTAGACTTGTCGCAGCGCGGGCGCCATTTTGTTTGTCAAGGTGCCGGCTACGATCATGACGTCGGATTGGCGCGGCGAGGCGCGGAAGATTATGCCTAGACGGTCTTGGTCGTAGCGCGGCGTGGAGAGGTGCATCATTTCGATGGCGCAGCAGGCGAGGCCGAAGGTCATGGGCCAGAGGGAGCCTTGGCGGGCCCAGTTGGCTATGCTGTCGAGGGTTGTGCTGTAAATCTGTGTCAGACTGTGTTCTGTCATTTCGAGTGCTCGTGGTGGTGTGCATACAGTGCGTATTGTACCACACCCTTTGAGCCCTCCTGACTCGGCAATGGCACTTCCCCGGTTGTGACGTTCTTCATCGCGGGCGGTGGTGGGGGGTTGCCCTTGACGAGGCCGGGCTTCGCGACTGTGGGCTCCGCCGGCTTCGAAGAGGTGGAGGATATGAAGGCGGCATTGGCGACTCTGAAGGGTTGGATGGCGGTCATTGGTTTGGCTGTGTCTCGCTGTTAGTCCTTCGCCCTCGCTGAGGGGGGGGTTACTTCGGAGAGTGGCGTACCGCGCAGCGCCATCGCCGTCGCCTGTCGTGTTGTCGCGAACATGACTGCGAAGTCCAATGTAGGTAGGAGAAAGGAAAGGAGTAGAGAGTGTAGAAGTCGTCTGTTTAGGTGCGGTGGCAATGTCTCGAGGTCGATGATGTTCTTTGATTTGGCTGGATGCTGATTGGCTCGGCGGATCGTGCCTGCTCCGACTTCACGTGCTCCAGATATCAATGTCCAAAGTCAATTCAAGAGTTGCTCAGGAAGTTCAGAAAGAAGGCTCTCTCGGTCTGGGAAGAGGCTGTTGCGTTACAAGCAGGGCGACATGGACAGCAGAAGCCCATCCATCGCCTGCTTAGGCTTCATCGGCCGCCACAACAACCCTCTCCATATCTCACTTTTCCCAGCAACAGGCACTGGCTATGAAGCCGAGAGAAACAAGCTCGAATACTCTTTCATGCTCAACTCATGCCTGGACATCTTCGAGGGACGCATGCCGACGAAGGGGCTCACTCAGGATTTCGGACTACTTCATGCACTCGACGAGCGAATTGCCATGTACGGATGGGTCACCAACACCGGCGTCAAGATCGTGATCGTCGTCGACATGGAGGGCGTACCTGCTGAGGGAGCGAAGGTGACGGCGGGTTTGGGATTGAGGAACTCTGATCTTACGCCTGTAGGTTGAAACGGCCTCTTATCTTCGAAGGATGCTAATC
Source organism: Saxophila tyrrhenica (assembly GCF_035928015.1). Taxonomy (NCBI): domain Eukaryota; kingdom Fungi; phylum Ascomycota; class Dothideomycetes; order Mycosphaerellales; family Extremaceae; genus Saxophila; species Saxophila tyrrhenica. Next base: position 844,755 of record NW_027041738.1, on the reverse strand, counting down.
ATGCTTCAGGCGTTTCATGCACTGCAGACTGCGTACATCCGTTTGCTACGAAACCCATTCTACGTACCGGACCATCATAACCCGAAGCTCAGCAAAGGCACAGGTTCATTGCAGATCACGAGTCCGCGGTTCATCAAGGAAATTGAACGTGTTGGCAAGACCTGGTACCCTGGCATCGGCACGATGTGATGATCTCGCCACAAAGAAGTCGAACACCCTCAAGTAGATGCGGCGGAAGAGCTATGGCGTCTAGCGTCCGCGGCAGTTCTACCAGCAGCGGGAAAGGAGTTCATGAGTACATTATCTCACACTGGTGCTGGTTGATGTAAATGCTAACGTGGGTATAGACGTATCTCAAGACACCGGCTATCCTTCCAAAACCCAGGACCACTCCAACGCTCCTATCTTCGCTGCCTAATCACGCCCCTCGAAAGGAGCCCTTGTCTCCACCATCAAGCATCCATGTCTCCCAGTTGCCTTCTAACCCCGTCCGAGCAGTTGTTGACCACCGGAGCCTCCAGGAACGCCGCAACGACCGCGTCGACCAGATGCCTCTGGTAGATGTGAATCCCCTGCGGCACCTCTTTTTGAGCATCCATGCGCGCCCACTGCCTGTAAAGTTCGCTATTCTGGCCAGACTGAGTTGAACTGGTGTCTGATGCGGAAGGCCGGGACCGTGCAGTCGTCGTACTCCCACAGGGTGCTGATCATCTGTTCGCGCAGTTTCGCTGCCAGAGGATGACATGAGACCTTCAATTTGTCGTCGTCGTGCCCGGCTCCGGCAACAAGGGAATCTGTTCGCGGCTTCTGGGTGACAGGATAACTGAACTCCACGAACAGCGTGTCGAAGACGCGAATCAGTTGTGACACCAGGACCTCTGCGTCGACGGTGCGCCAGCCGCGGAGAGTGTTTCTCGATGGGCATCTGGCTTGTTCCCGATACACGCCGTACTCCGCTTTTGGAGCATCCATCCCACCAGCAAGGAAGAGTTCAGCGCGAGCATCGATGAAGTCTTGCCACATATCGTGCAGCTTCCCCCTCATCGCCTCGTTTCCGTTCTCGCTGTATCGGAGTTGGAGGAGCTGCAAATTCCAGATACGCAGAAGATTGACGCGGTCGTCGGTTCCTGGTTCTTCTACGAAGAGGATCACCTTGCACTCCGGGCAGGTGTTCTGAGTCTCGAGGTATTCTTTGGCGCAATCTTCGCCGACGACGTGCTCGCCGTGGAGGATGATGGCGGTTTCGATGAGGTTGTTGGGGGCCTGGCGCACCATCGGGCGACCACAGGGGCCAGGGCAGGTGCTCTTGGAGTCCAGACTGCTTGGGCGGCGGATGCGGTCGATGTTGTCGAAGAAGTCGGAGCGGGTGATGGTGAGGCCTTCGAAGGTGGCCATGGTGGAGGTTGGGATGATTGGTTGGGAGCGGTATAGCAAGGAAGAGGTGGTTGGTCTTGAGTCGGCCTTTGGAAGTCTTTGGGGACCGATGCGTGGTATTCATATTTGCAACGAGGCGCATGGTCTGTCTTATACAAATCATGACCACAGGCAAGAACTGTATTGGTGAAGCATTCTCTCATTTGGGTGGTCGTCGATTGGACGAGTGGTAAACCAGATGCCAAGGCGAGCAATAGAGTTCAGAACCTTAAGAGAAGTGAACCGTCCCAAATACCATACTCCGCCGCTCAAAGCACGAAAAAGACAGCCAACAGTCACTTAGGCGGATCAGGCGCAACCTCCCTTCCCTTCTCGAACGCTCTTCGGTACACCGAACTCACGCCTTCCTCCATCCGCGTTCGCACGTCACTCCAGTCGACGTGCTGTAGCTTCCGTACGTTGCTTTCCAACTCTGCGTTCCATCTGTCCTTCGCCCGCTCTAGCACGCCCGCTTGTATCTCGCGATTTGTGGGTGGTGGTGAAGGCGGCAACGGCTCGACGACGTTCGTTAGGATGAGGCTTTGTTGGTGCAGGAGCGCGGATTGGTAGACTCGGTTTCGCGTGTGTAGGTCGAGCGACAGGTATAGTAGGGTTGTTGTTAGGGTGAAGCCTCCGAGCTGTAAAAGCGTTAGTATTGAGCTCTTCTCTACTGGATGTGGTATGGGACGGGACGTACGAGGCCTGTTGTGAAGCCCATGGCGTGGTGGTGGGTGTTGACTGAGGATTCACAGGGGCAGATGCAAGAATCTCTAGGCCAGAGGAGCAAGCAGAGCGTCCTTTCAAAGGTTCCTCAACTTTAGGTACACACAAAGCAAATAGTAAGACCAATGGGTAAGAGAGCTCAGCCTGTTTGTCGCCTCCCAAAGCGGCAAGTCCGCAGAGACCTCCGCTTTGGCTCAATCGTGCTCGAGCAGCAGTCTCGCAGCGACGTACATCGAATCAGTCCAACCTTTCGACAAACGCCTTTGCCATTCGATTTGATCATTCTTGAGCTATGGCAGGTGGTCTGGTCAAGCATCGGGCGCTGCAGCGCAAGTCATCCCACCGACGTGCACTGCTCCGAAATCTGGTCGGCTCCTTAATCGAGCACGAGAGCATCTCAACAACATGGCCCAAGGCGAAAGAGGCGCAGAAGCTCGCGGAGAAGATGATTACACACGGCAAGAAGGCAACAGAGGCTAGTCGGAGAGAGACGCTGAAGTTCTTTTTCGTGTGTATACACATCGACCTGCGCAGAGACGGTGCTAACATTTGTTCTAGAAACCTCAGGAGATGTGGGCAAAGCTCAGTGGACCACTACGACAGAGGTACATGGACAGGCCTGGCGGCTACACACGCGTACTGCGGATAGAACCTATGAAGGAGGATCAAGCACCCTCGGCTATCCTGGAGCTCGTCGATGGACCAAAGGACATGCGGTTCGCTCTGACGGCAAAGACGATTGCGAACTTGCGCGAGAGAGGCCACGAGATCAACGACATGACTGCTGCAAACATTCAGAAGGTGACGAGGTTTCGGCCCGATGCAGAGAACGATCTCGAGAGGATGATAGCCCAGTTCGAGCGGCTGGCGGATGAAGGCGACGAAGGCGTCACGGAGATCGAGAAGAAGAAGGTGTACCCCATGCAGCAGAAGAGTCGATGATAAGATGGGATGCGATAGGGGGGGTGGAATCCACGGCTGGATTTTCGCTATACATCTTCTTGCGCCGAGTACTGGGTACCCGTTGGCCTTCTGTATACCATTGGCAGATGATCGCGAGAGACGCAGCGTGGCGAAGAAGAGTAATGGGCACATCGGGGTGATGGTTGAACATTGGTCCACAGTGCCCTGCCGGGTACGGTGCTAAAATGCTAAAATACCATGCGGCGCAAACCCCTCAGTGAGCACGTCTAGGAGACGAAAAGGCAGCCTACCAGGGCCACATGGGAATGCTGAGCACCCACCACAAGGCCTCCCAGCGTTTCGCTGCATCCGCATTCGAGGCGTGCTCCTTACTCCTACCCGTGCGCCTGAGATCGACCACGATGGTTCGCTGTGTACCTGGATCAACCTTGGGCATTCGGAGACGAGCATGGACCTGTGGCACGCATCCAATCGTGGTGGTGCAACGGTCCAATCTCATCAGCCAAAAGAGATCTCGCCCACTACATGCGGAGGCCATGCCGCCCCTGACTGTGTCGATGTTGTCGGCAGGTGTGGCATGAAGAAAGTTGGTTACCCCGAGTGCTTACGGTCAGGTTGGAGACCGACTGGCTCAACCTGGCTCAAAGTTATATTAGTGACAGCTGTATCATGACCCGTCCACTTAGTTGTACGACATTTTTCATATTCCAGCCTCTGGTACGTCGTACATCAGAAAGTTCTGTACTCGCAAGGATCACGGGGGAAGCAGATGCAGCTTCGTCAAACGATCCGTAGTTAAGAGCAGTCGTAGTTTGCGTGATTTCAAAGCCGGTATCTTCTCCTAAAGCGAAGCGCTGCAGCGATTATACAATACTGTTATGGTTCGATGGAGTGTCGTTGTGTAATTGGTCTCCAGTATCCGAAAACAAAAGTGTTTTTTGCTAAAACAACCACTGCATAATACAGCTCGCCAATTGCATATATTCAAACCACATCTTACTCGAGCGTATGCGTCGTCCGCCTCCTCTCGTCCTGCTCCGCCCCTTCCGCCTCGTCCGCCTCTACAGACTTCTCACTGTGCGACTCTGGCATCGACTCTGCCCGCGTGCCTCTCATGGCTGCCAGATCCTCATCATCCAAACTCGGCCGCCGGAAAAAGCTTCGCGGGTTGCGTATCATCTGCCACCAACCCGTGAACATCGAAGATCGTACCATGAGTAGGAAACACATGATGCCGATGAACTGCTTGAAGTCAGCAACGGAGCTCAAAAGGCCAGATGCCACTGGGAAAAGTACTCACCGAAGCAAGTATCAACGTCGCCGTAGTCCTCGCCTCACCAACCCCAAACCCACTCGCGCCATGCAAGCACTGATTCTTATCCCCTCCATTGGCCATCAAACACACAATCCACCTGAAGTTCGGGCTGTCCGGAGGAAGGGGTGGAGCGGCCTTTAGATACTGCAGCGTGCTTTTCCCAGTCTGCTCGACGAAGAACATGCCAAAGTACACCGTCAGGTTCATGATGAGAAAGGCCATCAGCATGCTTCGCCACTGCAGCCGCAAGATGCCGCGGAGCCTTTGCCAAGCGACGTACTTCTGCTTCTTCGGTGTCAAATGCTTCGTTGATCCTCGGGTAGTGGGGACATCGTGGTCCTCTTGCCCGGCGTCTGAGGACGAGACACTCTCCGTCGCGCTATTACGGGTGCTGGTGTCCGGCTTGCCAGCGGTGAGGAAACGTGCGAATTTCCAAATACAGTAACCGATCGTGCCAACCATCGTCACGTAGCTGGCGACGGTGAAGACGAGAACCCAGACGAACCAAGTCTGCAAAGCGGTGGGGTTGCTGGGGACGCAGACGTTGCCGAGACTGTAGGAGACGGAGGTGATGGGCATGGAGATGGCCATGAAGAGGATGGGCAGGCCGACGCCGAGGCCGATGGAGATGTTTTTGAAGACGTTGACGTGTTTGAGGTTGACTGTTATGCGGAGGGCCGTCCAGATGGCGCGGAGGAGGACTACCAGTATCAGTCAGTAGACGCAGGAGAAGAGCTGAAGGATGACTTACTCCAGACTACAGCCCCCATGGCTCCCAGCTCAACAAAGACTCCAGTCGCTGCACACGACGCTTGTGTCGTCTCATTATGAGGTGTGATAGCATCGTAGCAGAGATCCGGCTTCGTCCCAAGCGGTATGACGAACGCGATGGCGATGAGTATGAACGACGATGTGAGGCCGATGCTCAAGTAATGCCGATGGCTCTTCTCCCGCGGAAGGATGAGAAAGGTGAGGAGTAAGAAGACGTTGCAGACCAGCGAGATGATCGATATGTAGCTCGCTAGGTTGACTCGCGCTTGGAAGTGGTCCGAGAAGAGCCAGTAGGTCGTTGGGCAAGGTAGGCAGCACGAAATTGCTTCTTGACCCTGGCCGATGGTTGTGCAGAAGCGTGCGGCGATGTCTGTGTCGAAGGTTAGTATTTCGGCATCTTAGCAGATCTCCAGCTGGACCCTTACCACCTCCTGTGGGCGGGTAATTGACCTCTGGTAGGAACGGTACATTGCATGATGGCATGATCAAATTGTCAGCCATCGTTGGAAAATGCCTCAAGATGCGATGTGGTAGTTGAGGGCAGCTTGTGGCGCTGCCGTCTCGTATAACAATACTGTCAGTCGATGTAGTTGAAGGCGACAAAGACGGCTGGCCACTCGCTTGCGGTTCATCATTGGAATGCAAGTCGTCGCTGAGGCAGCGTGTTTTCGCCGGAATGTAGACTTCCAGTCGACAGGTACTTCATCGAGCACTTGGCAGACGGCTCGTTGGGTTTGAGTGGGAATAGAGAAACGTTGCGTTGCCATTAGCCATTACGTACCAACAGGTGCTGTTCAGCCAGTACACCGTCGCCTGTCCACAAAAACCAAAAGGGTATCAAGAGGTCTCTCGCACCGGTTTAAACGCCTTAGTTCGTTCGAGATCGACCGTTGCGCGTCACTTGCGCACCCAAACACTGCCTTGTCGAACATCTCAATCACGGGTCCTGCGCTGACTGTGGAGCATCCTTCGTCTTCTCTTCTTCCGCCGCCCTCTCCTCCTGTTCCTCCAGACTCGGACGGTGTTCACTCCTTCGCTCCGCATCCGCCCAGTCGCTGCTTCTCCGACTCAGCCCACCGGTTCCGCTCAACTGGCGGTTCTGATTCGGACTCAGCGGACTTCCGATACTGCCGGGGATACTATCGTTCCGATTATGGCCGATCGCTCCAGACCGAATGCTGCCGTCGTAGCCCTTGAGGCTACCAACATCACCGCCGAGACTCTTCGCATCAGCGTTCATGCTTTTGGCGTCGCCTGCTAAGCTGCGGCTGTCGATGGCATTGATGCTGCGAAGCGACTTCGCATCGCCAAGGTCCTTCTGGGGACGGTAGGAGTAGTAGCTATTCCTTTCACTTGCCAGAGCGCCGCCATGGTTGCTGTAGACGCTCGCACGCTCTGCAGAGGCGAGGCCACCAATGGATGGCCGTGAAGGAGCATAGTGGAAGCCACCTCCCGACGAGGGAGCGTCTCGATCCACATTTCCTGATAGTACACTTAATGGTAACGACTCGCGGCTGCCGCCCCACACTGAGCTAGGTGCAAGGGCGCGGACAGAGGCATCAGTGTCCATGCTGCGGCGCCTGCGTTTCGACGACGACGCCAAAGTGAGAATGCTGGCGTTGTCGGTCAAGAGGTTGTTGGCGGTCGCTGAATTATAGGTATTGGGCATTGTGTCGGCCACATGGCGCGGAATGGCTGATATAGCGTTCCCCGACGGCGCCGGTGACACCGGATACTGATGGCTGAACATCACCTGAGGTTGCTGATGAGACTGCTGCTGCTGCGGCGGCTGCTGAGCAGACGCGACTTGTAGGGTAGTCCCTGGAGAAGTAGACTGTATGGTTGTGAGTGTCGTCGAAAGCGAATGCTGGCTGTTCCTGGGCGAGCTGAAAGTGCTGTCCGCTCCAGCGCCATCCACGCTGCTCAAGGCACCACCACCAGTAGTTGTGGTAGCCGCCTTACTGTGGCCTGCATCACTGTGCACTGTCTCTGCGTTCGTAGCGAGTGTAGGCGCACCGCTTCGATTGCTTCGACCAAGTCCACCTCGATCATTATGAAGCGAGTCGAAGCTGTCGTTCTCGTCCTGCCGCCTTGAAGCTACCGAGAACGACTGGGCTCCATTTTCACTGCTTTCCATAGACTGTCCGCGCTGTTGTAGGTGGTGTCCTGACTGTGGATATGGATTGTTCTTGAGCGTGCCGTTATTGCCAAAGTGTCGCTTGTTCTTGGATCCATTGAAGCCATTCTTCTTGTTACCGCTCTTGTCGCTGGAGTCGTTGCCCTTGTTCTTCAGGTTTGTCAGGTTTTTGAACCACTGGGCGATGGGCTTCTTGCGAGGACGATCTATGCGCCACTTGTCAGTCTGAGTCCGTACGACCACGAATAGCCACATCTTGGTGCGCATTTGTGCTGCAATCAAGGACGACGTACCTTGCTGCGGTCTGGCCTCTACTTGTGCGGATGCCATTCTCTTGCTGTCCGGTCTTTTCTTTATTCGTTGCAGTAGCGCCGCAGTGCTGAAGGTGTTGTCGGAGGCACAGCAGGACGGGCGGTAATAGGGACTCCTGGCGAGCTGGTATGAAGAGCAGCCAGTGAGCGGTGGTCGGGATCTATTTCAAGCAAGCTAGGAGCCTCCTCGGCTTGTCCCTGCAGCTACTCCTGCCTGCTTAACGCCGCCGCTTTTCGTCTTGTTTCCGTCTTCGGATTATCCAGATGTATGGAGCTCGATATGAGTCGCCTGTATAATGAGTATCGAAGCAGTCCTTGAGTTGGCGAAATGATAGGAAGAAGGGTTCGGAAGATGATGCTGGCGCAAGTCGGACGAGGAGGGCGTGCCTGCCTAATTGGGTATACTCCGTGTCGATCTTCGTTCGGTACGAGACGAGCCACGTGGGACGGCATCGTCCGCATCCCGGCTGCCGACTACATGTCGCCAACATTGCCATATGACAAGTGAATGTCTTCCATTCAAGACTTACTCTACACGTATGAGAACCTGTACGAACGGCGAGTACTACTTTGATGACTACCATATCTGTCGACGAGAGTCAGCCAGCTCAAGACCCTCATGTTCGCTCAAGGACGGCCTCTAGATCGCCACCAAAGCAGATGGATGCCGCCGTGAACGTTGATTGTCGTGAAATCTACGACAAGCAGAAAAACGCCTGAACTGGACCTAGCTCTCTGATGGCTCGCATACTCCCCCTCCAGGCCGATGCCATTTCGCAGATCCACTCCTCCAAGCACATCACCAGCATTCAAGATGTAGTGCTGGCTCTGCTGGAGAACAGTCTCGATGCCGGATCCAATAAGGTGGGCATCACAGTTGACTTTCGACGTGGAGGCTGCAGTGTCGACGACAATGGATCAGGTATTGCTTCCGCAGAGTTCATGGCGGATGGTGGGCTGGGGAAGATGTACCATACGTCGAAGCATAGGTCGACCGTAGCTGAGCCGCTGCATGGGACCTCCGGAACCTACCTCGCCTCTCTCGCTGCGCTTTCACTACTGAGCATCAGCTCGTGCAAAAGCGAAGAGGAAGGCAATGCTACTCTAACGATGCATCAAGGCAAGATCATTGCACGGCAGGTCGCTCCAGTCGAAGAGACATCGTACTCGACGGCACAAGGCACACGAGTCATCGTCAAAGATCTTTTCGGCAACGTGCCTGTTCGAGTGAAGCATCGAGCTCTAACTATGGACGATTCATCTAAGGAGGACCGGACGTGGCATGAGCTCAAGCGAAGTGTTGTCGCACTACTTCTTGCATGGCATCGGCCTTGCTCTGTCAAAATGCGTGATGTAGAAGCGGAGCGTAAGACAGTGCAGCTTTCAGCACAGCATCCTGCAGTCAGCAACGCCTTGACCGAGCGAAGCCTGAACAATCTTGGTGCGTGGACGAAGTTCGATCTCAGAGACGCACTACCTGTTCTGGTACAAGCTGGGCTGGTGCCAGCGGAAGTACGAACTACTTGGATCCCAATCTCCGCCTCCTCGCCCAAAGTCTCCATCAAAGGCGCAATCAATCTGCAACCGGCACCGACGAAGCGATGCCAATTCATCAGTATCGGCATTCATCCATGTCGTTCTGATGTAGCTCAAGGTGACCTGTATGATATCGTAAACAAAGTATTCGTCAACAGCAGCTTCGGGTCCGTCGAGGATGCTGGCACACCGCTGGATGAGGTGGAAAAGGATCGTCGCAAGCGTGACCGCCGGTACAAGAACGACGAGTACACACAGAAGCAGCTCCATGGAAGGAAAGGTGTCGACAAATGGCCGATGCTCGTAATACAGGTGAACTTCAATGACAAGCAACAGCCTAGGATGAACGCGGAGAATGTGAACGATGGCAATGTCAAAGCCATCAGCGACATTCTGGAGGCTACAGTCACACAGTGGCTTGAAGCACATCACTTCCGGTCGCGTAAACGTGGGCGCCGGAAGAACCAAGACCAGACTGGTGCAGCGGCTCCATCAAGCTCGCCTCAGGTCTTTGATGCTCGATCAAAGTCTACATTTGATGAGAAGGCCAGCCTGTCAACACCAGGGCTGAAGCGAACGAGAACAACCGAAAGTGCATCCACATCAAAGAAGCGGAGGTACGTCGACATTGAAGGGAACACTCGCCGTTTGAACCAGGAGAGACCGGCCAGCGTACCGATGCCAACGACTGATTTCAACTCCTGGAGTCGTATCAAGAGCGGCAAGCGAAACTTTTACGACCAGTTGTGGGAAAAGAAACGACCTCCAGTTTCGCCGGGCAATACTGCTGGCCTCACGAAAACAACTTTCAAGCCAAGATTCAATCTTCCGCCTCTTGACGTTGGCGCTCTGAGCGAGCCACGCAAGCAAAGCAGAGACGCCAAACACAGCACTCCTCAATCCACCACGCGAAGGCCGCCACGGCCTGCTACTGAGCCTTGGAGCTCAAGTGATGACTATGGCAGTATCGATACTGAAGACCTCGCGGTTGCTGTGAAACTTGCAGAGCGTAATCTCGGTGCAGAAGGCATGGCCAACAAAAGTAGCGCTGCTCTCCATGGCTCCCATCAAGATGATCATGAAGCAAGAGCCGACGACAGCATAGAGTGGACAGACCCAGCCACGAAACAGGTGTTCAGAGTGAACGCACGTACAGGGGTAGTGCTACCCACACGTCCTGCGTCGCGGTCAAATGACACCCCACGACCACCTGTGCACCAGCCACCGACCCGCCGTAGCGCAGCGATTAACACCTTTCTTACGTCCGTGGGCCAGCCCTTGAGCCTTGCCAGACGTCCTCGGACAGCCACCGCCAATACTGAAACCTCCTGGCTTCCAGGCTTTCTGAAGGAATGGGACAACCCAGTATTCGCGCGTCAGAATGAAGAAGCCATACCCGTCGCTTCGATCGATGGGCCTGGGCTGGACGCAGCTGAGCTTGTCGACAAAAGATGCAACCACCATGACCACGCGAAGGCATTCTCAGAAGTGGGTGCGGGAGGAACAGCCCAGCTCACTAAGTCTGCGTTGAGAAACGCGAGGGCCGTCAGGCAGGTAGATCGAAAGTTCATCCTATGCCGGACGTCGGCTGGGAAGCCAGGCTCCGAGAACGATCTGCTGGTACTTGTTGACCAACATGCGGCTTCGGAGCGGGTCATATTGGAAAGGCTGCTGGCCGACATATGCTCTTCAGATAGGACCACCGCTTTGCTGGACAAGCCCATCAGGTTCGAGGTCTCCGCCGCAGAGCATCAGCTTCTCGCTCAACAGACCAAACGATTTGCCGACTGGGGCATCAGCTATGATCTAGTGCGGCGGCAAAACGAGATGACCGCCTCCCAAGTGCGACCACCAAAAGAAGAACACCTCCTCACCGTCAAATCCCTCCCACCAGCCATCGCCGAACGCTGCGCCCAGTTCCCAAACCTCATCGTCGACCTCCTCCGCACCGAGATCTGGTCTCCCACCACGTCCATGACCAAGCCCTCTGCGCCTCAAGCCGAGAGCGAAGGAGAAGAACGCCCCTGGCTCCACCGCATCGGCTCCTGCCCGAAACCGCTCATCGATATGCTCAACTCCCGCGCCTGTCGCTCGGCTATTATGTTCAATGACGAGCTCTCTGTCGCAGAGTGCGAGCAGCTGTTGGCGGATTTGAGCAAGTGTGCTTTTCCGTTTATGTGTGCGCATGGGAGGGTTAGTATGGTGCCGCTGGTAAAGGTTGGGGGGATTGCGGATGGGAGAGGGTTGTTTGCGCAAGGTGAGGAGGAGAGAGGGTTTGGAGGGGCGTTCAAGAAATGGCGCAAAGATAGCGGAGAGCAGGACTAGGTAGACCATCTCACAAACGACCGTTCTCACTCCATGCCTACTCTGCTCCAAGTACGTCGAACCTCTTGTGGAGCGTTCGACGTGAGCAAGCCCTGCAGGGCTTCGATTGGAGGAGCGGTCATGCAGTCTAGCTCATGTTGCGTGTATTTCGCATATGACATTGCAGCGGACGCAGCCTGCTGCTCGATTGGACGGCGAGACGATGGATCTAGTACCTGTTGCATATGACCTTGCATATGACCTTGCATGATCCCTCAATTGGAGAGACAAACATTGACGAGACAGGAAGCGGTCGTAATGGTCTTGCATTTCACGCCTGTGCTTTGTAGTGGGCCCCACAGCGGGCGTCATGTAGCGACACCGTATCTACATTATCTCATGCTGTCCATATGATCATCGTGGCCAGTCGTCAATGCCTCAACAGCAGCAACGACACTTCCGCCCCCTCAGCGGTTAGCAGCCCCCTCACGCTCCTGCTCCACTTGCTCATTAAGCCACGTCTCCGTCTTATTGAACACCTTGTAATGCAGCTGCCACTCCTCCGTCTCCATCTCCTCTTTGACCGCCGACACCTGCAGCAGCCAGTTCTGGAACTCGTACGCCCGGTGCACCGGCGCTCCGTCGGATCGGTCGACTGATAAGGTGGTTCTTATGGCCTCGAGTAACACGTCGTCTACCTCACGCATACCGAGTCCCAGCGTGGTCTGCTCTTTGTCCGAGAGCACCACCGAACCGCCAGGTCGCAGTTCGGTGGCGCTGATGACGCGCCAGGTGAAGTCGAGCAGTAGCTTCGCTACTCGTGAGGCACACGAGGACTGGGATGCGAACTTCAGACCGCTGCGGGCGACGTAGGCGGGCACGCCCTTCCGCTGAGAAGTGCTGCCCTCGGGCTGCTCGAGTTTGAACATGGAGTCGACGGTCCTCATCGACTTAGCGGAGTACATCAGTGCAGTGCGCAGGCGGACAGCAGCTTTTCTCAGAGCCTCCGAGGCGGCGCAGAAGAGCTGTTTGTTCGAGTTTTCGAGGGGTTGGCCGCCCAGGGCGCGCATCCGTTCGCAGTCGTCATATGCGAGTCTGATTTCAGCGTCGAACTTTTTGCGAACCGAACTCTTCAGGAGAGCAATGTCGTACAAGCCTCCGTCTTTCGCCATTTTCCATGGTGGCTGCGCAGTCCCCGCCATCACATCGTCGTAGTTCGGTGGCAGACCGTGGTACTTGTCGCGTCGTGCCGCCTCTTCGTTGTCGAGAGCGCGAAGGGAGTCCAAATCAGCCTCGAGAGTGGCGTTCAGATCAATGTAGCTGTCAGCTTCAGATTTGTATCGCTCCTTCTCTTTCGTCAGACGGGTGCACTTCGCCTCCAGCTGCACGACCTTCGCTGAAGACGTGCTCAGGGCCACCTTGGACTGCTCAGCGTCCCATTCACTCTGCTTGGACGCAGTCTCCTTCGCAGCCAGCAGACCCTGCGTCTTCATGTGACGCTTGAAGAACGTCTCCTGCCGCTGGTTGCACTTGTCTTTGTATATCAAGAAGTCCAGCACCATATCTTGCTTCTCTTGCTGGAATTGCGCCACAAGCTTTTCCCTGTCGCTCTCATGCCTCTCTTCGTCGCGGCGTCTATTGTCGTGCAAGGCATGGATGATATGGTCCTTTTCGCGACACCTTCGTTGTAGACCGTGCAGCTGCGCGTTGATATCCGTCACCGTTGCCCCTTTCTTCGCCGTGATGCGCGTGTTGAGCCCTTGAACAGCCTCTGCATCGATTGGAGAGACAGGATCCGCATTTTTGGTGTTGTAGTTTGAGCTCGTTGCCGGCGCCTTGCTGGAGGGGTAGCCAGCGATCTGCGGGACTGAGGTGAACTTGTTCGTGGTAGGCCGGCTCTCATTCTTTCCAGGAGGCGGTGACACTGCTCGCGCTTTTGCTGACGGATGTGGATGTTCCTGTTTGGAGCGCTTCGGCGGTGATTGCGAACGGCTCGACACAAGGTCGAATGTGCGCACTGGTCTCTTCGCTGGTGGATGAGTGATGTTGTCAGGTGAATCCGCGGCCATGGTGTCTTCTCTGCTTCTTTTTCTGGTGGCGAGATGATTGAGGCTGGAGGGACCTCTGATATGGATCTTGTGCGTCGTAACCCGGAGCTCTGGGTCAGTCTGCCTGGGGCCCCGCGAAGCGGCTGGGGGCGGAGCACTCATATTCGAAGGTGGTACGAGTGGTGGGTGTGCCGTGCACTCGATCACTAAGGCTCGTCAGTGAGAAGAACGAGCTCCATATACGAAGACACGGTCGCGAGGCAGGCAGGCATGCAGCCTTGGAGGCAGTGGTGTTGAGTGTGAAGTCAGGAACCTCAGAGCTCCCCAAACGCGGTCCGCGTCTGACGCGATGGCCTCGGAAATTGATGGCTTGGACCAAGTGAACAACATCCCTCTCCGTGAATGCCATACAACGTTCAAAAGAAAACAACTTAGGAAGACAGTTCTCCAAGTGAATTACCAGCTTAGCAGAAAAGACGCGTTCAAGTACTAGCAATGTCCACAGATACCCGGCAAGAGGAGCTGATCACCACCATCACGCCTCGTCAATTTGACAGTCTCCTGAGCGCATATCACAAAACGGTTCCCGAGAAGCTTGTCGAACTCGACGAGAAACGCTATGTGGACATACCTTCCCGGATAAACGAACGGGCTCCTCTCTCAGAGAGGACGTCGCTGTACCTAGAAGAAGTCGTCACCCTCGTCGACTGGAAGCTGGCCCATGGGAAATTCCGTCCCAAGCTTCGACAACTCGTGCAGCAGAACGACGAGGAACTGGTCTTGGACATCACAAGGCATGCCTTCATGGCCTACGCCGTCGTGCCGAAGGGGGAGATCAGCACCAAGGGCACGGCTGCTGTCAAAGCTGCTCTCGGCTGGTTGACGAAGTTGAGAGGTATCGGTCCTGCTACTGCATCGCTCATCCTCTCTGCGGGAGACCCGGAAGATGCGCCTTTCTTCTCCGATGAGCTGTTTCGATGGTGCATGTGTGAGGATGCGGCGGAGACTCGAAAGCGGCGAGACATCAAGTATAATGTCAAGGAGTACCTCGAACTGTTCGATAGGGTGCAAGTCCTCAGACATCGCTTTAGGACTGACTTCGATCGGAAAGTCACCGCTGTTGAAGTCGAGAAGGTTGCGTATGTTCTCATGAGACGATGGGATGGTGGCGAAGCCTCGATGGACCAACGTGAAAACGACGCCGGCAAGAAACGAAAGGTTAACTCTGCGGCCGATGGCAGAGAGGAGGGCTTGAAGAAGACGAAAATGCAGGCTGAAAGAGCGAAAGCAAATTCTAAAACTAATACACGAGCTGCCAGTCCGACAAACAGTGATCCGACAAACCGTGAAGCACTCGAGCGCCCCAGACGTTCCACCAGAAGCAAGAAGTGACGCTCGGGGTACCGAGCCTCGTGCGTCAGTCCGAAAGTACGGCTTCAGCCATCCAGCCAGCTGCGTACCGCGTCAGTTAGTTCCAGGAGATATTCCTCAGCTGGCTGGGATCGACCCAAGCCCAGTACAGAACCTGACCCACCACAATCAATCCGAGGCCGGCAAGACACATGATCGGAATCGCCCAGCCCATCCTTCGATACGTCCTTTGAGCATCTTCTCCGTTGAATGCTTCCAGATTGAGGGACTCGAGCTGGAGAAAGAGCGGATTAGCGAAAAGATGTGCAACATCCGATGAGTGACGACTTACGAAAGCCGAGTCGTATTTACGCCCGCGAACGCGCAGCGGCAAGCGTTCGAGGGTAGTGGATTCAAGTGTTGACCCGATGGTGGTTGTCATGGCGCGCGCTGCCAAAGTGCGCTCTTCGATTCTCTGGATGCGTGCTTCGGAATCATCATCCGGGGGCGTCAGCGTGAGGTACGGCCCACTGGAACGAGTTAGCACGTTCACCGAAGACGAGTTGCAACGGACTCACCATCGACGGCTATCGTTGATCGAGCTGGCAGTGCTTCCATCGATAGACGGCTTCGGCACCTCCTTTACGTGCTCCTCTGCTGTCCCTCTGCTCGACTCATCCTTTCCAAGCTTGACAGTGTCTCTCCAACCCATCTTGTCGGCGAGTTGTGTAAAATCGATCTACATTACCAGACATCTTTGTGCGCTTGCAGACTCTTAAGTATTGCGCGGGTCGGATTGCTGACCGCAGTTCAACAGCTGCGAGGAACCTACATGATGGTAAGGCGCTGCCAAGACCAGTCGCCTTCGACTTGATTATTGCTTACCACGCCCATCCATCCATCACAACGTGCGCATTACTTCTGCCACATTCTTGCTCTCGCCGACCCGCCACGCAGCGTCGCTTGCTGATTTCGCATCTGCTTCGCCGAGGACGAGCCCAGCTTGGTCGACGAATTTCGCCGTCAACTGCTCGTCCGTCATGGGAACTTCAAGCGAGCCGACTGCATGGTCGATCCGCTTTTCCAATTTGCTTCCATCCTCAAAGTTGATGGTCAGGTAAGTCTCGTCCGCTTTCAGGTTCTTGTCAGGCTGTGCATCGATCTTGTCTCTTACTGCGATAACAGACGAATCTGTGACCACTGTGTCGCCGTACTGTGCAGGTCCTGCTTTTCCGTACAGCAATCCCACAGCTCCACCATGGAACACGGAAAACTTGCCTTCCAGGCCGTCCTTGGGTGTGCGCTTCGATGTCAGCTCGATGACTAGTGGGTGCACCACAGCTTGCACGTCTTTGATGTCGTCAAATTTCAGCCCTTTGCGCTGGATTTCCTGATGCAGCTGTATGCACCCATCGATTGCTGGATGGCACACGATACCGCACGGGAACGGCTTGAACGCATTCGCCTCGATTTCCCACTTCTTCCCTAGCTCACCAACAAACTGATCTAGCTTTGGCGTCCCGCCTCCGGCAACGACGTTCGCCCACCCACGCTTCGCTTCGAGTGCCTTCTCGGAGCTGGTGTAGCCCTGCTCCGCTAGCAGCGCCGCAAGCAACCCGCTCTGCGCAGCTCGTCCGGGATGGAACGACTTGGTGTCGCTGCCGAACATCTCACGCAGACCGACAACTTGCACAGCAGCAACACCGATCGCCTGCGCCATCTGCTCCTCGGAGAGATGCATCAGCTTACCGACCGCCACCGCTGCCCCAACACTTCCGGTGCTGGAGGTGATGTGCCAGCCGATGTCGTAGTGCTCCGGCCAGACTGCGAGGCCGATCTTGCAGCTGGCTTCGATACCAGCCGTTAGTGCGCACAGGATGTCTTCGCCGGAGAAACCACCCTTGTACTCTCCGTAGGCAAGCAGAGCACTGGCGACCGGACCTGTTGGGTGGATGATAGTAGCCAAGTGAGTATCGTCGTAGTCATGGACATGAGAAGCAATGCCGTTGAGCAAGGCGGCGTGCTGGGCGTCTGCTTTCTTCGATCCTTTGTGGCCGAGCAAAGACGACGTCTCCTTGCCGAAAAAGGGTGAGAGTGCATTGTACGCTTTGGTGACGGTAGGGTGGTCACTGCCGCCTATCGCACAGCCGATGTAGTTGTAGAGGGAGCGGAGAGCTGCTTGTTTGACGGATGTTGGGAGGGAGGAGGGCTGGAGGTTTACGGCCCAGGAGGCTAGTGATTTGGTCGCCATGATGTTGTTTGTTGTGGTACAGCTGCTTCAATCGACAATTCGATGACCAAGTTTTGGAGGCTTTCTGAACCTCGGGAATCGTGCTGTTCAAGCACTTTGGTGGCGTCTGGGGAGGCGTCTTGGAAGTTGCTTGTCTTTGAAGCTTGATGGAAGTTGGTGTTGCTGGTGTTGTTCTTCTTCCTCTTTTCACACAACAGTCTTCTGATCTGTTTATCTGGCGACAAACCGGAACATGCTACATGCGCCCGACTGCATGGATGGCGCCTTGACGCTGAATCGTTGTCTGCCGACATCGGCACGCTTTGTACCTTCGGCATCTGGCGGTTTGAGAAGGGCGGATTTTCATCATCCACCTCGTCTCCATCCGGCTCCGCACTTTGCGTAATGGCTACAAGCTCCTGGGGGAAGGCTTAATGGCTGTATGGCTGGCCGTGAAGGAGTGCCGTCTATCCATGGTGGAGTCAATTGGCGCCATCCAGAACACCACGCGCAGCGGTCTCGAGGAAGATTCGGAGAAGTACCGTACCGTTGCATGGTGCTCGCGTGGTCCCAACAATGCCGTATATCCGAACTCCTCGGGTCAAGGACCTTCACCTACGGGTACCAGCTGATCGTCATCGGATGCATCAGTAAAAGGGAAGACCGAACGGAAGCATGACCGCCGAACGACTGGATATCAGTTCATCAGGTAGCCATCTTTCCATCTGAGCTGTCATCTCTACCAAGGACTCAAAGTCACCCTTCGCAATGGGGAAGAAATACATCCTAGGCCTGCGCGGCCGCGCACTTCGCAATGCGCAAATCTGGGCCGTCATCCTACCTGCATACATCCTCTTCGGATACAACAATGCTGTAGCCGGCCCTTTACTGGACTTGCCATCTTGGGTCGAGACCTTCCCACGTATCGACACGGTCAGCGAGGATCTCAGCGATGTCCAGGTCACCAACAACTCTCGCGTGCAAGGCACAGTCGTGGCGATGTACACCCTTGGTGCTTTCTTCGGTGCTCTGAGCTGTATCTACATCGGCGATAGGCTGGGCAGAATACGAACAATACAGACCGGTGCTGCTGTCTACGTCGTCGGCGCAGTCTTGCAGTCCAGCTCTTACTCACTGGCCCAGCTTATCGTCGGGCGGCTGGTATCTGGTTTCGGCTTTGGCGCGCTGAGTGCTACGGCTCCAAACTGGCAGAGCGAGTGTTCGCAAGCCGCGCATCGGGGCGCTGCTGTCCTGCTGGAATCGCTCTTCATCAGCTCTGGGCTTGCGCTGTCGGCTTGGCTCAATTTGGGCATGAGTTTCACCAGCGGTTCCGTCTCTTGGTGAGTGAGTGGCTGTAATTGCTGCGTGCATGACGTGCTGCTAACTTGTTATTAGGCGCTTCCCGCTCGCCTTCGGCATTTTCTGGGCTCTGATCGTTATCGCCACGGTCGCCCTACTGCCCGAAAGTCCTCGATGGCTGGCAAAGAAAGGCCGTTACGGAGAAGCGCGCCAAGTGTTGGCTGCTCTCGATGGACTACCGGAAGATGACCCGCAGGTCGAGGCGGATATCAATGAGATCCAGCAATCTTTGAGGATCACGGGTCAAGGACGCTTTATCGATGTCTTCTCAAACGGAGAACTTCGCCTGTTCAATCGAACTTGCCTCGCATGCGGCGGACAGATGTTTCAGCAAATGGTTTGTACAAATCTGCCTTGCCATTGGGACTGAACATTGACATTGCTGCAGTGCGGGATCAACGCTCTCGCCTTTTACGTTACCACCATCTTCCACACCTACCTCGGCCTTTCGGATGTACTCGCGCGGATTCTTGGCGCTTGCGTCTTTTCATTCCAGACGCTTTGCTCGCCCATTGGTGTGCTGACAGTCGACCGCTTCGGGAGGAGAAAGCTCATGATCGTATCTGCCGTGGGCATGGGGGTGTGCATGGCCATTGTGGCTGGGACCTCAAGCGCCAGCAACAACAAGTCCGCGGTGGCAGCAGCTGGTGCATTCATATTCCTGTTCAGCTTGTTCTTCCCGACCGGTTTCTTGGGCCTTACATTCCTGTACGCGAGCGAGATCAGTCCTTTGAGCCACCGGGTGCCGATTACAAGTATGTCAACTGGAACAGCCTGGCTGTTTAACTTTTTGGTATGTGGAACACGCAGGAGCTTTGAGCATTGGGCTGACGAAAAACAGGTGGCCGAAATCACACCCGTCGGATTTGCAACGATTGGATGGAAGTACTATCTCGTGTTCATGTGCATCAATCTGTTCTTGATCGCTCCTTGTCAGTTGCCATGTCCACTATCCTTCTTGATGCATGCTAACGAACGGCAGCTGTTTACCTATTCTGGCCCGAAACTACTGGTCGACATCTCGAAGAAGTTGACCAGATCTTCAGAGACAGCAACACAATCTTTGATCCGCCTAAGATGGCAAAGCGCTTGCCAACAAGCTCGTTGGCGGACGACGAGGATCATTCGACTGAGAAGATGTCGACGGAGAGAGTGTAGGTGCAGATGGGAGATTGAGGCAGCCCATGCCAGCGTTGACGTAGGGTATCTCTGTGGCTACTTTGCGCTCCATTGCTGGAAGACACTGATATCTTCATGCTGGCGAGATCGTCCGAACGATATCGTCTCATAGAACCGAATTGCACGATTGGTCAGGATTCTGTGACAGCAGCTGCAGAATGCAATCGTCTCGAACAAGCATCGTGATAATGATGTTGTTGCTCAAGTGTGATGTCCACGTATGCACTCCGTTGCCTGGCATGGCTTGCTGGTACCGCTAGTCCTTGATGTCAGACGTCGCGGTAGGAGTGGCAGCCGATCCTCCCCAGATTGTAGGTGAGTTCGTTATCAAAGCTGCCAATGCGGCCCATAGGATAAACCCCCCTAGAACAACGCCCGAACCGTGTTGGACTGCAAGGAATCCAACCGCCGGTAGTCCTATCGCCGATATCACGCACTGCAGGGCATTGCTTACTCCCCATGGCTGTTGACTTCGTAGGTCGGGAAAGGCTCTCACGCCGATGATGGCTAGTGCTCCTGCGATGCTGACGAGCACGAGGGTGTACTGGTCGATCGAATCGAAGGCGTTGCTCATCAGAGCTGACAAGGTCTCGTTGTTGTGAGCCGCCCGTATTTCAGACGCCAGCTCGGTAGCGAGAGAGTCTTTAGATGGCTTGGACGGTCGTGCTTGCGACATGGCTGTAACCCTGACTCTCGACTAAGCACGGAAAGCGGCGTAACAGCGTGTTGACGAACGTGTTGCTTTCCTAATGGTGTGGGAAGAAAGGCCAAGGCGTGGACAAGCGCGAGTTGATATAGGATGGCGTTTTCTGCTTCGCTCAGCTGCTGTCGCTTGGTCGTTGAGCAAGAAGAACATATGAAGGCAAGAGACAGCGATAGGTCTCAGAGCGAAGCCATTTGATCTGTCCTCTACGCGCAGAGAGAGGGAGATGTGACGCTGCATGTCGAGGTCGCTGCCGTCCTTCCCAGGCCCCCAACCTCCGAGGAGAGCCGCGAAGATCTCATGTCGGACGGATGCACCGAGGCAGATGCAAGAAGCGCCAAGCACAGCATAAGCCTCTAGGTTCGTTCTTCGCACCGGCACGGCGTGGCACGGAGCGTGCTCGTCGATGGGTCCAGACCTCTACTGACGACAGTGGCAGGGCTGACGGGGCCATCCCCCGCGGAGCTTGACCTGAGCGGGGGGCTCCACAGTGGGTCTCACAAGCATCCCAAGCTTCAAAATAACCCGGGAAGGCACGAAGGATCACATATACCATGCAACCTCACCCTATGGACGTGCATCTTCAAGAAGTTCCTTGCTTACCCAGATGCTGTCACGCCCCTCTGGTACCCCTGGAATCGTGCAGAGCATGCCGCCGGGGGCCATCTGCTCAGGTCCTGTGGCATGCATCCTCTCCCATGCATCCTCACGCAGAGTACTCAGCTTTGAGTCAACAGGACTTTCAACCATGCTACACATCCGTACGGATGCGGCACAGCGACGCTGATCGTCTGGCCCCGGCCTGGCCTCGCCCGGGACGGAGTGGACAACCTGGTCAGAAGCGGCCTACTTGGATGTTGGATAGGTCTTCGACACACGGCACTTCGGCGCATGTTCTTTGCAACAGAACATAGTGGGATCTCGTAGAGGTGCTCCCCTTCCAAGCCACCTCGGTGCACCAGCTACTTCATCCAAGGCCTGCCTACACAATCTCAAAAAGAGCATGTTCATGGACGAACACCCACGCCGAGGCATTGTGGTCCAGCGTCACGACCCCCAGTCGCCCGGCTGAGGCCTTGAGGAGCGCGTGACGCCTCGAACAAGGTCACCTTGCGCGGTTTTTGTTTGGCCACTACTCGCTTGCCCAGGTCCCACACAGGATGCGCGGAAGGAGTGACTATTATCAATCCTTACCATGCGTTCTCCCTTCATCGGGCTGCGATTGTCGATGGATCGGTCGAGAACGAAGACTCCAGCCGTGCCTTTCCGCGGACTTTGGTGAGCAGACATCCAACCCACCTGGAGGCAGCCAGGGATACGCGGCTCGTCGTCTGCCTCCAGCTGAGCACTTCATCAGGATTTGCTCTCCGCGGAAGCTTGACAGTAGACAAGCATGATAGCGATGGGTTCATAAATACAGGCAATGCTCCCCTTCTCCTCTCGCAGAACTTGCATGATTTGAGTCGGCGCCTTGGATCGAAGCCTTTTTCTTTAGATCACTAAGCCTCCAACCTTCACCATGATTCATACAAAGCTCTTACTTTCACTGGCGATATGTCTTGGCAGCATTGGCCCCGCCGTCGCCGACCCTGCCAACGGCTGGGAAGCCGCCTTCTGGTCGGGTGCAAAGTGTACCAGCGAGGGAACGGGCACGTACCAGAAGGGCAAAGGCTTCAAGAAGGGTCAAAAGTTCTGCCATGGTATTCCTGACATTGGCGTCACGCAAGCCGTGGACTTTTACGCCAAAGACTCTTCCTACAAGTTTGGTCTCCACCGCAGGGATGATTGCTCAGACAGTCCCTCTCAGTACCTTGGTTAGTTGTGACTGGAGAACATGGTGCGGAGAGTGGGAGCCGACACTGACGCTAAGTAGGCAACCCAGACCAGCCGGTGTGTATTGAGACCAACGACATAGGTGGCTCCGTTGCCTTCTCCGTCAAACATACCCGATCTAGCAGGCGCAGCGTCGATGAGTCTGAAGACCTACTCGAGGAGCGTAACGCCGTCCCAGAGGACGATGCAGTCCTCGCCGCTGAAGCCCGAGACTTTGTCGACTCCTACACCGTCAGCACTCTCGCCGCTTCCGGCGGCTTTGGTATCACTGCCGTCCAGTCTTGCCCAGTAAGGTACAACAACAATCCAGCCAATGGCTGGCGACAAAACACCGTCTGTTGTATCTCCGCCACGGGCTTCGCCTTCTTTGCCTTCCTCTCCGTCTGGCACAACACGGGCGAAACGGAAGAGTCGAACGGCGGCAAGCGCAACGTTGATGGGCCATGGTACGAAACCCTGAACCCACACTCCGACTTCGGTGTTCTGGAGGCCGTTCAGCCCTTGGGCCAGACCATGGACAAGGAAGGCACCCAATGGGATCAATATCTCTACAACGTTACGGAGCACCGGACGGGGCTGCGCCATCATCTCATCTACGAGCACGACGTGAGCTACGGCCGCCATATCCTGTCTGCCGATCAAGACACCACTCGGATGGGCTTGGAGAACGGTGGACTTAACAAACGCCAGTCCGCCAGCACTTACCGCGCCTATTACGCCTGGAAAAACTTGCGGCACAAGCCCTTCAAGGCGCGCGGGACTGGTAACGCGGAGGTTGGGCATCTGGTAGAGCAGGCGTGGAACTTCTGTCGGGGCAATGATCAGGACGTCGTCTGTGCCAACTTCAGGGTTAAGGGCAAGGGGCAGATTGCATTGGGGCAGTATTCCGTCACCAACGGGGTGTTCTCGCCGGATTTCAGCAGTTGCTGAAGGTTTTCGCAACGCGGCTCTGCTCAACCAGCGCCGAAGCACGCATAACACTCATTTGTAGCCACAGAGTATCCTCGTACGTATTATTGCGCTCCATCGCCGGGAGACACTATTATCGTCCTGCTGGCAAGATCATCCAAACTACATCGTCTCGTTGAATCGTTGAATCGAATTGCACGATTGGTCAGGATTACGCCTGGCGCAAGGCTGCAGCTGGGCTCTCATCCAACCACCAGATCGATTGCAAGCCTTCATATTTACTTACTTTTCACTTCCAAGTTTCGTCTTCCAACAAATCCTCATCCGACAAGTAGATTCAATTACCACTACCGACCATGGTCCTGAATAGTATACTTGAGAATGGCCGGGACAACATAGTTTACGAAACCGAGCTCGACACAGTAAAGCGCCAGCTTGTGGAAGATGCTAAGCAGT
This sequence comes from Saxophila tyrrhenica, assembly GCF_035928015.1. Lineage (NCBI taxonomy): Eukaryota > Fungi > Ascomycota > Dothideomycetes > Mycosphaerellales > Extremaceae > Saxophila > Saxophila tyrrhenica. The sequence continues at coordinate 821,254 of NW_027041738.1, read as the reverse complement.
TGGCCGTCCTCGGCGAAGTCGATGCCGCACGAGATCTAATCAGCCTGTTGTTCACGAAGAGTCCGTCTTCAACTCGTGGAACTGTTCCTCCGCTGGTCTGGGCGTGGAAGGAGACTGCTCAATGGCCAAACAAATGTTCGCCGCCTTCGAATCTGGAGACAACGTACGAAAAGTTGCGAAAGGAGTGGGAGGAGGATTATTGGGGAACTGGCTGGGTTGCTGTGTCCTCGGACGACCGCACGTTTGATGAACGCGGGCTACAAGCATGTCTAGTACTACCCGAGCGGGCTATACACGCAGGTTACCTGGATGAGAGTACCAGATGGATGGCCATGGAGAAATCTGCCCGTTGGGTGAAAGCACTTGACATATCCTTCCGGCTATCAGAGGTTGCTGGCTCAGATGAAGGACACAGCCGGACGGAAGAAGAAGCTTCGACAGAGGACGAGTGGGAGGCTATTCCCGCTGTTGACAAGCGTACTTTGGAGATCCTGCAGCAGGTCGTTGATCGATGGGATGCGAATCAGCAGGTGGACTACATGTGCATGGCGGAGCGTCTGTGGCCCATGTACATCTCTGGTATGGTTGCGAAGGCCATGGGCCTTGACAAGCAAGCATTGAAGTCGAAAGCTGCGAATATCATAAAGGCTTATGGAACTCGACTGTCTAGCCCCTTCGCGTCGACACAATTGGCAAACAAATCGATCAAGGAGATTCTGGAGATCGGAAGCGAGAACACGGTTCGTGGTGCCGGCAAAGAGTCTTGGGATGAAATGGACAACCCATCGCAGACATTGTTCCACACGCCAGTGAGCGGCGAGAATATCGCTGATCTTGAGAAACGACTTGAAGTCACCTTACCTGATGATTTTAAAGAGTTTCTCCAAGTCAGCAACGGCTTCGGGGCGAATGGAGACGGGACATTCAACGGATACTTCACAGATCCGGAGATCTACGGGACAGATGAGGTGCGATGGAATAACGAGGAATACTTTCAGCTGCCAGTCGATCTTCTGAACATTCACAGAGAGATCGAGGCTCTGGCTGGCATCGAGAGCAAGGGCCACTTCTCTTTCGACACCGCATTACCGTTGTTTGGGCCAGTCTTGGAAATCGGTGTGCGAGATGTTGAGCACCTGTGGCTCGTTCAGCCGACGCTGGTCCGTCAGGCGAGGGAGGCGTACGACAGGATGTATGCTCGGACGAACGAGGAGCAGAAGAGGACGCTGGACGATGCGATTGTTGCTTTCGCTGGTAGCAGGGACGCCTTTGACAAGTTGGAGTGGTGTTGCGCGAGATGGTCGTCTGGAGGCGCGGCTGTGATGACGAGCTATGCGAGTTTTCGAAGGTATCTTGAGGTTGTTGTGACGGATTCGATGGAAGTGAAGTAGGCTCAGGAGAGTGAGGTTACCTCGGGAAAGCGATCTCAGTGTAATACTTCATGGTACTCGTTGAGAGGACCTTTCGATCGAGTGTACCAAGTTATCATGAGTGTAAATTTCTCTGTTTGACTAGTATGTAATGTTTTCGATACATACAGGAATATCCTGGTGGGACGTAGCGATTTATAAGAAAAGAGATGGTGAAGACGAAATTTACAAGATCTATTACGAGCACATGTAAGACATGATATATACAAAATTTGGAAATCGTGCTTCAATGTTCGCAGCTGTAAGCCTCACTTCACTTGGAGTGACATTGAATAGCTGCTAACGATCAATACAGTTAGCTCACTTGGGAGAGCGCCAGACTGAAGTTACACTTTGGTCACGCAATCTGTGCGGTATCTGGAGGTACTGTGGTAAGCAACGCTCTACAGCCACACCTCGTAGGACCATTTCTAACGATAGAACAGTTCGATCCACAGAAGCTGCAACTTCACTTTTTGACTTACGTCAGTCCAAAGCTGGCCTTTGTCTTGAGTTGAGAATATTGATTTTGCTTTTGCCACCAACCACGATTGACCAATTATTTGGACACAACCTGAGCCTTCATTGAGTTCCCCAATTCCCGATCTAAGCAGCTTATTGAGGCGGCAAATGGACATGCGGAAGTTGAAGTCTACAAGCATGTACACCCTCGTTAACAGTAGCTTTGTTGCCTCATCACACCAATCGGTTAGGGACCTCTCTTCCCTCCAACAATGCCAACACCGTCTCCACCACCTTCATCCCGCTGGCGATCTGGTTCTCCAAGGTATTGGCGCCCACATGCGGCGTTATGATGAGATTGCCTCTCTTGAGTAGCTTAGGATATGCCTTTGCTGTCGGCGGCTCGACTTCCATCGCATCGAGGGCAGCGCCATGTATCTTCTCCTCCTCGAGAGCGTGAAGAAGAGCGTCTTCATCAACAACTCCACCCCGAGCACAATTCAACAGGATGGCCTCTGATTTCATCCGCTCGAACTCAGACTTCCCAATCAGACGTCTTGTGTCCTTCGTCAGCGGCACATGCAGAGTAACGACATCTGCTTCTTTCAATAGCTCGTTCAGGTCACTCACGCGGCGGTGCTTGATGTCTGGCCAGGCTTCCGCAGACGCAAACGGATCGTAGGCGATGATGTCGCCTTCCATTGCTCCAATCCACTTCCGCGCAACAACGCTCCCAATGTTTCCCATTCCAACGATGCCAATGGTCTTCTTGAACAATGAAAGTCCTAGAACCTGGGACCGGACAATGGCCTCTCCGCCCCGTATCCGCCGATCGAACTCAACGACCCTCCGAGCCACACACAAAGCCAGCGCTATCGTCAACTCCGCAACCGACTCACTGTTCATCGCTGGAGTGTTGCAGACGGCAATGCCTCGTCGTTCGGCAGCATCCAGATCAATGTTGTCAACACCGACGCCCTGCTTGACGATACATTTGAGCTTCGAAGTCTGCTCTATGTCTGATGCCGTGATTCGAGTCTCTGATCGGATCATAAGTGCGTCTGCTTCTGCACGCCACTTTGATACACGGTCATCGTTTCGACGAACGAGTTCAACGGATGGGGTCGCTTGTAGCTTCTTGATCGCTTCGGGATGGAATGGATCCAATATGAATACTTTTGGTTTGTTCATCTTGTCAGACAGCCCTGTATTCGATCATTCGCACCTGGACCACGAGGTGTTTTGGTTCGGCTGCTAGTAGCCGGTTTTGACCAAGTTGTCGACCAGAGCTGTTTGGATCCGTAGCTGGCCGGCAGAAGCCATGAATCGCAAGAAAAGTATTGAATTGGCGAAGGAACCATTGCATTCAAGGCGATGGACACGATCCAGCGAAAGTGGCCCATGGTGAGCTCTGTCCTACAGCTGCCAGCTCGGTGGAAGCGATGTCGGAATGGACTGGTTCGGAAGGACTCGTACCTTCAGTGTTCAGCTCATTCAATCCAGTCTGTAATATTCAATATCTCTTCCGTTGCATCCTTGTTTATTGACTGGTACTAAGAAGACCCGACTTCTCAATGCTGAACCACAAGTCGACAAGATGAATACCAAAGCCATAGTGAAAGGCTTGCAAGCCTACACGACGTATGTACAACTTTGCGCATGCACGTAGACTTCCGAAAACTGAACCGATGCAGCTGCGATGTTGCAGACGCTCTCCTAAAGTTGAAAGTCCCACATGGCGGCTTTCTCGCAGGCTTAACCATGTGGTCACCAACACGACAAGAGGGACCTACCAAAGCCATCGGACCGGCGTATACTGTGCGATATGTTCGGAAGAGCTATGAGAACGAGCCAAAACCTTCAGGACATTACGTACGTTCATGACGAAGCGACGCTCCTTCGACTAGGAGATTGACTCGGTTCCAGATCGACAGTATCCCCTCTGGCGCTGTGGTGTTCATCTCTGCTCCGCCGCGGATGATTAATGCGTGCTATGGCGGGTTGATGAGCACTCGGGCGAAGTATTTGGGAGCGGTGGGCACGGTCATTGATGGGCGGTTGAGGGACTTGCAGGAGCATCGAGATCTTGAGTATCCGGTACGAAGCTGCATCATTGCTCCATTAGCCAATCTCGGAAAGCTAACAAAGCTCGTAGGTATTCGCACGAGACGTCGGCACAACAGCTCCTCAGGAAGTGGTTCGGGTTAGCGAGGTATGTTCCTGTCGCACGCTGACTCTGTGCTGAGGCTCTAAGACTGACGGAGAATAGATCAACGCACCTGTGCGGTTGAACAGCGAGGACCAAGAGGCTGTCATCAACCCGGGAGACATACTGATTGCGGACATCAACGGCGTCGTCTGCATCCCACAGTCTTTGGCGGAGAAAACGTTGGACCTCATACAGTCGCAAGTAGAGGCAGATGAGAAGGTCGCAGCCGATTTGAAGACGGGGAGATCTGTTGCTGATGCTATGAAGGAGCATCGTGCGAATGTTAAGCAGCCATAAAATTCATGCAAAACCTCTGTACCACCTTCAAATGCTCAATGCTTGTGATGCAATCACTCCGCAAGCCTCTTGCCGCCGCCGTTCTCTAGTAACAGTGTCGTAGAATCGTGATATAGCAGCGAGACATTGACCCTTCGATCATGTTCCGCCCACCACGTTTAGCACCCCTCCGTCGACGGCGACAATCTGGCCGTTGACGTAGCCGTTACGAGCAAGGTAGAGCACAGTCATGCCCATCTCCTCCTCACTGCCTGGACGCATCGCCGGTACGTGGCCGGTGCTTTCAATCTTCTCCTGTGGGAACTCGGATTTTTGCTTTTCATCGGACCCCTTGTTCTTGTCGGTCATCTCAGACGGGAAGTAGCCAGGTGCGATGGAATTGACTCTGATCCATGCCCGCTGGAATTCCTTGGACATGAGCTTCGTGAGGTGGACTGTTGCTGCTTTGGCGGCTAGATAAATTGTTAGCACGGGTCGAAGATGGAGATTAACAGCTTACCATTGTACGAGAAGTGGCCCTGTGCATCCCTCATCATGCCACTCATGCTCGAGATCGTGATCACGCTCGCGCCAAACCGTGGAAGCGGGCCATGCGGTTCTATCGCAGACTGTAGCAGCGGCAGGAAAGCAACGGTCGTAAAGTAGACGCTCGTCACATCGATATTGTAGGTTTGGTTCCATGCCTCGACAGTCTCGTGCTCCCACAGCCTCTGCTTCAGGTTGCCAGCATCCTCCTGATCTGGCGTCGCCTTGGTTCCTGCTACACCAGCATTGCAGACGAGGAGGTCGATGTATTTCTCCTTTGCCTGCAGCTCCTCGACTATCTTCTGGAGGTCGTCTTTCTTGGTCACATCGCAGGGCCCGAGCGCGACGATTTTGCCACCTCTCTGGTCGGGATGGTGGCTGTTGACTGCGTTGTCCAGTGCTTCCTTACGACGACCTGTGATGTAAACCGTACCGCCGTTGGCAGCAAGTGCTTGAGCGGCCATCAGGCCGATTCCAGTTCCACCACCCGTCACCACCGCCGTCCGGCCCTGCATGCCGAAGAGCTTGTTCACATCGAATTGGTGTGTCGCTGCCATCTTGACAAGATCGTGTTATAAGTCTGCAATGTGGCCTCCTTATCAAGTCTTGGTATCAGGGTTGTCTAGGGTGGTGTTTGGGTGGTGTTTGGGTGGTTGGAAGTTCTCGAACTTTTCGCGAGAATATTGAAAGCAGCGAATCGATCAGATGCAACGACGTCAGAGTGACGGACGAAACCACGCGTGTTCACGTGCCACTACTACCTCTTCCGGACGCAGTTCTTACCCGTTTCGATGATTTATCAACAACACTCTATGGCCGTCTGTAAGCATATCTTAGATCAGTTCTACAGCCGTTGTTCGAAGAGAGTCGTAGTGTCAAATTGGCTGGTCGGCAGAGGCGTGTTCAACAAGGTTGCTGCCGCATCGCGGTAGGCGTTGCGCTTGCCGTTGGTGGACCAGCATCTTCCATGTCCATGCGCACCATTCGGAGGGGCCATGCAGCTGTTGTACTTCGTTACGTGTCGCAGACTTATCAGCCATACCACCCTGTCAGACAGCACATATCTGGGTATCCGGTACCGAGCAGAGTCCTTTGACACATAATCTACACCGGCGCGCGTGCGACCTCGCGCTTGCCGTGTGCTATACCAGACATTGCATACTAAGCCGTCCGCGTCTGCATGAGAGACCTACCATGGTCTCCTGGAGGGCACAATTACCAGCGCCCTTTTTAGCCGTAGAGGCGACAAGTGCATATTGGTTCATCGGCAGTAACGCCGCTCTCAATGCCGCCGCTGCCATCCCCTCCAATTTCCGCCCAGAAGCAGACCGGTTCTAAGAGAATGAGCACGGCCAGAGCTTCCACGGCCGCCAGCCAAGCACGAGCAAGCACGTCACAGAGTCCTTCGATCGGAACCTCTCGAGCGAACAGAAACCCCAAGGTTCGAGGCAGTACGGACAGAGACGCCGAAAACAAGCCAGCACGACCTAGCACCAGGAGGACATCAACGATTAGCACTGTGGGTCAAGAGAAGAGGCACAGCAAGGATGGGACAGTACAAAGGCGGGCGAAGGAGGTGGAGGGACTCAGGGACTACCAGTTGAGCGACTGCTTGGGAAGAGGCGCGTTCGGGAGTGTGTATCGGGCTTTCAATTGGAGCAATGGCGAGACGGTTGCAATCAAGCAGATAAAGCTGACAGACCTACCGAAGACGGAGCTCAACACCATCATGCAGGAGATTGAACTTCTCAAGAATCTACAACATGCCAACATCGTCAAGTACCACGGCTCCGTGCGCGATACCAACAACTTGTACATCATATTGGAATACTGTGAGAACGGCAGTCTACACAGCATTTGCAAGAACTTTGGCAAATTTCCGGAGAATCTGGTGAGCCTGTACACGGCTCAGGTGCTGCATGGGCTACTGTTCTTGCACGATCAGGGTGTCATTCACCGAGACATCAAGGGCGCCAATATCTTGACGACGAAGGAAGGCTTGGTGAAGCTGGCAGACTTTGGTGTTGCTACGAAGCAGCAAGGTTTGGCAGAAGGAAGTGTGGTCGGCACACCGTATTGGATGGCCCCCGAGGTCATTGAGCTATCTGGTGCCACTACAGCAAGCGATATCTGGTCTCTTGGTTGCACGGTCATCGAGCTATTGGATGGCAAGCCACCGTACCATAAGCTTGCACCCATGCCGGCATTATTCCGAATCGTAAACGACGACCATCCACCTCTACCAGAAGGAGCTAGTCCGCTTGTACGAGACTTCTTGATGCAATGCTTTCAGAAAGATCCAAACCTACGTGTGTCGGCAAAGAAGCTGCTGAAACACCCTTGGATTGTGTCAACGAAGAAGAACGACGTGAAGAAGCCGACAGAGTACGATGAGGCGGTGAAGAGTGTCCAGGAATGGAACGAAGCATTGAAGGCTTCTCCTCCGAATGCACATGCTGGCAATGCAGGTAGCCGTCGGTCCTCTGCTCGGCCAGGCTCCAGACCGGACTCGAGAGGTCTCGCAAAACCAGTGATGAAGAAGTATGATCATCCAGCGCCGACAGCAAAGACGGCGCAAAAGCCCGAAGCCCGACGAACCCAGACTCGAGAGCTTTGTATGTCGCCACAGGAGTACGAGAGGCAAGACAATTGGGATGATGACTTTGAACCACTTTCGGCCAATCTTGCTGCGCTCCAGCTCGCCGATCGTTTGAAGCCTCAAGACAACTTTGCTGGTCTCTTCAGCTCGGAAAGGCTGAAGCAGTATGCTAGCACCGACTCGATACCAGGCATGGATGGCAAGGTAGAGGAGTGGGATGAAGAGTTCGAAGGCGATCTGACCGTTCGCTCATCACTGACGCTGGACAAAGGAAACGCCGTCGAGACCGTCCGCCCATTCTATCCCTCACGCACGAGCTCAAATGAGATCAGAAACCAGCCACCGCCAAACTTCACCAAGCGGCAGCCATCGCACGAGCCACCCGCACGAAGAGCTAGCAAAGACTCTCAGCCACGGACTCAGATCTTGCGACCAGCGCAGAAGAGTAAAGGGCAGCCGGCAGCGAGTCAAGCTGTTCCACCTGCCTCCAAGCGAACCACACAACCAGCCAAAGCCGACAGAGACAGGTACCGGGAGGAAGAGGATGAGGACTACTCCGATTTGGTACCGGCAGACGACGACGCATTTCATAAGAAGATTGCAGCCTTCTCACCAAGCAGGCCCTTCAATCCTCACGACCTCAGAAAGATGCAGCATGTGGGTGGCAGTGTGCGGCGTAGGACGTTGACACCGACCAATCTTGTTCACGATGCAGCCGCCATTCGAAGGTCGAGGAGTAGCTTGGAGATCCAAAAATACGCCGAAGTCGAGGACGACGAAGACTTCACTGACCTGTGCTTTGGCGAGGACAATGGTGCGCCAATGCACCTCCAGCCCGTCAAGACAAGGTCACCGAAGTCAGCAGGCAGTGAGTCCACCGCTGGCTCCGAGCGCGGAACAATGAAGGTCAGCGGTAGCTCTTCGTTAATCTTGGACGATGAGGAAGAGGACGAAGACGACCCATTCGCCGCGCTTGAAGAAGAGCTGGATCAGGTTGATTTGGATGAGAACGTCGCACGTGACAAGCATGCTCGCCTTTGCACCATGGTCGAAGGCCTCGTTGCGGATCTCAAGCTTTCACAACCTGATGATGTACTTGGAGAAATCGTCGACCAGCTTCTCCAGGTCTTGACCGAGTCGCCGGATCTAAAGTCTGTCCTTGTCAGCAGTCACGGGATGTTACCAATACTGGAGATCTTGGACACATGCAACCGGCCGCATACCATCCTCAAGCTGCTCAAGATTGTCAACAATATCATCAGTCCTTCGAATGTGGAAGTCCAGGAGAACCTGTGCTTTGTTGGTGGCATCCCAATCATATCGAAATTCGCGCACAAGAAGTACTCGTCAGAAATACGGTTGGAAGCTGCCGGGTTTGTGAAGATGATGTACCTCACGTCGACTTTGACGCTGCAAATGTTCGTCTCTTGCGGTGGGCTGAACGTACTGGTCGAGTTTCTCGAGGAGGACTACGATAGCGACCTTGGTCGCGAACTGGTTTTGGTCGGAGTCAACGGTGTCTGGAGCGTCTTCGAGCTGCAAGGCCCAACGCCAAAGAACGACTTCTGTCGCATCTTCAGCCGGAGCTCGGTGCTATACCCGCTGAGCTTGGTGCTCAATCGAGTCTTGGACGAAGAAGGAGAGCAGGCGGAGCTGGTCGAGGGCCGGATCGTCAACATCTTCCTGCTCTTCAGTCAAGCCGAAAATCACGTCAAGGAGTCGGTCGCCGATCGCATGGTGCTCAAGACTGTCCTCAAAGACCTGAAGCGGATGAGCCCACAACACCAGATCACGATGCTGAAGTTCATCAAGAATCTGTCCATGCTCGCCACGACATTGGATGGGTTGCAGAACAGCAATGCGATAGAAGTGCTCACGGACTTGCTCGGCGCCAGCATGCACGCGGCGCACTTCCGCGAGATCAGCAACCAAGTCTTAAATACGATGTACAACCTCTGCCGCCTCAGCAAGGCCCGGCAAGAAGACGCTGCTCTCAATGGCGTGATACCGCTACTCCAGCGCATCATCAAGACCGAGCGACCGCTCAAGGAGTTCGCCTTGCCGATTCTGTGCGATATGGCACACAGTGGGAAGGTCGGCCGGAAGGTCCTCTGGCAGAACAAAGGTCTGCAGTTCTACGTGTCCTTACTGGCAGATCAGTACTGGGCGGTCACTGCACTTGATGCCATCTTCATCTGGCTGCAGGAGGAAACTGCTAAGGTCGAGGAGCATCTACTACGGAACGACTCGGCGTTCAGCGCAGCTGTGCTCCAGTGCTTCAACGAGAGCAAGGCGGATGCATTCGAGAATCTGCTCGAGCCTCTGCAGAAGATGCTCCGTCTATCACCACCGATCGCTGCAAGCCTTGCGCACAAGACACTGTTTGAGCGTACGGCGGTCAAGGTCCACGCAAAGAAGCCGCTTGTGCGTCTCAACCTGCTACGTGTCATACGCAGCATCTGCGACGCCAGCGAAGAGCAAGGTGCTCTCATCACTCGATATGGCCTCTTGGATAGCGTGCAAGGACTCGCTAGACACGATCCTGCCATCTTGGTTCGCGAGATGGCGAATGACCTTGTAAAGAGCAGCGAGTACGCTAAGACACAAGCTGCTCGCTTTGCCGGTGCCCGTAGGAGCTCAAGCAGCACAATGAATTCGCCTCTCCCGCCTTCATCGGGCATGGGAACGCCCATTGAGCGTGCTGGCAGCAGGAATGAATACTTTGACTTGAGCATGGAAATCGACCGATCACGGCCAGTAGCGAGCTCGCCCTACCGTCCAGTAAGCCGTGGTGCCAGCTCGTCATCTTCGAGCAGCCAAGTCCTCCCGACCAATTGGAGCAACAGCAATCTTGCGGCGCAAGCTGGTGGACGGAACAGTAGACTCGCTGGCCGACAGCAACCCAGCCGGGCGCAGAGTCGACTAAGTCTTCTGCCTCCGACGAATTTGACTGGAACGGTGGCGCATCGAGGAGAGAATGCTACGCCGACGCATGCGCCGCCGAGCGCTAATACCAGGAGTAGCATTGCCGCTAACGCGAGGCGGAGACGGCAGACTAGTGGTGCGGAGCTTGGGCGGTAGTGATTGTTCGATTTGCAGGGTAATGGGGGCTCAAAAAGCTGTGTGGGCGGTGTATATTTGATAAGGCATTATCATAGCGTGGAGTTCAGGTAACTTGTGGAATGAGAAAGTTTCGATGTTAAATCGACACTGCAATTCAATGCTTTTGACATGGGTATCTCAATCAAATAGGATGCACCTGATATGATTTCATCTCTCCCGGCTCGTTGAGCACCTCCGCCACAGGGTGCTTGTTGATCGCTTCATACCACTGGAGCAGACTTGATAGCAGAAAAAAAATGCTGCCCCACATGCTCGAAAGGGAAGACTGGTAGGCCGTCCACGACTCGCCTGGTACGCCAAAGACTGCGCACAGCCTGATTACAGTCAGCAAACAACTCTGTCAAGGTAGACAGCAGCACTCACTCGAAGCCAACCGATCCCAGCGTAGCGACAAAGCCAATCCACCAACCGAGAATATTAGGCTGCGGCTTCCACCACTTCTCCTGCGTCTCAATCGTGAACATGACACTGGCAGTAATGAAACACGCCGACGCGATGATCTGCGGGACCCAGTAAGCGCCGAGCTGGCCCCATCTACCACCTATATTCCCCCACACGCCGGGCAGAAGCACGATGCCTGACCAGGTAAAGAGCGTCACACCGAAGCCTTGAATTGAGCAAGCCAGGTAGCCGATTTCGTAGGCGTGGTGGGTGCGCAGGGCGTGCCAGGTCGGCCACCAGCGCCAGGTCATGTATTCGCTCGACGCACCTTCTCCGGCATCGCCAAGGTCGAAACCTCCTCTTCGGGGCGCCGGGAGTTTGCCGACAGGGTAGATGGAGCCGGGTCTCTCTCTTATGTCACGGGTCCGCCAGCCGGCTTCGGGGTCGACGGAGTTGGCGAAGGCTTCTGCTTCCTGTGCTTTCTTTGAGCGGTGGAAGTGAGGGATGGCGTGCGAGAAGGCCTGGTGGATCTTCTCGTCTGCGAGTTTCTTGTCTTCGTCCTCATGGCCTTCAAGAAGGCGTCGCATGGCGGTGCCGTGGAACGAGCCATCGTTGACCGCTTCCAAGTACGCTGCTGTAGCTCCGAGCTGGAACAGAAGGACACCGAAGAACGTCGTGAGAGACACACCCCAGTTAACCAGCCCTTCGTTGTATTCCTCGTCTGGATACTCTTGAGGGTACCAGGACCAGGTTGCGCTTATGATGAAGAGCGCTGAACCCCAAGCGTACCACCAGCCGCTCCAGAAAGCCAGGTTCCAGTATGGAAAAGTCCTCGTCATCTTGAGGATGCCTTTGCCGATCTGCTTCGTGCTTTTGATGGTTGACCCAATGTGAATATGGGACTCTGAAGGCTCGAGCTCTGGCACGCGAGGCACAGCAATAGAGCCTCGTCCCTTCCGGTTGTCGCGGGATCGCCACAGCACGTTGAACTCGGACTGTGAGCGTGATGTGGGTTCTGCAGAATCGGCAGCTGGAGTGTCGTGGTCTTTTGATCCCGAATATCGCACATGCATACGGACGTTTGTGGGATTGAACCGTTTGAGCGGGGCAGCAGATCGCATGTTGAGCAGCGAATATTTGGCTTCATGCGCTGCGGTTTTCACTTTCTCGGTAACGCCTTCATCGTGACTACTGCTACGCTCAGCTTTGGACTGCACAGTGTCCTCGCTGCTACTGCTGCGTTCGGCGGGGGCCTGGCGGGCTTCAAGCTTCTCATCCACGTTGCCGCTGCCATCTTGATCGGGTGTCTGGAAGGTAACACGATTTGGTTCACACTCCTCGGGGGGGATGTTTTCGCTCGCGTTGTGCTGATCTCTAGCATTTCTATCTTCCTCAAAAGGATCGACATGATCCCAGGTGCTTGTTCCGGATTCCATGGCTTGCGGGTGGGCAGTAATCGTGCTTAGACATACACATCGACCGCAGCGATAGACGTGTAGAGTTCAAGAAAGATAACACGAACTTACTCGGTAGAAAGAAGAAACACCTCTACCCCGTCCTGAGTGGAGGTGGGTGAGAAAGCCGCATGACGGAGGACTGCAGGAGGACTGCAGCAGTCGAAGACGACGGCGCGAGACGGACGTGAGATTGCCAAGGCTAGTCTACAAGCGTGAAGTTTGACGCCTGCGGCCTGCCCTGACTTACATACATGTACCTAAGAGGACTGTCAACCCGTGGACGAAATAATGCATTGCAATGAGGCTGGCATTAACCGCTGCCGTGGACAATTAAAGACATCCAGGGAGAGCCATGAAGGGGAAAGAAAGCAGCGCCGTGCCTATGCAGTCGGCGACAGTAGCTCCTCAAATTCGCTTGTCTTTCGCCATGAGCTGCTCGACTCGTGCCTCGCCCGAAGCCCTTCGCGTCCACGGGCCCGTCGGATGATTGCATGAATTGCAGAGACATGAGTACACATTGGATCTCTCCAGGTTATCCTCGAGATTCTCGATGCTTTGCCCACGAAGACGAGATCAAGAGCTGTCGTCTCGTCAAATAGAGTCGTGCTGATTGGTCCGGAGCGGGCCGCTTCCGCGTTCGAGCGAGATCGGCTCCTCAAGGGAGAGAAATGTTGTAGAGCAAAGAGAGATGGATAGCGTCGCGAGCCTGAGCCATTGAGCGACAAGATGCTGGCAGCGAAGAGGGCAGCCGCCAGCAAAGGCCCAGCGAGGTCAACGTGCAACATCTTCGCTCTCCCGCGACCACTGCTTCAACTCCTCCACCTCCAACAACGAACCCTCGCAACCGCTGCAGAACAGTCGACATCGCCAGTAGCCAGCGATGTGGCCAGTCGAACACCGCCTTATACCAAGCTCTTGAAGAACCTGCGCGAAGTGCGGCGCCTACTACCAACGCGCCCTCTCACCCTCGCCGAAAAGATCCTCTTCTCCCATCTCGACAATGCAGAGGAATCACTCTTCGAGAACACGAACAATGGCGCAGACATCCGCGGCAATGCCACGCTCAAGCTCAAACCGGACAGAGTGGCTATGCAGGACGCGTCCGCGCAAATGGCGTTACTGCAGTTCATGAGCTGTGGTCTGCCGACAACTGCTGTGCCTGCGAGCATCCACTGCGATCATATGATTGTTGGTGAGCGAGGCGCGGATACGGACTTGCCGAATAGCATCGCTGGGAATAAGGAGGTGTATGATTTCCTGGAGAGTGCGTCGAAGAAGTATGGGATTGAGTTCTGGCCACCTGGAGCGGGCATCATACATCAGACGGTTCTGGAGAACTATGCGGCACCTGGGTTAATGATGTTGGGAACGGACAGCCACACGCCTAATGCTGGCGGTTTGGGTGCCATTGCAATTGGAGTGGGAGGTGCAGATGCAGTGGATGCTCTTGTGGACGCGCCGTGGGAGCTTAAGGCACCTAAAGTGCGAGGGGTGCGGTTGGAAGGGAAGCTTAGTGGATGGGCAAGCCCGAAGGACATCATACTGCATCTCGCAGGTCAACTCACGGTCCGAGGAGGAACTGGATATGTTCTGGAGTATCATGGACCAGGCGTGCAGAGTCTGAGCTGCACCGGCATGGCCACAATATGCAATATGGGAGCAGAAGTCGGCGCTACGACATCTCTGTTTCCCTTCACACCATCTTCCCACGGACGATATCTTCAGTCCACACACCGAAGCTCAATAGCAGAGCAGGCGGCAGCTATTGCCTCATCGCCTGGACCGCACAACCTTCTTGTGGCAGACATTGGCGCCGAGTACGACGACGAGGTCGTCATTGACCTCAGCAAACTCGAACCGCACATCAATGGCCCCTTCACACCAGACCTCAGTACACCTCTTTCGCTTTTCAAGGAGGCCGTCAAAGCCAACGAATGGCCTGAAACCTTCGGCGCAGGTCTCATTGGCTCCTGCACCAATTCCTCCTACGCAGACATGACCCGCGCGGAATCTCTCGTCCGTCAAGCGTCAGCAGCCGGCCTGCAACCCAAAGCAGACTTCTTCATCACTCCCGGCTCGGAGCAGATCCGCGCTACTGTCGACCGCGATGGCACGATGGAGACGTTCGAGCAAAACGGTGGTGTCGTCCTGGCCAATGCCTGCGGCCCATGCATTGGCCAGTGGAGTCGAACAGACGGCGTAGCGAAAGGCGAAGACAACGCAATCTTCACCAGCTACAACCGCAATTTCCCAGGACGAAACGACGGAAACCGCAAGACCATGAACTTCCTCGCCAGTCCCGAGCTCGTGACGGCAATGTCCTACAGTGGCCGCACCGACTTCAACCCCATGACCGACAGCATCCCTCTCGAGAATGGCCAGAGCTTCCAGTTCCAGCCACCAACAGGGACCGATATTCCAAGCTCCGGCTTCGCAGCCGGCAACCCTCTCTTCATGCCAACTCCTCCCGTCCCTCAGTCCGACGTCTCTGTGGCTATTGACCCAAAGTCCGACCGCCTTGCCGTTCTCGAACCCTTCGAACCCTTCCCGCAAGGTGAGCTCGAAGGCATGCGGGTCCTAGTGAAAGTCAAGGGCCAATGTACTACGGACACCATCTCCGCCGCCGGCCCTTGGCTCAAGTACAAAGGCCACTTGCCAAACATCTCAGAGAATACGCTTATCGGCGCCGTCTCTGCCGATACCGGAGCGGTGAACTCTGTCCACGATGTTGACGGCACTGAGCACACGATTCCCGAGCTGGCTTCCAAATGGAAAGCGCAAGGGCAGTCATGGATTGTTCTCGCCGAGCACAACTATGGCGAAGGCAGTGCAAGAGAGCATGCGGCGTTGCAACCACGGTATCTGGGCGGGAGAATTGTGGTGGCGAAGAGTTTCGCGCGAATCCACGAGACGAATCTGAAGAAGCAGGGTGTCGTGCCGCTTACGTTCGCTGATGAGGCGGATTACGACAAGTTGGCTGGATGTGATGAGGTGAGGACCGAAGGCCTCTATGACGTGCTCCAGGCCGGTGGGCAGCACGGTGAGGTGGTGCTCGTGGCTAAGAAGCCGAGCGGAGAGGAGACAAGGGTCAAGGTCAAGCACACGCTGTCTCGAGACCAGTGCCAGTTCATCCTGGCAGGCAGTGCGTTGAATCTGCTTGCCAAGAAGCATAAGGGCGCAGTTTGAGAATTGTTGGAAGTGTTGAGCTATGCTACCCGTAGCTAGCTGAAATCTGAAAATTACATAAGAGACTGGTGCTGTCGTCGCGCTGCCTTACGGCTCAGTGGCCTTCCCATCATCTGTCATCCTACGGAACGCCTGACCAGCTCCTATGACATGTCCCATTGCAGAGTGCCTCCCTCAATAACGCGAATCGCTGCCGTAGTCGTCGTACGTAATTCTCGGATCATTGCTTCCGAATCGGTATCCCCTTCTCCTCGCCCGGCGACGGCCCGGCGTCTTCCTCTTTCGCCGCCGCCTCCCCGTCCTGCTCGTCCACACTCATGCCCCGCTGCAGCGTCGACTCTTTGACCGGCGACCCTGAAGACCCATGCGAGAGCGTCGGATGCAGCGTCGGTGTACCCTGGCCCCCAGCAGGACCGCTGATGGAATCCGACCGCCCGCCTTGGCCGGAGGCGGAGGTTTGTTGGGAGAGGTGTGGGATGTTCTCTGGCCTATACAACAGTCAACAATAAGTACACACAGACAGGTGGATGTAGTGGTGAGACGCACGAAGGATGCTCCCTCCCCAACCCTCCCGCCAGCGCGCCATCAGACTTGCCCGCCTTGCTCATGGCATAGTCGCCGCTGTCGAAGTACTTGCGCTCCTTGAGCTTGTTCTGCAGAAGGTCTTTCTTGTTCGGCAGCTTGCCGTAGAGGCGGAAGAGCTTTTGTTCTTCTTCGGTGAGTTGCTGTGCACGTAATTAGTGGTTAGCCCGATGTCGGCATGAGATGGGGAAGTCGGGGGCGAGAGCTTACGCTGATGTCGACCTTGTTCTTCTGGTGCGGGTTGAGAGCCATTGCGGAGGCGTGGGGACCGTCTGGTCCTTCGAGACTGGGACTGGTGGGTGGGGTTGTGGTGGTGCTGACCAGCAGCTCCGCCCAAGCGGTGTGGGCGGCTGTTGTCCTGTGTTCTGCTTTGGATGCCGCTGCCTGCTCGCTCTGACGTGACTGTAGCCCTCCTTTGACAGCCTCCTCCGCTTGGTGCTTGCTTCAAAGTAGTCCTCGTTCCTTGCTGCCGTGCTGAAATCTTCCTCTCAAACGAGGGGTATCAATGGCTTGGTGGGCGTGAGCAGGTCCAGAGAGGTTTCCGAGATATGAGCAGAGGTCGTGCAGCAGTCACCAGCACCCACAAAGCAAGCACAAGCGTCGTCAACGGTCTCGTGATCCAGCAGCGGTATCCCTTGAACGTCCGCACTTTCCCTTGCTGCTGCCGCGATGTCCTGACGTCGAGCAAACGTTATTCGATGTGGGGGCGGAGCGAGACCGCGAGTCGAACCGAGCCGCTGCCCGAGATCTGGATCGCTCGAATGACGTCTTCTCTTCCTCGAAGTCCACGATTGAACAAGTTGAGGGAGGCAGAAGTGCTTGAGACAGTTGTTGAGACGTCCTTGAGAGACACAGCACGATCTCGATCACACGACCCGAAGCAATGGTACTCCTGCACTTGAAACGCAGCTGGTCGTCTTCCCCGCAGTCTCACTCGCAGAGCCATTGGGTCGGCTTTGCTCTAAGAAATTCTTAAGGTGCTGGCCGTCGAATCATGGACGACCAGTATATGAGCACTTTCCCAATGTACCACTGAAAGAAGGAAAGAGAGCAGACACGCAAGATTTCATGAGTAGTAACATTCATACGTTGCTCGCCATCGTGGGCAAGCTGGGGTATCTCAGTATGAAGCCATTTGGAGCCCTGTGCAACCATTGTCCATAACTCGCCAATGCTGCCGGTCCCATGCTTCAATGATATGCCTCCCATACTTGTATTCCTCACCATCATTGTGAAGACCGTGTTGCGCCGAAGGACGCCGTCGCTCTCTCCTGCAAGTCGTGTCCCATAACCGTGAAAGCCGTCTTCCTCTGCCATGGCATTACAAGACAGGCTCGCTATGCACTGTGTTATGCATCATACTGACGCACCCGCTCACGTTGCGCAGCTTCCATGGTACGCCGAGCAACGATATGCCCGGGTTCCACATCCCACCAACTGGACCTCAGAGCATCTTCCTAATATGCACCATTGGTCGGACATTTGCGCGCGCCGCGACCCTTGACCTGCACGTCTTGATTCCCACCATTTGTCTGACCACCTTTCGCCGCACCGACGAAGCTGAACCCAGAATCCGCCCCACTCGTTCCTTTGATGCTGAAGCCGAGAGCTCCGTCTCCCCTGCCATGCACGGTTGAAGTGTTGTTCAGGCGACCGTTGGCCGAATCGATGCTGCGAATGAGTCCGCCGTTGGTACTGGTGAGAAGATCGCGGCCACCACGACCGACACGATCGAAAAGATCACGGTCACCGCTGTTGCCACCCCGTCCACCACGCTCGTATTGTCCTCGCTCTTCGGGGTTCGGCCGTAGCCCTGACTGGTCGTAAGCAAATGACTGTTGTACTGACGTGTTGTTATTGATGATGCACTTGCCCAAAGCGTCTGTAAGCTCAGCAAGGGGGATTACCCTAGCATCCTTCCTTTTGTGCGCAGAGTTGGCCTTCTCAGGGAAGAGCTCGAGGGCTGGACGAGCTGGTGGTGGGGTCGCTGGAGCCTGGGGACGTCCGACGTAGTCTGGGTATGAAGGCGGTTGTGCAGGACGGGCATCATCCGCAACGCGGTCGCGACGCGGCGGAGAGCGAGATCTTGGGGGAGTCGTGGGACGACGTGAATGCACCTCGCGGAATCCGAACCTGCCGTCTCCGTCGTAGTCACGGCGTGGCGATGCGCTACGGTCATCAAGCCTGCGGCTGGGTCCTGTTGGGATGAAGTGATCCTGCTCTTGACGACCTCTATTGTCGGCCTGCTCTGTGAAGACCCTCTTATCGATATCACCATATTCCACCGTGTGTCTGTTGTGCACGCCCTCTGAGTAAGAGCTGCCCGGTCTGCTGGTCTCCTCACTACTCACGTCACCAGACGCTGGAGCGTCGTCATACATGTCTTCGCTGAACGATGGACGCTGTGGAACGGGCTGGCGGCGGCGGCGGTCATCACGGTAGTCGCGCCGACGATACTTGTTGGTGGGGTAGCCACCATGGTTTGGGTGACTCCGTTTGTGATTGGGGTTGCGATTGTCCGCGTGGCCACGTGGGTTGCGCAGATAGAATTGGCTCTGGGCTGCCGCATCCGGGACCTTGACGTCGGCAACTGTGGCCATGCGGACTTGGAGGGCGGTCTGCGGCTTTACGAAGAGCTTCTTAGCCTCACGTAGGCGCAATGGGTCGCTTTCCTCCGCGACTGACATGGCCATCAGTGCTTCTGTTGCTGTCCGTTCGGTGTCGTAGACGAGATTCGCGGACGAGTCGTTGATCCACTCAATCCTCGGCAGCAAGCGATCCGGAAAGACCTGTGCTGCGTACCGACGCAGATCCTCGGCGTTCATGGTGTTGGCACCGCGAATGTGGACTTTGAAGGGTGTGACAGCGCTCGGAGCAACTTCGCCTTCTTCAGCTTGGCCTTCAATACCGTCCATGGCCTCTGCAGGGCCGCCGTTGTAGACGTTGGCATCCTAGATCACATTTTAGTCCAAAGCCAGTGCTGAAGGAATTGTAGCCTCAAACCTGCTGAGGTGCTGCGTTCTCGGCCGGAAACCCTGCACTTGGCTCCTCGTACCTGTCGAGGTCCATGTCCATGTCGTCGGTGGCCATGCTTAGAGAGAGCTTGGAGCGTGAGGTGGTTGGAGGTTGCTATCTCTTCAAAGGTTGTCAGTGAGATGGTTTCATTGAACTCCCAAATCCAGCTCGATGTCTGCGGCAATGACTCCGGCAATGGTTGTGAAGCGAATCCTCTCATGGTTCGAAGCTTGTCAAGTCGCGTCGAAGGTGTGAAGCTCAGCTTGGGAAGACGTGCTGCGCCGCCGATCTCGCCGATGACGTTAGCGCATGACTCGTGCGATAACATGCTCCCATTTCAACATTCATTCGTCCTCACGCTTACAATCTGAATTCGTCGTGTTAACCGCAGTAGCAGGTCACTTGGCTCCACGATCATATGAAGATTACCGACTCTGACATAGGTCTGGCAATATATTGAGGAGCGGCATCCATTGCTCTTGCGAGACCCAACGTACCATCAACGTGTCCGCCATCTCGTCAGGCTCTGCAGCATGGGCTCCGTGTCGGGATAAACGCGTACGAGCGGAGTCCTGGATACCAAACACAGAGACTACTGGCTATCCGGCTTGAGGCTTGAGAGTGAATACGACATGGTAAACATCCCGGCGCGCTGGCTGCTCCAACTCCGTGGATATGCCCGCCGAGTGACATGGTATATCGCAGTCCTGGAGAACGACATTACTTCGGAATATGTGTTTGCTAGCGCATCTCACGACGTTCTCATCCACAAGCAGCAGATGCTGTGTCGCTGTTGCTAACGACAATGTGAACGCAGTGAGTTTGTTGTAGGTGTTCTGAAAGCTCGTGGACTCTGAATGCTTCTCCATTCGTCTTCGCTCTCTCCAGCCGACAGTGACGACAGCCCTGGATACTGCTGCACATGGATCGTCTGCTGGACAGTTGTTTGCTAACGTGTCACGGAGCTGTCATTCTATGGCAAAGCCATGCGGTCAAGGACACGTGCACGCCAGCAATCACACCATGACTCCATCATTCAACAGGGACCTATATATCCTACGAGGCCGGCCAAGCTTCAGGCTCTTCATACATACAATCCCTCCTAACCTCTAGTCACATCAAAACCATCCAGAACTTCCAGCACCCTGCAACACCAAGCACGACCACATCAAGCACCAACACATCAAGCACTAGCACACCAAGCACTAACGAACGAAGTATAGCAACGATGTCCGAGGAAGGTCGAGGCCGAAAGGGAAAGGGGCGAGCCACCGACGACCCAGCTGGCCAGTCTCGCCGCTCGGGCTCTGCTGCATCTGACGCCTCCACCTCGACCGTCCGACGAGCAGACTCAAGAGCCAGTACCCTTCGGCAGGCCTCGTCACCTGAGAGAGGCGGTCTCGGCGATGTGGATGCTTACGCTGAGAAACTTCTTGCGATGATGAGAATAGAAGAGGACAAGGAAAACAACCTCCCGAGCCGCATCCAAGAGATTCGCGACCGAGCCAGGACGATGCCAAAGAGAAGCACGATCAAGGGCCCAACCAAGCATATCGCTGCGCTCAAAGACTATTTCAACGAGCACAATTTTTAGCTCACTGTCGACGAAGAGGAAGCACTTTTCTTTAGTGCTGTTTCTCCTACGGATGCTGATCTCCAGGAACTTCTTGTCTATGCCATGAATGCGGTGGTCGAAGCCATGAAAGCTCATAGGAGGTTGCTCGAGGAGAAAGGCGTCGGCAAGGAAGTATTGGATCGTGCAAAGGATCTTGAGTACTACGACCTGGACAACTTGACTGAACGAGAAGACGTCATATCATGGTTCTACTTGCTGGACGATGATCTCGAAGACTTTGACGTCACTGAAAGCACACGGCCTACCTTGGCGATGCTCGGCCTTCTCAAGTGTAAAATCGAGACCTTCGACGTCGATCGGAAGCCGAACGTGCTCGGAGAGCCTAGACGTCATGAGATCCTACGCAAATGGATCGACGGGTGGTGTAGAACATTTGTGACACATCATCCACTGAAGCTGTACCAGCCTCATTTCACCCGTGCGGACATCAATTACGCCGCCGTGTACGCGAAGCTTCAGTATAATGAGGCGCTGCTGACCTATCAGGAGCTATGGCAGGAGTGTCTGAAGGCTGATATGATTGATGTCGAGGCGACGTACCACGGGGACCGCAGCTATCCTCCTCCCAACCTTCTAATTGAAAAGCTATTGAACCCACAGGATCTCGTCGACTTCAATAAGTTCGATGATGAAACCTTGAAGAGTTTAGATTGGAGGGTCGTGGATTTTGAAGACGCCAAAGCAGCAGAAGAGCGAAAGAACTTCAGGTACTCCATTGCGGTCTTTGCTCACAATACCAGGACCATCGAGGCTTGGACCATTTCCCTGCAGGACGCCCAGGATTCCTTCCCAGGCTGAATATAGCCTAAGCAGTGACGGTGAGAATTGCCGTTGGTAGGTGAAAGGCCAGGTCTCTTTGACTGATTTTTTGATTTTCGTGCTGCTTTGCTTCTCTTCGAGCGGCAGTGTACCCTTTTGCCGAATGGTCAGGGCAGTGTAAGTAGCTAGATTCCACTACATTTAGGTCACGGAATGGTACTTTTCTTACTTCAGAAGCTTTTACTACTCCCACCGCCCATCTCTCAACGTCAACGCGCAACCTCTCAGCGGTCTTGTCACAACATCAACCCTAGTCAGAAAAGGGACAGAGAGACGTGCTCGACTTCTGCGATGACTCCGTCCTGAGTCGATATGACTGAATGGACGAGGGAAATCAAGGGTATGTTTGCCGCGTGGTACAATAGCTGATCGGCGCCTCCAGGGAATTAATTTAACTTAGAATTTAGTTTAGAATACCTATACACTGACCTGCTCCACAGATTGTAGCGTAACGCAAGGAAGATGTGCTTGAGAGCCCATCCCCCAGCTTCTTACACACACAGACTGCGCTCTAGCGTTATATCCCTACAAAGATGACTGACCGAGAACAGGGTCGAGAATCGCGAGAAGTTCCGAGGGACAACAAGAGCACGCTTACACCGCCCCGACACTTTCTCACCCAAGACACACGAGGCAGACAGCCGCTGCATGCAAGAGAGGACCTGCAAGACTACGACTTTGGAAGAAAGTCGTCATTGGTGCCTCGTCCAGATCATATCCACAACAGCCCATCTTCAAGCATCGGATGTCGCCCAAGCTCTGCTCGACGTTTCCGGTCTCCGTATCAGCGTCAGATGACTTCCGGCTGCGGATCGCTTTTGTCGGGCTCCAGGTCCTGTCTCACCTGCACCAGCTCCAGCAACCGATTCTTCTTCATCCCTTCCAGGAATCACTCGCAATGGAGAGGCAGTTCTTCGAAGGGCAGAAATGGAGTGTGCGAGAACTGCAGTTCAATCTTGAGTATGCTCTCGAATTCGCTGATCAACACCTCGCCCAATGGAGAGGTTTTCTGCATTCGAAGTTTCCTTCTAGACATGAAATAATCGACCTCAGCAACTCCATCGAAGCCGAAGAAGCCATTGCCGAAGATAGCATCCTCCCGAAACGAGTCCGACCAATGGACTTGACAAAGATCAAAGTCGAGCTGCCGGCAACGATCGCTCTGCTCGGCATCGTGCAGAATCGGATCAAGCGTAAGTTACAGATCGAGCAACAAGCACTGATGTCAGAACAGCAGAGGCGTGAGGACCTCGAAAGATGAATCAAGTCTCCAGACCGACTGTTTTCAAAGATCGAACGTATACCCGTAAAGCTACACCAGCCGCAGTTCACCCAAAGCGACCTCAACTGGGCAGCTGTCTTGGCCAAACGAAGGCGAGATGATCTGTTGAGCCAGTACGCGTTACTGTGGGCGAAGATCGAACAGCAAGGCTTAGCAGGGCACGCGGTCAATGAAGGCTGTTCGAACCTGGCACAGCTCCAAGCACGTTGAAACCACGATGAGGAGTCCACGGTACTGGGTGAGTTCGCTGACGCAGACCTCTACACCTATGACTGGGAGCCGCAAGATCGATCGTTCATTGTCACTACTTCTGACGGTAGAGGCATGCTTATCGATCCACCCAATGATGAAGACGAAGCGCGGGTGCAGCAGAAGTGGAGGTGGTCTATTGCCGTTGTTGCGCAGACTGCTCACGCTGTTGAGACTGAGTATGCGCAGCTGACGAAGGTGTTTGAGGATGCCGTGGAGAAGGGCAAAGGCAGAGCGCGTGGATGAACGATTCTGGTATCTGTCTATGAAAATATGTGTACATCTCCTTGATCAGCTACATTCAACAACACCCCTTCTTGTCGTCGTCGCTGTCCTCATCCTCGTCCTTGGCAGCAGGCTTGCGGCCAGCCTCAGGATCTGTAGAGTTATCCATGTCCTTCCACAGCGCAGTAGCCTGCTTATCGAGCACGCGCATGAGCGAGTTCGACTTCAGATTGTCCGGGATCTCGACCTGAGGCATAGCGAATTCCGGCTTCTTCTCTTTCTTCTCCTCCGCCTTCTCTGGCGTCGAAGCTTGCTCAGACTCCTCCTTTGCTGCGGTAGTATCGACCTTGCCCTTCCCAACCACGAGCGTCGCTGAGCCCGGAACAACCTTAGCCTCTTCGGCAGTCTGCATCGCGTCCAGCTCCTGCTCCCTGCCACCCACTATCGTCAGCAGCGTCTGCACAAACAGCTCCTTCATGTATGCGAAGCTGAAGCCTTCCGTAAGCTTGGCTACTACATCGCAAATGGCCGGGTCGAAGTCGATCTTGCTGTTCTTCTCCAGCTTCTTCTTCCAGTACTCGCAGTAGAGGATGCGCTCGTCGTAGCCGGGAATCTTGAAGTGGTACTTGCGGTCGAACCTGCTCGGGCGCTTGGAGATGCCGGGATCGAGGCGGTCGAGGTGGTTTGTAGAGCCGACCATCAGGATGCCGTTGTTGTCTTCCAGACCATCGACTTCGTTCAAGAAATAAGAGCGAATCTTGTCCTTCACCAGGCTGTCCAGATCCTCGAAAACGAGCATGCACGGAGCCAACACCCGAGCCCTCTCGAAGATCTCTCGGATGCTGTACTCTTCTCCCGGGCAGTTGGTCGTGAACGTCTTGACGTACAGACTGGCGACTGGTGGAGAGCGCTTGTCGAGAGCGTTCATGAGTGCCTTGATGCTGATCGTCTTTCCGCAGCCGGGAGTACCATGCAGGATGATGCCACGCTTCCACGGCACGGCATACTCCTCGTAGATTGAGCGGCTGTCGAAGAAGTTCTGCACGTCTGAGACCAAGGTGTCCTTCGTCGCTGGATCCATGATCACGTCGTCCCACTTGCTGTTCTGCACCGCTTTCCAGAGATGCTTGTTCTTGTCCCACTCGCCGGAGTCAAAGACGTAGATCTCATCATGAAGCTCGCTGGTCCACTTCGAAGCAGCAAGTAGGAGCGAGTCGACCCACGCAGAGTGCCCGGCAGCATCGATCTCAGCTTTAGGACTTAAGATGTAGTAGTTCTTTGTCCCTCTGCCGAAGAACTCATCCCGCCACCTCGCTTCATAGAAGTTGAACTCCTGCCCATCATACCTGCCATCATAGAATCCGAAGCCGACCCTTTCGCCCAGACTGCCTTGGCCTTGCTCCAGACGGGTCGCCGGTGGAGTGTAGGTTCTCTGTGCGAGGAAGTTGTCGCCCTCGGTGCGCAGTCTTGTCTCGAGACTCCCTGCCTCTGCGAAGCCAAGCAAGTCGCAGTCAGGCGCGCTGATGGTCGTGACATGGGCGTCTGGATGTTTCTCACGAATGGAGATGGTGACGGCGAGGTCGGTGTTCACACGATCAGCTGAACAATGCTTTTTGAAGTCGTTGTAGACCTCATCGAAGCCGCCGAGCGGACGTTTTGAGTTGCCATTGTAGTGGCCCATGGCGTAAATCCGGTGTCGAGCTTGTCACTGAGACCTTGACGAAGAGTTCACGTGAAGCTCATGAAGAAGCAACGAGGAAGAAAAGGCTGTTGAGGCAGACGAAGATGGAAAGAATTCAATGCTCGAGAAAGGTTGAGACGACGTTGCAAGTACTTATAGCCTTGAACATTTCTTGAAAGTAAATAGCTGCATGCATGAATCGGTGCAGGCAACAGCTGCGGCTTTGAGTCAGAAGCTTGACTGCAGGAGCCTGGAGCAGGATGCTGCAGGGCAGCGGCTTCAAAAGCTACTACGTTGTAGAGTCTCGTAATGTCAATGGTCGACATTCATGCGGTCTCTCAGTTGATGCGGCTCGATGCTCTCTGCTGAAGTGTGGCAGTGCTCACGCTTTCCTCATTCGGCATCGCGGTGAGCTTAGCCTCGGCTTAGCTCTGCTTCCCACCCCTGCCAGGTTGGAGGCCGCCTCTTGCAGGCTCCATCGATGTGCACAAGCTGGCGCCGGCAGCGTCCTTCAATGTTGATGTGGATCTGATTGAAATCTCGAATGCTGTTCACGGCACCGCCGCCTGCTGCCCTCTCCCCACCAGATCCTTCGCCTCTCGCAGTTCCTTCTTAGTCACGCCGACAGAGCTGGCATACTCGCCGAACACAAGGACCACTTCTTCCAGGCCTTGCTTCAGCGCACCCACCAGCTCTTCCACCTCGACGACCTTGCGATCGCTGTCGGTGAAGTACACATCTGTCCTGTCTGGCGCCGTGCTCTGAACGAAAGTCTCAATAGCCTTGATCGTCTCAACGTACGTCCTGATGATCAGCGCAACCGACTTTGCAACCTGCCCATAGTCGTCTTCCTTGAGCGAGCAAGAGCAAAGCGTACTGAGAGCATGCGAGGCGTGCATGATGGTGATTCTCTTAGAGTATGGCGTGCCAAAGATAACACCTTTAACCTGGTTTGCGAAAGTCGACCTGAATGGTTCGCCAATGGGAGATTTGAGGAGCTCGGTAATCCAGCCTGGCGCATTCTGCCTAATGTTGAGGCGCGCTTGAGCGTCTTTGTTAAGCATATGATCTGTGCTCCATTCGATAGCCTGTCTTGCCCGCGGCGCGAGTGGACTGTCATTGCCTGGATGCTGGCCTACGGACTTGGCCATTTTCCCAACAGTATGGACGAGATCTGTCGACGGCTTGGTCCAGACATCGCCATTCTGCACGGTGCGATCTGCTATCCTCGGTAGACCGAAGTTTTGAAGTTGCTGTGGAGCTGGTTGCTGAGTCGAGCTGGCAGTCGCTTGGGCCGGTGCTTGAGCATCTTTGATCCGGGCCTGAACTGCTGTGATCTCATCCAGGCACAACTTGCTGATCTGCGTCCATGTACTGCCACCGGCACGGTCAACTTCTGCGTAGATCGTTTTCCGCCGAATGTCGAACTGAGCACAAATGACGCTCAGCTCCCAGAACGCGAAGGCTTTTGGTGTCTCCTTCTTGCTACTCAGCCCAGAGATCAAGCTTTCGTTCGGATCCTTGCTCTTTTCGCCAGTGGCAACCAGACCAGTGAGTGGCTCGGTCTCGGTCTTTCCAAGAGGTGGTTGCGCTACGTAGATGGTGAAGGCCGCACTGCTGAGCTCCCACAATAACACCAGCATGCCAGAGGAAGTGCAACATTGCCAAACAAGCCAAGGCATGTGCGACAATCCAGTCGGTCGCGTCTGCGTGGCCAGTCTGGAAAAGAGCGTATGCGCACTTGCGTAGAAGTAAGGCCAGATGAGAGAACGGAGGAAGACGAAGTAGAGCGGGATGGTGAAAGCCAGGCCTGGCAGGACGAGCCTCGCGGTCCTGGTCAGAATTGTGGGGAGATAATCTCGGAGCTCGTTGATGGAGGCAGGTACGACCGAGGCGGGCTGCTGGGTTTGCGTGGGGGCTGTCTTCTTGCTCGCAGACATAGGAACTCGATCGTAGTCCTTGCTGAGGTGTACCGCCGTCTGCGCGACGGCCAGGCAGTAGAAGAGTGCTCTTAAGAAGATTGGGTTCTCGTTCACGAGCGACCATTCACCCTCACGGCCCTCGTCCACCCACCCCAGATGTGCCGTCTTTTCCCGCGACCATATGTACACCTCGCCGAAGAAGAAGGCACTGTAGAGGTACCATCCAAGTGTGTGTAGCCCCTTCCATCGCAGGATGTTGGTGTAGATGCTGCTCGCCGGAAATGAGGTTATGAGCTCTCCGCAGTGCAAGTTGGCCACGCGGACGATGAAGACCGCTAAGCAAGACAGGAATAAGAGCACTGCTCTGATGCCCGT
Source organism: Saxophila tyrrhenica (assembly GCF_035928015.1). Lineage (NCBI taxonomy): Eukaryota > Fungi > Ascomycota > Dothideomycetes > Mycosphaerellales > Extremaceae > Saxophila > Saxophila tyrrhenica. Next base: position 793,820 of record NW_027041738.1, on the reverse strand, counting down.
GGCCGAGATGGGGTTCCAGATCCAGAGCAGACCTGGGGAGTGCATGAGGATGCTTTCGATGTAGCATACCGCGAAGACGAGGGCTGCCGCATAGCTGAAGCGGCGGTGGAGGGCAGGAGTGAGGAAGTCTCTGTATGGTCGTACTCTTTTTGAGGGTGCTGAAGGTGCGTTCGTGGCTGTCGTGGATCGAGGCGCGAAGACGTTGCCGGGATTGAAAGTCGCTGTTTGGGTGGTTGCCATGATGGGTAGGGTGGAAACTCGAAGGGAGTAGATGTGTCTTGACTATGGCAACATGGTGGGTTGGTTTGCGAGTTCAAATGAGTGACAAAGTTGGGTTGAAAAGGTGTTGCTAAGGTGAATGATTTATGTTTGGGCGGAGTCGCGATCGCGGTCATATGAAAAGTCTTGGCGCGTCAACCGATCGTCATGCGGCGGTGCAGGAGACATCATGTTTGAGCATCCTATCTCTCGACCACTTCTCACAACGACTCGTCTTCTCGCCTGACTGCTTTACACCTCTACGCGACTCTCTCGCCACCGCCATGTCCTTCAACGACTCCTCCAACCTCGAATGTACATCTCCCCTTCCCCCGGCCACAGCTACCGCTTGCTAACACCCCTCCCAGCACAACCCACAACATGGCGACGTCAGGACGACCCCGAGTACGCCGATGACCCCGAGTTCCAGCGCTACACGACCGACCTCAGCGACAAGCTCTTCTCCCTCACCTCCAACATCGGCAAGCTCGCCAGCCAGGTAGGGCTGCTTGGCACGCGCAGGGAGACGGATCGCGTAAGAGAGAGGGTGCAGGATCTATTACAGGACACCGGCGATGGGTTCAAGGACGTCGGGGAGGGGCTGAAGAAGGTGCAGGCATGGCATGACCTGGGGGTAGGTTTACTGGCAACGAGAAGCAGGGCGGGCGCAGGCTGACCAGAACCCGCACAGCCATCGCAGAAGTACACCCAAGGCAAGCTCAACCAGGAGTTCAAGGCCTCCCTCACCGAGTTCCAATCCCTCCAGCGACAAGCACTCGACAAGCAGCGAGCGGCGAGGTCAGCGCTTGAGCAAGAGCAGGAAGGCAGCCTCAGCCCACAGGCATCACAGCAGCAGCAGCAACAGCTCCTACAACAGCAGCCGGTATTAGCCGACCAGTCCGAAGTCAACTTCAACGAGACGCTCATCGTCGAGCGAGAATCGGAGATCCGAAACATCGAGCAGTCGGTGGGCGAGCTGAACGAGCTGTTTAGAGATGTGGCGCACATGGTTCATGAGCAAGGGCAGAGTTTGGACATCATCAGTGAGAACGTGACGCAGACGAGAGACGATACAAGGAACGCAGACCAGCAGTTGCGGACTGCGAGCCGGCATCAGAAGAGTGCGAGAGGGAAGGCGTGCTGTTTGCTGATTATACTGGTGATAGTGCTGGCAGTGGTGATATTGGCTGTTGTTGTGGGATGAGGTATGCATATGTGACAGAAGACTTGTACAGCTTATCGCTCTCAAACCAAGACTCCAGCGCCTCTGTGGCTCCACATACCGCATGTCCTAGCAATACCGTTCGCACCACAACACCTCTTTTTCTCACCCTCCGTTTCCGGAATAACCTTAGAGGCGCCTCAAGCGCCATCATCCGCTCGAAGCTCAGCCACGCCTCAGAAGATTGCATCAACGCGTTCCAACCCCATCGACTCATTCGCCGTCACATCCAAGCCCCGTTCCGACCCTTGCTATCCTGCCTCTCACTCCGAACACGCCAGCGCCGTCGCCGTCGCCTGCTGATCCATCACAGTCTTCCGCCCATGGAAGCACACCGGTCCATGCCCAAAGACGCCATTCATGAGCGGGACAGCTGCGGTGGTCATGGCGCATCCCGCGCAGTCGACTGTTTGTGTCGCTGTGTTCGCTGGCAGCGTGATCGTGCAGCCGAAGGACATTGTCGAGGTGACGGTGGTCATGCAGGGACTGGATGAAGTTGTGGCATGGACGCTCGCGAGGGAGGCGAATGTCGCCAAGATGGTTGCTGAGATGTGCATTGTTGCGGCTTGCTTCTCCGTTGATGCTAGTCGCGTTACGCCTAAATCGATACGTGAAATGCTTGTTGATCTTGGAGAGTTCGAGAGGGAAGCATGGAAGCAAGGAGGGATTGAAAACGCACTTGCCTTGCATCCTTCACGTTTTATAAAAGTGGAAGGGTTCATGAGCGTCCAGGTCCACCGTGACTTTGCTTACGACCAATCTCGGGCGCGACAAAAGTCAGCCCGCCTATTTTCAGAAACTCAACCACGCTTGACCGCTTGGACGCTTTCCATGGCATGGTTTCATGCTCTCTGAAGGAGCAGCAGGATCGGGTAGGATGAGTTGATGCTTTTCGACAGAGAAAGCCTGGCGCAAAGCTAACGGACCGGGCCCTCGGGACGCGCCGCTAGCTCAAGGCGAAGAACAACCGGAAGGACTGCGATTCGCAAGATCTGACAACACCGTCGATGAGAACGATCGATAGGCGGCAATCGATTCCACATCTCTCGCCTCGGTCGATCTCTGCAGAAGGCATCACTCGCACCTCGTGAATGCGAACGGCAAACCTCTCGAATGCATACTTGGCTGGAAAAGACGTGGAGCGAACTTCAACCCATCAACTACTGGCCACGTGGTGGGGAGAGGAGACGCAGAGAACAGAATAAATATGCTGTAGCGACTGATACGCACGACCCTCCTCCTTCAATCTGATATCTACCCTTCTCTACTTCTCGGACTTGGACTCGTACTCATGCTCCGCCTTGTCAGAACCAGAATCCAACCCTGAGCTGGTACCAGTCTCGATGCCGTTGCTCACCCGCAGGTCTTCCGCACCAAGTAGTACCTGTGGCGCGTACGCCCGATCGCCTTCCGCACGACGCTCGACAGGGACCAGCACATCGAGGAAGCGCGGGAGGAGGAACGCAGCGATGATGGTGAGCAGCACCAAGTGCGCGACGGTGAAGCCCCAGATCTCCAGCGAGCCGGAGCGGTCTGGCGTGAAAGACGGGTAGGAGAACGAGAAGATGATGCCGAGGATGGGCGCTGCGACGTAGCGGAGGAGCACCCCCCAGACGGGTGGGATGGACCAGGCCTTGCCAGTGGCGACGGTGACGTTGAGATCACGGGCGAGTTGGTTGCCCTGTTGAGATGAGTTAGCAGAATTCTGACGTCAGACTCACGTCGGCTTACCGAGTAGAAGAACAGCCACCAGGCTCGGTTGAGGAACTTGTTCTTGCCGAAGAAGCGCGGTGCCCGCGAATCTGGGTCTTTGGCAAGCAACAGCGCCGTGATGGTGCAGACGATGAATATGCCGAACCCCACCCCGGCCCCCGCTGACGGGCTAACTGAATGTGCGATCGCACATCCGAGGACGAGGCCGCCCAGGTAGCCAGAGTTGTATACAGCGAACGACGGGAGGCCCACTTGCCCGGCGACATCGGCCCAGCGGTAGACGGTTGTCGAGCCATAGCACTCGCAGAAGGCGGCGAACAGCAGAGCGATGTTGTTGGCCCAGCGATCTGTGGCGTTGAGGAGATCGTATCCGAACTCGGTGCAAAACATGAAGGACATCAAGCAGGAGACCACGGTGCACACGGAGGCCACGGTGACGTGCTTGTACCTGCGGCCGTACTCGCTGTCACAGATAATGGTGACCAGACCATCAAGCATAGCATAGGAAGAGCTGATGCCAAGGAGGATCAGCGTCAAGAAGAAGATGATGGCGAAGAACGGAGCTCCTGGCATCTGATCGATAGCGACGGGGTAGGTCAAGAAGCCGAGAGAGTACGTTCCGAGAGGCTCCGTGCTGTCTGAAGGCATCATATCCAGGTATCCGACGATGCCAAAGGCAATGAAGGCGGCAGTGACCTCGTAGAGTGCATTGCTGGTACAGATGATGAGGGAGTCCTGCACGGCGCTTGCGAATTGACTGTTATAGCTTGCGTACGCTGTGAAGTACCCGAAGCCGACGCCGGTCGAATAGAAGACTTGACCGGTAGCGTCCTGCCATATCTGGCCAGAGGCGAGCTTTTCCGAGTGCCACTCGCCGAAGTAGAGCTTGATGCCGCGGCCGGCGTTCTCCAGTGAGACACCTCGACCAAGAAGGATGATTGTCATTATAATGGGTAGGCCGATGGTGAGGTACACGACTCTTCCTGTGATGGAGACGCCCTTATGGATGCATAGCCAGACGATCAGCCAGGAGAGAATGGTCCAGCCGATGAGCTCGCCAGAGACGCCTGTGTTGGGATAGGATGAGTAGCTCTGGACGCTGCCGCCGCTGATGACCCCCGGAATCGACTCTCGGTTTATGACGACATCGTTGTAGAAGAAATCTTCGGCTCTTCCTGTCCAGGCGAACGGCGAGCTCTGGAACGAGCTGCGGAAGTAGACCCATACCCACGACAGCATGGGAACGTAGTAGACGCAGACGATGTAGCCGGTGAAGACCATACCCAAGCCGACGCCACGGAGGCGCTTATCGAGCGCATTGAAGGCGTTGACCGTTCCGCTGCGGTGCGCTTGACCGATGGAGATCTCCAGGATGAGCACCGGGATGGCCAGGCACGTGATGGCGATGAGGTATGGAATGAACCATTGCAGACCGCTATTGTTGTACACCTGCGACGGGTAACGCAGCATGTTGCCGAATCCCATCGCTCCGCCCATCGAGGCCAGCAGGAAGGACGTGCGGGAGGGCCATTGTGCGCGGCCGTCCTCTGAGTAGGCCGGCGGCGGGAACATGGCATTCTTGACTTTGTTAAGGGTGTTCATCTTGGAAGAGTTGGGCGCTCTGAGCGCTGTCGTGGCGATAAACGTTGGTCGAGTGTTCACTGCAGAATCATGTGGATCGACTGGACTCAGTGGGGATCGAGGCGGCTATAACAGCTCACGAGGGGATGCACACCCTCCAAGAGGCGATGCAGCTATCTTATTATCGAGCCGGGTTGCCTCTTGGGACCAAGAATGGATTTGTGCCATTATCAATTCGCCCAGGGCTGAGTGACGTGCGCTCATGTAGGGTGCTTCCTATCGTGCTTGGGTGGAAGTGCGGGCAGAGGCTCTGTGTGGTGCCAACCCGGGCTCCCAAGGTCCATGAATCTTGGTCCTTGATACCCTGCCATCCTGCAGCATCGAGCGGCCTTCAAACAGGTAGCTGGGCGGTCCAAGCCAGAAGACGGTTGTTGCAGGTAGTCCATCGGCGTTATTTTCGCCAGTTCCATGGTGGTTGGCTTTAGTTCCGGGGAGTTGGCGTGTTCCGCGAAGGAAGAAGGACCGCAAGATTTAGTTGAGGCGGTCTTGGATGGCTTGGCCTTCGGATGTGGGCTTCCGTGCTGCTCTCCTTCGCCCGCTGAGCCTCCATCCCTACCTTATCTTTCTTGACCAAAGACTCCGAGGATCGAAGGCGTCCTCTTTTTGGTCACGCGACAGCCAATAGGAGATGGGTGTGCCGTTCAGGTCCCGTGGGGACTTGCTCAAGACGTCACGTGATAGAGCGAATCGAGCCTTACTTTCACTCCTCTACACTTCTCTGTCTATGACATTGCGCCTGTAGTCAGCTTCTCAGCCTTGCTCCAGTCTCAACTCACCATCCACGCGTGCTACTGTGATCCTCGAGAGCTCGCTGGGGACGGCCGCACAATGACACCGCCGGGCGCATTCGGATCATCTTCACCTCTTACCTCGAAACCAAGAGCCAGTTTCAAGTAGTACGCCTTCGCCTGCGTGGTCTGCAGAAAGATAGCCGCGCTCTCACTGTCTGCGACTGCCCCAGCACGTTTGACCAGCTGGCCACCGATGCCTTTGCTTTGATACTTGCGGTCGACACCCAGCAGATCAATCATCAGGTTCGACTGCTCTTGAAGGATCTTCTGACGGTCGCTGGCCTGCTCAACAAGCGCTTTCTTCAGCTCCTGGTGGTGGTCGTCCGTCAGCGGGACCAACGTGCAGATCCCGTCTCTCTTCCCAAGGTGAGCGTTCTCAGGGCGGTAAAGATGTAGTGTGAGTACTCCGATGACGGTCGCCTCTTCGACAGCTACCAGGATGGTATAGGCAGGGGACTGAATAGCTGAGGTATAGACTTTAGTCCACCAGTCGCGTATAGTCGGTGTGTCCGGGAAGATGAAGTTGAGAAAAGCGTCTGCATCGTATGCGCGCGGTATGATCATGGTCATCGAGTCGATATCCGCAGTGACGGCCTCTCGAATGACTATATCGTCTAGTAGTGTCGCCATGTTCTTCGTTGTGCTGCCTTGATTGGGGTTCAACAAGCTGACACTTGCCGATAAGCGTGCTTCGAGGAGAAAGAATGGTCGGATCCGGCATCGTCCTGGCTGCGATGGTGCGTTAGCTCGTTCAACTACGGTGAGTCTTTGCCGCTTCCGTCCACGGCAGCGGCATGACTCTCTTGGATGTTTGGTGCAGAACTCGGACGAAGAGGGACGGCGGGGTTATGTCAGCCTGGTCTCTTTGTCGAAGAAGCTGGGCCAACGTGTCCACCAAGAGGGCGCCGAGCTGTTCAACGTGTTATGTGGTCGTAGCGCCATTCTTGATGGCCGTGAATGCCGCATTGCGAGGGTCACGACACCTCGTAATAGTATCTGGACAGAGGCGCTGCAGTCTTCTGCTAAGCAGAGCGCGGCTATGCCATGAGAATCGGAACGACTAGTATGGCGGCAAGCACTCGCAGATCCCATGCGCCTTGTGTGGCGGTCAATTGTAATCTCTGTCCAGTCCAGAGCAGATTGAGGATTGTGTCGAGTGAATGCGCCCTTCTCAAGGTTGAAGGAGACCAACAGCAACAGTGAGGCTCCACTTGCTCTGTCAGACTCCTTTCTTCCTGTGACGAGCGTGCCATGATCCATTCGTCGAGTGATGGGAAGCAAAGGTACTCGAGTGTCTCTAGAACGTCCTAGTGTCCCACGAGGGGGTCGGAGATTGAAGTCGAAGGACTGGGCCAGGTGTGTATTCCTCTCGGTGTAGTCTGCAGGATCATAGGAGGCCAGGCCAGGAAAGCTCTCATGTGAACGCCGTCGAATTCGCCTGTGTCTCCACAGACCGAACACAGTGTCAATGCGGGCTGCCGACATCGCGCGCAAACGGATCGGAGACGGCGACGATCTTCGCAGGCAGGTGTTTCTGTGGCCACGAGCCGCTGCACGTCACACATCCTCAACCCGTCCTCTCTTTATTTCGCCTCCATCATCCAAGCTCTTTCTGTCCACGAAGTAACATCCCGGTCACGTTTTTGGCGAGGGAGGTAGACCGGCTGGCTATAGATGTAAAGACTACGTGATGAGGCAAACCGGAAGCCGAAGAACATCAGCGCGCAGCGCGCATGTGAAAGTCGCGTGACGTCGTGTCGCGTTGAAGCTGCAGTAAACAATGGTTGAGGTGTGCTGCTGGCGCTGTCGCTGTCGCTAGGTGCTGGCATGGAGACGGTCGATGGACGATTCGTGAGGATAGCGAGCGATGAGCCTTATCGTAGTGAACTTCAGGCATCCTGGTGAAGCTGAAGCCTGGGTCGAGTTTCCTCCCGACTGCTCTCAAGACTAGAGTGGATGGAGTAGAGAGCGAGTTACCAGAGTGCACCGCTTCCAGCAGAGCACAGTACTGAGAGATGAAAGTCTACATCTGCTGTCAGCATTTGGAGCCGCCTGGAGCAGGCACAAATGAACGTCCGTGGCGCTTGTTGATCCTTGCGAAAGCCCCTGCCTGCGCTTACGCCTGCCGGCGCGAGCTTTGATCAGTCGGGAACGTGAGGTCCAAAGGCGGAGAGCGTTGTATCGGACTGGCTGCATTCCAGCGTGTATCCCGGGATAGTGGCAATCGCGTATGTGTTTCTTGTTGCCGGCGATGATACTTGTTGTCGAACTGGGAACGTCTTGCGCGGTTTGCGTCGTCTTTGAGGACGCGTGTTGACGTGGAAAGTTGCCGCCGGGATGTGCGGCCCGCTGCCGTCTGAGCTAACCCCATCTAGCAGGAAGAGATGCGCAGGGCATGTGATGGTAGAGGTATGAGGCTCGGTGCAGTCTTCGTACTTGAAAGTGCCGGTGGCGGATTAGACGACGACGTTTGATCAGGGAACCATCGGGTCGGACTGGAATCATTACGTGGAACCCATGCATTTACAAGCTACATATGTCTGTATTTCCAGCGAGCCTTTCAGAGCCACACCGCTGCACTAGCGTTGCTCAGAAGTTGAGACCTTGTCCATGCCTTCCAGAGCAGCACCGCCGCAGGAGCGTTGTTCGAGAGGCGCCTGTGACCGACGGCGATCATGCCCATCATCACCTGAGTAGTAATGGGCAGGTGGCCTCGCAAACCCCCTCAGCGCCGCGCAAGAGCAACATCACAGTGCTCGTACGACAATACCGCCTCCTTGTGGTAGCAGTACCACTGACGTAGCAGAAGGCGCCTTTGGAGGGTGCCACTCGGAGTACCCTCGTGAGAAATGTGTAGTCCGACGAGAGCAACCCGAGGGCACCAGCACCCCTTCGCCTCTCGTCCACGATACCGCACGGCAGGGCCAGTAGCATCGTGGACGGAGACTTGGTGATCCCATCCCCACGTGACTCTCAGTGGGAGAATTTGTCTGTCCTTGACCAGCAGGTCTGCTAACACATGGTCTTGCTCCTTCGAAAGTCTAGCGGCAGCCTGCTGCTTGCAGAAGAGCTCAAATGTGGAGCTTAGTCATGCTCCAATTTTCTTTGACATCGTCCAAAGGCACGAAAGAGAATCGTGATTCCATTCATCTGGTGTCGTGTTGCACAATTCCCAAGGGAACTCGTAGAAGCGCTGTCCGGTTGCTGGGTTTGTGTACAGTCTGTACCGCAATGTTAGTATGACGTGTCCGTTCCAGGGGAGCAATCTTGAGCGAGAACAAGTTGTACCTACTTCATTACTGGGTGCGGAGGGGCTGGGCGCGGAGAAGGGCTTGGGTCAACGTGAAACTCCGGGCGAGCGTTGACATTGATATTGGGCCCTCCTGAGCTCATTGCAGGCCGAATACCTGGCCGATTCAATGAATCGTTCCCAACTCGTTGATTGCTGCAGCTTGGCTCAGCAGGATGTTTCGGTCGAGCGTTGACGTTGTTGTTGAGCCCTGCCGAGGTCGAAGGAGGCTGGAGCTCCAGGCGGTTGTTCCGGTTGTTGCCGTCTGGTAGCTTGACGTTTCTCGGGTCAGCATGATGTTCCGGCCGAGCGCTGACGTTGTTGTTCTGCGCTGCCGTATTGGCGGCTGGCTGGAACTCTGGTCGTTTCAGGGTGTTGTTGTTCATCTGTGCGCCTGAGCTAGACGCATTATCTGGCCGAGCGTTGAAGTTGTTGCCGTTGTTCCTGAAGTGGCTTGGATTGCCTATGCTGAGATCCGAGCCGCGCATACGAGCACCACCATACCTGTTGCGACCCTCTGGTCCCTCAAGCACGGTAATGCCCGACTCTGCATCGGAAGTCCCAGTGTACTCCACATGGTGACCTCTGAGCGTGGGGCGCAAACTGCCATCCCGATTTCCGAAATTGGTCGAGCTGCAGCTCTCTGATCCGATATGTGTGCGACCTTGCGCATTGCGGATATGCCTTTGCTGGTCATGCCGATTGCGGCTGTCTGCGTTTGTTTCGTCGGCGAGCTGGGCCTGGATTCTTCTGAGCTTGAGCTCTGCTGCCTGCTGTTGCAAAAGCTTTTGTTCTTCCAAGGAATCCGTGCCGCGGCAAGCTGGGCGCCTGCGGTTATCCTCATCTTCGCGGTTGTCTCAGTAAGATCCGCGGGTTTCCGCACGACGAGATGCTGCGGCATCTGACCAGTTTGCATAGCTGTTTGTGGGTGCGGCCATGCTCTGATACGACTGTTGACCCATGCTCTGAGGCGGTTGGGCCATGCCTTGCTGCGGGGACTGGCCCATGCCTTGCTGGGGCGGCGGTTGACCATACTGATTTGCTTGAGAAGCAGCTTTCAACGCTCCCAGCTGGGCACGGCGTTTCCGTTGCTTTGTCGAGTTCTTGTTCGTGCTCAACGTAAGCGGCGGCGGTGGTGGCGGAAGAGGCGCGCCTCCCATGTTGCCGCTGAAAAAGTGCAAGCCGTGGTTCGATGGCACCTGACTTGGCACAAAGTTGTACGTAATTGGCACGAAATTCTGCGGTGTGAAGTTTGCAGGCTGATAAGCCGGATTAACTGGGTATGGTTGCGCGAAAGGAATGTGCTGCATGCTCGGCATAAATTGATACCCCTGCTGCGTTTGCTGGTTTTGCTGGTAGGTCTGCTGCTGTTGCTGGTAGGCTGTTCTTTTCCTTTCTCTTGCCAGGTTGGCAGCCTTGGATGCTTGGAACTCTGCGATTGTCGTCCTCGTTGGGTCGCAGGTCAAGTAAGGTGGTGCAGTGCGGCGACGATTCTTCTCGAAGCACCGAGTGCATTGTTGCGGGTATCGGGCGTTCATATCACACTGCGACACGAGGTAGGTCAGCTTTCGTGTCTTCTCTGGGTCCCCTTCTGCATGATCGTGATGGCCGCTTACGTCATGGTTGCCTTCAGCCGTGCATGGATAGCACACGGCGGCCCTTGGACGCGTCATTGTGCTTGAATGCGTGAAGGTGAGAACTGTGTGGACTGAGGTGAAGGAGTTTCGGTCAGAGGCTGCTAGCGGTGTAGTGACGTTGCTCAGATGGTCCCGCTAGCGCGTTTTCGATACTGATATCGCTTCGTCTCTCTGCGTCATCCATGTTCTTCCTCTCACCAAGCAGACACCATGGCGCCCAACGGATATTACACGGCCGTGTGCTATCCTTGCACGGTTAAAGGCAAGCATGAGGTAAGTCTGCTACTAGATGGAAGCAATAGAAGGGGAGCTTATGAGCTGACTCACGTCGTAGTGCGACCTGGTGCGAAAGTACCCGGAGCCTTGCACCTCATGCGCCAGGCAGAATGCCCTGCGTCCGACAGGGATGGCCAAGATCACATGCGACAGAACAAGAATGACAATGGAAGAATACCAGCGCACCTTGACTGCGGACAAGCAGAAGTCAGCTCTGGCGCAACAAGCCAGCGCCCAAATGGCGACCTACCCGGTAAATCACGTCCAGGCACAGGGCCCGAACAGCTTCGTCTTACCGTACAACCCTGCGCAAGCGCACATGCTCAATCCAATGGCCGGTATGTTCAACATCAACCCAGTGGCCGGCATATTCAATTTCAACCCAATGGCTCCGGTTCCATACCCAATGTACAGCTTCCTCGCAGGTGGAGGAATATTACAAATGCCGCTCATGCCGCCCACGAAGAGTCGCAGCGCAAAGAAGCATCACAATCGCAACAGAAGAGTCAAGGAGACGAAGCAAATGGAGGAGGCAATGTTCTCGCGCCGAGCAGAAACCCGCGAATCCAGTGAGGGCAGCGAGGAAGAATCGCGCAAGCGCAAGACTGCCGAGCGCGAACGTGAAAAAATCCGAGAGGAGCTGGCCCAGATCACCGACACGCGCGACATGCTGAATTCTCGATCGATGGAGCTTGTTGAAGAGCTCAGGAAGAAAAAAGAGGGGCATGAGCGAGAGCGCGGATGGCGCGAGGGCAATGCTTCGCGTTTGGTGGACCCTAGGTCTCATCTGCCGCACTTCAAGACCGAGCGAGATGGCAATGCGGCGCCCAATGCCCCAATTGGCCAAGGGTCAATCGTCCGGCCCGTTCAGGAAGGCCCTCTCATGCTTGCTGGGCCATGGCCATCTGCGGGTGGTGCACCTGAGAATCGTCCTTCAGCCTCTGCGACAGGCCTCGGATCATCGAACAACATGATCGAGCGGCCGAATGCCGAAATCTTCCCGAATCTCCCGGGACTGGGCATCGTGGTCCATCAGCCAAATCACCAGAACTTCCCGACTGTTCCTGTACTGGAGAACCGTGTTGCTATAACCAATAAGCCGAATTGTGAGGGCTTCCCGATAGAAATTCGACCGGGTGGAGGGGCTGGCGCAGTCGAAAGGCCGAACTGTGAAGACTTCGCCGAGGAGAACCATGGCCTACCAAATCCGACATGACATCGAGAGCAATTGCCATCATTGTGAGCGGCGGGTACGTTGGTGTTGTTACCGGACATCAATGTTGTGTATGCTGCCTCTTTCGGGGTGACTGCGGCGGTACTGTCTGCAGAGAATGGGGGCGTGCTGTCTACGGACGGTATGAGGCCGAGCGGAGGCTTGTGATGGTAGCTTTGACTGCGTAGCAACATTCCGTCTCTTCCTGCGCGACTCTCTTGCCTTCTCGTGACCTCCGTTTCTCTTCTGTCGTGAACTGTGATGCATTTGCTGATTGCCAATGATCTTACCGCCTGCGCAGTGGACATGGGTCGCGGAAGACAGTGGAACGGACTGTGAAGTGCGGAGGTTGTGACAAGCGTTGGAGCTAGGACAATGGTCCGAGCCGTTTCATCTCGTCCCGGCAGATCCGAAAGGAATGCTCCTCCCGCTGCTACAACCAGCTCAGAGCTATACATGCTCCATGATATGAGATTCTATGACCTCCGAACCTGCTGCTTCAAGGTGAGCCGGTAGCGCATTTCCAGCGTTGCTGTGATGATTGACTGATCGTAGGCAAGGCGGTTCCTTCTGTCGAAAGATCTCATAGGGTCCTCGTTGGTTCTGTCCCCTTCCCTGCTGCATCATCCTCAAACCCAAGGCTCGTGAGCAGCATACTCTAGTGTAGTTTGGGTCACGGAGACTGCTACTCCTTCTGGTGGTCTGCCGTTCCACCTGAAAGACTCGCATTCCTGAATAGCAGCTCAGCCTGACGATACAGTCGTGGAGATTTTCTTCGGACAGGACAACGGTACGAGAATGATCGGGCTCGAGGAGAAGGCATGCCATCTTGGTGAGATGAGAATCGTGAGGACAGCTACATAAAGCTATCACTCGGCCTCCCTCTATCGATTTTCTGTCCGCCGTTCAATTAGATCAACGCTTCCTCGGCGGCAGAAACACGTTCAATATCCTCCGCGGAATCTTCTTGAACCTCACGCCCTCCCACAGCCCCACCACCTCCCCGTCCTGCAGTACATACACATCCCCCTCCAGTATGCTGCTGTCGCTCGGCATCGGCTTCATGTGGACGTAGTTCTGGATGTCTGCACCCGGATAAGGATTGAAGCGCGGCGTGATCTTCATCCCGTCGAAGCCGTGCGAGATATAAGCGTTCTTCTTGATGTCCTCATCAGCCGTGTTGCAAACGAAGCCAGAGACGTGGCAGGAAGCGTCGAGGTAGTATGGACCGAGACAGTCTTCCGCCGGATCTGTCTGCAGAGCGAGCTTTGAGGTAGCCTCCAATGCCTTCATGTCGCACACCACTTCCGCCATGTTCTGATACTTTGGCCCGTAGTCCACGAAAGATCGGAAGAGGTCATATGCCTTCTTCGTATGCATGAGCTGCACGTCTCCCGAAGCTTCCGTCTGAGCCCTGGTCCACAGGTTGGCGATCTTGCTCTTCAACAGACCAGCCTGACTGCTCCACTCCGCCAGCCAGTTGTAGTAGAACTCAAACTCGATCGTACACTCAGCCAGATCTTCGACTTTCTTCCCATCGGGCTTGATCTTGCGGAAGGTGCAGTGGGTGGTGGCGTCGATGATGTCGCCACAACTGTTCTCGGGAACGACCAGATTAACCTCCATCTCCAGCCATTGTCCCTCCGGAGGCTGTGGCTCCAGCGCGATGTAGGTCTTGGTCACCTCCATGTGACCCACGTTGATACCTGGCGCCTCTGCATCCTTGCCGCGGTAAGCTCGCCAAATGTACTCACCCACCACGGCAGCCATGTCAGCGTAGTGTCCTGACGAGACCAGCGCAGCGCCGTTGCAGATGTGCTGGTCGATGGTGGGCCATAGCTTTGGATCGCCGAGGTTGGAGCGGATGAGAACTCTGGCAGTGGTTGCTGTGAATTCCTCTTCTACGACCTGCTGGCAGGAGGGCGAGAGGTACTTCAGGACTTTCAATGTCGTGGTTGCTGCGACGGTGGCGGTATGAGACATGACGAAGTCAGCAGGGAGTAGAGGAATAGTGCTTGCTGTGTTGATGACCGTAAACTTGCTTGAAGGAGAATGAGAAGAAGAATGATGATGGTGAAGCAGTGTTGGGGCGTGATGTCGAAGCAGCTTTATGGGAACGTGAACTGTACTTATCCTGATTCTCTATTCCTTGGTGACAGCTATACTTGGTACTGGGTATGATCATCTGTTGACAGCATTTTCAGCCGACGTTAAATCTCGGAGGATGATGGGGGCCAGAGTTGATTGAAGAGGTGAAGTACGAAGCTGGAAAATGCTCCGATGTTGCACTCGGCGGGCAGTCGGCGCCGATGTTTCCTGATTGGCCAAAGGGTAGAGATGCTCAGTGTGCGACGCCGTCTAGATGGGATTCACTGAAGACGGTAGGCGATGAATCGAACTGGTTGTGCTGACTTGTCTCGCTGGATGAGACGTTCACCATCGCCTAACAAGATGGACGTCTCCCCATACGTACCTTATCTCACCTCTCCAAAAACCCAACATTCAACATCCAAACCACACCCATGGCACTGAGCACGATCTCGACGGGGCGAAGCGTGTGAGGGAGTGGGAAGCACGAATGCGAGCCCTGCCAGTGGTCTTCTCGCACCGGCAACAGAGTCTCGTACATTGGTGCTACAGTCGCTCAGCAGATAGAAACGCCTCCCAGAATGCATACCAAATCTCCAAGCGCTGTCAAATCATGTTACATGCCCATTGGCTCGCCCGCCTCCTCTCACCTCCTCTTCCTCGTCATCGGCAAGCGCATATCGATCCTTCCCGCCAGGCCCAAGATCGTCCAGTTCAGCTTCATCAAACTCTCTCGCAGCCTCGACATCTCTTCTTTCCCTCGCTCTACCGCCGTCACCATCATTATATGGCTCATCGGTTCGTACACCCTTGTAGCCTGCCCGTCTCCTTCGAGATCGCCAGATAAAGATACCCCAAGCACCCGCAGCGACGATGACAACAGCCAGAGCGGCCTCGCCAGATCTTTGATAAGCAGCCCACGTCGCTGCGTCAAGCTTATCCTTCTCCTCTTCCGTAGCCGGCTCGGTGGTCTTTGGCGGCGAAGGCTCCTTTGGTGGACGCGGCGGCTTGGGCTGTGATGGAGGCTTAGGCCTTACAGGTGTGTTGTCCTCGCCATCGATATGGCTGTCTCCAGCAGGACTGCCTACTTCTGCATAATCGACACCCATGACTCTGGTCAGCATGTCTGCCGCCCGCGCAGGATAGTCGAAGGGTACCATGTGGGACGAATCGTAGAAGCGGACGTAGGTAAGGTTGCGCGCAGTCTGCCATTGGCCTGCTGGTTGGCCATCAAAGGTCCAATCTCGTTTGGCCGTGCTCTTCATGCCGGTGTCCCCATTCCACTTGAGGTTGTCGATTATATTCTCGGTTCCAATGTGGTTGCAGATGAAGTCTTTGTCGCCAGAGAATAGCACGATGGGCATCTGCTCCAGCAGACCTGGCAGCAAAGTTTTGGCAGGCTTGCTGTGGGTAGCGCTGAACGCGTGATTAACCTGATTGTTGCATTCCGTCCAACCAGTCTTTTTGTCGGGACTGATGTTCAATGCTCTGGTCACATCGTCGCGGCGGAGATACGGCGTGACGTACTTGAGGTCCGGAGGCCAAGTCATGCCACAACTGGGATATTCGTCTTTGAGGCGAACATCATAAACGTTGTAGCACTTGTTGTCCGAGGTTTTGAGATCGCGATTCATGCCCATCATGACCAGTTCGCAAGCTCCGGTGTCGACTTTGTCCTTGCCGCCGTCATCCAGTGCCTTTTGACACTTCTCAAACTGGGCCTTCGCATTGTCATCGGCTTCACTACCCTCCTTCAACATCCCGGACTCATAGCCAAACGGAATGTAGGACTTGTACTGATCCTCTCCAGAGATCCAGCCGTTGCCTATTATCAAACCCTTCAGATTCCACGCGCCAATCAGCTTGGCTTTGTTGAACGAAGTATTTCGGTTGCGCATGAGGATGTGCGAGGCGATGTAGGGAATGTGCTGTCCAGCGTAGGACTCTCCAGCCAGGTACAGCTACATCACCACCGTTAGCAAGCGTCCAACAACCTTACAGCAATGGACTATCTTACATCGTCATCAGCGTAATCTGGGAAGATGGCGAACCACTTCTCGAGGAATGTAATCATCTGATCCGCCATCTCGTCCAGCTCATGCACAAGCGCATTGCCATCCACAAAGCTGAAGCCAGTAGCTACAGGATTGTCGATGAACAGCACGTTGGCGAACTGATCCCAACTGCCATTGTTCAGCCGCAAGTTCCCTCCCTCTTCCACCCTGTACGGCCCAATCTCCATCAATGCACCATCCATACTGCTGCATCCTGGCCCGCCATTGAACCATATCACGGTCCGTCTCTTGCTCCCGATATGCCGGTTCTGGAAGTGCCAGAAGAAGAGATTGCCATGGTGCTCGGGCGTAACCTCAATATGGCCAGCATGCATCTTCAGAAGAGGCTCGGGGGCGCCAGGCAGGGAGGACACGTAGAAGTCTGCCGCGGAATGCCCTTCCGCGGAGACCTTGGGTATCCATAGCAGGCCGAGCAATGTTATGGCAGCAAAGAAGACGGGAGACCATGGGTTGGCTATGCGCCGCCGAAAGGGCGGACATCGTGTATGCGGCATTGAGATGAAGGTCGAGGGGGTGTCGGGGGAGTAGTACTATCGCGCCAGCATCGAGGCAAGAACAGATGACCATTAAACGATCGCAGAGCGCCAGTGTTATCTCATCGTGTCCCAGCGTGTAGTGTTTTGTGGTCGGCCAACTCGCTCGAGGCTTACGTTGCCCTCTATTGACACCTCACCTGGACCTTGCTGGACATCAAAGACGATCACGTGCATGATCACGAGACCAGGCGTCAGCTTTTGCCAAGACCTCGCCGCGTCGCGTCATCCGCCGGCGCTTTCCCAGCTCAACGACAACACTATCACCACATCCTCTATTCGCGCTCTGAATCACCAACCCCACCAGATGCGATAACAACACAGAATGCCTTTGTAAGCCGAGAAAGAAGTATGCGTTCGCATTGTACTGATACCGGGCAGACCAGGCGACCAGCACAAACCGACACCCGCGACGACGAACCCATTCCTCGAGCAGAAGCAACACATCACCGAGTATAGCGCAGCTGAGATCGCCACCCTCCAATACCACCTCAACAAGCAGCTAGGCCCGGAATATGTCTCGACACGTCCCGGAGCTGGCGGCGGCAAGGTCCACTACTTGGCAGCGGAGAAGGCGATAAACTTGGCCAACGAGGTGTTTGGCTTCAATGGCTGGAGCAGTAGCATTCAGAACGTGCAGATTGACTTTGTGGACGAGCATCCGCAGTCGGGCAAGATCAGTCTAGGACTCAGCACAATAGTGCGCGTGACGATACGGGATGGGACATTTCACGAGGATATGGGCTACGGCCACATCGAAAACTGCAAAGGCAAGGCGGCTGCTTTTGAGAAAGCAAAGAAGGAAGCTGTGACTGATGCGATGAAGAGGGCGCTGAGGAACTTTGGCAACGTGCTGGGAAACTGTCTGTACGACAAAGACTACCTGCAGAGGGTTCAGAAGATCAAAGTGCAGCCGAGTCGATGGGATGCAGACAAGAATCTCCACCGGCATCCGGACTTTGCGCCTATCAAGCAGGAATCGGCAACTGGAGGTGGCGTTCAGCAGAGAGCAGCGCAGCAGAGACATCCCAGCGCGCAAAGCAACAACTCGTTTGGATCTGGGGTGGAGATGGAAGACGACTTCGGCGGCAATGCTTTCGACGAGACTGACTTTGATCATGCGGATGGCATTACAATGGACGACGTTACGATGGAGACACCAGATAAGAGCGCAGCAACTGGGCCAGCCCATGCAAGTGAACAGCAACAAGGAGTGTCAAGAATGCATTCGATGCCACAGAGGCGACCCCCGAACGTCCAGGCCGCCCAGCCGATTCAGGCCCCACAGACGGCACAACGGCCACAAGGAGCGCAAAGACCAGAGGCCAACGCTCCTCAAGGCCCACCTCCAGCTCGTATGCCGCCTCCTCAGCAACCGGTGAATCATCCACACACCGGCCAGGCTCCTGCACCTCCTCCGCCCAACAGAGACAGCAAGGCCTCAAAGTCAAACTCATCGTCAGTGACAGCAGCGGCAGATACTGCATCGACACCGGAGGATTTCCCCATGTCTGACGCGTTTTCCGCTCCACGGATGCCACCCCCTGGCAACCCAGAAGGTTTCGTGACTGGCCGGAGTGCAGAACTGCTGAACCAGCCTGCAGGATCGCGGCCTCCAAATGTCACCAAGGCACAGCCCTTCAACCCGCACGTCGAGGCGACAACGATACGCCGGACACCAGGACTCAATCCGGGTAAGAGTGCGCCAATCACAAGATCCACGATACAGCAGCAGAACCAGAACGGCGACGGTCAGCAGACTCAAGCAAGGCAGCATCCAGGGATTGCTGCAGGACCACCATACCAGCAGCGGCCACAGAGCCCCGCGCCACCTCATGCCAATGGATTGAATGGTGCCACCACTCCAGTCCGCGCGAACTTCGTCAACCCATCAGCAGATACGAGTCGGCGGATTGGCATGCCCGGCGGTATGCAAAACCGCGGAGGATACAAGCCGCCAACCAGCGTAAACAGTCCAGCTGGTGGTGCGCTTGGCGGGGGTGTCAAGAGGGCACCGTTGACAGACGTGAGCAATCTCCAGATGCAGCAGACGGATGGTCCAGCCGATCCGAAGAAGCCAAAGCTTGACCACCCAGAGAAGGCGATGAACGAGGCTGTCGGTGGAGAGCAGCACCAAACGACCGACGCTTCTGCGGCAGCGGTGTCTGCGCAGTAGTGCTTTGCTTTTTGCTTGACGACGGCGATCATGAATAACAGCGATTTGCTTTTTGCTGCGTTCAGCCGGATGAAGAAGGGATGTCACCTGCTGGGGCATTCCATAGAAGAGGCACACTGGCTTCATTGGCACATATGTCAAACCTCTGTCTGCATCTCTTAGCCGTCCTTGGATTTCCGTGCATTAGGTAGGCCAACAAAATCCTCCATTTCGCCAGTGCCTTTGACGCTCTTGGAGCTTCGGCTCGTCGCGTTACTCTCGGTTTGTCCTCCCTTTCGCACACCATCTTCGTCCTCTCCAAGTAAGGTAGAGATCAGCTTCACCTTCGCCTTCGCATCCTTCAGTCGGTCGTCAAATTCGGACACAGCATCCTCTGAGTTATCCGTCGCGATCGTCTCCGGGTCCGTGAGGTCCTTGAGCCTTCGCACATGCTTCTTCACTCTGTCAGTGGCATGGATTTTCACGCCTTGGGCCTCGCCACCTTCCGGAACCGGGCCCGCCAGACGAGCATCCCAGATACTCGCTCTACCGGCTAATCTGCCCATTTCTAAGAACTTCTCAAAGCCTTTCTCCGTGCCGAAGACTCGTCCTTCGAGACGGCCGGCTCGTGCTCCATCGGAGAGGCCGAGCTGGTAGCCTTCCGTGTGGTATTGCTGTTCCAGGGAGAGGAGAGAGTCGAATGGGTCGTCTGATGAGTTTGGCTGGCTTCTAGGGTCGTTCATAGTTGATGTTACCTGTCTGTCCACCTGTCTCGCCGCTGGTGGGAGACTCGGATTTTGATCTATCACAAGTGAGGTCGAAGAAATGGTCTTGGCAAGGCAAATCTCGGATTCTTCCCACGACACTTCGTGTTCTGGGCTACGAAAGTTCACAGCATTGTCTCGCAAAGATGAGTGCAAATGGCGAGATATCCCTTGATGGCAGGCCTACAATCATAGTAGAACACCTCGACCCCGAACTCGAAGACTGGCAAGCATTGGAGTACAAGTGCATCTCTGAAGAATGCACAAACTCAGCTCCTCAGTGGCATTTTCTCCTCTCAGGACTTCCTTCTGCCTCAGACGTTGGCAAGCAGCTATCGCTTCCCGCGACGAGTCTCACAGAGCAAAGCGTAGAGACTCTATACCAGGGCGATCGACGAAGCAAAGTCTGCCTACTTGACCCGAAGGCTGAGAAGGACTTGAGTCCAGAGGACGGCGAGAGTTTCGATGTGTTCTTATTCGGCGGCATACTGGGAGATGACCCGCCACGAGGTGCGTATTGCGTTACACAGAGATGAGATCATGTTAATCTGAAACCAGATCGGACTGGCGAGCTGCGAAAGATGGGCTTCGCCGGACGGCGCCTGGGTACCGAGCAGATGACGACGGACACTGCCGCGAGGGTTACGAGGATAGTGGTAGCTGATCGTCGTAGGTAATCACAAACGACCTGATGACTGGACCGCCACTGACTATATATCGCCTGCAGAACACCTAAACGACATCTCGTACGTCGACCGGCCAGACATTGCTCTGCCAGCGAGCTCGGGTGAGGGCGAGGCTTCCTCCGAGAGCGTCAGCATGCCGTTTCGCTATGTGAAAGGCAAGGACGGGAAGGCGGTCATGCCGAAGGTAAGTTCAATCGAGCTGCTCCGCTCTCGAACAACTGCCTTGTGATACTAAGTGGTGCACAGGGCATGCTTGACCTTCTGGCAAGCGACGCGGACAAGGATATCATGGATTTGCTTTGAACAGCTGTAGGAAACGCAGGGACGTACTCTGATGGCGAAGGCTAAAAAAACATCTCCAAGACGATGAGCGCGAAGAGGGTCCAATTGACTGAGCGGAGGCCTTCTAGTATGTCGTGAGAGGGCTCCGAACGAGATGGCATTCCAAGTGCCTCTTGGCTCAAGCCTGCTCCTCCGTCGAGCCATGTAGCGCAGAGAGAGTGACACACTCAGACATACGTGCTGTCTCTAGATTCTCACGTGGCTACGGCTCCACGCTCCAAGCCTTTCGCAGCAAGGTTTAGACTGTTGTGGACATGTTAGGTGTAGCTACTTAGGGCTAGATACTGACAATCACGAAGACGAGCTGGCCAGATCCTGTCCTTTGAGGTTCCACCTCACTCTCGCCAACCCTCCTTGTCCCGTCAGCCACATCTCCGTTAGATCATCTCCCACCCACGCCATGTTCTGCACCACAAAATCTGTTTGAATGCGCACAATCAACACACCATACGGGTCCAAGACGTCAACACCGTACCCAGTGCCGGTCACGATGTACCCATTCGCCGCCACCTTGAGACCATCTGGAACCCAGTCCTGGGCATACCAGATCGGCCGCTTGTTGGCAATATGAGTCCCGCCATCCGTCAAGTCGTACTTGTACACCGCACGGAGACCAGTTTGGTTGAACGGCGACCCAGGAGGACCGCCAGCAACGATCGATCCTGTCTCAGCCCCCGTCTCAGAAATGTAGATGTGCTTGCACTCCGGATCCATGGCTATACCGTTCGGCTGGACAATGGTGTCATCCACCACCTGTACCACGCCCGTCTTTGGATCAAAGCGGTAGCTGGCGGACCGGAGCTGTGGTGGAGTATCGACTAAGCGATTGAACCAAGAATACTGCGGGTCTGTGAACCAGATAGCGCCCGTCTTGTCGACGAACAGATCATCCACTGTATTGAAGTAGAAGCCAAAGTAGTTGTTGAGCAACACCTTCGTCTTGTTGGTGTGTGGGTCCAACGTCTGGATGCCCGGTCGTTGCTCGATTCCTCCGATGCTGGTGTTGCCGCCAGAAGCTCCCCAGTAGATCAGGCCATCGTGGAAGGTTCCACCGTTCGGAGCATACACTGGTGGATCGCTGAAGAACTCGCTCAGAGTTGGTGGGTCGCTGTTGAGATCAATCACCAGCTGAGGCTTCAGCACACCAGCCGGAGGCGCAAGATTGCTCAAGAACAACTTGTTCAAGCTCGGTACATAGACAGGTGCCTCGTGCACGGCTTCCGAGACATTAAAGACTTTGTCGTAAGTCGGACTTGATCCAAGTATCTCCAATGCTCGCTGTTGGTCGAACACGAGGAAGTTGGCTCTGCCAACGAGACTGAAAGAAGTGTCGTTCGGGACGTGTGTCTTCGCAAACGGTATGTCGTTTGTCCCTTCGCTCGGCTTTCGATAAAAGTGATAGGGCATCACGGAGGCGTAACGGTTCACGCAGACGACATTGGAGCTGGAAGGTCCGCACGACTGTGCCAGTGGTGGATTAACTCCAGGTGGTAAGTTTTGCGAAACAGCATAATGGAGCAAAGAAGATATGAGGAGTAGACTCTTGAACGCCATGTTGGTATTGATGATATGACCTACGCTGTTCGAGCGGCTGTGGTCGTACCGCGCAACTTTTATACTCAACTTGATCATGACATCAAAACGACCGACGAGTCAATACCCATGTTCAACCCCTCTTCTCGCAAGGCGTTTTCGATGGAGAAATGATGGAGATGAAAAGCCGGTTGTTGTCGGCGGGGTAGAAGCTGGAGTGTGAGATGATCGTTCGCACGCCCTCGTCTCCATGTGCCGGAACGTGGAATTGTTGGTGATCCGTGATCGGACTTGCCTCATGATTGTGACTTCATGCGGAGGGAAACCCGATGCTGGAAGCGGTAATAAGCCTTCCAGAGAGGAAATAAGCTTGGCTGAGCATCGCTATCGCAGTCAAGTCAAGCACGTCAAGCACGTCAAGCACGATCAGGCCGTACTTCCTATCTTGGGAAGAGAGAATCTCGAGATCTTTGTCGACCAGTAGTCTACCTCCAAGCGAGCATCTGACCAAACGTATGCACCGCGTAGCTTGATGAGAAGTTCTCAGAGAAGCGACCAATGTCTACATGCTGACGAGCAGCCGCTCAACATCAGATCGTACGACGGAAGCATTCCAACTTCCTGAGGCCCTTCCCTGTGAGCCTGTGAGCCCAATGAGCCTCGTGCTGCTCTCCCATGTTGCGCTTGCCACCTGCTGTAGCACCTCGGAGGATGCCTGGGACGAGAGACAGATCGGTTGCAAGGATCCTACGTTCTGTATCTCGGTGATCTGATCTGATCTAATCATCGTCCTCGTCGCCACTGAGCATGTCCATGATCTGGAGAATGTTGGTATGGCTGTCGGCTTCCGCTGCAGGTACTACCAATCTGCCTTCATCAGTGTCCTGTTCCTGCCCGTCCTCGAGTCTTGGAGCCAAGCTGACTATGCGAATAGTCTTCGTTGGAAACATTCTGAAGCGATTGGGCTGCTGAGGACCCGCTCCCTGCACCTCAGTCTCTCGACGTCGCCAGCCCAGCGTGGTATACGTTGACATGATACAGTCATCATAGATTGCCATGAAACTGACGGGAACCGCGAGTTGAATCGCTGAGCTTGTAGCAAAAGCATACGACTTTGTCTCGATGGTGTCGATGTTGCCGTCTTCAAGCAACGCCACCACATACACTCGATCCTGGACCTCGAACATAACGCGATTGTTCCGGATGGAGAGCCAGCCGCCCATGTCCCAGTTTGATCCATCAGACTCTTCGCATTCGATGATGGTCGTCAATTTCGCAAACTCGTTTGGATCTTTTAGGCATCGTCGCCAGTCCTGGCAAACCATTACACGGCCACCGCGGGAGATGCCGACAAGGATGGGGCCAGAAAACAATGCAGCACCCCACTCGTCGTCTTCGAGTGTCAGAAACTCTTCGTTTTGGTCTCTGACTAGCGGCCCGCCAATAACGTCGATGGGAGTGAGGCGATTCCGGCTCGGTCGACCAGGCGGAAAGGGCTCAGCTGAGGGTAACGCATCCAGAGCGTTGCCGGTGAATATGATATCGTTGCCCTCCGAGGGCGGGTGGAGGATATGGCAGACGAAAGCGTTTAGCTTCGGATCGATGATTCCCATCTTCGCTCCGGTGTTCTTGTCATAAAGGTGATAGCCCTTCTTGCCCATGCAGAACATTACGACATCCTCGTTCTGGTCGAGGTGACCGACGGCCTCTTGCTCTATGGTAATTGCCGTCCGTAGCTTTGGCGGATCCTCCATGACGTCGTATACAAAGCCCTTACCGTCGATAGACACAACGCATAACGTGTCGTACGACAGTTGAAACCCTCGTGTCTGACAATCGTGCGGTAGAACGGCGACTCGCCGATATTCTCCACGAGATAAGCCTTCAATGCCAGTCTTCCACACTTGCAGAGAGTTTCCCTCGCTGTCAAACACAAGAGTTCCATCCTGGTATTCGAGATGGGCGAATGGCCGCACCTCGTCTCGAGAAAGCCGCCACAGAAGACTGCCGCTGTCCATGCATGTGACGTTCAGTCCTCCTTGCTGGCTTGTTGATACGATGAGTCGACGCTCGAAGTCTGGTCGAAATCGCCACACCGCATCTTCGCCTACTTGTACGATGGATTCGCGAGTCACAGGCTCGCCGGTCTCCCATGCCCGCGCAAGCAAAGTCTGGCGCTTGCAGAGGTCTTTCCAGGACCCGGTCGCATCGAAATATTTCGCGAAACTCTGCTTCTTGCTGAGAAAGGCAAAGTCGTGGCTGTTGGAAGGCCGCTGAATCTTCGACGGCGAGCCGTATATTGCGTCCTGATGGGTAGTGTCGATGAATGAATGCCACGACCGGTTGAGGCGGGTGAGGCTCGCAACGGTCGACACAGGAGAGACATCCAGTATGCGAAGCACAATCTCCGCTGGCAATTCTTTCAGAGGATCCATTTGATTCGAATAGAGATGGTCGGGATGGTATCCGGAGATGTTGTGGTCGAGTTAATGTACTTGCAAATGAGGCTCAAAACCAGAAAGGTGTGGGATCATTTTTGTGGGGCTTCAAGGAGCCTCTCCAAGAGATCACTCACACCCAAGACACACTTCCACGACAACATACATGTACTTGCGTCGGCTGCTGCTACGGATACAATGACACCTACATACCAGTTTCTAGGGCGGCTGGTATCGCACACCATCGACATACCCTTGCGGCCTTAGCCTGCTGCCGCCTTCTCGCAGTCCTCCCAATGCCGCTTCCACTCTCCAAACGCCACGGTCGGCCTGCCATCTACAATGAACTCGATGCGGTCTCCAACGACGCTGCCCGGGTCCACGAGCCGTAGGTGCTCTCTTGCTTCGCTGAACAATATCCGTCTCTCATCAGCCAGGACGACGTTCTCGTAGTACCGTCCAGCAAAGCCAGGCTCCCCTTCAAACACCATCTCCGCCGCGGCATCATATTCCTGGAGATTTACGTCTGGGTGTTTCTGAGCTACCTCCGACGAGAACCAGCGAGGGTTGTGGACCTGTTCTGTTGTCAGCCATGCTCACCATAGGTCTCATGTCGGGGATGCATACCTGTGCGTAATACGACACACAATTCGCCATGCACCACGGCAGCACCAGATGGCCATGCCTTTTGTAGTTCTCTTGGAAGCTCTCGACATCCGTGCCGGCACGTCGCTTGAGAAGCGCCTGGTTCACTGGTCGCATCGCGTAAGCTTTTCGAGGATTTACGCCGGCGATGGATGGCGACACAGGACTGCTCTATTTTGCCTGCTCCGGACTGGTTGTCTTGCTCGATCGCTTCACAGCAAAACTGGAAGGAGAAGCTTTTATATGACACTTCCGTCTCATTAATCCAATGTTTGCCAAGCATCGACTGGTGACCACATCCGGTAGCTGGTGAGCTGACAAAGCCCACCAGTTCCAGTTATTTGCAACATGAAGATGCAATCTGTCGTTCCGGGAACCCATGAATACGGATTTCAGGACGTCATGCAATGATAGCGGAGCCGACTCCTGCCCCAGATGGACCGCCCTTGACGTCGCCACAAAATGCATGAAGTGAGCTCGGGGAATTTGCTTTCCTCACACTCTCACCTCACAGTTAACAAATCGACGATGTTCGCGATGAGCACCTCGCAGACCGTAGAAACCTCCTGGACTCTGGATCAAGCTCGCCATCCATAGAGGAACGTCTGGGGTTCATGTGCGTCCAGGCAGCTCGCCTCTCCTGTATGCAACACCCACGACGATGTTGAGACATTCAGGACATTCAGTGTCGAGTCAAGGTACGAGGACGGCCTGCCCACCCACCTCCGCATCCTCTCTCTTGCAACTCCAAACTCCTACATCAATCATGGAACGGCTGCTCCGCTGCACATGGAACGTTGGCAACGGTCACTACAGGAGCAGGAGTGTTCCATTTTGGCTATTAGAGGTTCTGGGAATGGCTGCTGGGCATCAGCCCTGGTGTTGGCCTGGAGAATACAGTCCCCAACCTGCTTCCCAGTGACACTCGTCGCTGTGAATACATTCACCACGCTGCCATCATGATCAGCACATGAAGCTGAAATGCCATTACAGCGAGCAATGCAGACTGTGGACCCAGCAAACGACTGCGCCTGACGAATTCGGGCCCCATTTTCATCACATCACGACATGTGAATTAATACATTTCGTAGGTATTTAAATTTCTCAACAGGTGAACTGCTGCGATTCCTTTAAGCTGAGGGTATTTTCAGTTGACTATCTGCTTCCTTCCCACATCACCTACAGACTTCTCCCCCAGCTCACGACGCTCGGCAGCCATGCCCCTGGAAAATTGGTCTTCGCGTCTGGGCGACGGCTACCCTCGCTACGAAAACGACCGCTACATGCGCACCCCCTACGAAGAGCACACGCTTCGCGACCTCGATCGCGCCAACGATCCGTATGCCAGCCCACCCCGTCGAACCCGTGACGACTCGCCAGAAGACCGTCGCCGCTTCCGCGAAGAACAGCGTGACCTCCGTCCCCCACCGCCACCAGTCTTAGCCGTCACCCTACCCACCGAAGAGCAGCGCCGCTCGAACACTCCAGACCAGCGCCGTGGACCGTACGCAGGCTATCGCCGAGGATCTGAGACGCCACCACCAGGTCCTCGTGCTTCTAGGTACAGGGTGCCCGGCTACGAGGAGGTGGCGAGGGATGTACCGCTACCACGTAAGTGATCTTTGGCCTGCACACCTGGGATTTATTAACAACACAAGCAGGCCCCAACTCGCGCGAGCGTCTCCGCTACGAGCCACCAGGGCCCTCCGCCGACCCCTTCAATCCCAACTACGGTGTCGCTGATCGTCCATACGTAAGCTCAAGGATACAAGCCATCTCTGAGACACCGCGTGCTGTCGTTGCAAAACATGCGCTGATTACAAACTTTTGTCTTTGCAGGGAGGCGGTCCACCACCACGCAACCCTTACGGCCCAGGTGGGAGAATCTATGACAGGAGCCGCGACAACTCTCCGCCCCGCCGCTCCCGCTCCCGTGATCGGAACGACGTTGTAGATCCGGAGCCGAATCGTGCCCATCACTACCAGGCGCGTGTTGGGGAGGAATGGGGTCTGGGTGAGCGCGAAGCCCATCGTGTTCGCCGCCGTCATGAGGACCGCATGCGTCGTGAGCACTCTTGTCGCCGTCGTAGGTAGGTCACGGTGGATAGGAAGCGGAGAGCGAGTGGTGGGAGATGCATGAATGTGGGAGACTGTTTGCCCCTGAGACACCTGCCTGTTCCGTTGTGAGAAGTCCATGACTGCAGCGAGCTGGATGGTCCATCGATAGACGGTGGTTGTTACGGCCTGTTTCCGACTTGAGGAAGGATCACTAGATTAGCAAGACACTGCGAGAATACACTACTCAACAACACCGACCGGTTTCCACTGCTGGCCTATGAAGTCGAGCTACGTTCCTGAAAAGACGAGCTCTGCCTTCGGTTTAGTCTAGAACCTGCGCCCTACAGTGTTATGTACAATCCATGTGGTCCTTCCACAGCGTTTGTCCCCGCTCACCAGCGTCATCCGGCTGGAGACAGACCGTATGCGGATCTCGATGCACCTCTGTTGTATCTTGCCTACTCTTTCTGGAAGTTGCAAGCGTTATTACTGCTGATCGCTCTTGATCGTTCTGCCTGTCTCCAAGCATTTAGATGTGAAGTGCTTCCAAAGCAGAGACCCCCGTTCCCATTAACTACATTGTACCAACCAAAGCCTCACCTTAGGCTTGACACTCCTTACGTACACAACTTCCATCGTCTACGACACACACATTAGACCAACAGGAGACAATGGCTCCTGTCATCACATGGAACAAGAAGTGACGTTCTCCCTCCCCGTTCGTTAGCAACTACATGTTGCAAGCTAACCACCTCACCACAGCCGCCCTCCCGTAGAACGGAAACTAGCATACCAAAACAAACTCGCCGACGACCCCTCCTGGTCCATTCTCGCCTTCGAGGTCTCCTTTCCACCAGACGGCTCAACACCGCCACACCGTCACGGTGGAGCGAACGTCTTCGCCTACGTTCTCGAAGGCGAAGTCTTGAGTGCAATGAACGATGGCGAAGCCAAAGTTTATCGTCCTGGTGAGAGCTGGTAAGCCACCTTCTCATCCAGCAGCATGTCCTTCATGCTTTAGCAAGGACATTACTGACTTCTGACCAGGTACGAGCAACCAGGCTGCCGACACAGGGTGAGCGACAACAATAGTAGAACAGAGCGAGCCAAGTTCATGGCCACGTTCTTGATCAAGACGGAAGTGCTTGAGAGGGAGGGGCCGGGGATACTGGTACAGGTGGAACCTGAGTATTTGGCGCAGATGGAGAGCTAGAGCATTCTTTCTGGTAGACGGATAGTGGCAGAGTTCAAAAGCTTGCCATACCCATGGCGCCGGGTCGACACCACCAAAAATATCTTTTCAATTTTCATTTCGAGATTACCTCACCTCAAGACCTTTGCCGTCGTTGTGCTCATCAACAGAATGGCCCCGACCATCGTCAGGACACTAGCAGTCGAAACAACCCCAACCATTGTCAGGACACCTGCAGTCGAAAGAACACCAACCATTGTCAGGACGCTCGCTTTCGGAAGGACTCCAGCCATCGTCGGGACGCCCGCAGCCGAAAGGACACCAAGCATCGTTAGGACGCTCGCTGTCGAAAGGACACCAACCATCGTCCGCACACCCGTGTTCGAGAAACCTCCTCAACCCCCCTTCCGCCTGCTCGACCTCCCAGCCGAAGTCCGCACCAGAATTTACGAATACATCGCAACCCAAACCACCGTCACGATAGGCAAAGTCCTGCTCCCCTGCATCCTCTGCGTCTCCAATCCCGTCGGTCGCGAAGCCGCAAAAGCAACCCAGGAGTATCTCCGAGGGAATTGTTGGGAATGGCCAGAAGAGCCGGTCATTATCGAAGCGTGGACTGGGAGGGTGATGAATTTTGAGCAGAGGCGCTTGGCGCGGGAGATGACCCTGGCGCAGCGGAGGAGGGCACGGGGTGCTATCGCGCGTCTCAGTGATTGGCGCTGGCGCTGGTGAAGCAGGATGCCGTGAATGCGCATCTGCAGAGGTCGAGTTTCGCATGGACGATGGTAGGGAGAAGTTTCGCCCAGAGTAGATCGGCCAGTATCGTCGACTGTTGTGGACGGTGGTCGAATGAGTGAAGGCTAAATGTCAAAGGCTGCGAGATTAGGTGAATCGCGATGCGCCATGGAAGCTGAGTGGAATGGACGGTCTTTTGCTACATACGTTGCAGGCTTCTCACGCTGGTTAGCTGGTCATACGTAAGAAATTTGCCCGCCCTTGTTGATGGCTTGAATTTGTGCTTCGAACGCCGGACGCCTCGCTAGAATTCCCATGGGCACATCGAAGGCCAAAATCTTGCCCATCCAACTGGATGTCCATGCTCCGCGCCTGCCTATCGCTTTCCAGCCTTCGGTCTCGGCTTGCACTCGTCTGCTTGCACGGGATGGAGCATGATCTTGTTTGGATACTGCTGCGAGTTGCCACTGTACCCCTTGCTCCAGTCGTAGCTCACAGCGTACGCGAAGATGTTGCCATTTCTCGAGAAGTCCGTCGCGCTAATTGAACCGCCAACCTCTGGATATCCCTTCAATCGGTGCTTCGCGTCCTTGTCCCAGAAATGGAACGTCCCATCAGCTCCAGCGGTCGAGAAGGTGCCGTGCTGAGGATGGAAACTGATGGCATTCACCGAGAACACATTGCTGGTGTTGCGATCGGCGGTGCTTTGTTGCCGGTGGCACTTGAAGCTGAAGTTGTTGGCTTGGTCCTTGTCGTCCACGTATTGGATTGCGCAGCGACCTTCGATACTTCCCACCGCGTAACCTGTGCCGTCGGTGAAGGTGCTCACGACGCGCGTCTGAAATTTGAGAGGCGACTGGATGGCTTTGTAGAAGGTGCCAGGATTCTTGAGATCGATGACTTGGATCCAGCGCTCTGCTGTGCCGACGACAAGCATCTCGTTTCCTCGGACGTCCATCGAGTAGATGCGTTCCTTGCACTCGATGGAAGCGGCTGGTTGTTGCTGACGGAGATCCCAGTACTTGACCATTTTGTCCCATCCACCAGTGATGAGCATAGGGCTGCCATTGACTGTAATGCTTTCAACGCAGCGCACCGGCTGGTCGTGGGCAGCGACTTGCTGTGGTTGCGTCGAGCCGGATGCGATGTCCAGCATTCGAGCAGACTTGTCAGCCCCCGCTCCAAAGACCTTTCCGCCATCCTAGATAAAGTAAATCGTCAGTATCCTGCTTCATATGGCCTTTTCACGTGAGATTGCTCACCTTGCTCCAACAACAGTCCAACACCGGCCCTTCAAACTCCATCATGGCCCTGCCCTGCGTCTGTCCGCTGCCGTCGACCTCCCATATCCGCACTTTCTTGTCCCAGCTACTGGCTGCAAAGTGCTCACTCGTTGGGCTGAAGCTGATACCGGAGATGCTGTCGTCAGGTGGGCTCGCGACGGGTATGTCTTTGCTCAAGTCGCCCTGAGTCGGATTGCCCGGTGCTGCCGACGACTGCTGTTGCCCGCCGAACAGTGACATGTCGGCTGTCGGGGCTCTTCGCTTCGCGCTGGGGATTAGGAGGCTCCTGTTGGACATGTTGGCGCGTGATCATGGATGGTTGGAGCAATACTTACTATATGTCTGTCACTTATATATGGTGCAATGTGAGGTCGTGAGAGTGTCGTGAGAGAGTGTCGTTCGCAGCAGCTTTTACGTGAAGCTCTCTCGAAGGCTTCGACGCGTCGATGCCTTCGAGCTAACTAAGCTTTCGGAAGTAGCCGCACCTTCCTTGTTGAGCGTCTAAGCAGAAAATATCCTGAGCCAGCACTTCTTCTTCTTCCTTCCTCAACTCCCCGACCAAGAATCGCAAAAAGAGCTTACACGCCGACAGCATCATGTCTTTCAAGACTAAATGCTCGTCCGTCACACACCGCTCTTGGGAAAGTCCCCGGACAGCTCACTGCTCACCCAGTGATGCACGCCGAAAGGCGCCGCCATAGAAGCACTACTGCGGCTCATTCTCCGCCAACCTCCATCCACTCCTCGCCGACTTCTCTACCGTTCGCACTCCTGCTCGGATCCTTCGCTCGCTCGGATGCTGCCTGGCTTGAGGACCGGCCTTCGGGCTGCCTTCGCAAGAGGGAGACGAGGATATGAGTCTGCGCCTCTTGCTGGGCTCATCTCGTTGCGGCGTTGATGAAGAGCTGGGAGGAGATGGCTTGTCACGTGGGGAGTCAAGTTGGGCTCCTGGGTTGTGTGTGAGAGCTTACTTCGTCGAGGTCGATAGGTATGCGATTGCTTGCCCTCCGCCTGTCCGCTGAAACTCGCTTTTGCAGACGGGTGCGAGACAGGTAACTCGATGGGGCTTACTTGGTGCGAGAAGTTCACTACTTTTTGGGTCTGCAGGGTGGGCATTGCTCAAGCCTTTTGCTGTGTCGAAGCAGCCAGACTCTTATCGACTTGAGATTGGAGGACGCGAACTTGCACGAACGGGACCAACTCCAGGTGATGACCAAAACAATAGAGTCAAGCACTGATCTCGTCCTTCTCCGCGCGCTGCTTCACTGTGGCCGTGGGTTGGCGGTCGATGATGCTACAAATTGTACGACGGTATCTGATGGACGTTGGTCTCTGTATTCTATGCAGTACTTGAAATATTCTAGCAACCCTATATAATTTCCATCATCTCGTCTTATGCCCTCTCGAAACCTCAACTTTCTCGAAGACGTGGAGTCGGATCTCGTCGATCTCCAGATGATGGCATGACGTGAGCGGGTGGTCACCTTGAGGTGATACATTCAGGCCCGCTCGAACTGCGCATGTAATACGAGGATGGTGCGACGTCCACACGGCTTGATATTTGAAGGTCCCTGCGGGGGTGAGGATGCTCGTGTTCGCGTTCAACTGTCGCTGAATGAATCTGCCGGCTGGCAACATGGGCGCGGAATAGCGAGACACTGTGTGCAATACATATCACAGCTCCTGCTTACGAAGCGCCCTGCTGTGTCTGCTGAGATATCTCATGACCGAGATCGTACTCCCATCAGCTGCGGCAACGTTCGCACCGAGTCGGGTGAGACAGGGCATCCCGAAATGGGGCAAGACCATGGCTAAGCAATGCCGAGCCGCTCAAAATCCAATCTTACTCCTCCTATTTTTGAACCTTGCCATCGATGGCCCAGGGGTACGCTTTCTCAGGCCACCATGGGCTGAGTCTAGCCCGCCATTTCCTAACGAAATGTCGGTGCCTTTGAAGGTGGCATGGGATGCCCCTGACCAACTCACTTTCGCCCTCTCCCAAGGCCCCCCAAAAGGTACAGTAGTCCCCCAGCCACGGTCGAGACGGTAGGACGCTATTGCGATATATCATTCTGCTCGAGGTGACACCCTTTCGCGTGCTGCTCACGTTCCTTTCTTCTCAGCCTCGACAGCATTCGCCATTTCCATTGTCTATCTCTGGCGTGATTACGCCATTCCACTCATTCATCTACCTGTTTTACGTTCGCCATGCTGCGGCTCGAGCTTCTAAGTTTTCTCGTTTCTCTGGGATATGCCCACGTTCTTCGCACACCATCCTTCGACCACACAAGTCTTTTGGAAGCGCGAGCCGATGGCTACGACAGCAACGTAGTGAAGATTGATGCACACGGGGCAGAACATCACCAGGACTTTTACAAATTCTTGACGAGACCAGATATCGATGCTCCGAGATGGAATATACGGAAGCACAACAAGTCGGCGATAGCGCCTGGCTACTGGTTCCTCGGCCCTTACCAAGACCCCATGCAAGATGAGCGCGGTGGAGGATGGGTGGGACCGCATATCTATGACGGGAACGGCGAACTAATATGGAGTGGTGTACCAATGCTGAGTGGATTTGATGTGTTCGATTTCAAGGTCTCACAATACAAGGGCCAGAACATGCTGTCGATGATCTACCGCCACGAGAACGGCATCCTCATCAACTCGCAGTACGGCCTGGAGGAGAAGTTCAACGTCGAGGACGAGCACGCACGCTTGAACATGCACGACTTTAGCTTGACGGACAATGGCACCGCGCTTATGCTCAAGACTTTCACCAAGTCAGCCACGGAGGAGGAGTTGGAAGCTGCGGAGTTGGACTATGAGTGCCGCGTGCATTACTATGGCTTCGAGGAGGTGGATACCGCCACGGGCGAGGTTCTGTTCGATTGGCGATCGGAAGGCATCATTGGTCTTGAGGAGACTGTCTTTGCAAAGCGCCCGAAACGTGCATGCCACCGGGATGGAGGACTGGACTACATCCATGCGAATGCCCTGGACAAATTCCCGGACGGCGACTACCTCTTATCCGCACGCCACTGCAACGCGCTCTACAAGATCTCGGCAAAAGATGGCTCTGTGGTCTGGAAGTTTGGCGGGAAGAACACTAAGAACTCCGATTTCAAGTGGGATGGGCACTTCTCTGGCCAACACCACGCCCGCGTGCGAGGGCAGAACAGCACGCACACACTCGTCTCCTTTCTCGATAACGCTTATGTACCGGCTGGAAAGCCAATCTACAGCAATGAAATGTCGCGCGGCTTCCTCATCGCGCTTCGGACGGATCAGGAGCAGATGACAGCCGAGACTGTAGCACAATTCGATCACCCGCATGGCGAATATGCTCCAGGGAGAGGCAGCTTCCAGGTTCTACCCAACGGCAACACTTTCATGGGCTGGACTTCCTACTCGCTCTTCTCCGAATACGACACCCAAGGCAACTTGATCCTGGAGGCAAGCGTGAGACCTGAACTCAAATCTTACCGAAGCTACAAGTTCCCGTGGGTCGGCCATCCAACTGAGCTGCCCGCGGTGAAGTCAGTTGGCGTGGCTACAAACAAGAACAAGACAGTCACCACCAGCATCCATGTCAGCTGGAACGGCGCCACTGAAGTTACAACCTGGAAAGCGTACCACACCAAAGATGACGGCTCGTCAGAACAGCTCATCGCGTCTTCGCCACGGACGGGCTTCGAGACTGCCTTGACCTACGAAGGCTATCCCAGTTACGTCGTCGTCAAGGCATACAACAGCAAGGGCGAAGAGCTTGGCAAATCAGACGTCGTCAAGAGCATCGCACCGCTCAATACCTACAACGAAGCCGTGCTCAAGGAAGAGCAGTGGCAGCAAGATGCCTCCTCTGCCGAAATCTCCTCTTCCGCCCTTGGCATGCCGGTGAGCGTGGGCAGCTTCAGTATCGCCTTCGCCTTTGGAGTCCTCTGCTGTGCGATCGGTAGCCTGGTCGGCTTCGCATTGTGGAGCGCGAGGTCGACGATGGCTGCTATGGCCAACAAGAAGCCCTGGAAGAAGACCTCGTATGAGAAGATTGGTGACGAGAAGGACGATACGGACGAGACTTTGGTAGGGGAGGAGACGGAGCAGTTGTTTCATAAAAAGAGGTCGTTGGAGGAGAGGGATAGCGACTCGGATGATGGGGAGGTGTAGTTCCAAATTCCATCGTTCTTGCGCAAAGCGAAATACCGTATGGCTTCTCTTCACATCTCTGCTCTCTTCTCACTGCGAATGTAGTCTCACGACTCCTCGTCCGACATCGGTTCAATGAATTCGGACATGGATCCGGAGCAGATTTACATCATCTTTACAGGACCATCAATGCTTCGGTCGAAAGCTTCTTCGTTGACCAGTGTCTTGATGAAGAACTGCTGGAAGGCATACAGCTGGCTCAGGTGGAAACAGTTTCGAGCTAATATACAATGTCTTCTACCGGCAACCATCTGCTCGTCTTCGGAGCATCAGGTGTCTCGTACGAACAAACAACTGCGACAGTCTCGTTTCATGCTGACCTGTTGAACACAGTGGATGGGCCTGCGTGAACGAGGCGCTATCATACCCAACGAAGTCGACTTTCGAAAAAGTAACAGGCCTGACGAATCGTCCACTGTCTCTTGAAGATTCCAATCTACCAAAGGACTCCCGCCTACAACTCGTCTCAGGTGTCGATCTAACAGCCTCCGTCGACAATGTCGTGGCCTCCATGAAGCAGAAGATCTCCGGCATCGACACCGTCACCCACGTCATCTTCACAGCTTATATCGAGAAGCCAGACTACGACAGCCTCCGAACCGTCAACACAAACCTCCTCCAAACCGCCATCGGCGCCGTCGACCAGCTCGCGTCCAAGCTACAATCCGTGGTACTCCAAACAGGTGGCAAAGCCTACGGCGTCGAGTTCAAAGACAAAGTCGACTTCCACCCGCCTCTCAAGGAGAGCTCGTCGCGAATCCCAAAGCCATGGTACGACAACATCTTCTATTACACCCAATACGATACCCTTAAGGACCTCAGCGCCTCCAGACCCTGGACCTTCTCCGAGATCAGGCCAGATGTCATTGTTGGCTTCACTCCGGGCACGAACTTCATGAACTGTGCGCAGGGTCTTGGGTTATGGCTGTCGCTCGCTCGGGAAGTCCAGGGTGCTGGAGCGAAGATCCCGTTCCCTGGTACGAAGGCGAGTTATACCAACAAGCACACCGATACTTTCCAGGATGTTCTTGGTAAGATGGACATCTACGCCGCCGTCAATCACGACAAGTGCGGTAATGGCAACACCTTCAACTGCGCGGACGGCGCTGTGGTGACGTGGGCGGACAAATGGCCGGGCATCTGCTCGTACTTCGGTCTTGAGGGTGCGCCGCCCCGTGAGAGCCCGTATGCGGTGGAGGAATTCGTGAAGAAGCACTCGGATACCTGGCGCCAGATGGAGGAGAAGCATGGGTTGAAGCGAGGCATTTTTGACCATTTCTCATGGGGGTTCCTATATGGGGTGACGGTTGGAAGAGACTTCGACTGCCAGTATGATCTGAGCAAAGCTAGGTCGGTTGGATTCGAGGAGACTGTCGATACGGTGAAGGGGTATACGACTGCTTTTGAGCGGATGCGGCAGGCTAAGATAATTCCTTAGAGGTAGTAGACTATGTGATAGCTCGCCGTGGAGGTACAACAACGAATATGCGAGCCTCACAGTCCTCGTACGGGGAAGCGCTCTTTGATTGCTCCGCCTTTCGCGGATACAACCTTACTCAGGCCTCTGTCAGCATCTGGAGGGACGGAGATTCATTCTGACCTTCCGCGAGCAGCCTTCAGTGTATCGCCTCACGAATACACCACTAGCTCTGCCACTCATTTGACCACCAACTGGGGGCACCGACAAGGCAGGAAACAAAAGCATTTGTTCTGCAGCTACCTGGAACGATCACGATCAGCACTTCCCGTGAAGGCGAGAGTGCAGCGATTGTCGGTCCTTGTTTGTGGTATCTAGCACTGTTGTACTTAGGGAAGAAGTAAGCATTCCCGTCCTGCCACTTCTTCCACCTGGAGGGCATGAGCTTACACGCAAAACGCAGAAATGCTCACACTCTTCCCTCCTGTTAGAAATGCAGTCTATAGCTAAGACAGCCTCACGCTAGACCCCTCACTCGACTCGTCCCAAGCAAATAAGTTCACCTGCTCCCACACGAACAGTCCGGCGACCACAGCAGCTGCGACGGAAAAAGTGATGGCAAGTTGAGCCTGGCCATTCCACCAGTTCTGACCGCCAACTGCGGCCCAAACGAGGGCAAGCATGCCTATGATCATGAACAGGACGCTGATCATGAGGTAGAGCACACCCATTTGCCAGATCCAGACTTGAGCTCGTCTTGGGATCTTCTCGCCGTTTGACTTGAGACTCTTGATGCCGAGGAGGCCGCGGATGCTGGCGTTGGCGTCGGGACGGCATGACATGCGGTGGAGCTGATGGGTAAGAAGTGTGGCTGTCAGCGCGTTACATCCCGAAAGCAAGAGACGTGGTCGTGCTCACTCGAATCGACTGCGATGCCGCCGTCAAGACCGAAGCTAGCGCGAATATTATCCCGCAGAACCAGCAAGAACGAACGACCCAAGGGGTACTGCGTCCGTTCTGAAGCACATCCGGCCAGGAGTTGGTCGAGGTGAGGACGTTGGCAAGAAGACCTCCCTGAGTTGTTCAGCATTGAAGGCACTTGGAAAGCAAGGAACGGGAGCATACCACAACACCAATAAACGATAGTTCTTGTAGCTTATTGTCCTTCCATCTTTGAGTCAGCTCATCCCGTTCCTTATCCTCGTCAGCGTTCAGCAGGCTGTAGATGGGGTCGAATGTCGTCTTGGATTTGAATAATGAACTCATGGTGTCTTTTTGCTAGCGAGACTGGGGGAGGAAAGAAGGACTGAAGTCAAGAAAGATAATGTTTGGTCACACGAGCAGCTACCGAAGTAGTGCTCCCCATCGTCTGGTCATTTGACAACGAGCTTCAAGTGGGAGCGAGCTTGCCGCGGGGGTCTAAACTGCATAAAGCCCATGAGCCGTTCTTCTTGTGGAATCCTCAAAAGGCGTCAATGTGTGCTGAACTGAGACACGGTGCAATAGATTCGACAGGGTCTTGAAGCAGAATGTAGAAGTTTACGTGGTTGGCTGTGCCTGCGCGCAATTGGGGTCTGGTAGAGCAATGCTTGTGCTCGTTGGAACGGGTGTCCCTTTGGGCACGGCTGGATCATCGATCGCGGTGTTGATTTATCGGCTTTCCAAAACATTGAGAAGTCATAACATATCTGGTTGAGCAGATGAAGACTGGAAGAAGAAGAGGTGTTGTCGTTGGTATACCACTCGGTTGATTCCGTCTTGGCAATATGCTCCACTAAAATTTCATGTGAACTTGACTTCAATCCTGCTCAATCACCTTTCAAACAAAGTGTATGGACGCATCGGCGTACTTGCGGAAGCAAGGCTGGCGAGGTGAAGGCCACTCACTCGATCACACCGACCGCGGGATCAAAAGACCGCTGCTCGTCAGCAAAAAGGTCGACGTGCTTGGAGTCGGACTGAACAAGCACACTTCTGTCTCCGATCAGTGGTGGCTGCGCGCTTTCGACCAAGGACTGAAAAATTTGGGCAGTGGTCAAGAGATATCGCTTGCGCAGATTCAGAAGCACGGCGTCTATCGAGGGGGTCTATATGCGAATTTTGTGAAGGGCGAAAAGCTTGAGGGCAGCATTGGGAACAGCCTTCTTCCAACGCCGGACACAACTTCTGAGACAGATACAGAGTCAAGCTCGGAGCAGGAGAGTACGAGCGAAATGGCAGCCTCCTCCATCCCACCGGAGGGTGAGTCTCGTAAGCGAAAAGCTCTCCACGAGCCTGACGAGAAGGCAACGAAAATGGCGAGGGTGCCTGGCAAGAAACGCACACGGGATGAGAATGGGAAGTTGATCAAGGAGCGCCCGAAGGAGGTGCGAGCTCGTCGCAAGCAGGAGAGATCGCAGAAGCTCCGAGAGAAGATGGCAAGCATGCCACCGAAGGAGGTCGACCCAGCGCAGGCCGAGGCGAAACGAATACGTGAGAGTGTTGACCGGCGGGCTGCGACGCTCGTTCGCGAAGCACAGCGTCGAGGTATTATTCCCCAGGGCCCGCAGGCCCCGCACAGAGGTCGTGGGGATCCAGGCATGACAGGAGCGAACGCCACGCCAATGTCCGGCAATCTCGACGCAGACCTGCAAGAAGTGGTCGAACGGGCTGGACTGCAGGACGGGTACAAGCCTCCTAAAAAGGGCGGAGGATCAGAGAAGACGAAGAAACTCGACCGTCTGAAGGTCACCCGCGAGCTCAAGCGGGCAGCGAAAGCGTACATCATGAGTCAAGAGACGCCACAAGCACATGAAGCCCTGGCGGCCCAGAAAGAGCGGGAGAAGGAGAAGAGGAGAGAAAGGAGGCTCAAAGAAGAGCAAAAGAAGGCGGCGGTGGAGCAGGTCGAGGCAGAGAAGAAGGCTGTGAAGGCCGCACGGAAAGCGCGTCACAAGGAAAGGAGGGATGCGAGCAGAGCGGCCCGTGATGCGGTGACGATTGCGGAGTACCAAGAGGCTCTCGCTAATGGCGAAAAGGTCAAGGCTAGGATTGTATTTCAGAACATCCCTCCGAAGAAGCTCGAACGGTACCGAGAGCGAGCGAGCGAGAAGGGCATGGATTTGGAGCAGTACATTCTGAGACGAGAAGAGAAGGCCGCTGCGAAGCGAACGTAGTACTGTGAAGATTAACAATCTGAAAGTTACCAGGCAGCGCCTCAACAGCATCACGTCAACCATCCGGGCCATCAACGACTGCTTCGCGCCAGTCGAGCATTGAGTGAGCGGTCAATGCTGAGCGTCCGGGTATTGCGGAGCTGAGAGAGTGCTTGACTTGAAGATGCATCGTAATCAAGCTTCTCGGCCTTGCAGGGCTACACGACATGTCCGCCCTAGCTCATGGTGGTGGTAACCGTTTTCTCATCACGAGGGAGACGATGTCGGCGGCGGGCTACGTGGGCTGGCCAACCCGATCATCAAGGGATGAACGGTTGGACGGCGCGTAAATCTTGCTCTCCAGACAAATGGCTGGTCTGGACGCTCCGAATGCCGGTGCTCACATTTTGTTGTAAGTATTGTCAGCTACACGAATTGCTGCAACGTCTGTTGACGACTCCGGCTTCTCAGAATACCGCCGGACTTCCTGTAGGGCCAATACGTCTTCGATCGATTAGTGAGCCAGAGCGTGGGCACAGTCAGTCGGTCTCCGTCCACCGGCGGCATCAGGAGGAGACATCAACGACCAGCACGAAAGTGACGAGCATTGAAGAGTAATGATTATCGAGCGTTGTGCTCTATAGGATTAGAACAGCCCAGTCTGTGAGCATGTCTAGAATGCATCAAATGACGAAATCGCCAGTGCCCGATCAACATCCCGCCTTCTGAAGCCTGGTGTGCGTCCTAAGCATACTGCGGACACGATCAGGACTGTGAGAGCAATTAGCAAGCGCCTACTCTGTCGTTGCAGCCATATGACGTACCTTTCACAAGCTTCGAAACGTCAATCAACACGCTCTTCCTTGTCGGACCCGGCGAGGGTGGATGGCTATTCGGCGCCGATATAGCACGAACATTGTCGACACTGAAGCCCTCCCACGCCGCTTGTTCCTCGTTGTAATGCCGAACGGATTCTCCAGGCTGCAGGAAATTCATCCACGACCCGAACTCGGCATCCGAGTAGCCCACGTTCGTCAGCTCGAGGTTCCGGGAGTCGTCCCATTTGCTGAAATCGACGTCTGCTTCATTGATCATGATGTTCACTTGGGAGGTCGTTAACGGTGTCGATTTCCCTGGCACGGCGAACTGTCCTGGCGGTGTTGCTACGTGAGGTTCTGATGGCTCTGATGATGCATCGCTTAGTGTCTTGGGCCATTCGACGATTTGTGCCTCTGCAAAGGACGACGTCGGATCGATGTAGATGCCTTTCTCTTCAAGATATCCCTGCACGTCGTAAGGGTCAAACCATTCGCCCTCGAAACCCACTAGCTCTACGATCATGTCCATGCTGATGTTACCGCGGGCAGTCCTCTCGAGCGTGGTGAGGGTTTGGGGACCGATCCGACCGACGTTGAAAGTCTTCTTCTTGGGCATTAAGTTACCGTATGGGTCGCGGCGGGGGTAGTGGGTTCCCGCACCGCCGACGTGGACGGTTGGCGCTTCCCAGAAGTCTAGATCTTCGTGCGGGCCGCGGGAGAGGATGGCCTTGAGCTGGGCGGTGATCTTTTGTCTGTCTCGGCCTAGGAGGGACAGTCGGAATATTCTCTGGTATTCTGTTGGGCGTCTGCGCGGGTCGAGGAGGAGCTGATATGCGGCTTCGGTACAGGCGCGATGTAGACGTCTCGCAAAGGTGCTCTCCTGGAAACTGTACGTCATGGGCGGACGTGGGGTCATGGTAGGGAATGAGAACTTGTTGGCTCCTGCTTCGAACATGTCGTATATTTCAGGTTGAGGTGGTCCATGCAGTTCCAGAGGAGCACTTTGCTGCATCTGGAGGGCCGCGGCATCAAGCTCGTTGAGGTCGATGGCTTGGCCGGTCTGGTCGTCGGCCTGAGGGTACATGACGT
Organism: Saxophila tyrrhenica; assembly: GCF_035928015.1. Lineage (NCBI taxonomy): Eukaryota > Fungi > Ascomycota > Dothideomycetes > Mycosphaerellales > Extremaceae > Saxophila > Saxophila tyrrhenica. Next base: position 752,592 of record NW_027041738.1, on the reverse strand, counting down.
ACCCCATAGCTACGTCTGTTCTGCCGGGCAAGCTTGAGTTGGCCGCAGCTATGGCAGACTGATCGAGCCAGGACGGGACATTCTGCGGGAGGGGGACTCGGTCACCAGACCGGTCACTGGCCGGCGTGGCTGTCTTCCTAGTTTTGTTGGAAGTCCTTTCGTCGCCAGACACCAGCGTATCGGACAAGTCTGGTTCTCCATTAGCGAGATGCTCCCAATTCCCTTAAACAACTACCCGACGCAACATCTGAAAGCTTCGTGCCTTGGAGAAGGGGTTGACGGACCATGATCACCAGGGTTGCGAGCTTCGCCTACCAGCTGCTCAAACTTCGTAGCCACTTCATTCAGATCGAGCATCTGATCCTGAGTCAAGCTAGATGCGTAGAGACGATCAGAGCAAACGTTGAAGGTGTTGTTCATCACTTCGATAGTCTTCGTTAGCTCTGATACGCGCTTGCGGAGCTCTTCGAGTGTGCTTTCTTTCCGCTGACGATATGCTCGCTGGGCCATGCGTATTTGCGTACGTCTCCGCTATAGGCGTATTAGCCGCTATACTCATCCAACCACAGCGGCGGCTGGTTATCCTGGTAGAGGAGAACACCTACATCAGCAGCAGACTCGTCCTGCTTGTCCACCCTCGGACGGCCTCGCTTCCTGTCGTCGCCATCTCCATCTGGTGAAGTACTTGGCCTGCCGCGCTTCTTGCGAGGCCGTGGTTCCTCCATCGTCATGGTCTGAGAGACTGCTGCAGCCATTTGAAATTCTGAATGGCCTGGACAGACTGTAGCAACAGCTTCTTTGAGAAGCACGGTCAGAGCTCAGATGCCAATGGTGGGGCTCTCGTGGCGTCGAAGGCTGTCTTTGCTGATGTTCTAGACTATCCCGTCTGCGCCGCTGTGGTTGCTTTCTGGGCTTGGGAAGTTCGGACTGCTGAGTCGCACAAGGGACGGTGATCAATGACAGATAGGTGAATAGTCGGCTTTGTCGTCTCTGTCTTGAGGCTCGAGTACAGCCGTCATACATGTACGCTGCCGCTCTTTTGACCGTCGCTTTGTAATAGACGCAGATGGCATGGGCTGGCCAGGAAGGTGGTGCTCGGTCTGTTCAGTAATCACAGAAAGCGGCGGCCCACCAGAAAGTCAGCCCTACAAGCCGTCGTTGAGGGGGTTGAGGGTCCAAGCCCCGTCAGCGCGAAAGCCTTCCTCCGCAAACGCGTGCTGGGTCCGGGAGGAAACCGTTCCATTTGAGGCGAAGTCGTGGTTGTTGTCATGCTCCACCACCTCAAAGTAGAATGCTGGGTCAGCGACCGATGAGGCCTGGACATTCTCTACACCGACTGGCCTCTTCACGAGCTGGTTCACGATGTCGTAAGATCCCGGAGGCTTGTTACGGTCGAGACGCTCCCTGAATATCAGCTCATCAAGAATGCTCATCAAATATGGCATTGGAAGTGATTCATGGTGGGCGACCATCTAGACATCAATTATGGAAGTTGTGAGATGCCAGTGCCAACACAACGCCAGTCTGGACCCGGTCATGCTTTCATCGAGCAGACTCTTGCCTCATCAACGGGACGGAGAAAACCACACGTTGATTGAAATGCAACTGATCGATAATATGCTGCCTTGTGTATGCAAACGGTACAAAGCCATCAGTCTCATGCTGTCGATGTACATGGCAGATATCTAGGCAAGCATTTCTGTTCTCCAGCCCTACGTTTGCCCGCAGATTTCATCCTTCGGTTGCTTCGCGTCACATTGCCCGTCTTCAGTACTTTCTGGGCTTACTACAACAGTTTGAGCCTCTATTTACCTCAGCTAAGAAAATCAAGACGTTGCGGTAGATATGCTTCTCTTCGAGACCTTATCGCGCCGCGGCGAAAAGCCCCCGGCTCTCTGCATGCAGATCACCACAATCCTTATCTCGAACGACACACACGGCGAGAAGCGTGAGAGATAGAGCAGCATTTGGTCACACCACGATCATGCCGTGGGGTGTGCCGTTCAAGAGCACGATGTTCAAAAGCATACGAGATCCTTTCTCCCCGTGGCTTCGTACCAAAATACACCTATACTGACGGCCACGATGTCGACCACGCCACCGTTGAGCAAGGCTACAGGATGTAAGTCAACCATGATCGATACAGCGCAGAGCTCCACTGACCATGCGTGCTATCAGATGGCGTCGTTGTTGGACTGGGATTCCTGTTCGCCTTTGGGATGATGTTGACGACTTTCGTCCTGAGGCGGTATAACAACGAATTACAGACTTCTGAAGTGTTTAGCACCGCAGGGCGCACAGTCAAGTCTGGGCTAGTCTCATCAGCAGTTGTCAGCTCTTGGACTTGGGCTGCGACACTGCTTCAATCGAGCGCAGTGGCATACCGGTATGGAGTTAGCGGCCCGTTTTGGTACGCTTCCGGGGCGACGGTGCAGGTCATCCTCTTCGCAAGGTGAGTTGAACCCCAGCATCTTCGCATTCGAATTTAGACTTGTGTGCTATCTTTTGACAGCCTCGCCATTGAGCTGAAGCGGAAGGCTCCGAACGCTCACACGTTCCTGGAAGTCATCAGAGCACGTTATGGAGCAGCCACGCATGGTAAGCTTTAACGATATGCGCCAAATCTGATCCGTCTAATGACAGATTCCTAGGTGTATACATCACGTTCGGGCTGATGACCAACATCCTGGTAACGGCCATGCTTCTGACCGGAGGTGCTGCAGTCGTTGAATCGCTCACGGGAGTCCCAACGGCGGCAGGCTGCTTTCTGTTGCCCATCGGAGTTGTGCTTTACACGATGTTCGGTGGTATCAAAGCCACGTTCCTGACAGACTACGTGCATACCGTGATGATCCTCGTCATCATCTTCATCTTCGCTTTCACAGCATATGCCGTGGGTAACGAGCTAGGAAGTCCGGGTGTTGTCTACGATAAGCTTGTTGCTGCTGCTGAACGCCATCCCGTTCCTGGCAATGCGGAGGGCTCATACTTGACCATGCGGTCTCAGGAAGGAGCCATCTTCTTTGTCATCAACTTAGTTGGTTCGTTCGATAACCCTACGAACGACTCTGATGGATGACGCTCAAGCTGACTGTCCGACAGGCAACTTCGGCACCGTATTCATGGACAATGGATACTACAACAAGGCCATCGCAGCAAGCCCAGTCCATGCGTTGCCGGGCTACATCGCCGGCGGCCTCTCGTGGTTTGCCATACCATGGCTATGCGCTACGACAATGGGTCTTTCGGCTTTGGCGCTTGAGAATAGCCCAGTGTTTCCGACTTACCCAGACCGCATGGCGCCTGCAGGTAAGTGACCATAGCTTAGAAGGTGCCTCTCTTGGTCCGATCCGAGACAGTGCTGACCATCCCACCCTGTGATTATGCAGACGTGACCGCAGGCCTCGTACTTCCTGATGCCGCGGTAGCTCTGCTAGGCAAAGGGGGAGCTGCTGCCACATTACTACTTATCTTTATGGCGGTTACATCTGCAATGTCCGCCGAACTCATTGCCGTGAGCTCAATCTGGACATATGACATCTACCAGACTTACATCAATCCGACAGCAAGCGGCAAGAGGCTCATCTACATGTCTCACACCTCATGCGTTGTTTATGCCATAATTATGGCGTCCTTCAGCACTGGGCTCTACTATGCCGGAATCAGCATGGGATATCTGTACCTGATGATGGGCGTGATCATTTCCGGAGCGGTGCTGCCAGCTTCATTGACGCTGCTCTGGGACCGACAGTCTTGGGCAGCTGCGACGTTCAGTCCGCCGTTGGCCCTGATGTGTTCTCTGACTGCTTGGCTCGTCACCGCGAAGAAGGAAGGTGGAAGCCTCTCTGTGGACAGCACTGGTGCCAAGTAAGTCTTTGTCGATGAACGAATGGCTTTCCCGCACAGTGACGTTGACGAGACTGTAGCAACCCAATGCTTGCTGGCAACGTGGTCTCCCTGCTGACACCACTAATCTTCATCCCAATCCTGTCATTCGCTCTGCGCTCACCCAAGTACGACTGGAAGAGCATGGCCGCCATCCGCCGCGCCGACGACGAAGACCTCGCCAATGCTGCAAACATGGACCTCGAGCAAGTGCCGGGAGAGAACGGCCGCACGGACGATGTTGAAATGATGGAGCAGCAGAAGCTGCGCCGTGCATCGAAGATCGCTAGGACGCTCACGGTGGTGCTTACGCTGGCTTTCCTCATCCTCTGGCCGATGCCCATGTACGGGTCTGGCTACATCTTCAGCAAGTCGTTCTTCACCGGATGGGTGTCCGTGGGGATACTCTGGCTGTTCTGCTCTTCTTTCTGCGTGGGACTGTACCCACTCTGGGAAGGAAGACATACGAGCTCCAGGACTCTCAAGGCCATTTTCAAGGACATTACCGGTCGAGGAAAGCCCGTCACTCACGGCAGAGCTACGATGGCGGAGACTGCTGAGGTGGAGGAGAAGAAGGATCAGAAGGGGGTTGAGACGCCGCCAGAGAAGAGCGTCGAATAGTGGAGGAGTTGTTTGTGTGAGGTCAGTATAGAATCGAAAACGAGAAGCGTTAGATATAAGCTGGGGAGGCGGTCGTCTAGACATACGGAGGTATAAACCCATTTACCGCTAGAGTATACATTTACTCTGCTTTGCGGTACTGTGCAAGTCAGCGCCATTCTCGTGGCTGATATCGTAGCTCAGTTCGGTCTTCAACCTTGCGGATCGGGAGCATTAGGGAAAAGACAAGGGAGAGACGTACATATATCTACCTAAGCTGCCAATGACGTCGAGCGTCCCACGTGAAACTCTCTCGAAACACGAAGCTTTGAGAACTCGTTGTTGAGATCACGTATTGCTGCTACCTCACTCCCTGACAAAACACACACACTCCAATTGCACTCCTTCATCCTTCATTTCTTGCCACGTCCTTATCACCACACAACCACAAGCACCTGCCCACCATGGCCGAAGCAATCAAAGGCACCATGAACAGCATGCTGTCAGCCCTCAACCTGGGCGGCAAGAAAGAGTCAGAGGATGCAGTGCCTCCACCATCTGACGAAGAGTACAAAGAGCTGAAGGAAAAGTTTGAGAAGGCCGGCCAGGAACAGGTTTTCGCATTCTACGACGAGCTCCAGCCCAACGAGAAAGGTGCCCTATACCAGCAGCTCCAAGCAATCGACCCAGAACACATCAACAAGCTTGCCGACACCGCCTTGAACCCTCCCAAGGCCGAGAGCGAGGAGCAGAAGCCCAAGCTAGAGCAACTACCAGACTCGGCGACCACTTCCACCATCGACAGCAAGGAGGACGCATTGAACAAATGGCACGACGATGGGCTGAAGCTGATTTCGGAGAACAAAGTTGGCGTAGTACTTATGGCAGGAGGCCAAGGCACAAGATTGGGCAGCTCAACGCCCAAGGGGTGTTACGACATTGGGCTGCCCAGCAACAAGTCACTCTTCAGACTGCAAGCGGAGCGTATATACCGGCTTCAGCATCTCGCTGAGCGGCATTACGAGAAGGAGGATGTGGCTGTGCCGTGGTACATCATGACCTCTGGGCCGACGAGGAAGCCCACAGAGCAGTTCTTCGAGGAGAACAAGTATTTTGGATTGAACCGCAACAACGTCTTGTTCTTCGAGCAGGGTACTCTGCCGTGCATTGACATGAATGGGAAGATACTGCTTGATAGCAAGGGCAAGGTTGCCGTGGCGCCGGACGGGAATGGAGGGCTGTACAATGCGTTGATTGAAGGTGGCATTGTTGCGGACATGCAGAAGCGTGGCATCCAGCACATTCACGCCTATTGCGTGGACAATTGCCTTGTCCGGGTGGCAGATCCTACCTTCATCGGCTTTGCTGCCGAGAAAAACGTCGACATTGCCACCAAAGTGGTGCGGAAGCGAGATGCGAAGGAGTCTGTAGGCCTGATCCTGCAGAAGAACGGCAAGCCAGATGTCGTCGAATACTCGGAGATCGATTCGGACACAGCAGAAGCCAAGGACCCGAAGGACTCGAATCTGCTCAAGTTCCGTGCGGCCAATATCGTCAACCACTACTACTCCTACAGCTTCCTGGAGTCGATCCCGAACTGGTCACACAGGCTACCACACCACGTAGCGAAGAAGAAGATCCCACACGTGGACAGCGAGGGCAAGCAGATCAAGCCTGAGAAGCCGAATGGCATCAAGCTGGAGCAGTTTGTCTTCGACTGCTTCCCGTTCTTGTCGATGGACAAGTTCGCAAGCATGGAAGTAAAGCGGGAGGATGAGTTCTCGCCGCTGAAGAACGCCAAAGGAACTGGCGAGGACGACCCTGACACTTCACGACGGGACATCTTGCAGCAAGGGAAGAGGTTCATTGAGGCGGCTGGAGCGACGGTGACGAGCGAAGATCAGAGTGAGTCGGGGGTGGAAGTGAGTCCGCTGATCAGCTATGGCGGTGAGGGCTTGGAGTTCTTGAATGGGCGCGAGATTCGTGCTCCGGCTGTCATTGAGAAGGAGGAGTAGACTAGCCTTTCGGCTGTGTCATGTGTAGACGATAGATCATGAAGTATGCTGAAAGGATGACACATGTGACCTTGTACTGTTGTACCGACCAACGACCGTGATGGCGAGGTCAAATTGTTTTCTTTCAACAGCCCGAGACTTCTCTCATGATGACTCCAGTGCAATGGCGAGATGCCGCTGTCATGCTCTACGACTGGCACCGCATGCTTTCACGATCGAGAAAGAACGTGCTGCGTTCATGTGCCTTCACCAAATCCATCTGATGTCAGCAGCCGCTGCTGCGGCGGGCGCTCGGAAACAACCCTAAAAAGCGAGGCTTCTTCAACCTTCGTCAAGCCTTTCAAAGCAACTTTCTCAGCTACACAAACATCACTTCTTGTCTTTCCCTTCTTTGCTTTGCTGTCGTCGGTCCGAGGGCAGTAGTTAGGAGGAGCGGAGCTGAGCTGAAGAAGAGCTGAGGGAAGCGGTTTCCAAAGAAGCAGAAGCAGAAGGTGAGTTTGCAGTCCTTCGGAGCCTGCGCGTGTTGCGACAACATCACTGCGACCGCGCCTCTGTCGACAGGGCAATGGACATGTGCTGACGTATCGCAGAAGAGACTCCGGTCTAGAAAAGGTACCTACCCGCCCCCCTCGAGCGTCCGACTTCCCTGCATCGCGCATCGCATCGAAGACCCTGCGAACCCACCACTTGTTGCGCTCCATACTCACGTTTCAAAAGTGTTCAGTATGGCTGATACTGGTGTCCCACAATCAGTCGAGGACGGCGGCAAGATGTCCTCGCTCTCTCGTCGGGCCTGCTACAAGTGCGGCAACGTCGGCCACTATGCCGAGGTCTGCTCCAGCAGCGAGCGTCTGTGCTACAACTGCAAGCAGCCAGGTGCGTACCGCTGAGACGGTGTGACGGGAGCCTGCAGGATACTGACCGCTACTCTAGGTCATGAGAGCAATAACTGCCCTCACCCACGCACGACCGAGAGTATGTCAAACAACTTTAAGAAACCCCCCAACGAAGATGCTGACACTCGATCCAGCGAAGCAGTGTTATCACTGCCAGGGACTCGGACATGTGCAGGCTGACTGCCCGACCCTGCGCTTGAGCGGAGGAACTGGCGGCGGACGCTGCTACTCGTGTGGCCAGATGGGTCACCTTGCTGTATGTGCAGACGTCGCTACGCTGTCGGATTGAATACTGACATGAACAGCGCAATTGCCCGGCCCCAGGCACGGCACCGATCGGACGCGGAGCAGGTGGACCCCCAAGAGGAGGCTATGGCGGCGGGTTCCGTGGAGGGTACGCGGGTAACAACCGCGCTGCGACGTGCTACAAGTGCGGCGGACCCAACCACTTTGCTCGCGACTGCCAGGCTCAAGCCATGAAGTGCTACGCCTGCGGCAAGCTCGGACACATCAGCAGGGACTGCACTTCACCCAATGGCGGCCCTCTGAACCAAGCAGGCAAGACATGCTATCGATGCGGCGAGGCCGGCCACATCAGCCGTGAGTGCCCACAAGCCCAAGTCGACGGCGCCGTGAACGGCGAGATGGCGGCTGGCGTCCCACCGGAAGTGGTGGCCGACCCATCGCTCGCACCGTCGGCGATTGCGGCTTAAGCCGGCCAAGCACACGAACGGCGCTCTACCTGGCCACGGAGCTGCCATGGCTCGGAAAACAGGCCTCTGGACATTGTGTTGTTCGGATCTCCCAGCATTTGTCATTCTTTCTTAATCCCAGCGTTGCGACGACCCTTACGACCACAACGAAGAAAAGTTTATCCCATTTCTTGACGACCCTTATCACGACCGACCAGCAATACCTGGACCTTGGCGGAAACGGAGCACGGATCCTTGCGCACTTAACCCAAGACTTCTGTGGATGATATCGAGTCTTGGGGCAAGCAAAGTGCGTAGAGCGAGGCAGAGGTAGCGAAGATTGACAAGACGGCGGTGGAGCGGAAGGACAGGAGACGTTGTGTCGAGGAGGAGAGCATCTTCATTTCACCATCTACCTTGCGGTCTGATGCCAGGCACGTTGGCGTCGCGCGAGTTTCATCAGGAGCACAAATACTGCTAAGTCTGGCGTGCCGTAGATACGGCGCTGCTTGACTCGGCAAATCTCACATGTTCACCCCAGTATACCTCCGCTTGATTTTTCGTTTACTGCCTCTTTCATGTAACATGTCGCAATGTCGCGCGAGTGGCTTGAGTAGGTGTGCTGCAGAGGCATGGTCGTCTTCACTGAAGCTTGGCTTTGAGGTTTAGGAGGCTTGATGGGCTGATGACTGCCCCAAGGTCTGTACGTCCTCCTTTTCCACGCTGCGATTGAGACCGCAAAGCTACTTTAGAGTGCAGATGGAAACAGAATGGAGTTGCGCAAGGTTGACAGGTGGGCCTGCGCGAGTGGGCAAGGAGGTGAGGTTGACTTAAACTCAACCGCATTGGGAACAACAACATCGAACATCGAAGGCAAGAGCGATATGAGCTCCTTCCTCAGGTCGACGCGTTGGGAGCCTGGGACACCGCATGCTCTACCGCCGCCATGCTCACCACCTTCGTTTCGTTGCCATCCTTCCTTTCACTGCAACTATACCATCGCCTCACCCCTCGCCTTCCATCTGTATCAGTCGTCCTAGCACCCTTCAGAAGTACACTCGCACCGCCCTTCACAGCTCTTCTAGCATCCATCGCATCCCCTCCCGCACGCGCAGCATCCAACATGCCTGCCTCAATCGCCAGCGACGATGATGCAGAGGTGAGACGAGGACGCTCGCTTCAACAGCGTCTGTGACTCGGCTCACCACCCAAATAGATCGAGACCAGCTTCGTCGACATTGACCAGCTGCAAGACCACGGTACGCAAAGGCTCCTTGCTCCCTGTGCCCGACAAGAGGTGGCTGACAGACATCACTATCAGGCGTCTCCCAAGCGGACATACTCAAGCTCAAAGGCAACAGCCTCCACACCGTGGGCGTGAGTTCAGTCGATCCCTGCGAGAAGGCGAGATATGCTGACGTTGCTCATCATAGTCTGTGAAGAATGCCACCGTGAAATCGCTGCTCAAGATAAGGGGGTTTAGCGAAGTGAAGGTATTCTAGCCACGTCCTACTACCATGTCCGAGAAATTCGCTAACCCTTATTTGCAGGTAGAGAAGATCAAGGAGGCAGTCAAGAAGTGCCTCGTACGTCAAACCCTCTTCTCCAGCTTCGAAACTGCTAATAAGGTACTGTCCAGCCCAACAAAGGTTCCTGGAGGACGGCTACCGAGGTGCTCCAGATGCGCAAGCACTGCTTTCGTCTCTCCACCGGCAGCAAGTCTTGGGACGCCATCCTGAACGGCGGCTTCCAGTCGATGAGCATTAGTGAGGTATATGGCGAATACCGCTGCGGGAAGACCCAGCTCGCCCACACCTTGTGCGTTGTTGCCCAGCTGCCCAAGGAAGACGGTGGCGGTGGCGGGAAAGTTGCTTACCTTGGTGCGTATCTTCTCCGTCATCGTCGCTGTCGATATACCGTCTAACATCAGATCGCAGACGCCGAAGGCACCTTCCGCCCGGAGAGGATTCAGCAAATCGCCGAGAGGTTCGGTCTGGACCCAGAGAAGGCTGTCGACAACATCACCACAGTCCGGGCTGGCAACAGTGAGCTCCAAGACGAACACATCGGCGAGCTCAACGAAAACTTCGCAACAGGAGACTACCGCCTTCTCATCGTCGACAGCATCTGCGCTCTCTTCCGTTCCGACTACAACGGACGTGCAGAATTGGCCGAACGCCAGAACAAGCTGGGCTCTCATCTCCGGAAGCTCTGCCAGCTGGCTGAAGAGTTCAACGTCGTCGTGTTTATGACGAACCAAGTCCAGTCCGATCCCGGAGCAAGCGCCCTGTTCGCCGGTGCAGACGGAAGAAAGGCCATCGGTGGGCACGTCCTTGCTCACGCCTCGACCACCCGAATTCTCTTGAGGAAAGGCCGTGGTGAGGAGCGCGTGGCCAAGATCATGGACTCGCCAGGTAAGTCTCCATCGCCAGCTGTACCTCTGATGAACCTGCTGACCTCACTCCTTCTAGACTGCCCTGAGAAGGAGGCCTCCTACATCATCACCACTGGTGGCATCAACGACCCCGACAAGGCTTGAGCGAGGAGGCATGATCTTGATTGAATTTAATGAGTGAGGGTGTTTTGCTGGGACTTATCCGCATGTCTGCCATTTAGCGTTCTGCTTTCGCTGGAGAGGTTGTTCCACGGTTCGCCATTTATTAGCTCGGAGCCGGGGTGTTGTTTGGGGATCTAGCTGTGATACCGATGGATTGGGATGCGATTTGTTGTCAGTTCATCATCACTGCTGTTCGTAGCTGCTGTGCAAGACTGTTCACCCAATGGACCTGCTCCTACATATTCATGTCGGCATTTTCCAAATCTCGCGTCGTCGTCGCAGGCCCCCATCTACCCTGGAGCACCTTTCACCAAAGCACACGCCGCCAACCACTCCCGCCGCACGCGGCGGACACCTGACAAAGCAGAACAACCCGGCAGTGAGGTTGATTGGGCGGCCACGTGGCGGCGGCAGATGCTAGAGAAAGTGGTCCAACCGCGCCGAGTTTCCGGAGAAGCCGTAGAAATCTGTCTCATGCTGCGACGGCTCCAACGAGCTGGTCTGCAGTAGTTGGTTGATCGACCAGTGCTGTCCAGGCCTGATTTGTGCTCTGACAGCTCACGAGGCAGTTCATTGTCGAGGCGACGGGTTTGATTGACCGTCCATTTCTCCAACCTGATCTCAAGTCCTCGTGCAGTACTCGCAGGAGCACGTCCAAATGATTCAAATCAAACCAAAAATCCACTCGGTAAGTGGAGACGAATGATCTACGTTTACTATTAGAATTTATTTGGCGCGGGAGAATGCTTTCGGCAAGCACCAGCTGATCGTTTCCCTGCTGTCGTTGGATGCTGCACCAGCACTTGTGAGGATCCCGGGCGGATCGTCATGATGGTTGGGTGATTGTCATTTGTGCTGTATTTTCCTGCCAGCCTCGCCAGCCTCCTGGAGCGGGAAGTTGTGTGGCGAGGACGCGCTGGCAGCGGCGAAGCAGAGCAATGTAGGCGAATGAATGCAGTCAGGTGGTGGGTGACGTGGTTGAGTTGTGGCGAGCTGGAGATATCAACAATTGATCTGACGGGGCAATGAATAATGTCGTCGGCGTACCGTGCTTGGGCAATACAGATCTATGAGTAGGGTTAATCCGTTATACCGAGTATGTAGACAAGCGGTCTGCTGTTGCAAGTCTGCTGATAGGTGGTGGGCCCCCGGAGAAAGTAGGGGATGGCTATGATAGCTGGAGAAGCTGAGCTTTCGTGAAGCACTTGCCGGACGAGAGTCCGCCGTTGCGTAGTAGTAATTGGCCTTTGCGCTCGTCCGTCGGTCTCATCAGTCGCTGGCAGCGGTCAATGTAAGCCGAGAACAAGCGTTGTTCGTTGGAGATTACAAGGAAAATTGTGCAGTTACATTCCCATTCAACGTTTTCGCCTCCAAATGCAACACGCAAGCAACAACAACAACACCACCAGAGCTGTGCCGACATCAACGGACCCTGCGGCTCTCCTTTGGGACAAGAGGGGGCAGAGTAGCATAGCGCTAAGCGAGCAGATCTCAGCGTTGGCGACGTCAGAAGCGAACCCTGCGTCGAGCGGAGCCAGTGGGACCCCTGCCGCGAGCACTCGTTATACCCACTAGCCAAGGTCCCGTGCTCTGCGAGTCCCCACGAACAAGCAACCACTGGCTTTTGTGCCACCACACCCTCCTGTTCTTGTATCTTAATGCCCATTTCTGACGGCTTCACGGTGGCGCTGGGTTGTTGAACGTTTCGATTCTACATTGGGTGCTGGTTCTTATCCCTCCGACACCGACATCTCCTCAACAACACCACCATAAAACCAACCGATGATTCCGAGGAGAGCAGCCGGCCGATAACCCGGAGCACCCAAGAGGCTCGGCAGAATTACTTGCAAACAAAACAACACTCGATTATGCCCTCCGAAGCAATCCCCTCCATCGGCGACGCCCAATACTATCCCTCGCAACCCTCACCTTCGCGGACGCCCTCCCACGACTCCAGCACCGTGTCGAGCGAGGATGATAGCGCGCGTCCGCCCAGCAGCAGATTATCCCGGCCGAAACTAGGGAGCAGGAAGAGCAGCGGCACGATGATTGTGTCGCGCGAAGGGTCCACGACGGTCGTCGACGACGATTTGGAAGAGGGTGATGTCCGGACGATGTCGCCGAGGAGGAATAGTGCGGAGGTTGATAAGTTGGGTGAGGACGCGAGGAGGGATTTGATTGAGCAGGCGAAGACGCTGCAGGCGAGTTTGCAGGCGATTGTTGATCGAGTTGAGTCGGTGAAGACCGAGCATGAGAAGCTTTCGTCTGGCAACCAGTTCCTTCAGTCGTGAGTACTGAAAGACTGTAATGATTCTTGCAGAATGACTAACATGGTGCAGATACATCGGCGAACTCATGCAGACTTCGAAAATAACATCGACGGGTCCCTCGAAGAAGGGCAAGGGTCGGAGTGGGAAGTGAATATTGATTTTAGCATGGCGTCGCGTTCGTCCTGGCGTTGGTTATCATGGGCGCATAATGGCATGGAACGGGATGGAGATGGAGATGGAGCATTCGGGCAACCGTGGACAAGAGGTTGCTTCAGCATGTATGATACACCACTGATCAGTGAGTGGCTGTCGCTGCAGCGACAACGGCGAGAGCATTGTTGCCGCCGCGAAACAAAGTTAAAGCTTCATGTCTCTGTCGACCTCCTATGCATCCAGTGATCTACAACGACTTGCCGTGCTGGATTTGCTGCTAGCAAGATGTCGAGCTGATGGGTGGAAGGGTTCTCCGAGAAGCAAACCGGCATCACGCAGCGCTGTCTGGCTTTCTGGCTTTCTGAGCTGGATGATACGCTCGAGACACCTGGTCGTCCAACTGGTGTATAGCACGTTCTCCGCGACACTACCTCCGTGTGAAGTCCCGAGGGCCACTCTGTGATGCTTGCAGATTGTTCTCAAGCTGGAGAATGTCGTCGACCTTCCTACCATTCACTTGAGAGTGTCCTATACTGGATGAAAGCTCATGCGCCACTGCAGTTTAGTTGCTTTTAGGTTAGCATGTATAGAACTTGTCACGCGGCTCACGAGGTGGACAGATCAGAGTGCACTTCGATGAGAGGATCTGCTGGACGAACAAAGAGAGCATGAATGTTTGTACAATCGCTAGCAATGGAAACCCGCTCCCTCACTAATGCCCAACACCACCCGCAACCCAAGGATTCCACTCCGGATCCCCAGGCTGCGGAAAGAATCCACCATCTGCCTGCTGCCCCGGCGCAGGCGGTTGTTGCTGCTGCTGGTCCTGCCCCTGCACCTGGCCCTGCGCGCCTTGCTCCCCTTCCACCCCCTGCCTTCGCCTCTGCTCCGCCGCCCTCTGCTGTTGCTGCCGATAATACACCAACCACGCCAGCGCCGCGACACAACCACCTATCAGCAGCGCATCGAGCACACTGTCGTCGATGTCCTCGTCCCAGTATTCGTCCCCACCAGGCATGGGATCATTGTGCACGTCCCAATCATCGGCTTCCGGGTATTCTTGTTGGTAGTAGGCTGCATCCGCTTCGAGGAAATCTTGCAACCATTCGGCGAAACTGCGCCGTTTCTTCACCGGCTCGTCTTCGTCGATGCCCTTGATGCCGCCGTGCGTGATGCCGTTCCACCAGCTGCGCCAGCGGAGTTTCCAGAGGCTGAGTTGGACGGGCAGGTAGGCTTCCTTGTTCGTTTCGAGGGCGTGGTCATAGTAGCGCTTCGCGAGGTGGAAGTCCTGTTCGATGCCGACGCCATTCTCGTGCATCCAGCCGAGGTTCCACATTGCTTGTGCTGACTGCATGCTCTCGACTGCGGCTTGATAACATGCGGCTGCGTTTTCGGGTGAGATGGCGGTGCCGAGGCCTTGGAGGTAGTAGTCGCCCATTTTGACTAGGCTGTCGATGTTGCTCTGCTTCGCTGAGCGGGTCCAGTAGAGTAGGGCAACGGCAGCGTCACCCACAACGGACTTGGCGCTCTGCTGGAGCGATGTGAGCCAGGCGATAGGCGACCAGCGTGGCTTGGAGTGGTCGAGCAGCCATGCGACGTTGGCTTGAGCATTCTCAGATCCCTGCTCGGCCGCCATGAGGTACCGGAGGATGGCCTTCTGATTGTCGCCCTCCTCAAAAGCTTCGTTGGCCTCGTTCAGTGAGCCCCATGTGGGTTCGGCTTTTTCAGCAACGATCTTGTAGTACAGCGCAGCGATGGGGCAGGACCGGTCGCGACCAATGGCTTTGTTGTTCATCTCGGCAAGGTAGTAGTAGGCCTCGATATGGCTGTTGCGAGCCGCGTGCTCAAAATACTGTGTTGCAATCCGTGTGTCGCCCTGATCGAGGAAGAGTATGCCAAGATTCGTTTGAGCGACTGCAAGATCCTGATCCGCCGCCGCCGAAAGAAATTCGGCAGCCTTCGCCACGTCCTGAGGTACGCCGAGGCCGTGCAGATGCATAATACCAAGACTGTACTGGGACAGAGCATCGCCGTTGCTGAGAGCGCGAGTGAACCAGATGCGAGCCTTGCTGAAGCTTTGCTCCATACCTTCTCCTCGCAAGAACATTCTGCCCAGGTAGCCGGCTGCCTTGGTGGCGAGCTTCTCCGTGCTTAGTGGAACGTCTTTTAGGACTTTGCCATTCTCAGCCCAGTATAGGCGTGCAAGCGACTTAAAGTACTTCTTCGCAAGCTTCAAATCCCGCTTCAAGCCCCTCGAGCCATCGTAGTGCAGCCGCGCCAGTGCAAATGTCGCCTTGAGGTCACCTTTCGATGACTGCATATACCAGTACTCAAGAACGTCCTCGATACTGGCGTAGGCATCGCTCGTTGGCCCGCCCTGTTTTGCGTGCACACCAGCCGAGCTCACACTTGCGCCCTCGCCATACACTCCTCCATCTTCGTCGACAAGTCTGTAAGCATCTCGCACCAGAACATGGCCACCTGGCGGCCCAGATCGATAGAAGTCAACCGCTTTGTCCGCAACCCTCTTGTACCAGTACGCCGCCTCGTCGCAGTTCCTAGGTGTGGCAATGCCGGCATGGTACCTGTATGCAAGCGTCATCTCGGAACGAGTATTACCTTGCTCCGCAGCAAAAGTGTGGTAGAGCATGCTCTTTGCCATGTCCACCGGTACCGCTGGGTTCAAGCCAGTGGCGTACATGAACCCAAGCATGTACTGTGCCGTGCTGTTGCCATCCAGGTCCGCCAATTGCTTGTACCTCCTGAACGCCTCCTCGTAGTTCTGCGGGTGCGAGAAGTTGCCGTAAAAGTTCATCTCTGCCAGTAGGAAGATGGCGTTTGGATCGTCCTGCTCCGCTGCCTCCTCCAGCATCTTGACGGCTTTTGACAGCGGTTGGGCAAGCTTGGGCGTTGCCTGCTCAGTCGATGTT
The DNA here is from genome assembly GCF_035928015.1 of Saxophila tyrrhenica. Taxonomy (NCBI): domain Eukaryota; kingdom Fungi; phylum Ascomycota; class Dothideomycetes; order Mycosphaerellales; family Extremaceae; genus Saxophila; species Saxophila tyrrhenica. Next base: position 736,594 of record NW_027041738.1, on the reverse strand, counting down.
GTGAGGAGGTTGGCCTGCTTTGGCGCGTTCATGAACAGCAGGAAGAAGGCCTCCTTGGAATAGTAGAGCGCTGATCCCAAGAAGCCCTTGGGTCGACGAGTGTACCGCACGAGCTTCGATACCGTTGGCGGCTTGACCTTGCGCAGGATGCTTGTAGCCTCCCTGACCTTCTCCGCGATCTCTTCACTACCCTCATCTTTCTTTCTGTCCGCGGTCGTGGATCCCTCCCAGCGTGTCGAGTGCGCCGCCCGTGGGTTGTCTTGGAGGGGCTGCTGGTCGACGACATGTTGCTGTTGTGCTTCTTGTGCGGTGCTTGTGGCGAGGAAGCAGAGGAACGCAACTATTCAACCAGATTAGCTTCCTGGCGTGGTGTGTAACCGTACATGGCTTACCAAGTAGGAGCGGCAGCAGATGCCAGCGGGCGCGCTTCATCGTGGCCTGTGGTCTGTGGTGTTGTTATCCAGAACGAAGGCGTACATTGCAAACACCTTCAACTCATCGCTATCAGTAGTGTCAGACAAGAACGATAGTTAATGCCAGCTGTTTCTTTGTCTTCAACTCATCACATGTTGCTCGCGTGGCACTTCCGAACGCACGGACACTCTGAAGGAAGGCGTCTGTCAGCATTGCATCCTCCACCTTATCATCAACACATCCTCCTGCTCTCGCCAACGATCCTACCAACGACTAATGGCTACGTATTACGGATCTGGAACTGGAAGCATGCCGAACACCCCCAAAATGGCGTGAAGTCAACAGAACGGTACCCCTGGCCATGTTTCCAGCTATCATCAAGAGGTTGATCGGTATCTGCTGTATTGACCAATCCAAGAACCTATAAGAACCAGACCCAACAATGGATCGGCTACCGGAAGAAGTGGTACTCCACATCATCTCTTTCCTGGACATTCTAGACATTGTTAATGTCCAATCGGTATCCCATCGATATCTTCTCCTCGGCCGAGACAATGCTCTTTGGAAGACAGAAACATTCAGCCACTCAAGAGCGGAAGCTCTTCGTCGGCAGAGGCACCTACTCAATGCCCAGGACTCAAGGTTGTCAGAACTTCGCAACGCCTTTTCAGCGCTGCCCGGAGGCGACCTGACTCCACTCGATGTGGCCTTGCTCCGTGGAAGTCCTCAACCTCGAGCGTCGTCCGATCCACAGGCAGAGGCACGTACGCAGCGTCATCGAGCACTGGTGAACTGGGAGCCCGACTATGCTTATGAGGACTTTGACTACTACGAGGAGTATATCCACCGCCATGGACCGATCAGTCTTGGCTGGCTGAAGGACTCAAAGCATGCTCGTTCCGAAACCGGATCGCAGGCAGAGGCAACGGGGCTTGCCACTCTCTCAGAAAGCCAGTCGGAGCGGCCTGCCAAGGTCGTAGCACCTCTGGCCGATGGCAGCATATCCATATGGGACATCGGCCCTAGGTCCGCATACTCGTCTAGTAGCAGGGGCAGGCTTGTAGGTCAGAGTAAGCGGGGGTTGCTGACTGGACGACCGGAGAGCGATATCACGGAAAATCACACCATGATGACGGAGACTGGTGCCGTTGAGAGCGTCGCTGTGGACAGCACCTCGCAAAAAGGCTACTTCGCCGTCCAAAGCCTACTCCAGGAAGTGGACTTGACCACAATGCAGCTGGTGTCTACCAAGCAGTATCCGTTTCCGATTACGGCACTGTCGGAAGCCAATGGCCAGTCCCCGATAACAGTCGGCACGAACAACACTGTTCATCTATATGACCCGCGAGATCCAGCGTTTATAACAACAGAAACTGCAACCAGCGGCGAACTTATCGGAGGCTCAGTGTACTCTCACGCGACCCTTGCTCAGCCTGGTTCTTTGTCTATCCTTCATCATGACAGCACAAGCTCTGATGACAGCTCCATCTGGGTTGCTGGTCGATTCACGTCCCTACTGAACTACGACCGACGTTTCTTTCCTCGTCTCCGAGGCACACTGCATAGTGGAGCACGTATTGCGAGCATGGCCTTTTCGCCCTTCAACGTGGTTGCTCGCGAGCTCGATCTCGTCCGGAATCCAGATGCCTCCATTTCCTCCTTGCTCGAAGCACGTAGTCACCCTGGCCCAACGATACTGGCTGCTGCAGAATACAAAGGCAAGGGCTCCCTGGAACTCCACAATGTATCAAGTGGGTCGTCATACCAGAATCGTCAAACTGCATCTGCATCCAAGCTGCTCTCCGCTGCACCTCATGGTGGGCGTATAGTGTTCAGCGACGGAGACGGGAATTTGAAGTGGGTGGAGAAAGACGGCTTCTCGTACGTCCGAACCTTTAACATCCAGCCACCACCCGATGCAGCAGGGGATGCCAGCGACTACGGCATCTGGTCTTCCACGGCCTCGGAGATGCCCGGTCAAGGCGACATTGTTCAAAAGATACTGCCGCTCAAGGCCGCGGCTTCGACCGCGTCAGACAACCGGGCGGACATCAATCAATCCAACCTTTTGCTCTGGACTGGAGACGGAGCTCTTGGCATGCTTGGTTTTGGCTACAGCGATGCGCTGGGTGTCGACGACGACTGGCATGACGCGGTTGAGGCGCGGGCTCAGACTGTCGAGCAGAGGGCGAAGGAGGACGCGGAGAGGCAGTATGGGATGGCTATGAGAAGAGCACTGGAAAGGAATGCTGACGAGGTGAGGTTTGTGCGCGGACTGGGCATGATGAGGTGATGAGAGACGATCTTTGAATAAACATTCGTCGCCAAATGGCTACCCACAGGTTGCTGGCAGTCAAGGCAGAGAAGTCCGAAGACATGCTGGCGGTTTACACACAAGCGGTCAGCAATGCCGAGTCACGAGCAGCGCAACACTGCTGGATAGCCAGTCTCACGTGCAATTCTATACAGCGCACCGACCAGAGCGAAATTGATTCCTCAAATTGCGTTTCGATGAGTTATGCACCGGTCTGCGGCCGCAGGAAATCAGCACGAAGTTGTTTCGCCAGCTCGCCAAAACTTCAACGCTAAGACCATCAGCCCCAACGGCCTCAGCTCTTCAGAGACACAACGCCTAGGCTTAGCACAAATGCTGATCCTCTGTCGTATACGATCTCGGAAGACCATGTTGCGCTGCGCCGCCCAGCTCGATTTCCATCGTTTCATCACTTTGCCATCACGTCGCTCCCACTGGGATGCCTCGCCAAAATAACACGCCTTGGCCGCTTTCACGTGATCTGCCGCCAACACACAGCGATGGTCTTGGACTAGCACCAGTCGGCTTCGTGAGTTCTTCCTCCATATTCGGGTAGTTGTGCGCTTCAAGGCTTGCGCAAGGATACAAGGGCGCTGCGCTCAGGTAGGTGTACTCCGATACTTAAGTCGAGTCTGCTGGTATGCACATCTTTCTTCACAAACTCAACATTTCCTTGCTACCACATTGGCCCAGTCGCAACCATCCGTCATCCATTCCTCCAGTCCTCTCGATGGCGCTACGCCGGCTGTTGCTGAGCAGTGTCACTCTGCTGTGTGCAGTCACACATGCCCAATTCTTACCAGCAGCCGAAGGCATTACAAAACTCGATGTTCCAGATTCTCCAGGAGTTTCGATCGAGTACAAGGAGACGCACATCTGCGACATGACGGTCAAGGCCTACTCTGGACATGTTCATATGCCGATAGCATACCTCCAGGATATCGAAACCTCGGACCCTTACAACATATCGATGTTCTTCTGGTACTTTGAAGCCCGGGAAAGCCCTCAAACAGCACCGACATCCATATATCTGGCTGGAGGACCTGGGGTGTCATCCATATTCGGTGCTGTCGTTGACGGAGGGCCCTGTTACATTGGCGATGATGCGAACAGCACTGTGTTCAACCCTTACTCTTGGAACGAGAAGGTGAATATGCTGTACGTTGACCAGCCAGTCGGCAGTGGCTTTTCGTACGACAAGCTGGTGGAAAGCACATACAATTTAATCTTCACGGGCAGTGACGATCCGACCGACACAGGCATACAATCGATCGAGTCATGGGGTCATGATCTCCCGCCCGAGAACACCACATTCAAGTACGGCACACTTCCATCGCAGAACATCCAGCATACCGCGAACACGACAGGCGTTGCAGCAGTCACTCTTTGGCACTTTCAACAGGTCTGGTTCAGCTCGTTCCCGGAGTGGAAGACATGCGACAAGAGCGTATCCTACTGGGGCAACTCTTATGGCGGGTTCTGGGTGCCAGCATCGGCGGCATTCACTGCCAAACAAAACAAAAAGATCAAGCGTGGAGAAGTCAATGGCACTGTGTTGGAGGTTTCAACGATAGGCATCACGAACGGCTTCATCGACGCGCTATACCAGGCCAAATTCTACCCAGAGATGGGATACAACAATACCTACGACCTCAAGATGATCAACAAGACGACGTACGAGGAGCTCAAGGAGCTCTACGCGGCGCCAAAGAAAGGCTGCCTCGACCGTATGCTAGCCTGCAGAGCGGCTGCAGCGAAGCACGACCCTCGAGAATTCGCCATCAACCATAGGGTCAACGCAGTCTGCAACAAGGCACAGCAAGCATGTGTGCCGCTATTGGCCAGTCAGGGATCGGAACGCAATCCTTTCGACTTCGGACATCTGCTGCCGGACCCGACACCACCGGTCACAGCGGACGGTTTCTTCAACCGTGAGTGGGTGCAGAAGGAGCTCGGTGTGCCGTTGAATTTCACTTCGGCTTCCAACGTCGTTAGTGCTGCTGTTTTGGGCACGGCGGGCGACATCTTCCAGAGGGCTGGTATGGCGGATGTTGAGTACCTTCTCGACCAGGGCGTGAAGGTCTCGCTCATCTATGGTGATCGTGACATGCGGTGTCCGTGGATTGGTGGTGAGGCGATCAGTTTGGTGGCCAACTGGACGGGTGCCGACGAGTTCCGGGCGGCTGGCTACGAGTACATTCAGACGAATGCTAGCTATCAGGGCGGTGTGTTTCGTCAGCATGGCAATCTGTCCTTCTCGAGGGTGTTCGATGCTGGGCATGAGGGTGAGCTGTCCATGGAACATCCGAATCAAGCGAGCAATGACTGAAAAGATAACTAGTATCCTACTACCAACCCGAGACTGCTCTTCGCATCTTCAACCGCGCCATGTTCAGCACGGACATCGCCACCGGAAAACATTCTACATCTGGCCCATACAACATCTGCAGCACAATCGGACCTTCGAGCAGCTGGCACATCAAGAACGTCCTGCCAGACATACCGCCGGTAAATTGTAACCTCTGGGCCGTGCCGACGAGCTGCACCATGGGACAGCTCTATGCCCTTCAGAATGGTACGGCAGTGATTGATGAAGGCTTCAGGATCTTGCAGCCGGATGGTAGTGATGGTGTTCCGATCCGGTTCAGTTTTGGTTTGTAGACTATGGATATAGCTGGCAATGCGAGATCTGAGCCTGCGATGTCTCAGACCTACCAGGTGTTAGTTCCAAGCGCTGGTTAGTGGCGAATAATTTGGAAGCAAATTGACTGTTCAGAGAAGATAATTCGGCTGCATTCGGAGTAAGTAGTTGATGCTCGGGCTATGGTAGAAGGCCTTTGACCTTGGGCCAGCTTCAACTCCTACTCACTCAAGTCTTGCCAAGGCGGCGAAGAAGATTCAATTTAAAGTGTTCTGCTTCAAGAGCTCGTCTGCGGTTGCTCATCAGTATGAGAACCAACTCTTGATCAACTGCTTCACTTGCGGACGTACCTGCTGTAGAGCAACCCGGCCACCAGGTCGCAGTGACATCCACAGGGACTCCAGGCGGCCGAGGAGCCAAGTTAATCCATGCGCTCTTCCCATCAATGTTGACCTTCGTACTAATGTATCGTATCCGCCGATGCTCAGGGACGTCGTCCGCACAGGTCACGACCAAGCCTGCCTCCTCCACCATAACCCATCTCGCCGCAACAGCTGCAGCCGCAGTGCTCTCCCACACGCCCTCTTGCCTCGGATAAGTATGAAGGATGCTGATAGCTCTCCGCCTGAGTAACGGATCGCGACAGACAGTCGCTGCGGCGTAAACCGGGATGATGTATCCAAAGTCGAAGCTGAATGAGCTTGGCTGTGCTGCCACCTCTGATTGCGCAAGACTCTTAGCGAGTTGCTCGCCATAACGTAGGATCTCCTTCCCATGGTGCAGGAGCCCGTCGTGTTGCTTCTGAGGGCCGTGTCCGTAGGCCTGGATAGCCAGCTGTGCAAATGCATACCAAAGCCGCAAGTTGATTACGGTCAAGGAGCTAGATAGGTCAGACTCGCTGGCGAGCACTTCGAAATGCCAATGCCACTGCTTGATTGTCACGGTACATCTGGTCTTCTCTGCCGAGTATCGAGCAATGGCTTGAACATCGTTGCGCCTGACAGCACGTTCGATGTGGTTCCCAAGGATCATCAGCCAGCGCATGAGGTCAATCATCGAATTCTGCGCCTCGTTGATGTCTTGGAAACACTCTGGCTCAAGCGCTGGCTTCGTGTTGAGGAAGTCTTGAAGACCGTATCGATATGGCGAGGTGCGGTCCGAGAAGCAGGTAGCAGGCAGATCCAAACGAGCGAAAGCACTTTCAATCTCAAGCAAGTCTCTCCGCCTCGATGTGTGTTTCAGTCGCTGTAGGTTGTCCGCGATAATGGCTCTTCCACTGTCCATGTGCGTTGAGGCCGCGCAATATTCACCTCGCACGCTCTCGAAGATGATGAAGATGATGCAGGTAACGAGTACACGGTCGATATCTTCAGAGCCAGCCGATGCGATGAATGCTCTTGCCTCCTTCAGGGCCTTCTGGTGCTGTGTATCCGCATATTGTCGATGCTGGATATGGCTGTTGCCATCAGATGCTAAAGTTCGGACTGAATGCAAAGAGCTCAGCGCTAGGACTGCGTGTTTAACTGCAGGCTCTGTGTGGCACGCTTGCAGAACAATGCGGTCCCAGAAGCGGCAACTGACGATGGCATTTGTGCTTGCTACTGTCCGCTGCCGGAAGAACTGGAAGTATCGCTTCTCCAGGAGACCACTGAAGGCCGGATCCGTCACCAGGCGAGGCAAGGGTCCCACAGGCCTGTAGTCTTCTCCACAAGCGCTGCTCTGTCGCGAACCCAACAGGCTCGCAGTTTGTAAGTCTCGCCTGGAGAATGGAAGTGTGCTGTAGCCATCACAGGTCCGTCCTGTCGATATACACCGTCGGCATGCCGGCTTCTCCTCATCGCACTTCACGCGGCGGATCCTAGAAAGAGTCAATATCAGCTTAAGAAGCCGTGGTAGTTGGGAGAGTCTTACCGGCATGTGATGCAGCCGCTCTTGACTCTTTTGGTACCGCTTGAGACGCTCATCTGTATGCGCTTTCAGCCGGACTGGCACCATTCTGTCGCAGCTCGTTCAAGCAGTGTAAGTGGTGACATGAGAAGGCAGAGTGGAAAATGTATCTCAGCATGGGTCTCACAGCCTTCGCGCGAGCGAGCGAAGTGGCGCAGGCGTTAGTCAGGTTAAATCCACATCCGAGTCAGCTCCAACATGCGTAGGCTGCCGCATAACTTCCACGCAAGTCTGAGTGCAACTATGACAGGACAAAAAATCGTGACCAAGTCGACTTCATCAAAAGAGCTGCCTCCGGCGTTCGTACCGGAAGGGATGAGATCGTTCTATGTTCCACTGTCTGGTCTCGAAATCTCCCGCGCCTTGTCAAGCTGTCGAACAGCCGTTGTTTCTGGATTGCTTTGATGACAGTTACCAGGCTAATAGGAAGCTGAGAGCCCGCTGAGCTATCCGTTCTATCACCTGTTGAAATACAGCACTTCAGTCCCGCGAAGCCTCTCCATCACTTGCTTCTCGCTCATGTGTAAAGCAACACAAATCTCGTCCATGCAGTGCTGGCCGTCCAGATATTTGAGCAATTCAGCGCTGTTCTGTGTTGCAGTTCCACCCTCCACTGCTGGCGTATTTCCATCGTGAGCATTTCCTGAGTCCCTCTCGCCGGCGCTTGGATCAAGAGGTGGTGTTGCCCAACCTGAGGAGAAAGCTGCTTTCCTCCATGCTCGGTTGCGGTCGTCAGCATCCACGTCTAAACCATGTACTGCTTTCGACGGCGAGCCACTCGTCCGTGATCCTCCAACTGATATGGCCTGACTCTCCACGGATAGGGCATATTTGTGGATACGGCGGACGAAACCTTTGATAACCCCAAAGGTGATGAAGCGCCTGACATCGATGTTGACCAGTCGTGATTCATGGGCCAGGTAGAAGTCCTTGACAGGGACGCCTGGGTTGAGACTGCGGTAGAGAGTGATGAGCTCGTACCCTGACGGAAATTGTTCGCTCGACGACTTTGCCACATAATGTAAGCATTCCTCTTGCAGTGCATCATCCTTCACAAAAGAAGCGAAGTCTGCCGTCAGTGCATAGATAGCGTGAAAGTGAAAGATGTCTAGCAGCATGATTCGACCGTGGCTTAGCAGTCCTCGGATGGTCTTGATGATGAGGTCGATGTCAACGTCAGCTAGCTCCGAAACCTTCTGGACGTGATTCACACCATTGATGTGTGGGTTGATCTGGCGAAGTGCGAGGTCATATGTCCAATCGTCGCCGTTCGGCAAGGCTCGAATGAGTAGAGGTACATCCCAATGCCTGACGTCGCGGTGGGGTGGTGCCGGTGACGCCAGTCGTAAGTTCAGCACGTGGAGATCAGTGACCATTACGCATGTTTCGCCGTACGTGTTGAGCTCGAAGAAGACGGTTTCCAGTAGCGAGTACAGGACCCCGACATCTGCAGGGTAGCATTCGTCGCCCGCCCACTTCAGACCACCGAGCCGCTCCTCGGTCTGCAGCAAGCCTTCCGTTGCCTCCAGATCCGTAAAGAAAGCGGCAGTCTTCGACACAATTCTTTCCCACGGCTTCGGGTCGGCACTTTCGTCCAAAATGAAGCAGACGTTGTAGGTGAAGCGGTTGCGCTCGTACTTTTCATCCTCGAGGCTCACGGGAAAGCCAAGCACGCGGTAGCCATTCGTGCAAATGGCCAGTGGCTTGTTGCACAGCTCGTAGACCGGGATGACATAGGAGGAGATGTTCGAAAAGTCCAACAGCGAGCTCTTCTTCTCCGTCGTCGATACATTGATCGCGGTCTCAGGATACTGGTGGATGACAGATGGTCCTCGCTCGGGGTGGAAGCGGGCGTAGAAGACCGCCTTCAGCATCTCCCAGCATCAGGGCGGTACCGCGAATGGTGGTACTTCAGTATCCTGCAACACCGCCGAGATGGTTAGGCGAAGACTAAAGTCCACTCAATGATCAGAGATGTTGTTAGGAAGTCTTGGGTGGAAGAGGCTGTGATTGGCAGTCCATCAACCGCCGCTAGCGGCTGGCTGCAGAAAAAGGGCGATGCAAGGAGTTCGTGCAGCTCCTTGGATGAGACGATATAGAAGAGTGGTATGCATCAGAATGTTCAAAGTAGACATGGTGCACATTTGGCCGGCAGGCTATGCTATTTGATCACTCGGTGAACACCATTCTCATATCATCAACAAGCGTAACTGCCATTTCACATTACTACCATTCTTTCATCTAAAAAGGATCCGCCTGCTTATGCCCCATGCCACTGGCCAAATACGACGCGTCCGCCAGCGCTCCCAACGCATCCTCCGCCTTGAACTCCTGTCCAGCAACACCAAACGCCTGCTGATCGAAACTGTGCTGATCGTGAGGAGTTCCATGGTACGACTGGCTCTCTGGGACGCCGTGATACGAGTGCTGCGAGTACTGCGCATCGTAAGCATGGTCGTAGGTAGCCGTCTGTGGCTGGAAGTCGGGCATCAACATGAAGTTTGTGTTCTCATCGACAGCGCTGTTCGGTTGCGTATCGAAGGAGGCAGTCGCTGTGGGATCTGCCCAAGCCTGCGAGTAGTCGTCGAGCCCTGGATCGGCAGCGAAGTCTCCGGTGCCAGTGCCAAAGTCGAAGGCGGAGCTGTCGAGGTTGTCAAAGTTGAAGTTGTGGTCGTACGAGATATTGATGTTTCCAGCGTTGAAGTCGAAGCTGTTGTCCGTGTTGAAGTCGAAGTGACCGTTCTGACCGACCACGCTACCGTCACTGGCTGATCCAGGCCATGTCGCAGAAGACAATGCTGACCCGGAACCGCTATCATACTCGAATGGAGACTGCAGCGCAGGTAACGGAAGCTGCTGCTGAGGCCGAGAGGCAGACATGTCGACGTAGTGAGAGTAGCCGTCGAAGATGGAGTCTTGCCGCTCAACCCTAGGATACTCCTCATGCTTAACGCCTGCACCAAGCTGGGAAGACTGTGGAGCCAATGACGAAAGTATCAGGCGTCGCCACCGCGCAGCACCCTCCGGCTTAGTAGACTGCCTGAAGCTCCAGTGTATTACAAGCAGTCGTTCCGGATGGCCATTGTTGAGGATGAAGATCTCCTGGATGCCGTTGATACTCTTGATCTGCGCTGCGACCTCTTCGCTGTAGTCCTTCGAAGGGCTGAGCAGCCTGTTCGCCATTTGGCCAAGATTTCGAGCCCAAAACTTGCTACCAAATTTGCTTTGAGCCTCGAGATCCTGTCGATTCTCAATCTGTGAAAAGTGGAGCTCGGTCGTCTCTGGATTTTGCTCCTGGTCGGTGACCGGAGTGGCGACCGCTCCATTCACATAGAATGTGTTCTTGCAGAAGACAGAGCTTGATCCGTTCTTTGAGGTCGGTGGTGGGTGTCGGCTGCTGCAGATGAACTTGATTCCGAGTTCAACTCCCGGAAGAGCGCCTTTGAACGCTTCCGCGGGAAATGCAAGCGTCGCTTCAGCAGCAATGATGTTGCAGTCGAGCCTGCCTTGACCGCTCAGGTTAGTCAACAGCGGGAAATCGCGAGCGATCCTCTGCCAGTCGTCCATATAGAGGTCTTCATCACGAGGAGGAACATCTGATCGTCCCGATCGTGTGTACGTGTGAAGCCTGTCGGGCTCACGGAGATCCTTGCCCTGATCGTCTTTGTAGACTCGTTGAATGAACATCTCGAACTCAAGAGGCTCGAAGACGTCAGGACTAGCCTTCAACTTGGCGATGTTGTAGCTGTTGGTTCGAGGTTGCGATGGCATGGCGTTTCGAGCGGAGTGCGGAACCGAGCTGACCGGATAGCCCGACATTCGTCTGCCACCGCCCCAACCGGAAGCATGCCCATGGCGTTGGGGAGCACAGAGGTCTTCCTTCGACAGATACTTCATGATGTATTTGTCCTGCTCCACGAAGGGCTTCAAGACCTGGATGTGACTGGAGACCTGCTTCCGCGAGCGTTCTTCACCGGTCAACTCCTGGATGCAGTCGGCGATAAGTTCGTTGCGGCCACGCTGCTTGTTCTTGTGTAGGATCTTGCGGCGACCCATCGGCTTCCATGTCACCAACGCTTGTCGTCGAGATCAGCATGAAGCTACTACAACGCACAGAGTAGCGGACGTACCTCGAAAGAACGCCTTCTCCAAATGGTCAGGCCACTTTTGGTCTTCGTTGCCCTTGTCGTCTTTGGACTGTCGGCCACGGTACTTCACATACGCATCCGACTGCCGGAACCGTTGATACAGGAATTCGGCCTCGACCTGATTCTTCGCCTCCTCCTGCGGGCTACACTGGGGATGCCCGATCCGGGGATATCCATGTCGTAATGCAAGCCGGGGATGTGGTCGTGGGTAATAGAGCTGCTGGTGATCATTGTGATGTCCCGTCCATTGATGGTGACGAGAATAGGCGTTCTCTGTCAACAGTGATGTCGGGCATTTCTGCTCAAAGCCTGTTGGGAAGGGGTAGGCATTGTGTTGACGATTGCCGGAGTGTTCCTGGAGTATCCTGCTGGTAAGATCCAAGCCATCGCCATCGTCCAACGGCGGAGCATTCGATCGTAAGACGTGGGTGGACAGCATAGTTGACCGACCCCAGTGGCACGCAGTGAAGAATGCTTGAGGTAAGAATGCTCAAAGCACCGCTCTCACCGAGTCTGCCTGCTCACGCCGTGATTCGTCGAGGTTGATAATGGAGAGATATGGGTTGAAGGAACGTAAAAAGTTGGATATAGTATAAAAGGAATGACTGCGACCCTGAAGAGATCGTGAAGAGAAAACAATCAAAAGGAATGTCAGTAAGATAGGGTCGCCGTCGTACGTCGCAACAGGCAGAGGCACCCAGCCATGCAGATCGACTGGGCTTGTTTATACAGTTCTACCCCAAAGACTGGTAGTGTTGCTGACTTAGCTTTGTGGCCCCTCAGGGACCCAGTGGCAGAGCGTGCAATTTCGGCCCTAGCTGCACGCGGGAGGCAAGAAGGTGTGATGGCCTTGCGACCGATTGCACGCTTCTTCAAGGTCCAGAAAGGGAAGCCAGCGGCGACATCGGCGCTCTCGTGAACCAGCGCAAGGGCCCCGTGCTGTGACGTTGGCAGTTCGAAACGGTTCCAGTGAACACTCTAGGCAGTGCAATCCAGGGAGGGATGCAAGTCGGCTTGCAAAGTGGCAATTTCCTGATAAGACAATGCCATGATGCTTGGAATGTGCGTGGTCGTGTCGAGAGGAATGGAAGCATTGTTGAAGATTCACGGCGTAAAAGACGCCCTTCTACCTCAACGAGCATATTGTCTTTCGATGTATAGTCGTAGTGTATCTGTTTCATGTAAGCTGCGTGGTCGTACGAATTTGGGTCGCAGAAGAGGTCGCAGCCATGAAGCAAGGGATTGAGCTCATACACCCTCCAGCGTCGACGCACTATCCTGCGAACGTGCGCCTGGCTTCGTCGAAAGCGAGAGCCTAGAGCATTTCGAGGTTCCTGGGCTTGGTGGTCGCCGGAGTTCACTCCTCCCCATCCTCCTGCTGCGTCAAAAACTTCTTCCTCCCTCCACTCGTCAACTTCTGCAACGCCACCTTGTTCACCTGCGCTCCAACCTTCTGCTGCATCTTCTCAATCTCCTTCTCGGCGTCTTCAGGCTCTTCTTCCGCAAAGTCCAGCACAAGTCGTCGTCCAAGCAAGTGGGTATCGCGCAAAGCCTCAATAGCATTTTCTGCCTCCTTCGGCGTCGTGAAGTCTGCAAAAGCGAAGCCTCTCGCAGCCCGATCCATCTTCTTTGGGACACGTACGCTGCGGAGCTGACCGTAAGCCCCAAAGAGAGCACGAACATCCTTCTTGGACGCTTCGAAGGGCAGATTCTTGATGACAACCTTGGTTTTCTTACTCGCAGCACGCTTCTCGGCATCGGCAAGACGCCGTGACTCTGCTGCATCAGCACCCTTATGAGAAGCTCGAATCTGAAGCTTGTGTCCCTCCAGGGTGTAGCCATCCATGGCTTTGAGCGCGGACTGCGCTTGCGGTGCGGTGCGGAACTCCAGGAAGCCAAATCCCATGCTCAAGAGTTGTCCGGGTTTCTTGGGATCGGTCTTGGTTTTCACACGGGCTGAAAGAAAGCCTTCGAGCGGTAGAAAAGTGTCTGTGAGCTGTTGTGTGGTAGTGGTGAAGTTGAGGTTGCGGACGAAAAGAGTTGCAGTGCCTGAATTGTTGCGCACAGCGTGGTCCGAGTCCTTCAAGTCGGAAGCAGAAGTCTTCGACACACCGTCCCTGTTCTCTTGTTCCGTAACAGGCACTGCCTTGCCCTCAAAGAGACCCTTTGGTGCCTTCTCAAGGAACAGCACCGAGCCCTTGATCTTGCGGTATGCGAGTGCACCAAAGGCAGTCTTGCACTGCGCGGCGTTCGGATACTCGATGATAGCGATAGTCTCTGCCGGCGGCATCAAGAACTTCTTCAGCTCTCCGTGCTCCTCAAACAAGCGCCTAAGCTCGTCCTTGCTGCAATCGTATGGGATATTCTTGACTAAAATCGCGGTGTCACCTCGTTGGCTTTTCTTGAATGCATCGAGATCAATGCCATGCTGCTTGAAGTAGGTCTTGGTCTCCTGAATGATGTGCGTCTCTGCGTGCGCTTGTTTGATGGCGGCGTCACTGCTTGTCGGATCAAGCACTTCGGACTTTGCAAGACCTAGGCGGTTTGCAACGCTCGAGACGACCGCATCCGCATTCATGTACAGCGCGTTCCAATTGAAGGTCGTCGATGCGGCGTCACGTTTCCGCTTGATCTGCTGCTGTTTCTTCAGTGGTAGTTTCGACAGTTCAAAGTCATCCAGTTTCGTCTCGCGCTTCTTGCTTGCCGGCAGTACATGAAGTAGACGACCCTGGAAAGTTTGGCCGTCCGTTTCGAGAAGTGCTGTCTCTGCAGCGTCAGGATCAGAGAACTGCACGTACGCGAACCCCTTTGCTGCTCCCGTCTTGGTGTCGAGCGGCACATGGACCTGGAGGATACCGTCAGCGCTGTTTTCGCCCCGTCAAATCACACCGTGGTTCAGATGTTATGCAAAAGTCAGACAAAGAGAAGCATCTACTAAAATATTCTCCCCAGTTTCGCATCAAATGCCTTGGCATAAGCTGTCCCTATCAGGGTGGTCATCACAGAATGAGAGAAAAGAAAGTTCAATGGACGTACCTCGTCTATGTGGCCGAAGCGCTCGTACTCGGCCTCGAGATCTTCTCTTTTGATATCGTATGGGAGATTCCGCAGAAACAGGCGCATGCTGGTCCTTACAGCATTGACATCAGCTTCAGGCTTTGAACCATCCCCTTCGTCTTCAGCGCCTTCAGATGGAGGGGTGGGCAGTGCGCTTTCTGCCTCCTCGGCAGGTTGTAGATTGGAAGTGCCCTTCTCTGGCTCACTTTCGTCCTCAGCTGGCGACTCGCCCCGACTTGCCAGAGTTTGTGCGTTCGTTGCCTCATCTTCCTCATCATCGTCGAGAAGTCCTAGCAAACGGCTCGTCCTAGATCTTGCCCAGTCCGAGTCCGTTACAGCCGGTTGAGCATCTTGCTCTACCGGTTCTGGTGCGTCTTTGACCTCATTATCTTCCCCTGGGCCGCCTGCGGGCACATGCTCCGTCTTTGACTCCGCCGGCTGTGGCGGATCCGGACTATCCTTCTTCGATCGTTTCGGCTTGCTGGGAACATCTGCATACTCTTCGTCACTCTGATCGCCTCCCGCTTGAACGCTCTCCTCAAGCGCAGGCTGGTGCTCGATCGCTTCAAGCTGTTCATCCTCCCGAGCCCGCTTCTTGCTCCGTGGCCGATACGCCTCAAGAAACTCCTTCAGCTTCGGGTCCTGCTCCTCTGTACCCTCGCTAGCTTTTTGGCCCTTCCTGTCCTGCCCCTGCGTAATGCCTGTGCCCTGTCCAGCTTCTTTCCGAGCAGTCGGCGCACCTCCACCATTGCGTTGACTTGCTCTCTCTGCGGCATCCTGAGGTGGCCTTGCAAGCTCCACACCAATCCTCGACATCCGTATGAAGGTCCTGTTGTAGTACTTGACCGCCGCCTGAGCATCTTCAGGCGTCCTGTACCCGATATACCCAATCCTGCGGTTCTGAAAGATTTTGGCATCGGTGATCTCGTGCTTCTGCGCGAAGTGCTTCCTGAACTCTGCCTCAGTGAAAGAAGGCGGAAGCCCCTTGACGAAGATACGCGAGGATTCCATTACGGCGACGCGCTGTTTTGGTGGACGTTGTGCGACAACGGGTGATGTGCTGGAAGAGAAAATTAAGAGGTTCGAGGTGGTATGCCGAATAGAGATCTCGAACTCTTGGCGTGCTGGTTCGCGGCTGGAGCAGCAAACATCTCCTTCACTTTCACCAATAACACAACATCGACGCTCGCCTGCCACGACTTGAAATCAATTCTGCATACCGAACTGTTCCACTCTATCGCACACTTTTGGACATGGCCGACGCGAAAATGGGCGATGAGACGGAGCAGCCGCCTTCGTACCGCGAGAAACTCGAATGTACGCGGCCCCTCCCGCCCTTCACACGCGCGAGTCACTGACGGCAGTATAGCACAGATCAAGTCGGCGGACATGGTATGGAGGCTTGAGGGGCCCGTCGAGCGCAACACGATTGCTAATCAGATCCACAGAGTGAGGATATGCAGCAGGAAGCCATTGAAGTCGGTACGTTCCACAGTCCTTCCAAAACAGCGGGCTTGTGAAGTCGTACTGACACGTCACAGCGCAGGAAGCGATGGGAAAGTACACGGTCGAGAAGGTATGGGTGCTCCTCGGTCGATCACTGAAGGATTGAGTGCTGACATGACACTTCTCAGGAAATCGCACATCACATCAAACGAACGGTACCAAAGAGCCCCCTGCGCCATTATGATGCCGCCAGAAAGCTGATAAGCCTCTAGTTCGACGAGCGCAAAGGTGCGACATGGCACTGTATCGTTGGAAGAAATTTCGGCAGCTTCGTCACTCACGGTATGATCGGTCGTCAGCAATGAGCGCCGTGCACAGCGGCCATGAAGCTGACACGGTAGCAGAGACGAAGCACTTCATCTACTTCTACCTGGGGCACTGCGCGATACTGCTGTTCAAGACTCAGTAGAAGGTCCATGCGAGAATCTGAGGTGGGTAGAAATAGGCGATGTCAAGAGAGCAAGGGAGACATTGTATGGTATCCAGTGACCGCGACGTACTGCGCGACACGACATCAGTGAATTAGCTTCTGCCTTGCAACACATATCTGATATCCGCTTCCGAGTCAGCAACCGTACAACGTTTCCTACTCATGGCCGCCCCCTAGTCTATCACAAGTTTTGTGCCTTACGCTATCCGGCCCGCCTCCGCGCTTTCTATTTGCCACACCTACGCCTCTCGTTGTCTTGGGAGACGTCAAGACCACGCGTTACTTGGCCTTTGCCGGTCGACAACGATGCGCCTCTTTCTCTACCAGTCCCGATAACACATTACCACCCGAGCGCTCAACATGGCTTTCTTCTTCACCTGTGGTACCCATGGTAAGGCCACCTGACGACTCACCAGACCAGCCTAAGCTGACGGTTTCTCAAGCGTTCAAATCTCTCCTCAAGGGCTACGAGCATATCACCGTAAGCACTGTACCAGTACAGCTCGTATACGCGCCGAGAACTGACAATGCCCAGGCCCAATGTCAGAATTGCGGAAACTTCAGCGCCAAGGTCACGAAAAGATGGTATGCAGAGCTCCAACCGCATCGCCAACACTCCCACTAACACCAGCACAGGGAATGGTTCACCTTCTGCTTCGTACGACGCCTCCAACATAGTTCGCTCAGTGCGCCATACAGCCGCTAACTCTGTCAACGCGCCACACAGGTCCCGTTAATTCCCTTCTCCCTCAAGCCATGGCATGAAGTCTCCTGCCACATCTGCCATTTCAAACAAGACATCAAGTACCGGCCCGACGTGCAGCAACAGATGGACAACCCGGACTCTGGGCAGAATATACCGATGAATAACGGGCCGCAGCAGGGGTGGGGTGGTGGAGCGCCGCAAGGCCAGTCGGGGCAGATGCAGTATAAGTGATCGGTGGGAGAGAAGAGCAGCACGGCGTTCTAGGGGTGTGTGGGTACGGCGATTGGAAGATACCTCTGCATATGGGCGGGAGTTTCGGCGGTCTATCAGCGGCTTGATGTACAGGATGGCTGGCAATGCGACTCGCGCCTAACTCTAATAGCGCAGCTGTACGATTATGCTTGCTTGAACATAGACGCTTTTCGCTGATTACGACCTGTACAGGCTTTGGTAATATTTTCGAGGTCGATCAATCTTCAGAAGGCAATCTTGGGCAGGCGACGGCTTCCCTTTGAGGTGCGGGCATTCGAAAGCAAGGCTTCCCCCATGCTGCAGCATGTCATCCTCTGCCATTGTATGTCACGACAAAGGCACATGTAAGCAGCTCTCAGAGGTTCAATGTGTCTCCAGGTTATCAGGGAGGGAGGGACGTGGCGTTTTAGCTCTGCTCGACTGTGTCTCACGTACTCTTAAGGTACATGTTCTCCCAGATCTTTCAGCTACAACCTCTGCCAGCACTTTCAGTCGTCCAGGGATCCCGTTCTCGACCTGTTCGAGTTCGATGGAGCCGATGATTCTATACAAAGCTTCATCCCAGCTCCCAACGCTAATATCAACAATGCAATAGCGACAGCTGAACACGCAGCGGCCACTGGGGATGTACCGGTATTAAATCAAGCGCTCTCCGACCTGCACTCCCTCCCTGGGTCTGGTCTTTACCTTCAGCGACCAGGAAACGCGTTGGCCCTGGCCATCTACCATGGACACCAAAACATGACGGAATACCCTTTAACGAACAACTCCCCCGTCACCCCAGAGGCGGCCACGGCGGCTACGAATACGAAGGATACGCGGACGCTGGACCTCCTGTTAGAAAACAGATGGGATATCAATGAATCGCTCAGCCCCGCGACTCTGTCCGCATTAGCGTAAGAGAAGGCTGGTCCTAGGGTTTGACACAGCGTGCTAAACAAACCCCAGGCTCGTTGTTGATGAAGAAGACCCGTCACTGACCTCCTGGCTCCTAGACCGCGGCGCATCTCCGAGTACTCAGTGCGCACTAGACCTGACGCCGCTCCCCATCGCCGTCCAGTTCTCGCCTCTGTCCATCATCCAGTCTTTGTTCGACCACGGAGGCGAGATCAAATGCTACTACATTACGCCGGCCGACGAGACTTGCCGGATCAACTAGACGTGCTGGACTTGATTCTCAGCAAGGAACCACCACCGATCAATCATGTGATGTACCAAGAACATCTTGATAGCTACTATCGCCAACGCATGTTCGGTCTTGGAACTGCATTGCATAAAGCTGCTGAGCGAGGCAAGCTGGACATGGCCGAGAAGCTGCTGGAAGCGGGTTGTAATCCCTTGGTTAGAGATTCTCGCGGTGGGACGGTGTTGCAGCGTGCGCAGAGCAGGGGGAAAGATGTCGTGGTCGCCTATTTCGAAGCCGATCGCGGCGAAGGCTGTGAAGCCCGCATGCCAGTTCACTGAGGGGAAGGAGACGACGGGGTGGAGCTGAAGGACTTTCATATCCTTTCATGGTCTCGGTATGCTAATGGTATGGTTGGAATGTCAATGTCCCACGCTCGCAAATGCTCGCCAGTCGTCATCCATTGCCTCATCAAGTCATAGATCGTAGCCAGCAAACAGGCCGGTCATGCTCATGCTCATGCTCATCCCCATGCTCATGCTCATGCTCAAAGAAACATCGTCATCAATCGTCATAGCTTTCACGTCGGATCGAAGCAGAAGCAGTGGCAAGCTCTACCCACCCCTGCTGCTCTGGATTTGTTGAAGGGTGATAAGCAGCTGCTCATAGCAAGCCTGTCACGCATCAGCAAAAACCTCACCCACAGCCTCGACACCAACCTACCTCCTTCGCCTTCTTCTGCCCATGCACCTGCTCCACCCTCCCAATCGGCCCCGCCAACCTCGGCTCCCTCACAACATCCCTCTCATCAAAGAAAACCGCCGCATCATAAATCGGCACCCCGACCTGCACATCCCCGAGCTTCGTCTTTGACAACCGACAATCGAACCGCGGCTGACTGAACCCCAACGCAGCGACCAAATGATGCACACGCACCGGCAGAGGCGCGGAGTCCACCTCCTGCAGACTCTTGTTCACGACGTCCTGGAACTCGGGTCTGGCGCGCTTGGACGGGGCGGCGCGGAGGACGCCTTGGGCGCGAAGCCAGAGGACCGCTTCTTTGGCTGCGGAGGTGCGGGCGGCTTGTTTGGAGTTGAAGGGGCCGAGATCTTGGCCGAAGGGTTCCGCTGGGCCACCTGAGATGTTGACGGTGCAGCCGAAGCGGAAAGGGGGGTTTTCGGACATAGACTCGTGGTATTCTGCGAAAGCGACCTTCTTCCGCTGCGCATAGTCTGTGAGGATATGTCAGCAGTTGTGATTACGAAAGGGGTACAATTGATTGACCGTGAAGAATGCTAATCCAGTCTTCGCTCCTGTCTACTTCCGGACCCACGTCGGCGACCAGGGGAGCCTTGCGCTTCACGCCCGCTACAGCGTCCAGATTCGACGGTTCGGAGAGGGCGAGGCTGCAAGCGGCGTCTTTGGCCTGCTTCTTGGTGGGAAAGCTGTTGGGAGTCTGGAAGGAGAGGGAGCCGATCTCGACCTTGGCCGAGAAACGGAACGCAGAGGGTTCGTTGTAGGTGAATTCGGGTCTGACGCCGCGCTGGTCGCAGAGGTGGTGGAGCTTGACGGTGCTTTCGTAGTTGCCTTTGCTTGAGGGTAGAGGGACGACTTTTGCAGGTGGGTTGGGCTGGTAGGGGTTTTGGAGCTCGAAGTCTTCGATCGATTGCAGTTCCAGGGCGATGTCTGGGTCTGTTCGAGAGGCGAAGAGTTCGCCGAGTGATCTGATGCCGGACGCTGCTATGCTGTCTCCGTCGGACGATGTTAGGGGAGCAGGTTGTTCGCCGCGCGCAGCCTGGCCGATAGAAGTACGGTGTGGGAGAACGATCTCATGTTCAGAATCTGGCAACGGCACGATCGCCGCTGCGGCCATGTTGGGATTGTGTTGCTCTTGCTGGTTTTTTTGTCGGAACTCTTCGATAGCGATCTTTGCCTCCTGCAGTTGCTCCTGGCTGGGAGTGATTAGCGAGTTGAGAAGCTCGTCCATTGTGGGCAGAAGCTTGAGGTGGTGTTTGGCCGGATTGGGCACGCGCGTTGAGCTCGAGCCACCACGAAGTGAATATGGAAGCAAACCTGTCACATTTCTGTTCTGTGAAAGCTTGAGGGGATGCTGCAATCAGGGGGACTGCTCCATGTGAATGGTAGCTGTCAGATAGCAGTCTTGTCTGGTCAGCATGCAGAGGAGCCGATGCTGATTCTTACAGACCAGCCGCACTCATCGGAAGCGGACTACTTCTCGCGAGCAGTGCTAGACTAGATGACCAAAAAGTGTTCCTGTTACCTTCACGGGGTCCTCGAAGCATGAAGATTTTCTCGCGGCGTGTTGCGTCCAGTGGGTGCTTCCCGCCCTCGCCGTCGCCTGGCTGAAGACCAGACGAGTACATGGTAGCATCCCGAACACAAGCACATACAAGGTATTCTGATGCTCTGCTCTCGGAGAAGGGATTATTGACGCGTCGACGGAGACTGCCAGCACTCAAAATGCGTCCGTTTTCTACTTGCGAATGTTATGTTCGGGGTCACGGGTGGTGTGCAGTGTGCTCAGATTTCCAAGGCCAACAATTGGGCGGCGGGCTTGGGCGGGTTCAACCAAATCCAGCGAGTAGAAAAGATGGCTGGCATTAGCTGGTCCGAGCGTCTTTGACCGCAAATTCTGCTCGTCCCTCCCACACACCTCGTTACCACCTCACCAACCTCAATCAATTCTCAGTTGACAAGGGACCCCACCAAAGTTGAGACTCTCAATCGCAACAAGACATCTCGCGACCGACCAACATGTCAGGCTATCACGATCGACCTTCTTGGGGCGGCGGAGAGATGGCGCAACCGCCAGGACAGAAGATGGTCTCGGTCGACGTCAACGAGTTCATTCGCACGCGCGACGCGGTAAGTCAACATCACCATCGCTCCGCGTACATTGTCGCGTCCAATGCGAGCACCACCACCTCTTTCACGCGCTCGGAGAACACCTACTAACGCGCCTCACAGCTCGCCTCCGCCTATCTCAATCTCTCATCTTCCTTCGAGCGCGCGGTCAAGGCCTACCTCGACCACACCCAAGTCGTGCTCAATGGCGACTCAACCCTCAACGTCGGCCACATGCTGGCGCCCTTCGGCGGGCTCGGCGCGTACGGGAACCCAGCACAGGTGGCATCCGCCGCGCTGCAGCACAACGGAGGCATGGCACCAGAGGTGAAGTCTGAAGAGCCGCCTGAGAAGAAAGGACGCAAGAAGCGCACCTACAAGGCTCGCGATCCCAACGCTCCGAAGCGGCCCTTGACTGCCTACTTCCGCTTCCTGCAAGACGTGAGAGGCAAGATTGGCGAAGAGCTGCAGAGCGATCCCGACAAGTACAAGGAAATCTCCACGGGCAACCCGGGTGACATTTCGCGCATCGCCACCACCAAATGGAACCAGCTCAGCGAGGACGAGAAAGCACCCTACAAGCAAGCGTACCAGGATGAGCTGAAGGGGTACAGCGTGCTCGCGGAAGAGTACAACAAGTCCAAGGAAGATGCGGAGGGGGAGGTGGATGTCCCGGGCGTCTCAGCACCAGATCCCAAACCACAGGTGACCGAGACTACGGCTGCTGGCGCTGCTGAAGATGACGACGACCAGTCGTCCGACAGCGACACTGACAGCGAGAGCGATGAGGAAGAAGCTGCACCGGCACCACCTCCAAAGGCCACCACTCCGCCCAAGAAGTCGTCGATGAAGAAGAACAAGACTCCCGCTACCGCCGCGCCACCAACGTTCTCCAGCATCAACGCCCCGGCCGCTGCTCCAGCGTCCAGTCCTACCCGCAAGCGCAAGACTGATGCCAGCGAGACCGAAGACAGCTCGAAGCGCGGTCGCAAATCCAAGAAGACTGTGACTGCCGGCTCTGACCAAGTCGCTCCCACTGCACAGATGGCCGCGCCGGCTGCAAGCTCCCCAGAGGCTGTTGCTGAGGGTGGCAAGAAGAAGAAGGATAGGAAGAAGAAGAGCAAGAGCGACGCTTAGAATGCGTCTGGCTCTCCGTTCTATTCTTCCGTCCCTTCGATCTGATGTCCACCAAACGACTTCGAACACATTGATATGGGCGGAAAGATCGGTTGCTTTTTGGAGAACTTGTGCAAAGACACACGCAACAGGCACTACGATGGGACAATGTGGGCTTTAATGGGAGCGATTTCGTTGGGCCGGCCTTTTCATTACAGAGCATGATACCCTTGGGCGCGATGAATGGTGTACGGCTGATTGGCTTGTTTCGTAGGTAACATCATCAAAGTGGTTTACTTCCTGTCGCCCGTGTATTCCTGATCAGCTGCATCTCAGTGGCAGTTGAGAGCCCCACCACGACTCGAGCTCCAGCTCGCACAGCTCTGTGCCTGCATATCACAAGCTTCAGAACCTCGACTTTCTTCGCGTGTTTTTCTTTTTACGTACTCGTTTCCATGTTACACCAAGCCCCGTAAGCAAAATCACATTGACAGCGGCACGATGCAGCTCGCTCCCAAGGAGGTACGCCTACTTATCAAACCCCACCGCTTCCACCATACCACCCACCTCCACCCAGCTAACACGCATCCCCAGATAGATAAGCTCCTCATCACCCAAACCGGCACCCTCGCCCAGCGCCGCCTCGCCCGCGGCGTCCGCCTCAACCACACCGAAGCCCTCGCCCTCATCTCCCACGTCCTGCACGAGCTCATCCGCGATGGCGCCCACACCGTCGCGGACCTCATGTCCCTCGGCACCACTTTACTGGGACGCCGACACGTTCTGCCGAGTGTCCCGAGTCTGTTGACGGAGATGATGGTCGAGGGCACGTTTGCGAATGGGACGTATTTGGTTACGGTGCATGATCCGATCTCCAGTGATGATGGGAATTTGGAGCGCGCGCTTTACGGGAGTTTCCTGCCGATTCCGAAGGAGGGACTGTTCCCGTGGCCGCCGGCTGAGGGGTTGGAGGCGTATACGGACGAGACGAAGGTTCCGGGGGCGGTGGTGGCGGTGAAAGGCGACGCTGGGCGTGTGGTTTTGAACGAAGGACGGAAGCGGATCCAGCTGAAGGTGACGAGTAAAGGTGACCGCCCGATCCAGGTGGGCAGTCATTACCATTTCATCGAGGTCAATCCGAAGCTGGAATTCGACCGCGTGCGCGCGCACGGGTATAGGTTGGATATTGCTGCGGGCACGAGCGTGCGGTTCGAGCCTGGGGATGCGCGGACGGTGCAGTTGGTGCAGATTGCAGGGAATCAAGTTATTAAAGGTGGGAATGGGATCGCGACGGGGAGTATCCATGATACGGAGCTGGTGAACGGTATCTTAGCGCGGATGCAGGAGGGTGGGTTCTTGCACAAAGAGGAGCCCGGCAGGGATGTACAGCTGGAGGCGCCGACGCTGGCGAGGGAGGATTATGTAGCGATGTTTGGACCGACGACGGGGGATCGGGTGAGGTTGGGCGCTACGGATCTTTGGATTAAGGTGGAGAGGGATTTGACTGTGCGCGGGGATGAGTTGAATTTTGGGGGTGGTAAGACCGTGAGAGATGGGATGGGGCAGGCGAGTGGGTGGAAGGATCATGAGTGTTTGGATACGGTGGTGACGAATGCGCTTATTGTGGATTGGTCGGGTATCTACAAGGCGGATATTGGGGTTAAGGATGGGATTATTGTTGGCATTGGGAAGGCGGGCAATCCGGATGTCATGGAGGGCGTGGACGAGAAGCTCGTGGTGGGCTCGTGTACGGATGTGGTTGCGGGCGAAGGCAAGATCGTGACCGCTGGTGGTTTCGACAGCCACATCCACTTCATCTGTCCTCAGCAAGCGAACGAGGCGATCGCATCTGGAATCACGAGCCTGCTCGGCGGCGGGACTGGACCCAGCACTGGAACGAACGCCACGACCTGCACACCCGGCCAAGAGCTCATCAAAGGCATGCTGCAAGCCACCGACAGCATCCCCATGAACATCGGCATCACAGGCAAAGGCAACGACTCCGAACCGGGTCCCCTCCGCGAACAAACCGAAGCCGGCGTCTGCGGCCTCAAGCTCCACGAAGACTGGGGCACCACGCCCCGCGCCATCGACACCTGCCTCACCGTCTGCGACGAAGAAGACATCCAATGCCTGATCCACACCGACACGCTGAACGAATCCGGCTTCGTCGAGACCACGGTCGCCGCCTTCAAGAACCGCACCATCCACACCTACCACACCGAAGGCGCCGGCGGCGGCCACGCCCCGGACATCATCTCCGTCGTCCAACACCCCAACGTCCTGCCCAGCTCCACCAACCCGACCCGCCCTTACACCGAGAACACGCTCGACGAGCACCTCGACATGCTGATGGTGTGCCACCACCTCTCGCGCAACATCCCCGAGGACGTCGCGTTCGCCGAGTCGCGCATCCGCGCCGAGACCATCGCGGCGGAAGATGTGCTGCACGATCTCGGCGCCATCAGCATGATGTCCTCGGACTCGCAGGCCATGGGCCGCTGCGGCGAAGTCATCCTGCGCACCTGGAATACGGCACACAAGAACAAAGTCCAGCGCGGTTCACTCAGCGAAGACGAAGGAACCGACGCGGACAACTTCCGCGTCAAGCGGTATATCAGCAAATACACCATCAACGTCGCCCTCGCCCAAGGAATGTCGCACCTCATCGGCTCCATCGAAGTAGGCAAACTCGCCGACCTGGTCCTCTGGCCTCCGAGCAGCTTCGGCGTCAAGCCCGCGCAGGTGATTAAAGGCGGCATGATCGCGTGGAGCCAGATGGGCGATCCGAACGCGAGTATCCCGACCGTCGAGCCGGTGTATATGCGACCGCAGTTCGGGGCGATGATTACTAGTAATTCGATCGCGTGGGTGAGTCGGAAGAGCGTGGAGAAGGGGACGGTGGGGAAATATGGGTTGAGGAAGCGGGTGGAGGCGGTGAAAGGGTGTCGGACGGTGGGGAAGGGGGATATGAAGTGGAATGGGTATATGCCGGAGATGAAGGTGGATCCGGAGAGATATGTGAGTGCTAATGCAATTTTTGATTCAGTGTTTGTTATGCTGATATTCGATACAGACCGTCGAGGCCGATGGCATGGTCTGCAAAGCAGAGCCATCCGAGACCCTACCGCTGACGCAGGCGTACTTCATGTACTGAGATGTAGATACCCTCTTATCGTCGTCGTCACTGCCAACCAAACCTCTCGATCCTCTCATATCTTCACCTCTGCCGGCATGCTGACCTTCAGAATATCAACACCCTTGTTGATGTCGCTCTTGCTGGGCATGTTCATTCTCCGCATCAGCTCCGCGCTCTGCGTCATGTACGGGTCCTTCATCATGCTCGCCACGGCGTGCACTTCCTCACCCTTGGTGAAGTATGCCACCCAGCTTTGCTTGCCTTCGCTCACGTCCGTCTCACCTTGAATGATTACGTCGTCGAAGCCTTGGGGTGTGTGGCCTAGACAAGTGTGTCAGTACGAAGACTACTCGGATCGAAATGAATTGTTAAGAACTTACCGCAGTACCGCAGCTGTGACCCCACCGCAGACCAGAAGACAGGAATGAATGGCTTGGGCTTGCTACTAGGATTGTTGATCGTGTGCGCCACACTCCTGCCAGCGTTCTGAGCGACATCCCAATGCTCGATGCGCACTGGCTTGCCGTTGCCGCCGGGTCCATGGTAGGGGTATGTCGCGATGTCGCCAATGGCATAGACGTCTTTCAGACCCTTCACCGCGAACGACTCATCAACAGACACCGATCCGTCCTTCTCGAGGTTGATGGAGCTGTTGTTCTGCAGGTAATCCGTCGAAGGTTTGATGCCGACACCCTCGATTACAATGTCTGCCTCCAGCGATGTGCCGTCTTTCAGCGACACCGAGCCGATCATGCCGGATGCACTCTTGCTCTCATTTCCCTTCTCCACAGCAGCCTCCATGTGGAACTTGACGCCGTTCTTCTCCAACAGCTTCCTGAAGATCGAGCCGACTTTCGTGCCCATTACGCGCTCCATTGGCTCCTTTTCCATGCCGATGATGTCGACGCTGTGGCCTTTGCTTGCCAAAGAGTTGCCGGCTTCCATTCCGATGAAGCTAGATCCCACCACGACGATCTTCTTGCCACCCTTCTCGCCTGCCGCTTTCATGATAGCCTGCGTGTGCTCCAAGGATCGCAGGAGGAAGACGTTGCCGAGATCACCCTTCAGCCCGTCCAGAGGCAGCATATTGGGCTTGCCGCCAGACGCAAGAATGAGCTTCGTGTAGTCGTACTCCTTCCCGTCCTGCGTCTTGACTTTCTTCCCACCAAAGTCCACGGAAGCCACCGTTCCGCCCACAATATCCACATTTCCCTCCTTGTAAAAGTCCATACTCCTCCAGGCAACCTGACTCACATCCGTCATCAACGCCTTCGAGAGCTTCGTCCGGTCAATGGGTTGATGGTTCTCCTTCGAAATCACCGTAATCCCTCCCGTGAACCCACCAGCCCGCAGCGCCTCAATAGCACCGAGTCCACCACTCCCACTCCCCACAATCACAACCTTCTCCTGCCCCTTGGGCGAGCACTTGATTGACAAATGCCGTCGTCCCGCCTTCAACGCCCCCTCGTCACCTTTAATATACACCGCCCCATCCTTCTGCACCACCTCAAACTTTGCCAGCGGATCCAGGGCCGGTGCATCTTCTACATCCCCCGTCGAGACCTTGAAACACGCTCCATGCCACGGGCACGTCAGCCTTCCCTCCGGCGTCAGAACGCCTTTTACTAAAGGAGCGCCGTAGTGCGTGCAGTTGGGGCTCATGACGTGGACTTCATTGTTGTTCTTGAGGATGAGGACTTTGCCGTTCTCGATGCCTTCGACTTCTGCCTCTTGCTTTTGGCCGTTTTTGAGGTCGATGCTGGTTAGGCCTTTGAGCTTGTATTCGGAGGCCATGGCTGCGATTGTGGAGGAGAAGGTGCGTTGTTTGGGAAACCTCTTGAATAGGGTGGTTTTTAAAAGTGGTTGACGAAGAAGAGAAGAAGAAGGGAGGGGTCTGAGGAAGAGCATGTGGTGGAAATGATAAGGAGAGGAGGAGGAGATGGAAGAGCTGTATGGCAGTTTGCAGTCGTTGTTGCCGTGGACATCAACAAATGTGCGAGTAATCGCGGAGCTGCTGATAGGTTGGACGCGGTGATCTACGATGGACGTCACCACTTCAAACAGGTGGGGGCGGGGAGCTGGTCGAAGTGTCGTGCTCTCGAGAGGCACGGCGACGACGACAACATGCATCGACGGTATAAACAGAATACTCAACGTAATTGCACGTTGGAGAACGTTCCAAAGACAGTCTGTTCGATCAAAAGAAACAGTGGTCAGTTGCAATGAGACAATCAACTAACTTTTGTCATCTATCAACAGCTATTGGGGGTATCTCTCGATTATGTTATTACGCAGCATTCCATATTGCTCGCTGCTTGATCCGTCCCATATCAGACCGGTCGACACCTCGCTTTGTATGTACACTCATCTGTTGCGTTGTTGAAAACCCACCCCAAACCCAGATCGTCAAACCAAACGAAAGGACACCCTCCATCCCCTAGTAAACAGGCACACTCTGCAACCTTTGATAACTCACACTCGGCGCCACCCTCCCCTCATTCATCGGCGTATACCCCGGGGGTGCATCCGCCGTCGGCGCCTGACTCCCAATCCTGCTGCGTCCGACCAAGTCCACCGACGGCACGCGGATCGTCCTAGGCTCAAATCCGTTGTTGGAGAAGAAGTTCGAGACGTCTTCGACGTCGACTTCCGCCTCTTCGACGCCGCTGATCGATTCTCGACGGGCGAAGTCGTCGCTGACGAGGTCTTGGGAGGAGATTTGCACGGGGACTTTGACTTCCATTGTTGAGCCGAGACCGGGGCTGGAGATGCCGAGATCGAGTTTGAGGGCGTAGACGCGGCTGATGAGGCAGCTGTGGAAGGTGGGTGGGAAGGCCTTGTTCGTTGGGAGTGTGATCGGGACGAGGATGCGAGTTGTGTAATATAGTCCACCCTTGTAGCCTTCGCTTGCTTCCGGGATGTCGCCTGTCTCCAAGGAGCTGGATGAAAGCGCAGAGCCACGTCGTTCGAGAGTGAGTGCAGGAGAAGGCTCTTGCTTCGTCCACTCCACGTTATTGACGCAGCGAGACGAGAGGCTGAATTGTTCGGTGTGCAGGCCTTGCGAGAGATCGTACATGGACAGCTGCTTGGACGGGAAGCAGTCTCTCGCCACACTGGAGAAGTAGGTGGTGACTTTGAGCTTGCTGGCGAGGTTTCCAAGTTTCGGCGGTGGCAGTGCGTCGTCAAGTGGATCGAAGCGAAGCATGACTGTCGCCATCGTAGTCATCCTAGACTCTGGGTTGTTGTACGACTTCATCTTAAACGCCTGAGGTTGCGCGGACTCCATGGTCAGGGTGCCGAGCCTCCCCTTGAGCAAGCCTTTCCTGATGGACTTCTCCTTCCTCATGAAGTACTCACCGTCTTCGGTGTGAACGTCGAGAGGGGGCTGCTCCTCGACTGCAGGAATGACTCGCAGTCTCCGAGCTTTGGATGCGACAGTACATCGAAGTGCATCGTCACCTTTCATCTTGAGCTCTGTGATCTTGGAGAAGACCCCATATCGGATGCTCGCCATGTCCGGAGCCATGTCATCGGAGCCCTTCTGGCTCGTCAGACCTTTATCGCCGAAGGTGGGTGGGAGACGAAAGTGTGCTTCGCGGGTGGCGTCGCTCTGAACAGGGTGCTGGCATACCCGCGGCAAAAGTTGCTGAGGTACGACAAAGACAAAGGGGAAGTCGTAGATCTTGCCGGCTCGAAGGACCAGATCCTCCGGATACAGTTGATGCAGTCCAGGCTGTTGGAGCTTCAAGAACTGGTGGAAGGCCTCTGATCGTCCACTCGCAGCAGCAGCAGTAGTGAGTCGTTCGACATAAGTTCTCGATGTTCCAATGAATTCAATGTCGATTGAGTCGAAGTTCGTATCCACCTGCGGAACCACAGTAACGGAGCCTTCGATCCGATCCAGTGTAGTATAAGTCTTCTTCTTGGTGGAGAAGTTGATTTTGATATCTGGCTTCTGGGCCTGCACCAAGTTCCTGAGTTTGGAAGGCATGGTGTGGCCGTCGTTGGAGGAAGTGGAAGAGGGCATGGTCGCCACTTCAAGTAGCCGTCGGCTCCGTTATCAAAGGTCGACCCAAGACAACCCAAGGTCTGAGGACAAAGAAACCAACCAACCAGCTGCACGCGGGCGATATCGCTGGGCGCTGGGGGGTGCGGGGATCAGGCGAGTAGGAGAAGGCGGCTTGGAATCTTCAATGCGGAGTGTGGTGTGTATCTCCGGATGTAGATGTTCTCGAGATGATGGACTGAAGTGGTAGAAGAAGCGCGTGGAGTGTGGTCGAGTGGGAAGTACTTACATCGAGGAGAAGAGGACGGAGATGTTTATATAATACTTACGAAGGAAACGCATCACTCGTCAGACGGGTAGGGCGTGCAAACAGAATGTAAAACCATCAACACCTTGACTCACCCCAGCCGTCCACGAACGCCGAGACGTGGCTTCATGCACGTTTCTGCATGATGGACCAATGGTTGCCAGACCGCACGGGCTTGCGGCATCTCTGTGCTTTGGTAATGCTCAACTCCGTCAGCACTTTCGCAACGACATGTGCTCTGAAGGGCGTGGTGATTAGTTACATTGAGAGCAACTTTCCTATCGTGACCTGCTCGCAATGGAGCCATTCGTCTCCTGATTCGAAATCAATCTGCTGTCCGTCTTTGAGACGGTCGACAGTCACATGCCGATGTGTTGAGCAAGGAGATGATATCCATTACGACGTGGGATCCATCAATGATCGCTAACAGTAGGGCGAAGCGCTGGTATATAGCTAACAGAAGTCGCTGTCGAGGCTGACGGCGCTATGTTCCAAGGATGAAGTCGTTGAGCAGGACACTCGTTCGCATATCCGCGGAAGAAGAGTTTTCACGTTGCTAAAGGTAGGCACAACCGCCGCTATATAGACTCGTTTCTCTAAAGGGAGTTGCTCACGACGCCAGCTCCGCTATGTGTCAAGCATCGCCTTTAGAGGCAAAAGACACGGGGGCCAATGGCAAATGGCTCGCGGTTGAATGCTACGTATCTCCACCAGGAACGAAGGAAAATCTTGCTCGAGCGTCTGACCTATTGCCCAGGCCACGTGGTATGTTGGCATTGACTTCCAAGCTGGGTCTTGCCCAGATGGAGTCGATTCGTGCGAGGCTTGAAGTTTTCCTTTCCAACGCCGCAAAGGAGTTCGTTTGATCGGCGTTGTTTGCGATGCCGATGTCGGGATCTGTTCCGGCTCTCCGAACAACCCAGACCGCGTGGCGTGGGGTTGGACTTCACGATAGGGCGTGCATGTGATTGCTGTCGTAGAAACAAACAGCTTTGCAATATGGATAGCTCGAAGGACACGGACGAGACAGCAGGGTCTTTTGAACTTTTGTCATCACCGAATGCTCAAGGGAAGCAAGACCTGCCAAAGCCAACCGCAACGCCAGCAGAAGTTCGTGACTATCTGGTCCACTCACTACACAGTAAAGGCATCAGCAGAGACGACGCAACAGAAATCGCTTCACGATGGAAGTATGGCAGTGACCGCGAATTGCGCTCCTACCCTATCGCAATGTACCGCAAGACCTTCGGTCCAGACGATGAAGAAGTGTGGTTGGTGTACATGGCAGTAAAAGCTCCGTTCTACAGAAAGGAGAACCAAAACAACTTCACCCTGCGCGAACAAGGTATGGCAGCGTGGCTTTCTGTTTACATCATTTGATAGCTAATGTAATATTTCCAGCGTCGATCCTAACAGTCTCCACGGCCGTGTTCTGCATCGGAGTCTGGATGATGGTTCACCACCCCAACGATCCATGGATAGTCGTTGCGACGCTATTGCTGATTCTCGGGATGGTCGGCGCCGCCTTTGCGATCGTGGATATGTGTGTTGACAAGGATCCGGAAAAGAAGGCGGAGAGGGAGCTGCAGGATCATTGGCGTCAGAAGTTTGGCCAGCATGGCGATGGGCCCCCGAAGGAGGCGTGAGTTTGCTGAAACTACCGTGCGGCTTCTGCTGCCGGTAGTTCTCAGAGTCACCAGATGCCATGATGCTTCGCCGCAGTATCAAAGCCTCTCTCGAGCGGTCACATACGGAAGTCCTGGCGGAGTGAGCACGGCGTCGGCTCGCTGTTTTGGAACCTTTTAGAGTCGTCCAAACACTCTGCGGGTTGAGGCTGGCCCTAGAGCCAATCCCATCTCGAGAGAGAGGTCTGCCGGGACGATGGTGGTACACCGTGATACCTCCGTAGCGACGGTTGATACCGGAAATTGCCTGGAAGCTTATAATCGGCGCTTCAGGCTATCCCTCAGGTATTGCGGATAATCGTTCAGAGCACCTGCACGCCAATCGGGATTTGGAGGTCCTTTCATGGCTTCCCACCTACGCGCAGCAGCTCCAGATGAAGGCATGGAAGCGGCTCTCCGACGTTGCGGAGGGCCCGGCATCTGCACTTCCTCTGAGTCGCCCTCGCTGGAAGGAGTTACTTCCACCTCTTCTACTGGACCGCCCGCACTGATCAGCGGTTCTGTTGCGCTTGGACCGTGCAACGCCTCATCTGCACGCCCAGGTGCGGATTCAGAGGCCAAGCCATCCTCCGATTTCTCCTCGTCGAGCCATTCGGCTGAGAGACCCGGGCTTACAGGCCACGAAGTGTCCGCAGACCTCTCACCCTCGTCATCGCTTGCGTATGGCGACGACCGGGTCCCTCCAGTCTCGGGCGACACGATGTAAAGATCCTGATAGCTTCCAAACAACATTCGGCTCCAATACGCCGCACGCGGAAGCTTCACAGAAGCTATCGGCTCGTTCGATTGAGCTGCACCCAAGTTGACGTCTCGCTCCTCGGGAAGCAGAAGGTCTTCAGACTTGATGTCTACCCGGCCGCTGCCCCGTGGGATGGGTTTCTTGGTCACTCGAACGTGTGGATCTATCGAGTCTTCCGTCAGTCAAGACCTTGCGTCATGTATTGAACAGTCCCACCTTCTTTGTCAAACCAAGCGGCTAGATCTCTCTGCGTCGTCATCTGTACGCTGCTCTTATACTTGTACACCAGTATCGGGCTAACATCAACCTCGTCCAAAGGCCCATAGCGAGACATTTGGGATGAACTGCTTCCACTAGCATTCGAGCCTTGGTCTTCATCTTGCCATGATCTCCCGTAAAAGGCGGATGGTTGAGAGCGAGGCGCCTCCTCCGGCGGTTCATTCTGGTTCCATCGGCCCGAAAAGATCGTTTCCCAGTCGCACTTGCCTTCCACAGACGACTCCATATGTTGGTCGAAGAGGTACAGCTGTCCGGTTCCTTCTTCGAGGTCGTCCATCTCGAGAACGTCGTTCGACAAGGCATCAACCTTCGCGCTTAGGCTTTCAGCTTCCTGAGCGAGTCCTTGAGCTTCGTACACTGTGACAAGTTTGCTCATGTCCGCCAGTGTATCGGGATGTGTCTGTCCTGGCACCTCCACCTGGATCTGAATCACGTCGGAGTAGAGATCGTGTGCGTCCGGCCACAGCTCTAGCTTGCTGCAAGTGCCTGCCAAATGTTTCATGGCGGCGATCGTGACTGGGTGGTTGCTCCCCAACTCTGTCGTCGCTGTAGCCCACACACGGCTCTGGGTTGCGATGTTCTCCCTGAGTAAAGCTCTTTCCGATCCCCAGCGGACGGCATGAAGAGTACACATAAGTGTCTGTGGGTGCTTAGGGCCCAAGAGCCTCGTTTGCACCTCCAGCAATCTTGACGACAGAGCTGATGCGTTATCTTCCCGACCCTGTCGAAAGTAGACTCCCACAAGGTTCGTCCCAGTACACAATGTCATCAAGTCCTCCTCGACGAGCTCGAAGAGTTCAGCTTTGAAGATTTTCTCAATCATAAGAGCTGCTTGCGTTCGTCGTTTGATGTCGGAACCTCGTGCAGACTCTTCATCCTGGAACTTTCGGTGGAACTGGATGTCGCCAATCTCATGCCGGAAGATCTGCGTCAAGCTATCATTACAGTTGTCCTTTGCGAGGTCCCACAAGCGGAGAAACAGTCGTTCAGCTCTTCGCCATCTCGCACTCTTCCACGCCTCGGCGAATACGCGGAGGACCATGCATGTCAAAACGGGATCTGGGAGGTGAAAGTCTTCTTGCAATGCTTTCGTGCTGGGAAGGTGCGGTATGATCCATTAGAAAGGCCTGTCTTCTGTGAACAAGGTATCATGTCGTAAGATGAGATACATCCAGCCAACGTAGGCGGCCCAGTAATTCACAAAGTCTGGTTGTTGCTGCGCTCTCCATCGCACTAAGCCATGCATGGTGATTCCTTTCATACCGGCGGGGCCGTTGACGGATCGCACCAGACCGTAACGTAGCAGCGGCTTGAGGGTCTCGCGGTAGTGATGATCGTCCCACACTCTGTCCTTCGTCTGTTCTGGCGCCAGTATATCTTTCAGCCATTGAGGTATTACAACTTCCTCCCAAGAAAGCTGGGCCGAATACTCTACAGCCGAGAGGCGGAAAAGCTCGTGTTGAATGCATGACCTGTCAGCATACGTCAAGAATGTGAGCAGCTGCACAGCAGGTACATCGGGATATAATTTCTCGATGGCGGAGAACGTTGAGCTCCAGACCGTCCAGATCGTCTTATCGTAGGAAGATAGGCCTGCAGAATCGTCTGTCTTCAGGAGAGGGTCACGGTGCTGTTCAAGGTCTTTGAAATACTTTTGTAAAGTGGCTTCGACGTCGTCGTCGAGTAGAAGCTCGTCAGAGATCGCGGCGCCAGCCAGACTGATAGCCAGCGGCAGTCGATCCAAATGCTCGACAATCCGTTCCGGTAGAGCCAGACTGGAGCCTCGAAGCTTGTGCTCACTAATGCCTGCAGACCGGAATAGCAGTGACATAGCCTCGTCGAGATCCATCGCATCCACTTCAAGAGTCTCTCCCTTGTTGTCCACCAGCCGAGAGGCTTTCTCACGGCTCGTGATGATCAGAGTCCCGCCCACGCCTTTAGGAACAACATCATAGGGACACTGAGAGGCATCGTCGGCGTTGTCGAGCACGACCAGCCACTTCTGATCTTCTCTGCGCCGCCGGGACCACTGCAGCGCCGCTCGAACGCTGGGTTCGTCCTCGATTCTCGAAGAGCTATTGGACCAGGCGGGTTGTTTGAGATAGAGCTCATTGCAGCAGACTGCGAAGTTGGATCGAAGATTCTTGGCGCTGCTGGCGTTCAGCCAAACCACAGTGTCATAATCGTCCTTGTGGTTCTCCACGAAGTCTAGGACGAGTTGAGTCTTCCCTGTGCCGCCGAGGCCGGTCACAACGACTGCATGGGCTCGGCTCGTCCCTTTGTACTTGTGTTGCAGCCTCCCCCCGAGAGAAGCGGACAGAGCAGGGCGTGGTGAGTAGGCGGCTACCGTTTCATACGGGAGGAGGACACTTTTCTGATGACAAGTGGGATTGAGGTGATAGATTGTCGACTGCATTGGTCAACTTATGTTCGATCATAGCTAAAGCGCATGAGACTGGCGATATCTCATGACGAAGAAACTACACAGGAAAGGACTCAACTGCCTGAACTCTCATCAATCTTTGCTGCTCGTGTGGACCATCTCAACGAGACGGAGGATTGCCCGTACCTTGTGCAGCATGATAATTCTCAACGTTCCACGTCGGCCCTGCCCCAAACGTCTGCTGAATCTTCTGCGTCCCCGACCCGGTGTTCAAGTTGGAACCCTGACCCGTGGAGTATATGGTCGTGCTGGGATCATCGGGCAGAGAGGGCTCCTCTTTCTCAATCTTCAGCATTTCCCCCAACGCGCTTCTCAGCTCTTGCGCCGTAGCCACATTCTTGAACAGGTGGTGTGTCTCCAACAACTGCAGGTTCTTCAGGATATCTGCCATCAGGCTCTCCACCTTTCTCGTCCTGCCTGGCTTGACGGCTCTCGCAGCCTTGCTGTACCGCTCGTACGACGGTACATTGTCCGTCGAGATGACCTTGTCGAAGATCGTACGAAGGTCTTTTGAATCATCCTCGCAGCTCTGTAGCAGAGGTTGGATCTTGGTGTCGAACTGCTGGGTACTCTGGTTCTGCCGCCTGGCTTCTTCCAAGATAGACGCTACGATGGGCAATCTGCTGTGGACCTCGCGAAAGACCTTCGGAAGGCCACTCTTATCATGCGCCGCATCGTAAATCTTCTTCGTCTCGTCTACAATAATAATGATAGAGATGAGGCCGAGTATCAGAGCAGCCTCGCCGACGCCGCCGGCCATGTCTCTCCTATGCCGCAGCACCTACCGTGTGGACAAGGAGAGAGCGAGGTAGACATGGTCGAAGCCGGCGCTGAAGAGTCAGGCTACTGCTGCAGCTCAGCTGCGTCGAGTCCAAGTACTTCGCTTGAACTGCAGCCGAGAAAGGGCGTTGCAACTGCGGTCCGAGCTCAAACTCTACCGACAATCACATGCAACATACCCCAGCAATCAATAGTATAATGTGAGGCCGCAACACCACAGAGCTACTGTCGGAGACCTGGCCGCAAATGTATGATACCGTCAAAGCGCTCCAGGTATATGAGTAAGATAGGACATCATCCATCCATTCGACAGACGACGATAAATAGCAACAGCCATAGGTATCATAACCCAAAACCCTCTCTCCGCCTAACAATGCTTCACCATCCTCCTCGCCCCGCGAGCCTCGAGACAGCACGTATGCATGACCAATTCGTAAGACCAAGACATCCCAACAAGACCCCAAACCTCGTCGACCGAGATCGCTTTCGCCGACGCCCAAAACACCAATGCGCTCGTTCCAAAAGTGAAAATGCTGTTTCCCAATAAGAATGTCCAAGAGCCTGGGTGGGCTTCTCGTCCAACAAATGCTGCTGCTGCTGCTTCTTCGACCGGAGCAGGATCAGAGTCAACTGCTGTTCGCCCGCATGAGAGCCTCCTATACCACAAGTCAGCATACCATCCTTCACTACCCATACATAGAAGAAGTATTGGACTCACCCTCTGCTGAAACGGATCCTCCATATCCCCCGACAAAAACGCCGGACTCTCCATCCCCGCCGGCCCCGCCTCCGTCCAGCCCCTCTCATTCATGCCCGGCCGCTTCGGCGTCCCCAGCCGCTCTTGCTCCTGACTCCCGTCCGCCCCCGTGCCTTCATCGTACAAATACCCTCTCCCATCAGACTTCCTTTCTAGCAAAGCCCCGCCGAGCGTGGCGCATTTCAGGATCGTCTGGATCAATTGGTTAGGTTTGAGTGGTTTGCTCAAATACTCGTCCATCTGGGCTTGGATGCACTTCTCCCGATCGCCCAGCATGGCATGCGCCGTGAGAGCGATGATGGGTGTGCGGGCGAGTTCGTGCGTTTGTTCGTACTCGCGGATCTTCGCCGTCGCTTCGAAGCCGCCCATGACCGGCATCTGCACGTCCATCAACACGACGTCGAAGAGTTTCTTCTTGATCGACTCGAGTGCTTCCAAACCGTTATTGGCGACGGTGACTTTGTGGTTGTGCTTCATGAGGATCTTGACGGCGAGTTTCTGGTTCACGGCGTTGTCTTCGGCCAGCAGGATGTCGAAGGAGCGGGAGTGGTCGGCGGAGCTGGGTGCGGCGCGGCCTTCGAGGGCGGGAATGAGGGCATTTCCGAGGTCGATGGGGAGGCAGGGGGTCGTCATGTAGGAAGAGATGCCGTTTTCGAGCGCAGTCTTGAAACTGACGGATATTTTCGGTGCGATGAGGACGATGGGGATGAATTTGAAGCGTTCCATGCTGCGGAGCTTTTGCGCCGTGTCGCCGTGGTCGACAATGATGCAGTCGTAGACGTCCACAGATCTGACTTCGGCTGGGGAGGCCGCGCCGCTTCTGCCGACCACGAAAGGGACGAGGTCGAGTTGGCGGATGCTGTCTGCGATGTCGGATGCGTCGCCTGTCGCTCCGCTGTCGATGAAGAGGACATTGTGCTTCCGGTACTGCTGTAGTTGCGGCATGATGCGCGCCACGTCCGGGTTGCCCACACGGACCACACAGGTGAAGAAGAACGTGCTCCCCTGGCCATAGTCCGATTCCACCCACATCTTGCCGCGCATGAGATTGGTCAGCCGTTTCGAAATCGATAAGCCCAGTCCAGTCCCACCGAACTTCCTCGTCGTCGAGCCGTCCGCCTGCTGGAACGTCTCAAAGATAACGTCCAGCTTGTTCGAGTGGATCCCAATTCCAGTATCCGATACCGCGAATTTGACAACCACTTCTCCAGGCGAGCAATGGACATTCGGCTCCGCAAAGATCTTGACCCGCACCTCGCCATGTTCCGTGAACTTGATCGCGTTGCCAGCCAGATTGAGGATAATCTGCCGTAACCGGAACGAGTCGCCAACAATGTAGTCCGGCACCGAGCTGTCG
This sequence comes from Saxophila tyrrhenica, assembly GCF_035928015.1. NCBI lineage: Eukaryota > Fungi > Ascomycota > Dothideomycetes > Mycosphaerellales > Extremaceae > Saxophila > Saxophila tyrrhenica. Next base: position 698,583 of record NW_027041738.1, on the reverse strand, counting down.
ATGTCGTAGACAAGACTAATATCCTTCTCGTTCGCTCTCACAGCCAGCGACTTCAGACTATTGAAGACTAGACTTCGTAACGAGAAAGGCTCTTCTTCCAGAATCATGCGGTTCGCTTCGATCTTCGAGATGTCCAGAATGTCGTCAATGATCGTGAGTAAGCTGTTGGCCAGTGAGAACACAATGTTTAACATATCCCGCTGATTCTGTTCCAGCTCCGTGTCCAGAGTAAGCTGCGTCATGCCAATGATGCCGTTCATCGGCGTCCGGATCTCATGAGACATGTTCGCCAAGAACTCGCTCTTCGTCTTGTTCGCCAGCTCGGCAGCTTCTCTCGCCTGGTTGTTGCGCTGTATACTCTCCCGCAGACTCGTGATCATCTTGTTGATCTTGACCTTCAGCTCGTTGAGCTCGCCAGAAGCCTCCACGGTAATCATTTTGGAGAAGTCACCGTTCATGGCAGCGTTCGAAATGTCGCCAAATGCCCGCACTTGGGTCGTCAAATTCGATGCCATGGTGTTGACGTCGGTAGTGATCTCGCGCCACCGTCCTCCGATGCCTTCGGTCTCTGCTTGCCCACCCATCTTGCCATCGACACCCACGTCTCGTGCTACCCGCTTCACGGCCATGGACCATGCATCGAGTCTCGTCACCATGTCGTTGATGGTGTTCTTGAGAGTGGCTATTTCTCCTTGCGCCTCCACTTCGATCATCTGGTTCAGGTCGCCGCGAGCAATTGCTTGCGTAACGTTCGATATGTTGCGCACTTGGTTCGTCAAATTCCGTGCCATAATGTTGACATTGCTCGTGAGGTCTTTCCATTTGCCCTCGACGTTCGCAACTTCAGCTTGTCCACCAAGAGTGCCTTCCGTGCCGACCTCTCTGGCCACCCTGCTGACCTCAAAGGCGAACGTGCTAAGTCGGTCCACCATGGTGTTGATCGTGACCTTCAGCGCCAAGATCTCTCCAGACACCTCAGCCTCGACCTTTTTGCTCAGATCGCCTTTCGCTACAGCCGTGGTGACCTCTGCAATTTCTCGCACTTGCGTTGTGAGGTTCATGGCCATGCCGTTCACATTGTTGGTGAGGTCCTTCCAGGTACCCTCAACTCCATGCACAGTAGCTTGACCTCCAAGCTGGCCGTCCGTTCCGACTTCTTTGGCGATTTTCGTAACCTCGTCCGCAAACACTCGCAGTTGGTCCACCATGCCATTGATTGTGCTCTTGAGCTCCAGGATCTCACCCTTGCAGTGCGCGCGGACCTTGTGCGTGAGATTACCACGCGCCACGGCCGTAGTCACCTCTGCGATGTCTCGCACTTGTGCGGTCAGGTTGTTGGCCATGGCGTTCACATTCATGGTCAGATCATTCCACATGCCCTGGACTCCCTCAATCTGCGCCTGACCTCCAAGAATACCCTCGATTCCGACATCTCGAGCCACTCGAGTCACTTCAGTCGCAAACGTTCGTAGCTGCTCAACCATCTTATTAATCGTCTGCTGAAGTTGCAGAATCTCGCCTCGGGCAGGCCGTTGAATCTTGCGGCTGAGGTCTCCATGTGCGACTGCAGTAGTTACGACAGCGATTTCTCGGACTTGGTCTGTGAGATTCTGTGCCATGACGTTGACTGCAAAGTGTGAGCCTGCATCCTCCTACACCTTCAAGATCTTTGTACATACCATTGTTAGTCAACTCGGCCCAGATACCGTCTACACCAGGTACGACGGCCTGGCCACCGAGCCTCCCTTCCGTGCCCACCTCCTTCGCCAAGAACGTCACCTGAGATGCAAATTGCTGTAGCTGATCTATCATCCGGTTGATCGTCTGCTTAAAGCGCGCAATTTCCGGATCCTTCTCGGTAGCATGGATCAACACCTTCTTGCTCAGATCTCCATTCGCGACCGCCGTGATGATCGTGCCGATGTCCTTAAGCACCTTCTGATACGTGGCGTTGATCTGCGCATTTTTCTCGATCTCTCGCTTGAGCTGTTCTATCGAAGAAGAGTTGCCAAGGGTGTCCAATGCATGTTTTGTCGCATTCTGTTGCTGTGATAACTGAGACTTGATGCTCTCGATAAAGTCTTTCTGGCTCTTGATCTCTTGCGCCTGCTGGTCAATGTGTTCTCGCAGGAACGAGAATTGCTCCTCGGTGAGCTGCCGGGGTTGCGCCTCGCCGTCTGACTTCGCCAAGAGGGTGTTAACCCAGGACGCGGACCGCTGGCGAGGAGTCGGGCCCGCCGATCTGGGCGACTGCTGTATCTCTGCGTGTGGAAAGGGTGTTGACAAAGGCTCGTTCGGTGTCATAGGTAACGAGGCAGTACCACTGGCGGCTCTCGATTCAAGGGATTGGATGCGAGAAGCGAGTGCTGTCAGCTCGCGCTCCAACGTCTGCTTCTCCACCGTGTCGTCGCCGGGCAGCGAGATCCGAGGGACCTTGATGCCATTGCTGGCTGCATGGCCTGGGAAAGAGGTGTGTTCCAGCGGGGTGTATTGTTTGGCGAGGGTCGAAAGGATGCCAGCCACCGCCGCGGAGGTCTCCTCATGGGGCATTCTCCTTATCGCGCAACAGGCGATATAGGATGGTGTAGGAGGTATAGCAGGTGTTCAGGACAGCATTGCGGCTCAGAGTAGGCAGCGCTCTGGAATTGAGCAGTAGGGATGAAGTCGCTCGGTCGAGGGAGGGTAGTGGGTCGGCTGGAGCTCGCGGCTCGCAGATTTCACGGCAGAGTGTCGACGTCGTTGGTCGGAGTCCAGGGGGGTGGTAGCGATACGTGTACACCCTTAGACAGCGCAGGAGGTGTGGTAGGGTGCGGATTGAGGCTCGACTCGAATAGGTCTTCAGGACTAAGTTCTCGAGAAGGTGTGGGCCGGGGTCGGGCTGCCTTAGCGTCGCGGGTTGGGCAGCCGAGTCGATGTCCAGTCGGTGCGTGGAAGCGATAAGGGATGACGGCAGACCAACAACAGCAATGGTCGGAATCACGGTGTACAGGTTGCAGCAGCAGTAAAGAACAGCTTCAACTTCACGACGTTCTCGGAATCAGAACCGCCGAGCAAACTACAGTGCATGGGAACTACTGCACTGCAAATAACAGAGTTTGAACCCTTTCGTACCCCCTATACCGCGTCCCCACACCCACATCAGCCATTTCCCACGGATATGACGACGGCGGCGGCGGCAACGCTCAGATGACAGAACCCACTCTCGCACAACGGCTCGGCATGCCGTCTACATACACGTATCTCGTAGCGCCGTCATCCCAGACACAATCACCACCCCATTCCCATGAATCTCAAACTGTCGATCAATCCCCCCTCGAATGGTTTACTGGTTCGCTTCCTTCCTTCCCTCCCACGGCTCACCACCAACCTAGTCGCCCTCGTGCGCTCGCGTGCGATGACCGCAAAACTCAAAGCACAGTCCAACGCATATCTCCACCTCCTCAGTCAGACCCCTCCATGGTGATGATAGCGCGCGCCATTCCAAGGGACCAGAAATTCGCGAACCTGGAGATCATGCATACAGCGTTTCATGTTGGTGAGTTGGGTGACAGCCACGCGGTAATGCGCCGATCTGGTGGGAATGGGGATCGTGAGGGCGTTTCAGAGTAATTTCACTTCTAGAACTGAAGGAACTTGAGTGGAGGGCTACCTCCTACATCACGCCACAACGCCCTGCATTGAGCCTCGTTCTTGCAAACGGCTCGATTCGCTTGGGAAAATGGGTCACCTCCACTGGTGGCAGGCATAGGGGGGGTATCCTGGAGAAGGGAGAGATATGCACGCAAGCCGCCTCCAGCAGAGCTTACCACCCCGCCCCGACAACAATCGTGCTAGAAGATGCATGTACAGATGAAATGACAGTTGAAAAAGCGCTTGAACTCACGACCTCAAGAAATCACAAAAAAAAAATAAGTTGTGCAGGAGGACACCTCTTATCAGCTCTTTGGAATGGGGCCCCGTTGGCTGAATCGAACAGCCGCGTACTCCAAACTAGAATGGCTTCCTCAGTGAAGGAACTGATACCGCGAATGACTGGCTCGAACAGTCTCTTGTGTTGAAGCAAGCTAGACAGGTTTCCTCAATGAGGCACTGAAAACCTGGTGATTTTGACTGACTCGAACAGCCTCTTCCCGTTAAGCATGGTGAAAGGGCTTCACTCAATGAAGAGGAATCTCTTGTGTTAACAAGGTCGATAGGCCGCCAGGGTAATGGTTGTACTGAGCCAACACTAACCAACTCACTCGAACACATTGTTGCGAGACTTGATTGAGAATCAGGATAGTGTCGAACTGACTCTCAAGCCACGAGGGACCGTCATTGACTGCTTCAGAGGTAGCCAAGATTTTGTTCTTATAATATAATAATAAATATTCCGGGGTGGGGGTGGGGGACCAGTGAGGTGAGGTCGGAGAAAGAGGCACGACGTCTGAGCGACATTCTTCCTGACCACTTGTCCTCCTTCACGCACCACTTTACTTCATCTTGTAAGAGTGGATGACGTGCGGGTTAGTGAAGGCCTTGAGACCCTCCTTGCCCCATCTGTGACACCGTCAGCAAATATCCAGGACATCATCACGAACAGGCAAGTACTCACTCTCCACCAATACCACTCTCCTTGTGCCCACCGAACAGCGCCTGCGGAGTTGGCTTCTCCCACGAGTTGACGAACACCGACCCGGCCTCCAATCGCTTCGCAATCTTCTCGGCCCTCTCGAGATCGTTACCCCAGACACAGGCACCCAGGCCAGAGAGCGAGTTGTTTGCCCTCTTAATCACCTCCTCCTCATCACTCCACGGCTGCGTCGGCACGATGGGTCCAAACGGCTCCTCCTGAATGATCCGGCTGTCGTTCGGCGGGTTGTCAATAATAGTCGGCTGGATGAAGTAGCCCTTGCCAGACGCAACATCAGGAGACCCAACAGCGAACTTGTACCCCTTGTTCTTGGTATCGGCGAACATTTCCTTGACCTTCTCGAACTGCATCTGGTTCTGGATGGGACCGAGCAGGGATCCGGACTCCGGGTCGCCGACCTTCACGCTCTTGGTGAACTCGACCATGGCGTCGAGCATCTCCTTGTAGATGTCCTCGTGGATGTAGATGCGCTTGGTCGCGACACATACCTGGCCGGAGTTCTGGAAGGCGCCCATGACGAGCTCGGGGGCGACCTTCTTGACGTCCACGTCGGGCAGGACGATGGAGGCGTCGTTGCCGCCGAGCTCGAGCGTGACGCGCTTGAGGGTCGGGGCGCAGGCGGCCATGATCTTCTTGCCGGTCGCGATGGAGCCGGTGAAGGAGATCTTGGAGATGCCGGGGTGGGCGGTGAGCATGGGGCCGAGGGCGTCGGAGCCGCCGACGACTTGGATCATGCCGGGCTCGGTGACTTCTTGGAGGAGCTCGACGATCTTGAGGCAAGTGTAAGGGGTGAAGGGGGACGGCTTGCAGATGATGGTGTTGCCGGTCAGGATGGCCGGGATGATCTTGCCGAGCGAGAGGACAATGGGGAAGTTCCCTGCGATGCGTCAGTGAGTTCATGAAAGGTAGGTGAAGGGTAGATGAGGTGTAGGTGAAGGGCAAGCGATGGGTGTGTGAAGAATGGGTGAAGGGACGCACATGGGATGATGGCACCGACCACACCGAGCGGGGTGTAGCGGGTGGTAATGACCTTCTCATCGTCCTCAACCTTCTCCTCTGGCAAGTCGAGAGTGTCGTGGTGGTCGAACCACCCGGCGACACCCTTGGCTTCGAATGCGGCGAACTGGCGCTAAAAGCAGAAGACGGCGATCAGTATATGTCCTCATACCACGTGCATCGAGCACATCTATACCGGCTTGCCAGTCTCCTTGATCAACAGCTCGGTGATCTCGTCGGCATAGCTCATGTAGTGGTCCTTCATCTTCTTCAACAGCTTTTTGCGCTCCGACATCTCAGAGTACCTCCACTTCTGGAAGGCCTTCTCGGCCGCAACGACGGCATCGTCGACATCTTGCTGGGTCGCAACGGGGAGGTCCCAGAGCTTCTCGCCGGAGACGGGGTCTGTTGAAGGCTTCAGTTAGCATTCGTCCTCCATGGCGTCTTCTGTTGGAACGGCGTAGGCAACGCAGTACGTACTGATACCCTGGTGCTTGTCCTTCCCGCTACGGTTCTTGCCATCGATGACGTTGAAGAACTCGTCGAACTTGATGGTGGAGACTTTGCTTGGAGACATGGTTGCGGATTTCTCAAACAGAACAGTAAATCAACAGATGGATATAGAATAGGGAGGTGTAAGAGAAGAAGTAAGACGAGCCTGATACCACATGGTGACACCAGACTATTTATCCGAGGTAGAGGACCTCGCTCGCTGTACACTGGGTTTGCACATGGTCGACGAGCTGCCGAAAGCATCACCCCGGTAGTGATGGATAGCAGCGGGGCACACCAGGTGGGGTTGTTTGGACCTGTTGGCTGGATGAATCTGAGTTCAGACGTCTTGCTTGGCGCAGTGAATGTCCGCACGGCCCCCAAAAAAGTATCAGATACGGTCTGAGAATGACATTCGTTCTCGTTTCGGGAAAGTAGTGACTACTCGCCTGTATCTCGGCCCCGTGTCAACGCCCACCACGGCCGCTCAGCCCTGCAAGTCAGGCCCAGTCCACAACGAGTATCCACTGCACCTCGTCCCATGAACCATCTTTCGAGAATAGTGATTACTCATTTTGCTATGGAGTTCGCTGAACCTTGCCTATGGTACATGTAGGTCGAGCTTATGAGCAGAGGCGGTACTTGAGATGGGTCGAAGACAGCTTGATTGCAAAGCAATGGCCCCTAATTCATCCTCGCGACAGGCTTCTAGATACCTGGCAATCGACGAAGTCTACCAGATGAGACCACCAAGCACCCGTTCGCATCGTCTTCTGCGCTCTCACATGGCAGGAAATCTATCGCGGTAAGCACAGCACCATCTATTAGCCTCTAGCTCTCCTCTGTCTCCTCCAGCTTTTCAGTCTCCTTTGTCTCCTCTTCAGTATCCTGAGTCTCCTCCGACTTATTTTCATCCCCACTGCTACCGACGTTCCACGGCCCACAAACATGGCAGCCCTTGCGAAACCTCCCCATGTCCCGCACCTCTTCTTGACCCTCTTGACTCTCCGGAAATGGAAATTCATGAGCATTATACACCTTCCTTGTGATAGAAGTAGTTGGGGGCAGTGAGCCCGTGATGGCACGGAAGCTCACTGAATCGAGGATGTGAACATTGAACGCCGTGCCGTAATCTGGCTCCCAGATGCTCGCATCGTGTTCACCACTCTCCGAGGCGCAGACGCCTGATGGGATGCTCATATCTGACTCAAATGCAAGATGGCCACCAGCCGAGCGAACGATGAACTGAACGGTTGCTTCATGGTACAGTTTTGTCTCAGTGAGGCTGAGGCCATCATCAAGCATCTTGCCCTGAAACATGTACCGTTGTGAGATCGGAGGAAGTCCACGTCTCCGGTGCACCATATGCTTGAGGTCGAGGATCGTGTGGCTGGGAAGTACCAAGAAGGGTTCGGATCCACCAGCCATGAATGGAACATAAATGGTCCATGGTCTAACACCGTCCGGCAGTGCCGTGGCGCCTGCTTCCAAGTGCTTGGAGGGAGGAAAGACATTACTTGGAGTGATCTCAAAGCGCAACACATGCCCAGCAGCAACCTCTTCTCCGGTGACGGGAGCATTTACAACGTAGCTGTCGTTGAGGGGCCTTGCCACGAACTGCCGGACCTTGCCTCCTGCTTTAGTGATTCCGCCTACCCACGACTGCTCGCCGGTCACGATGTGGTCGTGAGTCTTCTCTTCCTTGCTGCGAAGGTTGTAGCGCTTCCCTCGTTCGTCGGCTGGAGCACCGGAAATGACGTTCCGACCATCAGTGAGTATGCGAACCAGGAAGGGCTCTTTTGACGAGAAGTTAATCCACATGGCTTCACGCTGATACATCGCGATGAAGTAGCTCTCTTCGCCATCCGCGTCTTTCGGGAACCGACCTTCGTGCGCTTTGGTTGAGTAGACCTGCAGTGTGCCGAGACCTGGCAACGTTTTATCCTTCGCGCTCTCACCCACACGCAGCGTTCGCTGGAAGGAGATGGTGAGCTGCTGGACGTAGTCTGTGTGTAGCGTTTGGCGACTGATGAAGATGGTGTCAAAGGCCCGGCGGACGGCTGCGGTCTTGCTAAGGCTGTGCTCGAGTTTCTGGGATGAGGTTGGTAGAGCCATGGTTCTCGTTGATACGCTGTGAGAAGCGTAATCTGATTCTCCTGAGTAATTGCCCGAAGTGTGATGCGAAGGTCAGTGGGCAGCTCTTGGGTATTTGTACTGTAGGTAGGAAAGTAGACAGTACGCTGCCTGGATCAGTGTCTCTTTGCCTCTCTCACAACGACGCTCTAATCACAGTGAGACTGGTAGCAGCTTCCATGCTTTGTTCAACGGAAAGGAGGGAGCAGGCACTGTAACGGGTAGTGAATGTTGTACGTACGCTGATCCGAAGCTACGTTCGCGCCCTTGTTGAACAACTGTAAGCCATACCATGACCCTCTAGACGCCGCAGTGCGGGCACCACGCATCAGCTAACCTTTTACACTTAGGCGCCAGTGCCACAGTGTACAGCGACAGAGCGAAACCACCGCGCGGCGACCGAAAGAGCTTCTCAGACCTTCATCTTAGCGAATCGCTTCCGCACCGCCATCTCCAAGTCTAAGACGGTGCGGAAGCCGACACGGCGAGCCTTCTCATCGAGCAAAACCACCGGATTGTTCGTGTTCTTGCTGACTTCTGCCACCGCTTTCGCCTTCTCCGCGCTCGGCTTGCCGTCGACGTCCATCTCGTTAACTGATTTGATGCCGGCGAAGGCGCCTTGAACACCACTCGGCGTCTCGTCGAACATCTTGAAGTACGGGTACCCGTAGTCCGAGTATGTCTCTGCGGTGACCGGAGTCGGTGGTGGAGGCAAGCCTGTGACCTCTTGGAAGTATGACGAGTTGAGTATCTGCACGTTGAAGATGGTCCCGCAGTCAGGTTGCCAAATGCTTGGGCTCTGCTTGTCACGCTTGACGGTCTGCCGGATGAGGCCACCGACAGCGATGCCCATGGTTGGACATCCACCGCCTGTAAGCCGGAGGACTTGATGAAGGCGCGCACCCTCAACGATGGCTTGCTGGCCCAAGGTGAAATGGTCATGCATCTGGCGCCCCCCATAGATGAGTCGCTGTTCATAAGGAGGCACACCGGTCATCTCTTCCATCATCTCCTTAACGCAGGAGAAGTTGTTCCCAGCATGCACTTTGAAGTGATATTCTGATCCTTCCAAAGTGATGACAGAGATTCGAAAGGTATCGACTCCCTCTGGCGCCGATCCAAGTCCGTAGCAATAGTGGACTTTCTGTGGCTCGTGGTGGGTCGGAGTGACTTCGAACTGCAGGCCACCGACGACCTCCTCGCCGGTGATGTGGGCCTCAACTGAATAGCCTTCACCAAGCGGCATGGCGACGAACTGACGTACTTTCTCGTCTCCGCAGGCGATGCCGTCGAGCCACATTTGTTCCGGAGCGACTACGTAATCCTGGATGCTCTTGCGCTGCTGGGTAAGCTTGAGGCGCCGCATCATAGTCTCCGTCGTCTCACGCGCCGGCTCTCCTGAGACCGCGTTCACACCACCGACGTAGATCTTGATAGCGAACGGCTGCTGGCAGGAGAACTTGATCCACATAGCCTCGCGCTCTTAAGAACGTTAGTCAAGCGGTCAGGTCTAGAGCGAATGAAGTACTTACGATGCATAGGTATGAAGTAGCCTTGCTTGGCGACCATGTGAGCCGGCAGCGTATTCTTGTAGTCTTCGATGCTATAGACCGGGAACGATCCGAGACCGGGAGGCAGCTCATTCCCCGAGCCATTGTCAGTGACGCGTACGGTACGCTTGAAGTAGATCTCGAGCTTCTGCGTGCGTTTGCTGTTCACCATGGTGCGGCTGATCACTATCCGGTCTCTCGTCTGCCCTTCATAGGTGTTGTTGTCCAGGCGGACGTTGAGCTTCTCCGCCGTCTTTGGAGCGGCCATGATGACGAATCGCTATGGTGTGCGTTGAGAAGATCAAGAACAAAGAGGTGAAAGATGGGAGTCGGTGGTGAGAGGTCGAAGGGGTCAACGCGTGAGAGCTTGGCGGCAGCCTGCATGTCACTGGGTCGCGCCTTCCAGTCTGTATTCACTAGCCGACGTGACAAGACGTGACGAATCTTGGCTTTCCCGCAGGCCGTCGCTCGAGATGCGTTCCTGTGTTACAGAGTCGTGTTGACGTCGAATGAAGCGATGTGGAATGGCTGGCTTCCGTATGAAGCCTTTCTTCACACGCTTGAGGGCACTTGAAGCCAGGGCGACCAGAGTACGGCAGCGGGACCACGAGGTTGGTAGCAACGTCTTTGCTTGTGTTCATATGGTACTGGTAGTCTATCTAAAAAGTCGCACCACGACGGGTTTGACTGAGGACAGTTAACGCCACCGCTTTGCAAATCGTGATGATGTTGAATGAGCCTGATCTGAGAGCCTGGACGAGCACGATACCCGTTCAAAACATCTCGCTCATGTGCTCATGGCAATGTGGTCGTAAGAAAAAGCACACACCGCTGGCCATGTCCTTCGCTTGGGTCCGTGTGACCTGATCAATCCACTGCTCTCTACCACCTCCGTGCTTCGCAATGGCACTTCGATATGTGCAGCAAGCGGCCCTCCGCCATGAATACCTCAGCGACGAAGGTTTGCAAGTTGTGAAGCTCAAACTCTACAAGTCTGGGTCCTCCTCGTCCGGCAGTGGCATGGCCGCCGCATCCTGCATCTCCTTCTGGTACGCCTCCATCGCAGCCTGGTCGACCTGAACCTCCGGTGGGGCGAGAGCCGGTGCAGCGACGAACTCCTGTCACCGTTGTTAGCACATCGGTCTCTTATCGTAATGTTGATCCACTTACCAGCGACTGATTGCCGACAAGCTTCCTGGCGAGCCAGAGGAAGGGCTTCTCGAAGTTGTAGTTGGACTTGGCGGAGATGTCGTAGTACTGCAGGTTCTTCTTGCGGTGGAAGGTGATGGTCTTGGCCTTGACCTTGCGCTCCTTCACGTCGACCTTGTTGCCGGTGAGCACGATCGGGATGTTCTCGCAGACGCGGACGAGATCGCGGTGCCAGTTGGGCACGTTCTTGTAGGTGATGCGGGAGGTGACGTCGAACATGATGATGCCGCACTGGCCGTTGATGTAGTACCCATCGCGCAGACCACCGAACTTCTCTTGCCCCGCCGTGTCCCAGACGTCGAATTGGATTGGGCCGAGGTTCTGGAGGTCTTGTCAGTGCTGTCGCGCATACCGATGGAGTGAACAAGCACTTACCGTGGTGAAGCCGAGAGGGTGGACCTCAACACCGAGCGTGGCGATGTACTTCTTCTCGAACTCACCCGTCAGATGGCGCTTGACGAAGGTTGTCTGTTGATCGCAAGCCGGTGTTAGCTTTCTTCTCCTCGACGTTGCGCCTCACTCGTTGTGATCTCGCATCACTGCAGGCTGTAAATTCACTCACCTTGCCAGTACCACCGTCGCCGACAAGCACGAGCTTGAAAGTGGGAGTCTGTTGTCCTTCCGCCATGTTGTTGATGCCGATGAGGTTTATTGTTGGGTATAGGCGCACTACTTTGTGCTGTGTGAGTGTTCGGTAGTCGTGAAGCAGGTTTGGGTGTTCTCGTTCGGTGGTAGAAGTGTGGTGAACGAAAGGTTGGAGAGGTGAGGTTTGTTTGTATGGGTGTTGAGGTGGAGGAAACGTCAAAACTTGAAGGCTTTTTAGCGCCGGGACTTGCCGCTCCGCCAAGAGTGAATCAAGGCAACTGTGAGCTGGCGCCTGTGAATGAAGTTCTGTGCTGTCACATGCATGAATATGGAATGAAGTGAAGCGATATTCAATCTGGCTATGCGCCCCTTCTCGGCGGCGACAAGTGGCTGGAAAGGTTGAGCGGCACGATCTCGCCTTCTGACACTGCCTGCATACCGGAGAAGGTAGCACAGTATTGGCAATTGTGTAGTATTCTCGACTATCGAAAGGAATACCAGTGGCTATACCATTCGCTGTGGTGGCGACAGCGACAGCGTTGTATCGGAGAAGGATGAGCTGTACTAGAGATCCTGCGGTCATCTCGATCAACGAAGGAGGTACAAGTGGCTATATCAGTCGCTGTAGTGGCGGCAATGAACCGTATGGTATTGGAGAAACAGCATCAGCTGAAGACCATGTTCATTCTCTACTGGCTCTACTCTGATTGAGACTGTCACTCCACTTTGATTGACACTTTCACTCTCACTCTAATTGAAACTTTCACTCTCACTCTGATTGACGATCTCATTCTCATTATAATTATGCTGATTATTCATATTTTCATGCTATTCATACTCATTATTACTTCAATCATCACCGCCCCCACCCCCAACCCCGCCCCCTCAGCGCTTCATCGCCACGACGATCATCGCCAGCGCCAGGATCACCATCACCCACATGATGGTGCCCAGCGGCAGGTATACCCGCAGGGCCTCCTTCTTGGCAGCTGGTGCCATCTCATTCACCCGCCCTGACGTCATCTGGCGCATGTGAAAATCGAAGGCCCCAAGGCCAAACGCCAAGGCGGTCACGGGACAGGCGCCACAGCCGTACAGCCATGGCCTAGTGAGCTCCTTCTGCAGGCGGCGGACTCCTATCGTGCGAGAGTCATCTGGGTGCATCAACATGGAGACGGGCTCGAGGGATCCATCTTCTTGTCGGAGCCCAAAGGCGGTAGCTGTCGGCATCCCGAGAGGGCCAGTGATTGCACCGATGCCATGGGACGGGACATTGGTCGGTGAGATGGTCCATCTAGCGGAGGCTTGCGCCAGCTGGCGGTCGTTGAGCGGGCCTGATGGGGAGGCTGAAGGCGTGGCAAGGGTGAGAGGACGGAGCTGTCTCTGACTGGTAATACCAGCTCGATTGGTCTGCCCTGGGCGGCGGAGAGGGCGCATCTCGATGTCTTCGTACGTCGACTCAGCGGGAGTGTTACGAGCTGTCGTAACGTTGGAGAAGGTAGCGCCTTGATCGCGGATGAACGCAGCGGCTGGCTGGGTGATGGGCGACGTGATTGGAGAAGAGATCGGTTGACTGGACAATCCGAAAGGGATTGGTGCATCGTTGTGCGTCGTCTGGAAAGTGTTCGCTGTTGGGCTGAAGGCAAGCTGTCCGCGCTCGGCTTCACTCAGGAGTCCTTGGGTGTCGGATCCAGAAGCACTCTCAACGCGCGAGCGACCCAGGAAACGCTTAGCGAACTTTGAAATGCTGCTTTGCGGTGGGCGAGGGTGCTGAGCGAGTGGTGTACCCATACCAGAGACAGAAGCGTTGATGGCGGCTTTCACTTTGTCAGGGTGGGTTTGGCGATAGCGCTCGAGACTCCTCATGTCTCGCATGGACTGAGTATTGGATCGCTTCGGCATACCGGACAGTGGCTGGTTGAACTTCTCCTGGATTTCCCTTTGAATAATACGGCGGATCTCGCGCGCATCTGGGTCCTCGTCTTCGGGCGTCCCTTGCTGTGCGAGAGCCCTGGTCGCCCATGGTGGTATCTCAGGCACAGGCTCTTGTGGGGGCATACTGAGGCGGTTGCCAGTGATGCTCGTGTTCGCGTAGCTATCTTGGCTGGGACGAGGGAACTGGTCGTCATCTGGAGGGTTGCGATCCTGGTGGAGGTTGGGGCGACTGGCCGTGTACCAGCTGCCAGTATCATCTACCGCATCGTCGTCATCATCGGGGTAGTCCTCTGGATAACAACTCGAGCTGCGTGGCATGGCACTACGCTGTTCGCGATCCATCCTTGTCGGAGCAGAGCGCGCATTGAAGAAGGAGTGACTGGTTTTGTTGTCAAACTCCATGCTTTCGTCATCGCTGTTGTCAGATGCAAATGTCGGCCACTGCGTCATTGTAGACTCGCGCTGCTGGGGTCGATACTGCAGCAGGTCGTCGGTGTTGCCGTACGTCTGATCATTGGTTTGTGGCTCGGTGTACGGGGACGGATAGTGACCGTAGTTGAAGCCAGACGTCGGGTACGGATAGTAGGGGTTCTGAGGAGTCGGCAGCGATGCTGTTGGTGGATTGCCCCTGCGCGACATGCCTCTATGGCTCGCCATCTGCCAGAACGGCGGGATCTCTCTCTGCTGCGCTTGATCTTGTGGCGAGCTGAAGGGGTTGTAGACGCGGGCTCCTTCGACATCGGTGGACTCAGTGGCGTATCCCGAGAACCGCAGGGTGTCTTCGACAGCAGATATACCGCGTGGCCTTGCGTAGTCATACTGGGTGATCAACCTATCCAGCGTAGTCTCTTGCCCGAGAGTGCTTTGTGTCCTGCTTGGGAAAACTCGTAAGTGAATTAACAAGACGGGGGCAGTTTGACAAGGATACGTACGAATAAGGATTCGCACTATCTTCATCATCTGCGGAACCCGCTTGGTGGTCGGAGACTGGGGGGCGGTTGGCGTAGAAAGACTCGTTGCCGGCTCCTACGCGGGCATCGAGATTGTCGTTGCCATCGTCGCTGACCTCAAGGTCGAATGGGTTGCTGTACTGCGAGCGAGGGTATACGGAACTGGCTCGGTCAGCTGCTCTCGCACCAGGTGGCTCTAGATTGAAGTCAGCTGAGCTCAGTGCGAAGGAAGACTGCTGCCACCTACCCAACGCATCGCCATCACCAGAACGCTCTGCCGTTGGGTTCTCTCCGGCGGGGCTCTCATCGATAGGGTCACGATGCTGCCGAGCAGCTCGCGCTGCACCCTCATCCAGTTCAGGACTCGGCTCTCCGCGTGGATTGTGAAAGACGGTCTGCCGCGATGAGGTAGCTGGGAGACGCATCACTGCGCGGCGGGCACTCTCAGGATCTTCGTAGAGTATGCGCTGCCGCCCACCGCTGCTGGAGGTATGAAGGGATTGCTGATAAGCCGACATCTCGCCGCCGGTTTTGTCGTTGTACGCCATTTCGAGAGACTGGCTGCTTCTGTTGAAGTAGTCGTCGAGCAAGCCGTCTATCTCAGCTGGGGTCTCGAAGTCAGAGTGCCCCAACAGCAGTGATTCGTGTGGGTTTACCACGTCAAAAGAGGCTCCTCTGTAGTGGAGCGTTGCCGGATCTGCAAGGCTTGTTGAGGGTGTCAAGTCTTTCAGGTGGCCTACGACCAGGTCAGTGATGTTGCTCACAAATGTGCAGGTCGACTTACCGAACGCGCCAGTCCAATCGTACCCTGGTGGCGCAGGGAACTTGAACTTCGAAAGCGTGTAGGTCGAGGTGTGCGACCGGTCCTCGTCTTCCACAGACCGGGTGTGCTGCGAATCTGGCGATGCTTGAGTCGCTTTGGTCGACGTTGCCGGTGCGTCTTCGAACCTGACAGATAGTCCTTTCCTGGCTGATGGTCGAGGATGATCTGGTTGTTTAGTCTGCACCTTTGTCACGTGCGAAGTCTCTGCACGATGCGCAATCCCATCCACCCCAGCAATTCCAATCGCTCCCAAATCAATCACTGCCGCATGAACCTCCCAAACACTGCCGCTGCCGCTGCCTTGTCCAAGCGCCGTGTAACGAGGAAGACGTTTTGCTCTGCTGAGCGATGGAAACTTACGTTTGGTGCGAATCGGCTGGTCGAGCTCGATTCTTGCGAAACTGCTTCGCAGGTCGGAAGGCGACTCGCTGTGCTGGAAATGCGCGTGAAGTGGCGTCGAAGGCGAAGTGTCGATGGTGGAGGCGAGCGAGGGTGATGTCGCGCCCGGTCGGAGGTGGGGCACCAAGGAAGGTGGTGGATCGAGCGAAGAAAGACTCGGTGGTGGGCTGGCGGAAAGGGAAGGTGAAAAAGGGGTGGTGGCCAATGGCCAGTTGTCAGGCTTTCGTTGACCTCGAGAAAGGTTGAAGGAAGACGGCTTCCGTCGGACACGTTTGTAGTCGATGTCCGGTGTGGAAGCAAGAGGGGGTGAAGATTGAAGTTTGCGAAATTGATCGTGTGTATAGTGCGGTGCGACCACGGCGGCACGCCATTGGTCCGCTGGCTTCGAAAGAGGGAACTTGTCAGGGCGAGATGAGGTGAGGTCGCGCTCCGGGTCCCAGGCAAGGAGGGGTTGGCTAGCGGAAGCCATCCGTGGCGGCGACCTCACCTGCTGGACGCTCTCGTCAAATGCATTTTTCATCGCTCGATCGGCTGGAGTCATTGCTGTGGGCCTTGCCAGGTGCTGATATCTCGCCAGAGCCGTTTGGTCTTCCAAGACCGGACGGGGATATTGGAACACCACGATGCGATCAATCCTCAGTAAGGCCCATGGACATCCGCCAACGCCCACGTCTATATCATCCGACGTGCTGATTTCACAGGGTGTGTCTGAAGAGCGAGCGCTGGGATGAGCTGATCAGTAGGATTTCACTCGGGCCGGTGTCATTCTCCTTACTTGCGATTTCAGGCTTCCACTTTACACCATCCACGTGCGAAAGGCCCAAGGAACAGTAATGTAATCAAAAGACCGTTGTCGAATGCGCTCCGTCCGCTTTATTAACCGGATCCAAGAAGGTCAGAGGATCATCCAAGGCTGATATATCGGCCGCAACATGACGATATAAGTGAGGCCAGCATCCCAAAGTATTATCACAGCAAGAACGGAAGGTATGAAGCCGTATACATTGAAGGTAAGAGTCAAGGAGGCGCCCGTACTTACTGTCGCCCTCCACCAGGAAGAGGTGAGGTCGCAGCTCCCACCTTTTGAAAGTCAGGCGCGAGCACATCCGGGCACAAAGCACTTTCACTTCCAACAGCGCCAAGAGGGCTTCCAGAAGTCTGCTACCCACAAACACCGTGAACGCCTCCGGCCATGCCCAATCTTTGGGCAACGCGGCCTGCGAAAGAGGTCGAGGACGGGCAGTGGTGAAGGGATTGCTCTGTCGGCAGCGGGCACGCCAGTGGCACTTTTCCTATCGCTCGCCCAATCATCTCGCAGGAGACGGTACGGCAACGACCGCACACCAAAACTGGTGTGCGCGATGGTGTAAGACCACGCAAATAGCGATGCAGAACGACGTGGTGTTCTGGAAAGGTTCTGCACGTCATGCCTTGGTGCAGACGTACTCCCAGCCGCCAATCATCGTCTGGAGTGGCCTCCTTCGCGGCCTGTTGTGAACACCTTGCAAGGATTCGTTGCCTCGATGTTCGGTAGCTTGAGCATCGTGTGACAGTGGCAGCTGAACCACCTTCGCCACAGCCGAGTCGATAGGGCTGATGAGCTTGAGAAGGAGCCAGGCCGTCTGATGATGAAAATCGATGAGCAAGACTGACAGAGATGCGCCATCACCACCAACTTGCAGCGGTAAGGCTAGATTAGGGCGATCCGCAGATCACGATGCTTGGCTCTCCTGTTCAATGTTGACTTCGTCCGACGAGCTCGCGGGGCTGGTGGCCTACAAAAGGCCCATGATACTGCCCACCGAACAGGTAGGATTTCCAAGCAACACCTCCTCTACACTCAGAACCATCAGTCATGACCTCCGAACGAGAATGGCACCTGGTAGATGCCCGGGGCCAAACCACCCCAGCAACCATCTCGTCTTACTTCAAGATCTACACGCCCCCAAAGACTGACATATGGCGCCCGTCTCCGGACGAGGATCGCTTCGACGCGCCTTACATCTATACCAGATTAAAATCCTCAGAGTTCAAGAGTATCTCGGTGATGCTATCCGCAGACTGGAAGACATTGTACGATCAAGGCGGGCTTGTCATCCTCTGGCCGGCAGCTAAGAAGGAGGAGAGTCGCTGGATCAAGTTTGGTATTGAGTACTTCACGGGCAAACCATTGCTGGGTGTTGTCGGCTGTGATCGCTTCTCCGACTGGAGCGTGTGTCCCCTGCCCATCGCGACGGCCACTCATGCTACGCTGGAGGCAGTAAGAGAGGGTACGACGTTGTGGATATACCTGGTCTTCAACATGGAGAGGAGACCGCTGAGGGAGGTCAAGTGGGCGTTTCTGGAAGATCGTGAGGCTAAGGCAGAGATGCGGGTTGGCACGTATGCAGCGAAGCCAACGCCTGAAGAAGATGACGCGGAGAAAGGCCTGGAAGTGATATTCCGTGACTTGAAGCTAGAAACGGTCACTTAGGGTGTTGATGGAGACAGAAGTAAGCCCGCCATCATCGACCTCCGACGCCATTCAACTTCGCAGAGCCCAACGTCCCAGATGTCCCTTTCCCCCACTTGCTTTCAGCCCCAAGCAATTCCTACAAGAAGTGGCTTTTGTTGATCCCATACACGATGCCATACGCGCCGCCCGCGGCTATGCCCCCGAGCAGCATGGTCATTATTGCGCTGGTGACCTGGTCTTTCAAGGATGCGCCAATAAGCCGGGCCCGCACAATACCGAAGATGCAGAGGACGACGCCCGCGATGCCGATCGAGACGTTGAGTGCGCGATTTGTGTCGTCGACATAGATGAAGTAGGGGATCATGGGGAGGAGCCCACCTTGATAGGTTCATTAGCTGGGTACGTCAAAAGTCCACAGTGGAATGGAAACTCACCGACGAAGTACGAGATCCCCATCACCAGTCCTTCGAGTAACGAGTACTTGCGTGACGGCTTGTCGAGCCTGAGTTCAAAGTCCATCATGAACTGCAGCAAAGTCAGCTTCTTTCTCCAAACCCACCACCTCTGCAACTTACCTGCACCCAATGATCCTCGCAAGCCTTTAGCCCTTCCACCACCCCCCTCGACTCCTGCCGCGAGATCCCGTACTTCTCGAAAATGACATATATCTCCTCTTCCTCCTCCTCAGGAGTATCCTTCACCTCCTGCCTCTCCCTCCGCTCCTCCGAATCATAATGACACTTATCATTCGTCGACGCCAAATACGCACCCAGACCCATACTGATCGAGCCCGCGAACAGCTCGGCGATGCCGCCTAGGATGACGATCTTGGAATTGCCTAGGGAAGAGAGGCCGGCGGTGAGGGCGAAGGGGACTGTGAGGCCGTCGGAGAAGCCGATGATACTATCGCGGACGAGGACGCCGTGGGTTTTGTGCGGTTCGGGGTGGACTGTTAATGAGCGATTCATGGTTGGTGATGATGCTTTCTCTGTTGATGGGGGTGGTGAGGATATCTGGGAGGGTTCGTGGTGGAGAGGAAGTTCGGTTCCCATGTTGATCGATGTTACGGGTGTCGTTGCTGCTGGAAGGCGTTGCTCGCTCTTTCTTTCGTTTTCCTTGCGAATGTTGGAAGGAGGCGTGTTCTGGATGATTCAGGCTCGATCCCGCATTCATTGAATGGCGGACAGAACGAGTGGCGTCCGGGTGGTGACATCCTTCTGATCTGGTGACACGCTCCCGCATGCAATCAACGGATCAGATACAGCCTGGCGAATAGGATGGTTCGTGTGTCAAGCCCGAGTATCAGATGAAGGTACATTGACCAACGCTTGAGGGCACAAGCATCAATGTTTGTGCCAAGTGTGTTTTTTCGCTGACAAGGAACAAGTGTGGTTGCGCTGAACCATAGCCGTGGAATGTGGAGCGTGGACATCAGATCCTGCTAAGTAGAAATTCCAATCGTACCGCTTCGAAGCGAGATTAAGGCAAGAGGGAACGAACTACCCTGTGATATAGGAGCGTATGTACAAGCAGAGCCTCAACGAAGCCCGTGGAAGGTCTCTGTAGACGCATCCGACTCACTGCATTACTGCAACTTCCACGCCAGAGCACCCTTTTCCAAACAGACCACATGAGAACTGCAAGCTTACAGACTTAGGTCATGGCATCTCTCGTTAACAGACACCTCGCAAACGCCAGGGCACCCGGCCTGCTTGTCGTCAACATCTTCGCCAACGGCCACTGGAGACTCCTGGCCGAAGTGGTACCGGTCGTGTCGCGAAGTTCGAGAACCTTTCGAACGTGCCAGTAGAGCAGGTGTCCCGAACGGATACTGCAAGCAATGCGGACCTCGAAGAAATGAAGAACATCCGGCCGGGCATCTGAGACTCTGCCGGCCACCATTAGCCTCATACATATACCTTTCCTGCCGTCGTTGGGATGTCTCAGCGTTTAGGTGGGTTCTTATACAGCCCTCTATGAAGAAGATGCGCGGATGGCTACTTAGACCGTATTCTCTTTCGCAGCATTCATTCCGGCACCAATGTTGATAGTCCCGTTTTGATGCTTCTCAACTTGTGCTAAGTTCGGCTGGAGCACTGTGAATCGTATTGTTTGCGTTCTGAGACCGTCAGACCCAGGCCAACTTGTCAGTCCTTTAATGTACTCTGCATCAGCCTCCTGTCACCCTTACACCGTACTCGTATAAGGTATGCGTACAGATAGACGACGTTTTTTCAGGAAGAGTTGCATGTGGTTGGTTCTTGCCTCGAATTAAGCGCACAACTCTGTTCTCTAGCTCCTGGCTCAAGCGCCCTGACACCTCGACTTCTGAACCTCCACTTCACGACTTCCAATGGCCAGCGACAAACAAGCCACCCCAATGGTCCATCGTTAGCAGCAGTACCCTCAACACCGCCGCCATGGACTCGCGGAGTCCCACGCCGGACGCCGGCGGCGCTCGCGAACGACTCCCCAACCTCTTCGAAGTGCTGTCGCGCCGCACGCTCGCTCCGGTCGACCTGTTCTCCTTTTACATCTACATGCGCGATGTGCAGCGGAGCGTGGATTACTTGGACTTCTGGTGAGTGCGATACTCTTCTTGACGTGGTTGTAGCGGGTGTGGCAGGCGATGGCAAGCAGAGGCGGGTTGAAGGAGTATGGGAAGGGCAACGAGGGAGCATGGGTGGGCAGAGTGCGACGGGTGGAACAAGAATGGGCAATGCTTTCGATAAACATGCTGACCGAACAGGCTCGATGTCTCCCAGCACATGTCGCTATGCCGGCACTACGTCCGCGAGCTGCGCCGCTCAGTGCTCGTCTCAACGCCCGACCTCGAGAAAGCTGGATCTAAGCGATCCTCGCAAGTGCTTGAGAACCTTGAGCGCGCATCCAACGAGCAGGGACCGAGTGGGACATACGGCACAAAAGAACGACTGAGCACCGACCAACGCCTCTCCGCCTTCCTTCGCTACGACAATACCGGCAGCAAGCACTCTCCGCAAGCCAGCCAACATAGCCAGCACAGCTTGGACGAGCATACTCCCGGCTCAGAACAACCGCCACGGCCAAGCTTCATGACCGGACAGTCTGGCTCACCAGCAGGCATCAACAGCGACAGCCCGAACCACACAGTCGCACGAGCCGACATCCGCGCATCAGCAGAGAAGATTCTATACACGTACCTCCTGCCTGGCGCCGAACGCGAGATCATCCTTCCGCAAGGCATCCTTAACAATGTTGTCGATAGTATCGAGAAGGAAGGCCGCGACGACCCAGAGGTGTTCGATGGCGCAAAAGACTATGTCTTCCAGGCAATGGAACGAGACGCCTTCCCAGGCTTCTTACGTGCAAAGGCGCTCGGTAACATCGTGCCGCCTTCGATGATGCTGCGACTGATTGTCGGGCTCGTGGCACTGTTTGGAGCTTTCTGGACGGCGTTTGTCTTGATCTTCCTCGACATGAGCAGAGCGACGAGGTGCTGGTTGATACTGCCGTTCACGGTTGGAGTATACTTCCTTGCCAGTCATCAGTACATGCTTGATCCGATGATGGCATTGGTTGGGTATAGCGAGTACACTTTCATGAGCTTTTCGCGGGTTAAGGAGCCGTTTATCAGGTATGCTGTCCTCACTTGCTGCCCGTTCATCATCACATGTTAACATCTATGACAGGAAACTACTCAGCAAGCGCGCAATCATGTGTATCGGGTGGATCCTGATCATCGATGTGGCGCTCTGCTGTCTCTTCATCTTCGTGCCGGGGCTGCGGTTGTGATGGGCTTTAAACACATGCGAAGGAGTTTTGAAGGCGTCAGGGAGCACGTATGGGCTAAGGGATCGGACAGTAGCTGGCTGTACCAACAGAGATATCCTGGGATGATTGCTTTCGCGGACATAATGCTAATGGAGACATTCTTAACCACTGCACCTCACGAATTGCCATATTCCCCCCAGGTATTCGGTCTGCTGCATCCGCACTAGAGCCTCAACAGACCTGCAGCCTCGCGGTCGTCTCGCCGTCTCGCGCTCGCTCAGCCACCTGTGCCACCCAGAATCGGGCAGATCTCGTTGCACATGCGGACTTGAGTCCGGCGTTCCACGCCTATACACACGTGATGGTGCTCTGGATAGCCGGAATGCCATGGCTCGCATGTCGAGAGCTCGTACAAGGCTGGCAGTCGTTGCATATGGCATCTGCCCACTCCCAACAGACGCCTTACGCTAGCGTGACGTAGGTGCTATAGTGACTACAGCACTTCACAACTGCCTATAAGGGTTAATGCAGATCCTTGACCTCTCCCACGTGGAAGCAAGGGCTGGAGAGAGCATAGGTCGCACAAGTAGTTGTAGATAGTCTTGTTGGAGATAGAGTAGATGGGCCGCTGCAGCAGTGATGAGTAGCGGTGCTAGAGGCTTTGCCCTTGCATTGGCTGGCGACTGCTGGCATTCACGCCTGCGTGTCCGCCATTCGTGAGACCGAGGGAAGTGACTCGGGTGGGTCTGCAAGCAGCGCTGACGAAACCTGGTCCATTTTCGCCGCGCCTCCGCCAATTTTCACTTGCTCGCGATCATCTCCCCGCCTTACCTTGCACATCACCTCTCGAAGAATCAACAAGTGACCATCTCATCGCGGCGTCGGTTTGGCAGGAGCGTCTTTGTGCTTGAACTCATCTTCGCGGTGCGATTCTGCTATTGCTGGTGAGTGCCCGTCCCCTTCTCCTACCCTTCCTCGTCTGCCGTTTCAAAGCATTGCACTGCGCCGGGTCCTCGGAAACAGCTGCGCGAGGCTCTGCAACATCCTTGTGTGCATCACCGAAGCAGCGAGGAGAGTTGTCTGCGCCCGTGGCGAGTGAGCGAGGGCGTCTGCGACGCACCGGCCATTCCGCTGTCATCGGGCATTCATCATCACGTGCGCGCGGTGCCGGTACCAGGAAGCGGCGAGCTGCAGTCCGACACCCACCAGTTCCCCATCACCTGCTGCTCTACCCGTCGTCCCGCGTGTTGCTGAATGCCTTGCTGTCTTGTCCTACCACCAGCGCAGTCGGCGCAGCAGTAGGCAGAGGCTCACACGAGTTCCCAGATTTCGAGCGCCTTTCCTTCGGCCCAAGCATCATCCGATCGACCTCACTTCAACATCACCCGCGACACGACTCATATTCACTTCGAGCGAGCAGTTTCACTTCGGTTTACAGCCTTTAAGTCCTGCGGTTAGCTATCCAGCTCGACGCTCTCTGCGACACACTTCCCCTCTTCGAGCGTTCGCGTCGGCGCACCGGTCTTTTCACCAGCTCTTCACGAGGAACGGCCGGACAAGCATACTTACATCCCTTCTCACGTGAGTCTCACATGCAGTCGCATAGCCCCTCACTTCTGCTGCGGTGAATCGCATGTGCAAGGCCACCGCCGCTGACTATCCGGTCACAGACGAGAACAAACTTCACAATTACGTCAACCTCACACGACTCACTTCAGTGACACTTCACCCCGATTCAAGCCTCCTTCATCATCGACACGATGAGCTACCAGAACTTCGGCGATGGCAGCGCGCCGCCGCAACAAGGCACAGAAGAGCAAGGCGGATTCGGCGCACCCGGCGGACCACCTCAACAACACCCAATGGGTCAGCAGATGGATCCATCGCAGCAGCAAGGACAATTTCCTGGCGCACCGCAACCCGGCGTGCCAGGTGCGCCCGGGTCCCAGCCAGGCAGCGACCAGAAGACGACCCTCTGGTAAGCGCGCACATGTATAAAAGTAGTGTCGTCAGTACTGACGACGTCTCCTAGGATGGGCGAACTCGAGCCATGGATCGACGAGAACTTCGTGCGCACGGTCTGGTTCGGCATGGGATACCAGGTGAACGTCAAAATGATTCGCGACAAGTTCTCCGGGTGAGATATCTTTGCTTTCCCAGCACATCTGTTACATGGCTGATTTAGGAAGTAGCAGCAACGCCGGCTATTGCTTCGTTGATTTCGACAGCTCTGATGCAGCTGGTCGCGCCTTGCAGCTCAATGGCCAGATGATCCCGAACTCCAACCGCCAGTTCAAGCTTAACTGGGCGTCTGGTGGTGGACTTGCCGACCGCAGCCGTGGCGATGGCGGTCCTGAGTACTCTGTCTTCGTCGGCGACCTCGGCCCTGAAGTCAACGAGTACGTCTTGATGTCGCTCTTCAAGGGCAAGTACACCTCCACCAAGTCTGCGAAGATCATGTCGGATCCAATCTCTGGCCTGTCGCGCGGCTACGGCTTCGTCCGCTTCGCCGATGAAAGCGAGCAGCAGAAGGCTCTCTCCGAGATGCAAGGCGTCTACTGCGGCAACCGGCCTATGCGCATTAGCACTGCGACTCCCAAGAACAAGGGTGGCGGTGGCGGACCCCCAATGGGTGGCATGCCGGGCCAGCAGGGTCCAGCTGGAATGGGCATGTACTCGATGGGCGCACCACCGATGAACTACTACGGTGTGCCTCAGCCTATGAACCAGTTCACCGACCCGAACAATACCACTGTCTTCGTCGGTGGACTCTCAGGATACGTCACCGAAGACGAGCTCAGGTCTTTCTTCCAAGGCTTTGGCGAGATCACCTACGTCAAGATCCCACCAGGCAAGGGCTGCGGCTTCGTCCAGTTCGTGCAGCGCCACGCGGCAGAGATGGCCATCAACCAGATGCAAGGCTACCCCATCGGCAATTCTCGTGTCCGTCTCAGCTGGGGTCGCTCGCAGAACAACTCTGGTCCTGCCGGCACTCCCTACCGCCCTGCGCCACCACCTCCCGTCTATCCATCGATGGGCATGCCTCCTCAGCACTACGGCAACTTTGCTCCTATGAAGGTTCGTCATCCACAAGACGACGGCTCATACCCCGAGGGCGGATACTAACCGTCGCTCGCAGTAAGCGCGTTTTCCGATCTATTGCCTTACAGTGAGACTGCGCTTTAGCGGGAGTTGGTTGGAGGGTCACGATCTGCTGCTCTCTTGACGATCATTATTGCTACGGTACGACACACAAGCGCAAACGACCAGACCACGAATGGGAGACCTCTTCACACACACGGCGATTGCATCATCACCAGATCACGGAATGGGCGGCTGAAAAATGATATTGGGGAGTTCTGTCAAAAGTATGCTTTTCTTTCCTTCTTTGCGAGCGAATACGGGACTTCACATCCACAATCTCTTCGGCATGGCGGAGCGGGTGGGCAGGGGGTCATGGCATGGAAAGTTGCGGTTCTATGGAGGAGAGAGATTGGTAGCGAGTAGTGAGGGCTGGGCGGTGGAGCGATGGAAACCGGCTGGTCTGCCTTGCTCGAGATATCTTTGCCTAGGCAGAGATGTTTATGGGTAGGTAGCTTCTCATGAAAGCTTGGTGTGATGTCTGACGCTCCTTTTCCATTCTACCTTCCTGTTTGAGATGAAGCACGTGACGGTAGGTTGTTTTCACGAACGGCTGTCAGGTAATGGCTTGCTCTACACAATTCACATTACCTTACGATCACACTTTATCGCGAGCTCTTCAATGTTAATCCGCGGTTGCTGCTGACTTGAAACAGATATTCGCTTTGGCAGCGACGGTCCACCCGTCGCTCCTTCCTCACAACTTCCACATGCCTCGCACCGCCACATCACCAGCCTACCAACTTTTCGTCCAACCTCAATCTCGCTCCTTTTTCTGCAAAATCTCTGTCATCAAACACAACACATCCATTCTTCACCCAGCACCACCAAAATCACACACACACCAGTCTCGCTTACCACCGCAGCCATGAGGTATCAAGATTGGGACGTATTGCTCTTCCCCTCGGGCGACGAGGCGCACATCCCCGTCAAAGAATTCCGCACCGCCTGCTACACCGAGCCCACGGAGCACTCGCCGAACCAGACGCCCCTGCTGACGACGTTTGTGCCTTCGCTGCCCGTCGGCGCGCCGTTTCAGATTTCGGTGCATTCGTGGGTGCGTACGGGGCCGACGCTGGGGGTGTTGCCGGATGGGACGAGGTTGGAGGAGATGTGGCAGGTGAAGGTTGTGGTGGATGGGGAGCTGGTGGGGATCAAGTTGTTTGGGTGTGCGGAGAGCTGGCCGCAGATTATCTGTAAGTTGTTGCTATCTTTTGGTTTTCATTGGGATGGTGAAGCTGATGTTGATATAGCGTCGATCGACTCGCCGGGCAAGGGACAGCATGAGACGGTTCAGCTTCGCTTCCCCCCTTTCCACCGCGAGATCATGATGCAGAACCATTGGGCGGCTTCGGATCGTATGGGCAGGATTCGTGTTGAGCTTGGGATGGGTTACGTTCATCACCGCCTCAACCGCTTCGTTCCGACGACGCAGGTCGTCAACTTCGCCTTCCAGGCGGCGCCACTGGGTGAGTCCTCTCGTTAAATTTCCTCTGGGTTCGTGGTGCAGAAGCTGACTTGTCGATAGAGCTGCTCGAGGACCGCGGCGTGGCGTGGCCCAATGCCCGCATGCTCGCGAACAGCGTCATGCACACCCACCAGACCATGAACAACGCCTTCTTCCCCGGTCCTCAAAACATCACCGGCACTCAGTCGTCCAACAAGTACGGTCTTCATCAGAGGAAGGTCGCCAGTACCAGCAACATCAACACAGGCTCCTACACTATGGGCGCGCTGACCCTTCCGCGTCCGGGCTCGCCACTCCATCCGTTCGGCCACGACCAGCACAGCAACTACGACGGCAGCAGTAGGTCGACGTCTGCATACTCCGCCATGCCAGACACTGCTGCTCCTCTTCTGCACAAGGGGTTGTATCACCCCACGCCAGGATATCTCAACCAGTACACCGAGGCCGCTCAGCGCCAGCGCCAGTCCATCCCAGCCAGCTCGCAGTTCTCCTTCCGCCTGCCGAGCGATCAGATCAACAGGATCATCACCGCGCTTGGCTCAAAGACTCAAGAGGAGCAGCCTACCAACACTTCCACCAGCATGCTACCGCCGCCGATCCCGCAGCGTGTTGCCGCCGTAAACAAAGATGCCGAGGAGTCCAACGGCGACGCAGCTCCTGGGCAGTTTCAGCTGAACCAAGCTGCAGCCAGCGACAACAACAGACGTGGCCGGTCCAACTACTCCGACATCAGCATGCACAACGACTGCACCTCGTTCCCGACTTGCACCCAAGAAGACGGCAATAGTGGTGTCGTCCACAACCCACCAGTCGCTCCAGCCGAGACAACATCGACCGCCCCTGCTGTAACAGCACCGACCGCCCCGACTGCAAAAATTGTCAAGGGCAAGAAGGAAGGCTCAGCATCAGCTAAGCGTAAGTTGAGCACCTCCGCCCAGCAGAGTGAAGCGACTGAGAAGAAGCGTACCCGTCGCAGCACCAGACTTCTTCAGCACGATTCTGGATATGCCGGTGGCCTCTCTTCCTCCGATCGTGACGTCAGCAACGGCAACGGTACCGCAGGAGCCGAGCCTGCTGTCGTCGAGTCCAATGGACGCGCAGGGCAGGAAGCGGACGAGAGCGGCGCTGCAGTCACTGAATCTGAATGAGGGCTCGCCGGAGAAGAGGCGGGATGTGACGAAACCTGTACGGAAGGCGAGTCGGTCTGTCTCATCGACGTGGTCAACTAAGGAGAATGCTGGCGAAGATACGGAGGATAGTATGGTGCTCGATGCTTGATCAGAAGCTGCTTTGTTCGGCGTTGGAGCTTCTGGCGAGCTGGGTGCGTGTTCATTCCAAGGTATGATGGTGACTAATCACGGTTTGACGCGAGATGTTTATCGATGCTGCTGCTTATGGGCGGAAAGCTGGAACTATGGTGACGAAGAACTTGCGGCCCAAGGCTGCGAGAAAGATCCCAATGATCAAATTCATTGTTTCATAGTTTTAGCTGCCTCTGTACTACTCAACTCCCTTGAAGCCGGCCGCTTCGATCTATCACACCCACGTCATCTCTCTGCCCTCTCCAACACCACTCAGGCGAGTTCCAACTTACGATGACGGCGGCACACCCATAGCCTTCTTCTCCTCATCCTCACCCAGATCGCTTCTCCCCGCCTCAAAGACCCGATCGAAATCATACTCGCCCCACCTGATATCCGGGCAGAGACCCGCGAACTTCCACACCCCGTCGACCTTCTTGTACCAGTGCGTGTTGAACGAGTGCGCGTGGCCCTTGACCACGACTTCCTTGCGGCTGGCGTCCTTGTACCGCTGGTGCGGCACGCGGAGTTGGTGGTAGCCGGTGATTTCGGTGTCGGAGACTTTCTCCCACTTCGTGCCGCCGATGAAGTGCTGGGTCATGAGGAGGGGGTCGCCGAGGACGTTGGGGTCAGAGGCCTGGAGAGAAGTGTAAGTAGGGGAGTAATAGGGCTGGGGAGTGGAGGAGGGGACGTACCATCTGGACGAATTCAGCGGCGGGCATGGCTTCCCAGAGCTTGTTGAGGAAGGAGCGGTAGTCGATGCGGAGGGTGGGGGCGATGCACTTTTCGAGGCGCTTCCAGTTCTTGCTGTCGTAGGAGTCGGCCCATTCGTAGCAGGCGGCCATGCAGCCTTGCATTTCTGTGTAGTATATCGGTCAGAGAGTTTGTGACTGGCGGGATGTGTGGCATGCTGGCAGAAAGGGCTAGAGGTATTGATCTGAGAAGGTGTCTTTTGTTGCAATGCTTCGTCTGCTCTCTGATGCGTCTACGCTCTCTATATATGACTTGGGAACAGCTGGGCAGGCTTACCTTCAAGGCTGATGAGCTTCACGGGCTCGAGAGACATCTGGTCGGCCATCTTGCGTGGTTGGAATGGATTGTATTGCTGAGGAAGATAGGCTGTAGACAAGCTGAAGTAAAGAAACAGAAATCACTCCCACCTACCTGCGAACGACTCTCAGGGCCCTGCATCTATTTTAGAGTGGGCACACCGCCAAAACCGCTTCTGCTCCCCACCTCGTCCGCCGTTCGGACATGCGCCAGCTGTTGTGCCGCCAAGGTGAGGCTTCGTTGCGAATGTGATGATTCCATATCGTCGGGCATGTCGTCAGCCGCACCAAGCGTCGTGTTGATTCTTGCGGTACTCGCAATGGCTAATGCGTTTGACGGCCCCTCTGTTTGGTTCCTGCGTCGAGCGCCGGCAGCTCGTGGGAAGTCTTGAGCTCGAGAAGAGGGGTTGTGCATTGGGTGAAGTGCTAATTGGGGATCGGTCGGCTTCTCGTTTCTCCGGTCCATCAACAAGTAAACAGCAACCACAATCTCACCTCCACAAGTCATTGACACGTGCTGACCACTGAGACGGCCGACTGTACACTGCTACGATGGATCACGAGAGCCTGCGGACGGCGTCCATGTACCTCAACAATCTCCTCCTTGCGCGCGGCCTTCTACGCAACAGCACCGCTATCGACTTCGTCAAGCCATCGAAAGAGAGCCGAGCGCAGATCATCAACCTCGTCCACGACCTCATACTCCGGGAAGACCGCGATAGGGAGCAGCGGGAACATGTCGCCACCACTCTGCGTACGCTGCGCGCCGACGATAACCGCAAGAATCACGAAATCGAACGGCTAACGACCAAGAACGAGGAGGCTGCGCGGTCTTTAGTCCAAGCACAGGCGGCCGAGCGAGCAGCGCAGACGGAGTTGAAGAAGGTGGAGAGGTCGATGAAGTCTCTGCAAGACCAGACGGCGAAGTTGAAGACAACTCTGGCACAGGTCAGGACGCAATGCACGAATGATGTCAGGAAGCGGGATCTGGAAGTTGCGCGTTTGAAGACGCATCTGCAAGGCCAGCAGCGTGGTAACAAGGTTGGCATGGCGGCACCGAGCATGACGATCACAGGCGGCGCCCGGAGAGCGAATGTGGACGCGTCGAGGCATAATCTGGAGGATCCGGAGTACAGCTTGAGGCAGGAGACGACCGAGTTCTTGACGCAGCTTAGCCAGAGCTTGAGCGATGAGAACGACAGCCTGATCACGCTCATACGGGGAGCATTGGGCACAATGCGCGAATTGCTGGGCCAGCCTGCGAACGCGAAACATCCGGACAGCGCCATTGGCAGTACTGGGAGTCACGAGGACGGGAAAGCAGATGCGAATATGCTACATCCCCTTCCGACTTCATACGAAACACTCGCAGCCGATCTGGAAGGTGCACTGACGCAACTCAAGACGATCCTCACCAACCCCAGCTTTGCTTCGATCGAAGAAGTGGAGGTGCGAGACGAAGAGATCGTGCGCTTACGAGAAGGATGGGAACGGATGGAGCATCGCTGGAAGGAGGTGCTGCATATGATGGACGGCTGGAGACGTAGAATGAACACAGGATACACCATCAACATTGACGATCTGAGGGCAGGCATGGGGCTTGTTTCGCCTGAGCACATGAAGCTTAACGAGCGGCCACAAGATCACTCGCCGGAACAGAGCTTTGTCAACGAGGACGTGAGCGAGATCAAGCTTCCAGGAAGCGACAGCGAGTCTTCGATGGTGCTCGACCCACCGCGACTCACTGACGGCGGGCAGAGCATTCCGAAGCGCAAGCGGGATGCCATGGAGCCACCCGAGTTCTTCGACTTGCGACCATCAAGTCGTAGGCAGGAGCCCGATCCCGAAGAAGCAGAGGAAGTGGATGTCGATCAAGGTGCTACTGAGGAGCCCGAGTACAGCGAAGAGGAGAACGCGCCACGCATGACGATCGCAGAGAAGCTAGACCTGGCGCGAGCAGAGGCGGAGGAAGCGGCAGCAACGAAGTCGTCGAAGTCCAAGGCACGGTCTAGCAGACTGCCTGTCAGCATGAACGGCCAAGCGAAGGGACCGGTCGCTGCTGTCGCTCTAGACGGAGCGGGAGACTCAGAGCTAGACGATACATTGGGTAAGATGATGCCCAGTCCGGTTGCGAAGAAGAGCAAGATCAAGGGGAGGCCGAGGAGGAGGAAGAGTACGCTTAATCCGGAGGAGTTGGAGGCGTTGCTGGTGGAGTCGGAGGGGATGTGAAGACCTTTCGGAATTGTATCAATAGGAGGGATGACTTTGGAGAGCACACCGGACACACGTCTGGATGGCCCCAGAGATGACAACAGGACAAAACACCGCAGTACACATTGGTACAGAAGCTTACTGTTCCTCCTACACCGACCATGTTCGGCGCTTGCATTTGTCGTGCTTGAGCACTTTCTCCGCTGTCCCGGCCAGTGGCATCTTCAGCCATACCTCCATCATGCAATCGGAGTGTGACTTCGGCATGCGTTGTTCTACGAGATCGGGTAACTACATGCTCTTGCAAGGGCTGGCGAGGATGGCTCGATTGTACAACCATGCGAAAGTCTGCCGAATGGCCTTCACAGTTGCAGATCCGTGCGCGTAAACAACGGTACCCATGCTGTGGTCAAGTCGGCGTGCCTTTCAAACGGCCATGGTGGCTGATCAGGCTTTTGTGATGAGCATTGCAAGTGCAGTAGAGGAAGTTTGTTAGCATCTTGAACCTGGCAGATACATAACCGCCGGATTCGAAGACGACAGCAGAGCTCGATAGATCGCGAACGTGATCACGACCTTCCCATATCATGTTGAAGCTCTCTCGATGTGATCCAAAAACAGAGCATCGGCCTGCACAACATCTCTTCCATGCAGACCCACACAGCTTCCTCATACGGCGAACGGCCGGAGCGATCCTCTAGCGGCATGCCAAGTAGCGCGCTTCCGGGGAATGATTGGCTTCGACTTCACATCTCGAGCCAATGACCGTCTCGCGCAAGCGCTCAGCACAATCGCACCAGCTGGGAGGGCTCTCGTCGCGCTCATCTGCACCTTTCCAATAGTTCTGAGTTCTGCCCCTCCCCAGCGGACGCCAGCATGTGCCTGCCAGGTGTGCACCACAGAGGTGGCACATGGGACGTTCAGCCTGGACATAAGAGCCCGCCGCTCGACGCTCAGGCATGCCTTTCCTCTTTCTCTTCTTCAGCAAGCTTGTCAATCTCGAGAGTTGATTCTTAGTTTTACCCTCCCCATTCTTTCTTCGTTGTTTCGTTGCACCAACAGGGCCTGGTGCTCTCGCATTATCAGTATCGTATACTCGCCTCTCTAATCAATCCATCCTCCGACGACTGCCCCGTCAGTCCTGCACCACACCGACACACCACAGAAAATCAACATACTACCATTCTTCGTCGCCGGTCGACAACCACAACTACTAATTATCAACTCTTGCTTTGCTCGAACCATAGCTTCCGACCCACGAAATCAACCATTACGGCACTTGTAATTCTCGATTCGAAAGGAAGCCAAAGACAACTACATCCATCATCAACATGTCTGCCATCCAACTCAACTTCACGCTCCGCACCTCCGCCAACTGCAAGACGGTCCACCTCCTCGGCTCTTGGGACAACTACAACGGGCAACTCCCCTTGTCCAAAGACACCACCAAAGCCGGCGGATGGAAGGGCACGTTCCGGTTCCAGGGAGCCACCTTGAAGCAGGGCCAGCGCTACTGGTACTACTACATCATCGACGGGTACCACGTCTCCCACGACCCGGCTCGAGAGTCCGTCACAGAGCCGACGACCGGTCGCAAGCTGAACACCCTCGACATCCCCAAGGCCAGCTCGCGCGAGGAAGCGCCCTCCAGCAAATCCTCCCGCCACAACCGCCGGGTCAGCTCCTCCAACGTCGCCAAAGGCCGCTCGCTCTCCCCCTCCCAGATCCAGAGTCCGAAACCCGGCAAGCCGTACGAGACCCGCCAGATCGCGCAGGAGAAATTCATGCACCCGACCGTCGAGATGCTCACCGCCAAGTTCGCCGCGCAGCAGATCTCCGAGTCCGAGGAGAGCAGCAGCAGCGAGGAGGAAGAGGACTCCGACTCGGACGCCTCCGACGTCCCGTCCCTCAGCTCCCGCAGCAGCAACAGCAGCACGCCCAGCTCCGTGTCCTCGGTGTCGTCGTGCTGTACCTGCGAGCGCTACGGCATCACGCGCGCCGGGGCACGGGTCAAGCTCGACTGCGGCGGTTCGCGCTGCGGGTCCTCTGATGGCTCAGAGTGCAGCAGTGAGAGCGAGGACGACCATCGCGTGCGCACGACGAGGAGGCAAGGAATTGTCGTGCGCA
Organism: Saxophila tyrrhenica; assembly: GCF_035928015.1. Taxonomy (NCBI): domain Eukaryota; kingdom Fungi; phylum Ascomycota; class Dothideomycetes; order Mycosphaerellales; family Extremaceae; genus Saxophila; species Saxophila tyrrhenica. The sequence goes on along the minus strand of NW_027041738.1, from coordinate 665,373 downwards.
AGTGAGCGACCTTCAAGACTTTCACGGGGGTGAATGTTCTACTACAGACATGTTCCTTTTTTTTGGATGAAAGGAAGGACTTGAGACGCCTTCCTTTCCGTTTTGGCTTCCAGTTTTTGTCATTGACGGGATGAGGCGACACCCGCGCTGTCTTCAGCCGGTCTGCTGATGGCCGTGGTGTGCGCTGCCCGTCTGCCATTCTCTTGGCCACTGCTGCTTGCTCGGACTGCGATGTTCGAGGGGCAGGGTAATATGCTTGACAAGCTTCCGCACTTCGCCTTCGGGGCGAAGCAGGGCGGTGAGGAGGACGGGAGAAGAGGCGTAGAGGACGCTGACCAGGGCACGAGGAGGGGAAGGAAGGGATAAGTTCGGGCTTGAGATCCTGCAATACAGGTCTTGCCATGCTCTCTGCCGGACGGAACAGTCTGGTATCGGTGGTCAGCGTAGCGTGCACTGTCAGCAGTTTGCAACGGTGCTGCGAGAAATAGCGAAATGCAAGCTCGTTGATCCATCACCCATGAGCCTTCTCTTCTCTTCCCTGCTTCCTCTCTGCAAATGATCCTTATCGACGTCGTTCTTCCGTTCCCAGTGTCGACTCATTGCACCGTCAGCATCGTGGTGACCGTTTCTGGCGTTTGCTCATGCCAATGATTTGCCAATACTGCATAGTAAGCTTGCTATCAGTCTTTTGTGCCTTCAGTCGCCGGCTGCCAGGCACCGCCCTTGCGAGGCGAGATCTATGATCTTTTCGCGATCGAAACGTTCCTTCCAGCTCGTGCATAACTTCAGCCTCATGCGCTTGGGGTAATTCCATTGTTGCTTCTCCAGGACACCGGCCGGCATGAGCGTACAGGCAACCTTTGCTACGGAGATTCAGTCCAACGACGTGTCTCTATTATGTGATCGCAGGCAAACCCTTGTCCAGGTGAATGGTGTCTATCCAATCTAGTATTGTTACAAATCATGCCTATGTATTCAATCGATCCGTCATATCCTCCATCAATCGTACAGTCTTCCGGCATGCTCGCGTCTGTCGATATTCCTTGCTGTACGAGCGGCCAGCGCTCAACATACTCCGTTAAGAAACACCCAAAAACAACCCAGTGACGTTTGAACGAAAGTTCCATGCTCAGGCACCCGATCCCCCGTCCGAAGACTCGCTATGCTTTCCCATTTCCTACAATAGACAAACTCCAGAGTAATGCTTCCAATGCTGCGCTCGATTCCAGATCACCATGTCTGTCCGGGAATAACCAGGCTTCCGTAAGCACTGTAATCCGGGTTTGATGACGTCGATCAGTGTCTCGTTCTCCCGTGTGCCTTCGTGTGCGGCGCCGATCGCGGCTCTTGGGAGAGAGTGGAGCTTGTGGTCGACTGATCGGGCTGAGCGAGAGGGTCTTCTCGCGAATGCGCCAGACAGCTAGAAGGTCCGGAGACCCGGTCACGGCCAGTGTTGAGATTCGAATGCGGAGCTCCTTCCAGCAACACAGTAGCGATCGTCCAGTAGCTCCTGTCGTTGAGGCTAGATGCCCCCAAAGCCGCAGAGATAGTGATGATTTGCTGCACCGACCCTCCCTCCCGCTCCACCATCGCCTTTCGACACAATCGCTCATCTCGATCGATGAGGAACGGTCCACCCACCGCTGGAATAGCCGGAGTCTGGATGAGGCGGTTGTTTTGCCTCGGTAGGTGGACCTGGCCGATTCTTCGAGTGATTTGCGCAGGCATAGCCAACCAGGACAGTCTTTTCTTGCACGCTGTGACCTCGTTGTCCTCGTGCTGAGCATGGGTCGACGGCGTGGCGGTAGTAGAGGCAGCGGCAGACGGAATAGCGTTCGACGACTTGGATACACATCGCAGTGGTATGGACCAAATATCTTGAATGGAGAAAGGATCGCGCGAGAACAAGAACGCTGTAGAGTACAGGCAAGTAGCAAAAGCAAAGTGAAGAACTAGTACAAGTGCGTAGGGCTGTAGAGACGTGAACAGAAAGATCGCCACACGTCTTTATATGACTCCCATGCCTGCAAAGCATCATGAAAGTATCGACGTACTTGTCCGGACTCGGAAGGAGCCTTACCTACGCTGAGCGTGGCCGCACGGGACCCTGTTGGTCGCGAAATGGACTTCCATGCAGTGCGATAGGGCGACTCGAAGGCAGAAGGGGTCTTGAGGTGCAGCAGCAGTCGTTGTCTTCCCTTTACTGGGCTAAAGACAGTCAGGCGCAATCGCACTGAGCTCATCGCCGGAACCAGTCCGCGAGACTTGAGAGGCCGGTCAGCGTAGGCTATCCGGCTGCCTGGCTGTGGGATCGGTGGTGCCAGAAGGCGACAGAGGACTGAGATTCGCTGCGGCAGATGCAGCCATGGCCGCGGCACAGACCGCAAAGACGAGCGTGGTGCATGTTGGTTGTTTGATGAGCACAGACGGAGCAGGCGGCTTGGGCTGAGATTGCGCAAGCGTGGCACCCCTGCTTCCACGAGGCCGGGCGGTCTCCGTTTCGTGGCCGTCTGCTGGAAACGGATGTGGGAGGTAGTCAGCAATTAGAGCAGCATGGCGGGACGGCGAATGAGGATGAGGAAAGGCGACGGGATGCTCTGGGAGTCCTGAGCCGCAAGGCAACCATGACGTATCTTTCTGAGTCGAACGTCGGATGGAACACGTTATCTTCGCCTTGACCGAAGAGCACGGATGAGCCGTTCAGTGTCATTACGAGTGCAACAGCAATCAGATGTTCAAGCAATCTCTGGCTGCAACAAGCGGCGCGACGTCTTCCCGGAAAGAGATGCAGTCTCTCTTGATTGCTCTCGGCCGTCGAACGGGATGGACGATGGACGACGTGGGGGCTATTTTGATCGAGCGAGAGAGGGAAGGACTTGCCGGGCTGGGGCTGAATGCGCGCCAATCACATGTCGTATCGGAGAATAAGATATCGCAGCTGTGATGAGCAGGCAAGGATCTCCTGTACGAGGCTCGACGACATCACAAGGCTCATTGCATACAGCCAGTCAGAGTTCTCGGTGACTTCCAACTCGATCTGCCCGTGTTCTGAAACGACGACCACGTGGAGCGGCTCTCGCGAGATGCTAGTACAGCATCTCGCATCTGTCGCACATTCCTTCAGGATGGGACATTCGGAGCCGCAACACTGATTGAGAAAGCAATGGCCCGATTGATGATAGCTCCGGGATACGGACGTGAAAAAGGTGTTCAAGCACAGCACATTGCTTGATGCAGGTCGGCAGATAGACATCAGGAGACGTATTGAAGCATGGAGTGCCAGCCTCAAAGCCTCCAGTGTTGCTGCCTGGTGTTCCTTGCTTGTGGCGACATTCACCTGTACGATTGATCTATCTTCCAAGCCGGTGCACTGCTGTCTTGAGGTCACCTGTTACCCATCCAAGCCCATCCTCGCCCCAGTCGGATCAATACAAGCCGCTGCTTACTCGACGACTCAGCAGTTCTATTTGTTCCCATGAGCATGCGTCAACGATTCAACCCAGATGCTAGCACCGCCCCATCCCGGAGGTCGATCCGTGGCAGACCCAGCGGGTGGGTTAAGCATAACCTATGATGCCGCCTTGGGGTCTGACCCTTCACCATCCGTCGGAGCCTCCAACGACTTCGACGGGGCTGGATTCAGCACCTTAGTCGCATCTATGAGGCCAGCCGCTGGGTTGATCTCAAGACCAAAACCGGGCTTGTCAAGCTCCGACACGTCCAAGTAGCCGCGTGTAGGGATCGGCTCGTTGGTGAACAGGTTGCCGAAAACCGGCAAGACGCTCTTCCCGTCTGGAGAGTTCGCCAGGTACTCTTGAAAAGGCGAGTTGGTCTGGGCGACCACGAAGTGGTACGAATAAGGTCCGGAGGCATGAGGCACCACCGGCAGATCATACGCGGCGGCCATGGCGGACACTTTCAGCAGTTCGGTCATTCCGCCGACCCACATCACGTCGGGCTGCAGGATGTCGATGTTGCGGCCCTCGATGAGCTTGCGAAAGCCGTATCTGCTGTATTCGTGCTCTCCTGTGGTGAACTTCACTGTGGGGTGCGCACGCTTGAGCAAAGCATGACCGTCAAAATCGTCAGGAGACAAGCACTCCTCCCACCAGTCGATATTGAGATCTTTACACTTCTCCACGAGCTCAATGGTGTATGGCACGTTGACTGTTAACAAAGAGTTAGCCAAGCTGTCTAGATCATCACCCTAAGGATATCAACTTACGACTCATGTAGCAGTCCACTCGCAGCGGAAAGTCTGGACCAACTGCCTCTCGATGCTTACGCAAGAACTCGACGTTCTTGATCATTCCCTGAACACCTTCGCCAGGACTGTACGGAAGAGGCACCTTTCCACCGGTAAAGCCCATCGACTTTGCGGCCTCCGGAGCTGGACCAGTGCAGTAAAAGTCCAAACGCTTGCGCGTGGCACCTCCAATCATCTTGTACACGGGCTCGTTCCTGATCTTGCCCAGCAGATCCCAGATTGCAAGGTCCAGTACACTGATGACTGCAACGGGCAAACCTTTACGACCGTAGAACATCGATCCGCGGTACATCTGTTCGTAGAGATGGTTGGTATCGCGAGGATCTTGCGACAAACGTCAGCTTTGAGCGTGATGACCAAGTTACGTATACTCACCAGCTCCGATCAAGAAGCGAGTGAAATGCTCAGCTACGAGCCAGCATGCTGGAGGGCCACCAAAGCCAGTGGCAAACCCTTTCGTTCCATCTGTGGCTTCTATCTCGACACAGAAGGATCCTAGTACATTGATACCTAGAAGCAGAAGAAGGGTTAGCGGATACGTTTTAAACACAAATGCTACACTACTTCTCTTACGTACCCCAACTTGTACGTGACTTGCGGTACTCTTCGTAGCCTGACATCGGCGTCGAGATCTTTGAGTCGATCAACCAGTGGCCGCCTTTGACATTGTGGTAGTCTCCTCCAGAGCCTGGTCCCTGGGTCAAGAATGTTCGAATCTCCTTGATCGTTGGGAACGAGACGCATTTGTTTGACGTTGGAGCCATTTTGACAACCAGCTGCCGGAACGTCTCGATAGGACAGTTTAAAGAAGTCGTCTGTTCGCTTCGTGAGGTCGGAATGAATAGTCCGGCAACGCAGTGTGGTTGTTGTGAACCTAATGAATAGGCTAGCTGAGTTGATCGGTTGCAGGTCAATTAGCCGGCTCAGTTTCTCCGACCGGCAATCAAATGGGCTCCTGCAGAGGTCAAGCAAGCGAGTGTCGAGTCAAGAACTCGGACTACTGCGACTTTAATGAAGAGGCGCTGCTTCACCCCGCTCGCTGGGCAAAGCACCGAAAAATGCAACTCCTGAACGACTCGGCGAACTTTGACCCGACTCCTCAGACACGATGACATGATGAATTCGCCAACGGATCCCAAGAGCGGCATACCGGCGCGTGCAGACACGAAGGACAGCGAGGCGTGGTCGGGGGATGATGGCACCGAGGACGGCGGCGATGGCAGAGAGCGGAAACGCCGTAGGCCAATGAGTGTCTCTTGTGAGACTTGCGTGAGCAGCTCCCCAAACTCCATGACCCTGGTGCTGGGCAGAGGATGGCATGCTGATGACTTCCTAGAAAGGACGCAAGGTGAAATGTGACCGCGGGCAGCCCAACTGCGGCTGGTGCGTCCGCAACAACGCAGTTTGTGAATACAAGGAAAGGAAGAAACCTGGCCTCAGAGCAGGCTACGGGCGAGAACTCGAAGCCCGGCTTGATGAACTCGAGACCGAACAGCACGACCAGCGGCAACTTTTGCAGCAGCTGCTTGACAAAGTCAGAGATGCCAACACGCCCAAGATGCAGACGAGACCTGGTCTGCAGTCGCGCCAGCCATCCCAAGTAGAAGCTGCTCTCTACATGCAAGCACCGAGCAACCGCTATGCTCAGCCTACCATAGACAACACTGCCAGAGACTTGCGGACGCCGTCGGTCAGCGACCTGAACCAGAACCAACAACCACCTGGCTTCCTACGACATCCCTCGCAGCCCAATGTGCACATCCCAACTTCAGTGCCGGCGAACGATGGGTACACTGCAGCTGATCCGCCTGTGGAATCACCAAGCCTCAACATTGAACCAGCCGGCAGAGCCAATTCCAATGCCTCAGAGGCGGCGAGCTTTGCTTCGGGCCCCCATGATCTTCCTCCCTATGACTTACTGTATGCGCTGACCGAGTTGTTCTTCGTTCACGTCAACACTTGGTGTCCGATTTTGCATAGAAGAACGACCATTGAATCTCTGTTCGGCAGCACGATGCTTGAGGAAGCTGATCGGGTCCTTCTGCATGCCATTGTTGCTACCACGCTGCGGTTCTCCAACGACCCGCGGCTAGATGGCGGGAACAGGGAGCGCTATCACGAGGGCTCTAAGCAAAGAGTATTGCTCTACGGGCTTGAGAACAGCTCAGTCAAGGCCTTGCAAGCTTTGGTAAGTACAGACCGTTAGCACGTTTAAATCTATGCTGCGATGCACGCTGACTTTGACGACTTTTTACAGACAATCCTCACACTAGACGTGACCGGTAGCTCGAACGGACCACCGGGCTGGAACCTCCTGGCTCTGATCACGAGAAGCGTGGTGCAGCTTGGCCTCTCCACGGAGTCTTCGGCTGCTTCAACAGTACCTGTCTACCCTTCAATATACACCTTGAGGGCGATGGTGCTGCCAGAACCCAAGTCTTGGGTAGAAGATGAGACCAGAAGGCGGCTGCTATGGGCCATCTATATCCTTGACAGGTACACGACAGTAGCAACGGCTTTCGAGTTCTGCCTCAATGAGAAAGAGATCGATCGGAAGTTGGTTAGTAGACTTGAGAGCCTGGTCGTCATCGGATGGTGCTGATATCCATCGTCCAGCCTTGCCACGAGGAGCTATGGGAGCGCAACGAGCCCACCGACACCAAGTGGTTCCGACTTTCAGGGCAGCCAAAGGGCCCAACGAGCAAACCTACCAATCTTGGATCTTTCAGCTACTACGTTGAGATCATTGGAATACTGTCACAGATCCATCAGTTCCTGAAAAAGCCCGTCGATATCAGTGCACTGCCGGACATTGAACGATGGCAACAGGAATACCGGACCCTCGACAGCAGACTCAGTGATTGGAAATTCAGCCTGCCAGATGAGTACGGAAACATGGGCCGGATCTACGTCCTTGATGCACGCAAGCAGACCGCGGATAGCATGTGGATCATGCTGCAGATCACATACCAGACGTGCGTCATCCCTTTGAGACTCACGATTCACCATGCAAGCTAATGTGAGCATGACAGCGCTCTGATACGTCTGCACTCATCAGCAGCGTACCCAACCACTAGAAGTCCGATCTTCACACCCTCCTTCTCCGCCAGTCAACGCTGCCACGGCGCCGCCGAACAGATCTGTGAGCTCTGCAAGTACGTCCGACACCGCGAGATCCTCACCCAGCTAGGCCCAACATTCGCCTTCAGCTTATGGGTTGCTGCACGATTGCTCCTGGTACATGGATCTACCATCGACCACAAAGTCAACCCTGCCATCACTCTCCTAGTACAAACTCTGCACGAAATGGGCCGCTACTGGAAAGTAGCAGAGCGCTACGCAACGCTGCTCCAGCGCGTGCTCGACGAATACCACGAAAGCGTAAAATCGCCCGTCGGACCCGGTGGCGTTCGCGAGACCCCATCCACCGTCCGCATCCTCTCAGACATGCGCCGAACGGCCTTCGATCTCGACTTCCTCATCTCCCGGCAGCCGAAGCAGAACTTCCCGTCGAAAGTCAGCTCGGCCACACCAGCTCGGACTCCCACGAGGACGCCTGCGCCGGAGGAGCTGGAGTACCTGGATGTCTTTGACTTCTTCAATATGCCGCGGCTGCCGTTCCCGGGGAATGGTGAGGCGGCGTTTGGCGCTGCTGGCTACGGTGGCGAGCCAGCGGCGATGGAGTATCCGGCTATGAACGGCAACGGGAATGAGTTCAATATTCAGAATTTCATGTAAGTAAATTAAGGTGGAACATGTCACTGCTATATCTTAGACTGAAGGGGCTTAAGCGCCTAATAGCTGAGATGACCCTTGAAGGTCAATCCAGCTTGTTAGGCCTTCCTATCGGTCGAGGACATAGAAGCCAGTTCTACACCGTCCCCCCCCTGCGCAGGACAACATGCTGACGTCCTTCATCTAACTTTTACAGGTATGATGCTAATTCGGATTGGTTCACGAACCCGAGTTGATGTATAGAAAAGTGTGAGGGGCGCGTTTCGGTCGGAGACATTACATATATCTTCTCACTGTACGTTGGGACCCTGCCACGTTTGGGGACGTTTGCTCGGCTCAAGGGGCAGCAAAAGGCAACTTGGATCCTTCTGCTTGTACATAAGGATTCTTGGAGCCAAAATTCCATGCATACCATCTTGCTCATTTACAGACTGCGATACTCATCGCAGACCTCAATCAGCTTCCGCTGAGTGCCAGGCTCCTGTACACAACAAGTCAGTTCTATCTTTCGGTTGGCCCTTGAAACGAGCTCACCTTCGCACTATGCCCAGCATCGGGAATCATATACAGTTTCGACTCCGGCAGCGCCTTGTGCAGCTCCCACGCAGTCTTCGGAGGGCAGACGACGTCGTACCGGCCTTGCACGATACTGCCTGTTCCTCTTGTCAGCATAGCAACCTCAATCAGCAAAGCTCGTGCACGCACAAGGGATATGCTTAATCTTCTCAATATTCTCAGGCCTCAACAACTGCCCCTCCTCCATAAACGCCCCATTCGTCTCATAATGCACCTCCATCCTCGCATGCTGCAACGACCTGCCCTTCACGTCAGCTTCACCCTCTCTCAACCGGAGAGCAGGGATAGTACTCACCACCGCTCATCCTCCAATTTCCCAAACGCCTCCTCGTCCGGCCGGAGTTGACTAATCCCCAACTCCCACTTATTCCACGCCTTTGCCGCCTTCACCTTTACCTCATGATCATCCCCTGTTAGTAGCTTCAGATACCCCTTATACGGATCCGCTCTCTCCTCCTCCGGCAGGAAATTCACCCACTCCTCGAAGAATTCTGGAAACAAGTGCGCCGTCCCGTTGAAGCCGCGCGTGAAATACCGCTCGCTCTCTCGGACGGTAAAGACGCCCCGTAGCACCAGCGCTCCCACGCGGTCCGGATGGGTTTGGGCGTACAGCAGCGCGAGCGTAGAGCCCCACGACCCGCCGAAGACGAGGCTCCATTTCTCGATCCCGAGATGCTGCCGCAAGGTCTCAATGTCCGAGACGAGATGCTGCGAGGTATTCTCCCTCAACTCAGCGGCCGGTTCGGATTTCCCTGAACCCCTCTGGTCGAGCAGCACGACGCGGTAGACGGAGGGGTCGAAGAAGAGGGTGTTGGAGGGAGTAGTTTGGCCGCCTGGACCGCCGTGGAGGAAGATGACTGGTTTTCCTTGGGGAGAGCCGTATTGTGCGTAGTAGAGTTTGTGGATTGAGCCGACGGGGAGGAAGCCGTAGTCGAAGGCGTCGTTGTGTTGGTAGCCTGAGGTGAGGTGGGAGTCTTGTGAGGTGGCCATGGTCGTTATGAAGGACGGTTGTGCTTACAATATTTCTGTGGTCCTTCAAAGTCCTGGTATTCTCCTGTCGGCCACAGAAATGGAAGCTCTTATCTGGGGGTATCCAACGTTAGCAGCGGTACAGCGCTCTTCGAGAGTGTTGGTAGTCAGCAAAGCACGCCCTCCACTTGCCGAAGGTACGTCTCGAACTTGGAAGGATGTCGACTGTACCATGTACTTTACCCTGTCAATCACACTTGGCCACAAGATACATGTGTGGCTAGTACGAATGGACGCAAAGCTTGAGGATGACTGCAGTAGTGTTGATGGCTACGATAACATGGAGACCGAACACCGCCGTTCCTACCTTCTACAGCACATTCACTCGAACGACAGTGAAGCGGATCTTGAATACTGATTTTTTCGGATTCGTCTGTGTAAGGCAGCACAAGGGCATCAGAGCAGCCGTCCAGCGAGCCCACAACAGGGCCGCCAGTCCCAACCACCCCTCCGACCCCGCGCCAGCTTACTACCTACTACGAGCTAAGATGTCGCTCGGGTAAGAGAAATCATCATTCGCATCGAGACTCCGGTATCAAACAGATAAAAGGAATGCTCGCCCACGACACCCGCAACATCCGCACCCCACGCTTGCATCGCCCGCTGTGACCCTTCTAGTTGAGAGGTAAAAGGAGGAAGGTGATGTTGGGCGACTCTTACTCCGCCTTGGGCTCCTCGCCGGCCGGTGCATCGACGGTCTTGGACTCGCCTTCTGCGGCGGTGGGTGCGGCTTCGCCTGCTGGCTCGGCTTCGGAGGAGGTCCAGAGGGTCTGTGGGAGTAGAGATTAGCTTTGCTCGGTATTATGAAGGTCGTGATAAGAACTTACGAGGTTGTCACGCAGGAGCTGCATGATGAGCGTCGAGTCCTTGTAGCTCTCTTCGGAGAGAGTGTCGAGCTCTGCACGCATGTCAGTACAGTGACGATTGGAGGATGAGCTTCACACAATGCATACCAGCAATCGCCTCGTCGAACGAAGTCTTGGCCATCTGGCAAGCCTTGTCGGGGGAGTTGAGGATCTCGTAGTAGAACACGGAGAAGTTGAGGGCGAGGCCGAGACGGATGGGATGAGTAGGTGCGAGCTCAGTGCCGGCGACCTCGGTGGCAGCTTGGTAGGCCTCGAGCGACTTGTCCGCGGACTCCTTGCGCTTGTCGGCCGTGGCGAACTCGGCCAGGTAGCGGTGGTAGTCGCCCTTCCTGTAATTCAAGCTGAGTCAGACATTGTTTTCGATACAAGTGCGGGGCTGTTGATACACTCACATCTTGTGATAGAAGACTTTTGACTCGCCGGTCTGCGCAGAGGGGATGAGGTGCTTGTCCAGGACGTCGAGGATGTCCACGCAGATCTTCCCGAGCTCGGTCTCGATCTTGACACGGTATTCCTTGATAAGGCCGACCTGCTGCTCGTTGCCCTTGCTCTCCTCCTTTTGCTCGATCGAGGTCACGATGCGCCACGAGGCACGACGAGCGCCGATCACGTTCTTGTAGGCGACGGAGAGCAGATTCCTCTCCTCGACGGACAGCTCTTGGTCTGCGGAGGCGACGGCCTTCATGTTCTCGACCATCTCTGTGGACGAGTCAGTGTGATGCCGCGATAGAGGTGTACAGTGTATGCGACTCACCCTCATAGCGCTCGGCTTGCTCAGCGAGCTTCGCAAGGTACACGGAGTCTTCGTAGCCCATCTTGATGTGTGTCTGTGTGGTTTATCTGAGTGGTGAACAGAGTCAGCTTCTGTTGAGTTCAAGTGCTCGTTTATCGCGCGATTGTAAAACAAAAGAAATAGACGGCTGGCAGACGGCGGTGAAGGCATTATAAGAGCATCCGGCGGTCGCATTGCTGGTTGCACATGGCCCAGTGAATGTGACAATGCGCGGCTGCTGTCCTCATGGTATAGCGGTGTTGGAGAGAGGTGATCAGCACGCGGATGCAGGAGGAAAGCTCAACGTTGCTGTCTTCAGATGCCGCCGTGCTGCTGCTTCCATTGTCGCTGAGCATCTGATATCCAGGTCGCTGGCTCCATATCGCGCTGCTGCCGATGCCCTCACCGCCGCCATTGCCGCTTTTCGCAACGTCGGTGCCGCTCTCGTCAGGCTTGGCGCCGGTACCGCTGGGGAGTCAGTGGACGCCGTGGTGAAGACTGCTTACCTCGGATAGAGAGGATGGAGGGGTCGTCGACGACGGTGACGGGTGGATGCGATAGTGGAAGTAGCGTGGAGTGGGTGTAGTTGTTTGGTGGAGGAGGTGTGGGAAGGAGGGATCGATTCGAAACTGCTGCACGCAGCACGCCGCTAGTACGATCGGCTTCCAGTTCAACGTCACCTTGCTGGGTGCTGGGTCACGTGGCCGACTGCGCGTGAAACGTTCGAGAACTTCAGTGGCACAACTGGCCTGGCCACGGGTAGTCCTTACCGACCGCCACCCAGATAGCTGGCAGCCTCTCCCAACTTCCAGGTTCCGCTGTCTTCAAATGCCGCGATTGAGTGTGGCCAACCGACAGGTTCCACGTTGCTTCTACCTCCCAATTTCCCACCGTCCAATCAATTCTGCCATCTGCGAAGTGAGGCTATCACATGCGGTTTACATGTTTGGTATGGCATGCTATTGCGGACATGTGATAACACAGCCTTCGGCCTGACCGACAACGCAAGCTTCAAAGATAGCGGAAGTGGACGCGGGGGCGGAGGCGCTGCTCGACAGTGTATAGCGGCGACTCGAGGACGAGTGTTCTTAGAAACGGCAGTAGAAGGGGCAAGACGGAGGCATGCATAGTACAGAACACTTTTCTCACTCGCCTGTATGAACAATTCACGTCTTCAGACCTTGTAATCCCGATCAAGACGTGTGAAGCAAACAAACAAACGCTCATCGATGCCAAACCAAGTCCATGCCATACCCTTCCAACAAGATATGCTCGGCAGTAGTTGAAGCCAGCACTGTACACCCACCCACCCATGAACCATCCGTAAAACGCCATGCCAGTGAATCAGTCGAGCGATAACAGCCAGTGCGATCCGGAAAGATCTCCTCGCACGAGTACTATCAGCCATACCCTCCTCTCACCACCCCACCCACTCACGCCCCCTTAGCAGCCCCATCCAAAACACCCGCCAACCCCTCCGCATCCTCCTTCTTCCCCACCTGCACCATCCAGCTCGTCGGCTTTCCCGCATTGCTAAACGCCAAATGGTCCACAAATGGGCCCCGGACAAACTTCCCACTCGCACCCTGCACGGCATAGTCCGCCCCCTTCAACACCTCGAAATTCATCGCCGCTTTACCCAGCGGCTTGATCTTGAGCAGAACCCGCACTTTGCCCGTCTCCTTGTTCTTGAGCACGTAAATGGGTCCTTTGCCCTTCTCGACCCAGCCATTCGTGATCTCGCCCGATTCGGCATCGCTCTTCTCGTCCCATTTGGACGCTTTGGCGATGGGGATGGAGAAGAGGAGGTCTTCTTTCTCTTTTTCTTCCTCTAGAAGTGCGGTTTGGTCTTCGAGTTGCGGCTCGGTGGGGGCGGCGTCTTCTTCCTCGCCGGCGGTGCTAGCGCCTTCGCCGTCGGTGGTGACGCCAGGGGTCGTAGCGCGGGAGGCGGATTGTTGGGCATTGCCGAAGTTAAAGCCGAGGCTGGGCTTGCTGCCGGGGATGTTGAGGTGGTTGGTAGAGCTGCTGGGAGCGGCGGAGCCGAAAAGGTTGCCGAACTTTGGTGGAGGAGCGGCTGGGGTGGTAGAGCCAGTATCGGTGGTGTTGCTGCCGCCGAACTTGATGGGAGTGTTGGGCTTCCATGTGGCATCCTTGTCCTTTTCTGCATCGCCGGCATTCTCCTTGGAAACATTGCCGAACATGTTTGAGCTAGATGTCGCTGCTGGTGTCTTTGAGCCGAACATGTTGCTGGTCGACTTCTCAGCTGGTGTCTGCGAGGCAAACATGCTTGGCTTGCTTGGAGCAGTAGCTGGCGGCGCCTGCTCAACACGATCGAACAAGCCCTTGCCAGCACCCATGGGCGTCTCAGGCTCTGATGAAGTCCTCGAGCTGCCTGGCAACATAAAGCCAGAAGCGCCCTTGGCTGCCTCTTCAATCTTCTTGCGCTTCGCCGCCTGCTCTTCTCGATCTCTCGCTTCCCACTGCTCTTCAGTCTCATCATCTGAGTCATAGTCTTCAGCCTTGCGCTTCTTCTTCGCCTTCTCTTCTTCAGCGCTGGCCTTCTTGCCAAACGCAGACAGGAAGCCGCCTGAGGTGGTTGGAGCGGTGAATGTGGGCATGCCAGCAGGCGCAGTGGTGCTCGCATTTGATGGTGCAAACCCGCTTGAGCTTGATGGTGGCCTGGACGCTGAGTCGGCTGTGGGCGCGGGAGACGCGGTAGCCGACTTGTCGAGTGCAGCCTGGAATAGCTTCGACGTTGCACTCGCGTTATCAGGCAGCTTGGGGTAGTTGATGGGCTCTGTCGATCTCGCACGCTTCTCTGTCGCAGGTCCTGATGACTCGCCATCGTCCTCTTCGAACAGCGCCGGGCGCTTGTTGTTGACTGGAGCAGTGGCAGGAGGCTGGCCAAACATGTTGGAAGATGAAGTTGGCTTGGGCGTCTGTTGCGAAGCAGCGCCGCCGAACATGTTCGCGCTGGGTGCCTGCGCCTTCGGCGTGGCTGAACCGAACATATTGTTGCTTGCGGCAGGCGTCGATTGAGAGCCGAACATGTTGCTGCTTCCAGATGCAGTAGAGGTCTGAGTCTCCTGAGCGCTTGCGGGAGTGCCATTCGCTTGAAGTTCAGTGGCCTTCTCGGTGTAGTACTTCATAATGGAGGTCCAGTCGCTGTGTACATCTTGAGTCGCCAAATGCCGCAACAGACCTTCATTCAGATGCTTGAGCAGCTCAGCTCTCGGGTTCGACTGGGTGTTGGTAGTCTTCGAGGTGGCAGAAGCCTTGGGTGTGGGTGGCGTGACGGTTGTCTGCGGAGCCGGCGGTGCGTGCGAGATCCACGGAGCAGCTGAAGGCGTGGCGGCTGCACTGGCCGCTGACTTGTTGAAGAGGTTCGTAGACGGTGTGAACGAAGTCTGCTTCTGAGCCGTCTGCGGTGCTTCGTCGCGGTTGATGCGCTCGAACAAGCCTCCTTTGCTCTGGGCAGCTGGCGTCTCGGCTTGCTCGCTGTTGTTCGCCGCCGACGGGTTGAAGAGAGATGTGGATGGAGTGAACGATTTCTGAGCCGTCGCCGGGGTGCTGACGCGGTCGAACAGACTCTTGCCTTGGCCGGCTGGTGTCTCACTAGGAGCATTGCTCGCCTGCGCACCAAACATGCTCGGCTTCTGCGGTGTATGGCCGGGCGTAGTCATGCTGGCGTCCTCTTGCTGAGACTGGCTCTGTCCAGACTTGAAGCCTGGAGTGGTGCTGCTCTGCTGTTGTGACTGGCCGAACTGGAATAGATTGTTGCTGGGCTTGGGAGTCTGCTGCTCATTGGTGCCCTTTGTGGCGTTTGCTTGCTGGCTTTGACCGAACTGGAAATTGGCGAAAGGATTGCTTGGCTTTGGCGTCTCCTGCTCTTTGGCTTGTGTGCCATTCTGCTGACCAAAAGAAAACAGATTGCTAGACTGTGGCTTCGGCGTCTCGCTTTGACCGGAGGTGAACATGCCTGGCTTGACGGTGCTCGCTCTGGAAGAGTCCAGACCAAGGAAGACGCCGTTGTTCGTGTCACTGCTAGGCTCAGGTTGCGGCGTAGAACCGAACATCGACTTCGACGTGTCGGCCTGCTGAGCGCCACTGAACAAACTGTTTGTGTTCGCCTTTGGGGTCTCTTGGGCTTGTGATGTCTCACCATTCTGCTGTTGGCCGAAGCTGCCGAAGACGCTGCTGGTGGCTGTTTGCGGCGTCTGATTGTTGCCGAAGCCACCCCCATTCGTCTGAGACTGAGAAGAGTTGTTCTGTCCAAACCCGCCAAACGTAGGTGTACCAGCCCGCTTGTCTCCGTTCTGCTCTTGCGACCCCTGGCCAAAGCCACCGAATGAAGTGCTTGGTGTAGACTGCGTCTGCTGTTGTGACTGTCCAAAGCCGTTGAACGGGTTGTCGGTGTTCTGAGTGCCGAAGGTAGGGAAGGAGGCATTTGTGCTGGGTGTCGCGCCGTTCTGCTGGGCCTGATTCGCGTTGCTCTGGCCGAAGCTGAAGCCGCTGTTGGTATTGTTCTGGTTGCCGAACGTGCTGGAGGTAGAAGGGTTGAAGCCGTTCTGCTGAGGCTGCGCGTTGTTCGATCCGAAGGTAGAGCCGAAGCCTGCACTGTTGCCGCCAAACATACCGCCCCCACCGTTCTGCTGCGCTGGTGGCTGACTAGGCGCGCCTCCGAACTGGAAGGAAGTGGGTGGTGGAGTGCCATTCTGCTGCTGCTGCGCGAATGGGTTATTTCCTACGCCTCCACCGGCAGAGAAGTTGAATCCGCCGCCGCCGCCATTTTGCGCGGTCTGCTGGAAGGATGGCATGCTTTGTGGTTGTTGCTGCTGGTTTGCGAATGGATTTGGGGTGGCATTGGGAGTGTTGGCACGGCTGTTTCGCTGGCTGCCGCTTGGCTTCCGCGCTTGTGCGATTCTGGGGTTCGAAGGCTTAGCTGTTTTGCCTCGTAACATTGTGACGTATCGGTTATATGATGTGAAGTTTGCTGAAGGGTGCAGGTTGCTTTTGCTTAGTAAGGTTGCGATCGAGAGTGGTGTTCGAGTATGTGTTCTGGCGAGAGTTTGAGTGCGCAGGATGCAAAGTGAAGTAGCATCCATCGTCAATAGACAATAGACAATACTTCACCTTGCCCATTGTCGCGATTGTCTCAACGCACCAGCGGGCCGCCACATATCAAACACCACTAGCCCGACCGCAACCTCACTTCACAATAGCAACTCTTCAACCTCACTTCCAAGAATAGGACTGGACTCACTTTCTTTTCGCCAACTGCGCCGCCGTGGCCGCCTGTGGTTTGCTGTCCATGCTCGCTGGACCAGATGAGCCTCCGTACCGCTCCTCGCCGCCTTGTGTCTCCTGCAGTCGCTTGCTCATGGTCGGGCAAGTACCGCTTCCAACACCTTTTCTATCCCGTTCTCGAGAACCTTCACCCTACTACCGCCGCCGAACGTCACCGAGGTGGGAGAGCTGGGGGAGAGCTGAGGTCGAGGGAGGTCGAGAGGCGCACGCTTTGTTTTTCGCGATGTTCTCTGCCATGCGCGAGCTTCTTTGTTTGGTGGAGGTGCGCGGAATCGTGTTGAGGTCGATTTGGTGATGGTGTCGATGGTGGATGTGTATGTTGATGGGTCCTTGATGTTCTACTAGGATGACTTTTGGGAAGATGCGGAGGGCAGATTCGCTTGGGCGGCTTGGCAGAGAAACCGAGTCGCGCGTCACGCGAAAGCATCCAGTCTTGTGTTGTGTCGGTAAACCACCACCTCAATGTTTCACAAGACTGGAACAGATCTATTTGGGTCGAGGCGAGAAGACGATAATGTGGTTGACTCGAGGCAGTTGGCATCACGCCTCGACAACGTCCGCAGCATCGAGAACGCCTACTCGACTACTATGTCCACCAATAACAAAGGATACAGTCTCTCGTGGGTTGAGAATGTTTCCTGCATAGTTCGTGAATCCCTAGACTACCAACATTGCCAGCGCCTATGCGTCTACCAGTCCATCAAGTCCTTTGTCCAGCACCGTCGGCCCTCTCATGACACTATAGCTTCGCCTTCGCCTGCGCCTTTGTAAGGATCGGCTCCATCTTGGTAGCCTTCATGACGTCCCCCTTGACTTTCAGCTTGCCCTTCATGAAGAGGTTCTGCGCGTTTGCTTTGCCGGACATGAGCTTGGCGAAATCCGCATCGTCGAGGATGAGGGTGACTGTAGACATTGTCAGCATGAACCTGATCATGATACCGCAACGCAATGTCCATGTTGTAGCTCTACCATGGCAGAGTCTAGCCAACATGGTATCGTCCAGCCTTGCTTTCCCTGTTCTCCTTCGTTGGGACACGGTGCACTTACCATTCGCCTTCTTCCCCTCCGGCGCCAAACCCTTGCCAACCTTGCCCGACTCTTTCAAATCAATGTGCCAGTCCGCCGTCTCCCCGCCCTTCTTGATCGTGAAGCCGAAGATAGCCTGGCCCTTTTTGACAGCATCTTTCCGCTCGCCCTCGTCTTGGAGCGCAGAGGCGATCAGGTCGAAGGAGGAAGAGGACGGGAAGCGGTCTGTTGTCGTTGTTTAGACAAGGATGGATGTGTGGGGAGGAAGAGGTCGGTACCGTCTTTGAGAGACATTGCGAGTCCTTGCGATTGATTTAAGGTGAGCAAAGATGCCTCGATGGTGTCGTGGTGTGCTGTCTGTTACGCTAAGGTACGTTGTTGTGAGATGGTAAGAGAGAGAAGAAGCGTAGAGACTGTAGAGAAGAGACTACGAGACGATCATCACATGCTCAGACCTGACCACTCCACACGACACGACGTTGCGCGCATGACTTCACCTTCCGCTCCAAACCGCGGCTCAAGCGAAGCCAGCTCCGGGGTTGACGCATGTGATAGCGGGACCGTGCGCTGCTAATTCAGCCGCATTCCATCCCCCAACCTCACCTCTTCAGCTCGAGCAATACCAGCGACAAAGCTATCGGGAGGCTATGGCAGCATCCGACGGCTTCGACCAAGGGATCTTTGGGAGCAACACTAAGATACTTGGCTGCCTTCTATCTGGCCGCGAACAATGTCCGATGAGAAAGAGCTCCGCGATCGGCCTGAAAGGTTGGCATCGAGGTGGGTATATACAGGTAGGCGATACAGTGTCTTTCTCGTCAAGACAAATCTTTCGTACTTTTGCTATTTCTACTGCTCTGTCTGCCTCAAACCCTCTTACCTTCTACACTGTCTCCCATCGTTCAAACAGTCCGTACCACGAATCGACCCCGAACCCCAGCACACCCGCAACAATGAACGGCCAGACCCAACCCCCCATCTCAGCAGGCGCAAAGCTCCGCCAAATGCTCTCCGACCCCTCCAAAACCATCATAGCCCCCGGTGTCTACGACGGCATCACAGCCCGCCTGGCCTTGGAATCCGGTGCCGAATGCCTCTACATGGTACCCCTCCTTCCCCTTCCTCCCGTCCCAATACCTCCACTAACACCCCATCCCTCTGTAGACCGGCGCAGGCACCTCCATGTCCCGCCTCGGCATGGCCGACCTCGGCCTCACCACCTTCACCGACATGCACGCGCACGCCGCCATGCTCGCGTCCCTCGACCCCTCCGTCCCCGTCATCGCCGACGCGGACACGGGCTACGGCGGGCCGATCAACGTCGCACATACGGTCCGCTCGTACGCGCGCTCGGGGGTCGCGGGGCTGCATATTGAAGACCAGGTGCAGGAGAAGCGGTGTGGGCATTTGAGCGGGAAATTGCTTGTCAGTCGGGATGTGTATTTCAGTCGGTTGAGGGCGGCGGTTAAGGCGAGAGATGAGATGGGTGGGGATATTGTGGTGATTGCGCGGACGGATGCGAGGGCAGGGCGAGATCCGGAGGGGAATAGTGGGTTTGATGAAGCGGTTGCGCGGTTGAAGGGAGCTGCGGAGATCGGGGTTGATTGCTTGTTCTTTGAGGCGCTGCAGACTGAGGAGGAGATGGAGCAGGCGGTTGAGGCGTGTCCGAAGGTGCCGATGATGCTGAATATGGTGCAGGGAGGAAGAACGCCGCAGATTAGTGGGGACGAGGCGAATAAGTTGGGGTTTAGGCTGGTAATTTGGCCTTGTTTGGGGATGGAGGCGGTGGTGCCGGCGTATCGGCAGGCGCTGAAGACGTTGTATAAGACGGGCAAAGCGCCGGTGGAGCAGAATATGGGGCCGAATGCGTTGTTTGAGATTTGTGGCTTGAAGGAGTTGATGGCTTTTGATCGGGATGTTGGTGGGAAGGCGTATGATTAGAGACGCTTTGGAAAATCATGACTTGCCACGAGTACGCTTTGCGACTTACATGACCCCCAGCATCCCGTCCATTAATGTTCTGCTCGGTGATGGCATTGACCTACTGCACAAAGTCAGGGACAATGACTCGACGGCCTTCGAGCCGCCTTGAGAGCGTGGACCATTGGTCACCTCAAAGACAGCTTGTCTTTGGGACACACTCGGAAGGCCATTGCCTCGACAGCCCATTCCCACGACACGTTCCTGCAGCATCGTCCCCTGGGACTCGGACTCGGACAAAGCACCTCTACAATCCCATGCACTCCCCCTGCCCCAAAACAAAGCCCTCTCCCCTTTGTCCTCTCCTCTATCCGACACCTCCTCCCAACCACACAATCCCATTATGAAGCGTCGTGCAATCATGCCGAGTCTTCAAGGCCAGTATATGCTTGGCCCTCGGGCAGCCCATCTCCCCTTCCTCAATACCAAACACAACACCCACAACAGCCGCCGCCAGGATGTTTTCCCACTGGCTCAACAACGTCTCCAACAACTCGCCGCCGCAGACCGTCAGTGCAAAGTCGATTACGACTTTGAGGAGGTTGCAAGGGTTGGAAGGCTGCGAGAACTTCGAAGAACTTAGGATGGAGAGGGTGAGAGATGGGAGAGGTAAGGAGAGGGCGAGGGATGAGAGGGGGAGGGTGATGGATCCGTATCGATTGTCTGGTGTAGCTGACGTCGTACCAGATCGTCCGACAACAAGGAGGGGGTACCGAGTCGAAGAAGCTCCAGAGCGTCCGAAGACCACACGGGGTTATCGTGTCGAAGATGCTCCAGAGCGTCCAACGACAAGACGGGGCCATCGGAATGCCAGAACCAGGTTTCCATCCGCGGTTGCAGCAGGCCCAGCAAGATGCAGCGGCCGCTACGGCAGCATCAACGCCTCCGAACCACCCGGCGAGTCCTTGGGCTTCGAATACATCAATGCCGAGACCCTCGCTCAGCTGGAAGGCAGGCACCTCTTCGACCCGGAACCAGCACGTCCAAGCAGACAAATCGAACGACAGACCCCTCGAACGTCAAAATTCAGCGACGACTCGGACCCACCATCCCGCCGAAGACCAAGCGGCGTCTTCAGATCCGTCAGCAATAGCATCAAAGGCTCCATACGCCGGGCATCGTCGCGTCGTCCATCGCTGCGTCGTCCATCGACCAGCTCCAGCAGGCCTGAAGTCTCCCGACCAACGGACTTCCGGGATCTTGACGCGAGAGGTGTGAGTCCGGATAAAGTCCATCCTGACAGGAAAGCGATTCCGATTATCGACGCTCAGGAAAGGTTCTTGCCGAATCCGCGGCCGAGCTGTCCGAGACTGAGGGGTGATCTTCGGGGGGTCTTCGATCGACCGGCAGACGAGGTCGTTGTTGGGGCTCCAGGGCCGTCAAGTCGCGATACTTCGGCGAGGCAGCAAGCGACAGACGAAGACAAATATCCGTCTGCGCTCCGACGGAACAAATTTCCAAGATCAAAGCGGCCAGCACACCTCCCGCACCCGATCGACACACCACCACCGCCGCCTGTCGAGACACGTCGACGCAGAGTCAAGATCCTCGGCTCTCCAGACCGCACAACGACCATCGGCGACTTCATCAACTATCACTCCTCCCGGTCCAGCGACGAGCCAGATCGACCAACGGAGGAAGATCTCGCATTCCCAGACGTCAGGCCTCTTCAGCTGCGCTCAAAGCGTAAAACGCTCAACCTCAAAGCCGACGCCGCATCACAACATCAAGCGTCTCCCGGTCTCCGGCATTCGTCCAAAGCGTCATCCCAACAAGCCCCCCGCATGGATGAACACTTTCCCCCGCTCGCAGACCTCTTCGACGAAATCGACGCCCAAATCGCCGAATCCTCCATCCCGCAGTCCGAGAAGCCGAGAGTGAACGAGGAAACGCATTGGCTGTACGCAATTCTCGACCGTTCGCCTCCGCAGTCCGAAGGATCCAGCGGCGAGGGTGGGGATACGGAACCGGTGGTTGACAAATTCGTGCATCGGGGCCATACGGATTGGAGGGTGACGAGTCGGCCAGATAAGCAGAGTGTGCGGTCGGATTATCGGAGGGTTGCTCATGAGGAGCGTGCTGTCGAGAGCGAGCAGGCGAGGCGCTGGTACGGGAAGCGGCAGTGAAGGGGTGCACAGCGAGCAATGAGGGCGTTCAGGAGTCTGGCGTTATGCTTTGTCGATATTGGCGCTTTGTCCAATGATCTGCCTGGGATAGATGTGAGCTCGATGAATAGACTAATGCATCGATGATACACCCGAACTCACCCGACCTCTTTTTTTCTCGTAGCTTCATATCATCGTAATGGGCTTCGCATTGCCCGGATGCGCCCCGTCTCCGCGCTGGCGACAACAGCCCCCGCCATTAGCATCGACTGTACTGGCGCCCCGGGTGGCGTCATCTCGGGGTAGTCGTGGTTGTCTGGCCGAGACCCAGTAGACGCCGTCTTCCTACACGATCTCAAACGTCCGCTTCGTCTTCTCCCTCTCTCCCTGATAAGCCTGCCCGTCCATAAACCCATGAACATAACACGGACCCACCATCTCAAACTTCCCGTTCTCCACCTTTTTCAGTACCACGGGCACCTTCGCACCCGGCAGCGCCACGACGTGCATACCTACCCCTGCTGTGGGAGGGACCATACAGTAGTACCCCTGTTCTGTCACCGCAAAGCGCCAAAGTCGAATGGTGTGCCGCAACGGCGACCATATTTCATAATCAAGATCAGATTCGAGATGAGACGTCCATCCCGAATCCTCTTCACGGTCCTGCAGGATCCAGTCTTTGAATAGCGTACCTAAACGCTCGAGATCGGCCTCGTCCGGTCGTCGATTGGGGTGGCGTACGCAATCCATCATGAGAGTACGCCAGTAAGCGTCGAAAGCCGCCTCTTTGCCACCATGAAATGGAGGCTCCACGTTGTCCGATTTGAGATATACTCCCAGCGAGGCATCCGCGCCTCCAGCAATGGCCTGGCGGAGTACGTCTTCCGGCATCGATTCCAGCGCCATGCGTGCCGGGTTTCGTGACTGCCCTTGTGCGGGTCCCGACCGCACCGCGGCGAGAGTATCGATATCCCAGCCGCCAACAACAAGCGCATGTGATGTGGAGATGGACAGAGGCGCAGTCAACTTCGCAGGGCCCGCGGAGAAGATATCGCGCTGAGCGAACAAAAGGCGCGAGGCGCCGGGGTCCGAGAAGTCTGGAGCCCAGGAGGGAAGGAGATGCCTAAGCTGGGAATCCCGAAAGAGCTGCCATGGCCCCTGGCAGATAAGGTCCAGGTTGCCGTCGTGCTCCATGATTCGCTTACTCGTTTCTACGTAAATGTCTTCCACTGGGCGTGTGTAGTCCGGCTCGATGCCTAGGGTATCCGAGCACAGGGCAAGGAGAGCGAACACCATGTCGCGGGGATCCGTCACCTGCTGGTGGCGAAACCGGGCGAGAACTTCGAGAAGCGAGCTGCCGGAGCCGTTCTCCCGAGTAGTCATCGCTATCCGTTGGTGTGAGAACACCTGTGCCTGATAGAAAG
The DNA here is from genome assembly GCF_035928015.1 of Saxophila tyrrhenica. Taxonomy (NCBI): domain Eukaryota; kingdom Fungi; phylum Ascomycota; class Dothideomycetes; order Mycosphaerellales; family Extremaceae; genus Saxophila; species Saxophila tyrrhenica. The sequence continues at coordinate 642,286 of NW_027041738.1, read as the reverse complement.
TCTGCTTCAACCACGACGCCAGACTCAGGTCATGGCCCCATGGCTCGTGGAAAGCGTCCGGGATGCCGGTCTTCTCCACGAACTCATCAACGTTGAGCAGTTGTTCGATCTCATCCCAGCTCATTGTCGAGTTCCCAGCGACGAGAAGCACTTCTGGCGCGAAGGCTACCTCTTGCACTATCCAGGCTCTGCTCCAGACGTTGCCTTGGAATAGCCGTTTGATCTGGGCCTTGTGCCGTTTCAACTCGTTCCTGATAGAAAGATCACTGGTATGGGCTCGCCCCTCGCGCCGAGCAACATCGTTCAGTCCACGGACTTCGTTGAGAGCTTTGAGACTTCAGCCATTCGCCGCGATAGCTGCGAGAGCATTGTCAATGATGGAGTCATCTGGGCCGAACCACAAGATATCCCGAGTGCAGCGCTTGTAGATCTCAGACATGTGCTGTACATGCTTGCTGCGCTCTTCAAGGTTATCTTGATCAATACAAAGGGCGTCCACCCAGAGAGACCGCACATTCTCCGTGTAGCGAAGATATCTCAGGGCACTTTCCAGGTTCGGGGTGATGCTTTTCTCATGCCCGTTGAGGAGGACGGGGCCGGGCGGTGAAGCTTCGCCCCAGACGTAGGACAAGGCTTCATATTCTGCATCTCCATCCAGACGGGTCGGGAGAAGGTCGCAGATGAGGGTGTCCTCGAGTTGTGTCGCAGGTTGAAGTAGAAGAATCCGGAAGGCCTTGCCAGCCTCGATGGGGTGATATAGTGATCCTAGGGGTACTTCTACGCCGGCCAGCTGACGATTCGAGGACTGATGGGCGAAGTCCATAACAGCCTGCAGGCCTACCCACGCTTATGCCTCGTTTCTCCTCTGTTCACCGTGGGTCGCGGGCCCTGTGTAGCTGGGCAGATGGGGCTGTGCCTTCGAGCTGAAGTAGAGAGATCTCGGATGGGTGGCTTAGCCGTTGGTTTACCTACCGTACCTTGCCTAGAAGTTTTCCTCACTACACGTAGAACTCGTGCCACCGTACAATCACCATGTTGCTGTATGCAGGTGTCAACGGTGCCGTCGCACTCAAAGGTCCACTCTCAACGATCCCTGCATGAACCGCTGTGGAGCCGAGCCGGCACCTTAACGTTAACGTAAAGCATCCGCGAGTGACAGCTCCTCGATAGCGCATCCTGGATCAATGCACTCGTAATCCTCTCATTCCTTCCTTCCTCTGTTCTCTCTTCAAGCGCATCTTGTTATCTTCATCGCGGTCCGCTGCTCTTCTGGTCACGTGCACCAAGTACTCTCGCTAAGAGCAAGACGACACAGTGAGATTGTCCCAATCGGGGCCGTCAGCAGCTGCACTTCCCCCAACGGGACCAAGGACGATTTTGTGGTGTCACCACTCCTTCAGCTACTCTTCCGAGTCCGGAGAACCATTCTCTCTCCTCTACGAAGAGCAGTCCGCTCTAGACAGAGAAGAAGTTGTTCTATTCGAGTCTACAGATATGGCCGCCGACTACCGGAGTCCGAGAGCCAGCTGCTGGGCTGTTGTACTGTTCTGCTTCCAGCTGGCTCAAGCGTTCTACATACCTGGTACGTTGCGGCAAGACAAGACTTACGCGGGCATGTACTGACAATGCACAGGCTGGTCCATCAAATCCTACCGCGACGGCGAAGTCATCCCCCTCTTTGTGAACAAGGTCTACAGCGACAACACCCAGCTGCAGTATGCGTACTCTGAGCTGCCCTTCGTCTGCCAACCTTCACATCGGAAACATGCAGGGACTGGCTTGATCTCCGGCTCCAACATCGCACTGAATCTGGGCGAGGTGCTACGAGGAGACCGGATCATGGTGTCGGATTACGAGCTTGAGATGGGCAAGGACCAAGAAGCGAGGTATCTGTGCAGCCGAGAAGTGGACAGGGCAGGGTTGAGAAGAGCGATCGAAGTGGTCAAGGACGGCTATGTTGCGGAGTGGATCGTGGATAATCTGCCTGGGGCTACTTCTTTCGTGACGGTCGACAAGAGCAGGAAGTACTATGCGTCCGGGTTCAAGATGGGCTACGAGGAGACTTCTCTTTCAACTGGACAACCGAGATACTTCCTCAACAACCATGTCACGTTGGTGATTCGATGGCACAAGGCGCCAGGCAAGGACGGTCAGCAGGGCAAGAAGGTTATCGTAGGCTTCGAGGTGTACGCGAAATCGATCGAAGCTGAGAACCGCGACGCCTCTGGACTACCACCGGATATGCGCAACACTCGCAACGGCCTGGAGCTGACGATGGCGAGGAACGTGACGAACACCACATTATCCCGCGACGAGTCCTCCGACATGATCGAATCGCTGGACAACGGAGCCGAGGACGCCACCATCACCATCCCGTACACCTATAGCGTCTACTTCCGCGAGGAAGAAAAGATCGAATGGGGCAGCCGCTGGGACCTATACTTCGTCAACCAGGAGGAGAGCAGCAAAATCCACTGGTTCGCCATCGTCAACTCCGCTGTCATCTCCGGTCTCCTCACCGCCGTCGTCGCCGTCATCTTCGCCCGCACCATCCGCGGCGATCTCAAAAACTACAAAGACGCCGGAATGGAAGAGCTCCGTCTCGGCAAACGCAGCAAAGGCGCGCGCTCGCCCCGCCGCAGCGGCGAGAAGGGCGGGCTACTGGACCAAGTCGACGGCGAAGCCACCGCAGGCGCCGATGACGTCTCGGACGATGATTTACCCGCCGAAGACATCACAGGTTGGAAACTCGTGCACGCCGATGTCTTCCGCACCCCGCCCTACGGCCACCTGCTCGCTCCCGTGGTGGGCTCCGGCATGCAACTCGTCTTTATGGCCCTGGGCCTACTGCTCCTCTCCTGCCTCGGCGTCCTGAACCCCAGTTTCCGCGGCGGCTTCATCAGCGTCGGCGTCGCCTTGTTCGTCCTCGCCGGCGCGTTTTCGGGCTACTTCTCCGCCCGCATCTACCGCACCTTCGGCGGCGCGCAATGGCAGCACAACGCCGTCGTCACTGCTACGTTGTTTCCTGGCCTGCTGTTCGCGACGGTCTTCCTGCTCAACCTCTTCGTCTGGGCGCAAGCGTCTTCCACCGCGATCCCGCTCGGCACGCTTTTTGGGTTGGGAGCGCTGTGGTTGTTCATCCAACTCCCGCTCGTCTACGCCGGGTCGTGGTACGGTTTCCTCAAAGCAGGAGCGTACAGCCATCCGATCAAAGCGGCTGCGATACCGCGCCAGATCCCGCCGCAGCCTTGGTATGCACGCCCCGTGCAGGCGGCGCTGCTCGCGGGGTTGGTGCCTTTTGCGGTGGTGTTTATTGAGTTACTCTTCGTGTTCCAGAGTTTGTGGAGTGATAAGAGTGGGTATTACTATGTCTTTGGGTTTTTGGCGATTGTGAGCACGATTCTGTTGGTGAGTGTTATGGAGGTGACGATTATTGGCGTCTACATCCAGCTCTGCAACGAGGTACGCCCCCCCTTTTCCCTCCCTTCCCCTCACAGTCACTAACGTGGCCATCAGAACTACAACTGGCACATCCAATCCTTCCTCCTCGGCGGCTCCTCGTCTCTCTGGATCTTCGCCTACTGCATCTACTACTACACCCGCGTCCTCCACATCTCCGGTTTCGGCAGCGGGCTGCTTTTCTTCGCGTACTGTGGACTGGCGTGTGCGGTATTTGGGCTCGGGACGGGGACGGTGGGGTTCTTGACGGCGTATGGGTTTGTGCGGAGGATTTACGGCGGGGTGAAGGTTGATTGATGAGGATATCTTGTTTTGGTGAGAGGATGGAATATGGAATTTTGAGACGCAGATTCGCCACCGCCAGCGCGAAGGGCACGTCGATCGAGAGTCGGAGCTGGAAATCATGCTGACTTGGCAGCGGGGGTGGAGTATTGGCCGGTACGCCTTAGCAACGAGACAGGGCAGGCCGCGGGGAACCCGTCCGGGCTCCAGGGTGAGCTGAGGGGCTGCTTGGAAGCGGGCACAGAGAAGGCATCGAGCAAGCAGGATGCATTCATAGAACGAAGTAATGATAATCCGAGGCTCCGGCGCCGTCGGACTCGTTGGCAACATCACCAAAACGCCATCGTACACAAGACACACATTGAAGAATCATATCCATTGCTCCGGCTATCTTTGTACATTCAACATCCCAGTATCTCACGCCCTCCATACCCTCTTAATCCCCTCGGTTAAACCGACATCGTTCGTCTCAAACTCATACCATCCCCACCCCACAATCACGAAGGCCAGGTTGCGCAGGTAGTTGAGGGCTTTGCGGGATTTGGGCACGCGCCATTTGGGGGCGTAGTCGGTTATTACGGAGCTGGACAGCTGCGTTAGCAGATGGACAGTCCGAAGCGAAGAAGACTGTAGAGGGCAAGAGGGAGGTGAAGAGGGGAAGGATGAGCATACTCGAATCCAAGATGTGAATGAATCAGCACGAGGCCGATGAGGGCGCCGTCCATGAGGGGGTTGAGGGAGCCGGCGGCGAAGGGGGCGATGGTCATGGGGATTAGGGCGGCGCTGCCGATGCTGTTTGGATCATCCGTATCAGTGTGCTTGTTTCTTCGCCTTGGACTCGTATCCGTTGTCGAAAGCATTGGAGAGGATGGGACATACCGCTCAGCAGTCCAGTGGTAACTTCCATGGCCGGGCTCTGCCTCTGGTGTGTGGACTGGGTCGTTGACTGTGCCCAATATCTGGTTTTCTGATCAGAGATCTGTCCTTGTCGTTGCAACAATTGTCTATGATCCAACGAACCTTCTGTGGTAGCGGGGGGAGGATAGCTTTCGGGGCGGTGGTTTGGAAGGCGGCTCGTTGGACTCGGAAAGCCGGCTGTGATCGGAAGCCTTGGAGGCTCTGGCGGAGGAGGGGGGTTCGAAGGGCGGAGGCCATTATTATAGGATGGCAATGGCTGTGGTAGTCTAGGCTCGTCGTCTAGAGATGTCGTGATAAGGTCGTCGCCTCGGCAGTAGTCGGCTCCTTCCTCATTGGTCCGCACGTGACATTCTCAGAAATACGCGGACGTGCTGGAAGCTTGTAAGCGGCCTCTCCCGACAGCTCCTGCGAAGGAAAGAAACATCACAGGAAGCTCTACTCATATCCGCAACGCCAGCACCCACTCCCACTCGCCTGTCTCTACCCCTTCTCATACACCGGTGATGGCGTCTCAACGGCTGGCGATGCGCCTGAACCAGGCTTCTCGCTCGCGTCAAGCCATCTCCGCCGTCAAGCAGAGAACTGCCCGCTCCCAACCGGGCCTCATCCGCAGTCTGGCGACGCCAGTGGGTAACCAGGGCGTTGCGATGGAAAGCACTACGCTCAGCAATGGCTTTACGGTGAGCAGCTGCATACATACCCCATCCTCTGGCCTCCAATGGCTGACTGTGTGCATATAGATTGCCTCAGATCACTCCCCCTACGCCCAAACCTCAACGGTAGGCGTCTGGATCGATGCGGGTTCTCGCGCGGAAACAGACAAGACGAATGGCACCGCTCACTTCCTCGAACATCTGGCCTTCAAGGGCACACAGAAGCGCTCGCAGTCCCAGCTCGAGCTGGAAATTGAGAACATGGGCGCCCACCTGAACGCCTACACGTCCCGCGAGAACACCGTCTACTACGCCAAAGCCTTCAACAACGACGTCCCCGCCACCGTTGACATCCTCGCCGATATCCTGCAAAACAGCAAACTCGAGAACAACGCCATTGAGCGGGAAAGAGATGTCATTCTGCGGGAGCAGGAGGAGGTTGACAAGCAGCTGGAAGAAGTTGTCTTCGACCACCTCCACGCCACAGCGTTCCAGGGCCAGCCGCTCGGCCGCACCATTCTTGGACCCAAAGAGAACATCCAGTCCATCAACCGCGAGGACCTGACTAACTACATCAAGACCAACTACACCGCCGACCGTATGGTCTTGGTTGGTGCTGGTGGCATCCCTCACCAACAGCTCGTCGAACTCGCAGAAAAGCACTTCTCCTCCATGCCCGCCTACAACCCCAACGCCCAAGCCACCGCCGGCCAACGCGGCATCACCACCCGCCCCGACTTCGTCGGCTCCGAGGTCCGGATACGCGACGACACCATGCCGACCGCCAACATCGCCATCGCCGTCGAGGGCGTCAGCTGGAAAGACGACGACTACTTCACCGCCCTCGTCACGCAAGCCATCGTCGGCAACTGGGACCGCGCCATGGGCAACTCGCCCTACCTGGGCTCCCGCCTCAGCACCTTCATCCACGAGAACAAGCTGGCCAACAGCTTCATGTCCTTCTCCACCTCCTACTCTGACACCGGGCTGTGGGGTATTTACCTCACCTCGGACGCCATGACCCGCCTCGACGACCTCGTCCACTTCACCCTCCGCGAATGGTCGCGCTTGTCTTTCTCCGTGACCGAAGCGGAAGTCGAGCGCGCCAAGTCCCAGCTCAAAGCCTCCATCCTGCTCTCCCTCGACGGCACCACGGCCGTGGCAGAGGACATTGGACGCCAGATCATCACCACCGGCCGGCGATTGGACCCGCAGGAGGTCGAGCGCGCGGTGGGCAGTATCACCGAAAAGGATGTGATGCGCTTCGCGCAGACGCGGCTGTGGGATCGCGATATTGCGATTTCGGCGGTGGGCCAGATTGAGGGGTTGTTGGATTACGCGCGGATTCGGAGTGATATGAGTCGGAATTTGTCGTAGGAGGAGGAGGAGGAGGAGGGGTAAAAGTGTATGCGATAGACGGCACGACGTGAAGGCGGTAGGGGAGAGTCGGATGAGATAGAGAACAGGAGCAGAGCTGATACATGCATGTTAGGCGGTTGCGGTGTATATATAGTTTTGTCATCGGTTCTACTCCAGGTTGATTGTCAACGTTGATGCTATGACTGTTGGTCAATCAGCACATGGTGAGTTCGGAGTTGAGAAGTAGAGGCGGTGGTGAAATGCCTTTGGAGCGATGAGTGACCACTTCACCCCTTGCTTCATTGCTAATCGCTACACAAGGCTAGAGGTAGGTTACAACAGTCAACGCCTATTTCCCACCTAGTTCTACCACTGCACCTTAGACACTCCATCCCGACTCCCACACCCATGGCTTGAAAGGCGCCAGCCAGCTACTAGAATCCGAGCTCAGATCCTCAGAAACGGGGGATTGATTCCTGTACGACATCGCCAGATTTGTTGTTCAGCGGGGCGAAAATGCGAGTATACACGTAAGGTAGTCGAGCAAGAGGGAGCAGCATGGGTATCAGGACTTCGTTACTGGTTACATGTACTAAGTACCTTAAGCTATGTCGTGACCATCCCTGCCATTCCGAGAACAGGATTTTTCGCCCTCCCTCCCCGACCCATTCATTCCTCAAGATCCAACATCATCACGGATCTACCACTGAACCTTCCCAACCTCATCCTCCCCCCTCCCCTTGCCTTCCAACCACCACTTCCCCTTCTCAACAGCGTTACTGATCCTCATCTCACCCTTATCCCCCTCCCACGCCCCTCCCTTCCCCAACCCTCTCAACCACTCCTCGCCCTTTGCAGCAACCATCTCCCACACTCCCTTCCTCTCCGCAGCGAACACCTGAAGCCACGCGAGCGCTAAGGCGGTAGCGCAGACGTCTTTTCCGTTCTCTTTGCCCCAGAAGCCGAGGCCGAGCATGTCTGTTACCGGAACTTTCTCGGCATCGACGTTGAGGACGCGGCAGAAGTTCTCGTTCCACGCCCAGGCGCCAGAAAAGGTTTGGAGGGCGATGAGGGCGTGGAGCGTTTTCTCTACATCAACCGTTTCCTGGCCTGCGGCGGCGGTGGCGTCGCCACCGTCGGAGCTGTAGAGATCTTTGTCCATATCTGCGTCATGTCCCGAAAAACCGCCGGCGAACTTGAGGATTTTATGTTGCTGCGAGGGCACCACTTCCATGTCGGAGAAGTCTTCCTCGTCCGCGAGCGGCATCTCCGCAGCCGACTTCATAGTCTCCGCATACTGCGCCAGCTGGACATCGTCCACCGAAATCTCTTCCAGCGACGAAGCCGCTGCGAAGGAGGGTTTCGCCGGTGGAGTGTTCGGGCCGTCGAAGAGGCCGTAGCCCATGTCGTCGTCGTCGTCTGATTCCTCAGCCTCCACGTTTGCTGCTTCGAATGCCGCGATGGAAGTAGCGGCACCGGCGGGAGCAGGAGGGGGAGGGGCGGAGCCAAATAACTGGCCTGCACTGCGGCTCGCTGGTGGAGGTGCAGAGGGGTACGCCGCTTCGGGTTGAGTACTAGGAGAACCAGTTAGTAACACGCTGGCAGAGCTCGAGCGATGAGTGCTGCGTATGTGCTGGTGATGCTGCTACGTCCCAGTCAAGTCTCCTGGTTGGTTTCCTCCGGGGTGGCCATGTTGCAGTGGCAGAGCCATCGAGCAGTTGTTGCTTGTCGTGGTCCTTCGAAGAGCCGTGGCCGAAGGACACGGGTCGGCCATTCGTGAGAGGCTCCAGAAGGCGAGAATCCTCAGTCCGGTGAAGCAGTGTCCTTCGAAGGCTCCTGTCCTCTGAATGCTGTGATCTGCCGTGTATCTCTAGGTCCCACTGTTTGGATTTGCGCGATGCAGGCACATTCAGAGTCTTGATAACCGGGGCAACCCCCTGGCCTTGCGCAGCGTCTCCCGATGCTTAGCTGCGAGGTTGTTACATCTGTCCTGATGCTCCAGCAGATTCTTGATGCCGTCCGATGCTTTCGCTCGCTCCTGCTCGGACTCATCCTCGGCGTCCTCGATCTGGTCTTCAAGCTTTCGCAGATCCTGGCTGCTGACTCCTTTCCCTTCTGGCTGTGATTGCACATCTTGCGCTGAGGTAGGTGAAGATTCTTTTGCTTCTTGTTCCTCATGGATCTGGTACATGTGCTCATACCTGGCCTTGAGGGCCTCAACAGCGGCTTGAGCTTTCAGCAGACGTCGCCACTCGGCAGCATCCTTGGGCTGCTTCTGGAAGTCTGTCAACGGCGTGAGAGGCCCGACATCAAATCGAGCTGTCTGATCCGGGTAGTCCCACTTTTGGGGTTTCCACGCCGCCAGCCGTTCGTCGTCCATCTTTGCTTTGTCCTCCGCGGTGAACCGCACCATGCCGGGATGTGGTGACACGTTCGGAGTGGAATCTCCCGGCTTTCGTGGAACGTAACCACGATAATCACACGGACATGGCGGTGCCGTCCCGTATTGGCTCAACGGTGTTAGCTCGGGACGCTCGAACCTGTCGTCTAGATGATTGCGAGCCACAAGTATTCTTATTCTCGTCTGAGCGTCCAGGAGTCTGCTTTGCAGTTCGTTGTCCTTTCCCAAAGGCCCAGGCACATCGATCCGGCACGCCAATCTCGCTACCTTCTCCTCAAGGTATTCTTGGATCTCGGTCGCTTCTTCGATGAGGGAGACAAGTTTCATTCTCTGCTGTTGGAGAAGCAAGATGTGACGCGTTGGGCGCTGTACTATTTGTGAAGGGCTTTCTTGGGTGTCATGGAACTCCGTATGCAAAGCCTCGTCGCAGAAAGCTGTGTACTGTTGGAGGAGACCAAGATCGAAGTGATATTCCTGCTCTTCATCGCGGCTGTCCTCTTCAGTGTCCTCATTGTGCATCGGCGCGCTTTGCGCTTGACCTTTGGGATCCGGTATCTTCGGAGGTAGTGGTTGGAATGTCATCTTTTCTGAAGCTGTGTTGTCCTCTTGGGCTCGTGGTGGGTTCTTTTCAGTTTTCAGATCAGAGGAAGATCGTGGGGCTTTGGCAGCATTTCTAACCTGGCTCGAGACTGGGTCGTGGGGATCGTGGCCGGGTGTAGTCGCAGTTGTAGCACCGTTTGACGCCTGAGAGGTCGTACTAGCGCCAAAGCATGGCACTGCTTTGACGTCAAGTGACGGCCCTGTCGTACCGCTAACAGACGTCTGTGTTGCGATTTTCGAGGTACGAGGTGCGTTGTTCGAATCAGCACAAGGCTGCGGTGCTCCATTCTGGCCAAACAGGCCATCGCCTGCGAACAAGCCTCCTGGTCCGAATGGGTTCGTGGGAGCACCGAAGGCACTGGTTGTCCGCAAGCTGCCGAACGAATTGCCTTGAGCGTTGGTATTTGCTGCAATGTCCTTGGGCGTGAAGCCGTACCTCGTACTACAGCCAAAGAGGCCACCACCAGTCGTGCTCTCGTTACATGTGCCGAAGAGTCCACTTCCAGTTGTGTTCTGTTTGCTGGCGCAGAAGAGGCTGCCACCAGTCGTGTTCTGATTGCTGCCAAACAGCCGGCAGCTGTCGCACTGCTGTCTGTTCGCAGCATGCCCGAATAGCGAGGGACCGCTGGAGGGAGGACGTCCAAACAAGCCGCCGCTTTGACCTTGCACAGATGCTCCACCGAAGAGGCCACCGCCTGTAATGCCTTGAGTGTTCTGGCTTCCACCGAACAGCGAACCACCCGAAGTGGTTGCACCCCTGAACAAGCTGCTGGCCTGCGGTTTCACAGGCGCACTGCCGAGAAGGCCGCCTCCCGTGTCGCCTGTGCTGCCAAACGCAGATTGATTGTTCGAAGCAGTCTGTATAGGAGCACGACCGAAGCCGCCAGCAGCAGCAGCATGTTCAGACCGCCCAAACAATCCACCTGAGCTAGCCTGTTGTCCATGTGATCCTTCGAAAAGTCCAGTCCCAGTGTTTGTCGAGCTCCTGAGTCCCGTCGAAAAGTCTCTCCGGTCTCCAAACAGTCCAGAAGAGGGAGCAGCAGCAGCATCACCAGCACACGCAGCAACTTCGGCAGGAAAGGGGACAACATACCTTTGCGCAACAGCCGGGTCATCTTCGTCTGCCAAAGCCAAAACCTTCGGCCGACTATGCCCCACCCTGCTCCTCTTCTGCTTCTTCATTCTCTTCGCCTCTGGAGCAAACATCTTGAAAGCCTCTTGCGGCTCTTTCTCCTCTCCTTCTTCACCCGTCCCCGCAGATCTCTCCTCGGTAGCGACAAACGAAGTCCACTTACTCGCCACCCGAAACTTCACTCCCAACCTCACAACCTCTCTCTCCACGAGCTCGTCAAAGCGGCTCTCGTACTTCGTCTTGACCGGCGTTCCGTCTGTGAGCTTCGAGGCTTGGATCCAGCCACGACCTTCTTCAAGGTCTTGAATAGCTTTGCGAGCGGCGAGGTGATGGATCGAGCCGTCGTTGTCGTTGTCACTTGCGTGAACGGGGAGGGTGAGGGATAGAGGTCCTTGCGCTGATTGAGCGCGGAGGGTGACTGACGTGATGGGTTTCTGCGCTGGTTCTGGGCCCAAGAGGAGGTAGACTGTTGTGCGGTTGAAGGGGAATAGTGGCGGGATCTCGTTGGGCGCTTGGAGAAGCTTGGGTGTGTCGATGGCCGGGAGGTGGGCGTAGCGGTCGACTGGTTTCTGAGGACTCTTGTCAAGCTGCGCGGATGTGTCGAAGAATGACTTTGGCGGCATCTCCGTCGCCTCTGGACTTGCTGCTGGTTTGTCGGTGATGTTCAAACACTCACTAACCCTCTCCACCATCTCGAAGTCATCGTCATCCGTCATGTCCTCCTTCTCGTTTGCAGCGTAATGCACCTCCAACTCATAGTCCTTGGTATGAGCGTACAGCGCCCCCTTCAACATGCGAATGACCTTCTGATCCGTGTCCTCGTTCTGCGTCACAAACTGCGCAAACCCATTCCCAGCCCTGGCGACACCCTCCACCAAAGTATGAGAAACATCGGTCCCAATACCAAGCGCAAAGACCCTCGCATTGACAGCTTCGTCGCGGATCTGGCCGTTGATGTAGCCAAACACTGATTCTTCTGCCCAGACTTCACCGTCCGTCAGCAACATCACCTCCAATGGCATATCCTTCAGCCTCTGCTCGAATGCAGCAGTGATAGGCTTCAAGATCTCCGTACCTCCATAGCTGGCTGTAAAGCCATCGATGAAAGCAACTGCGGCGTTCACGTTGCTCTCGTTGTACGCTTGAGATTTCGGCCACAGGAACTTGAAGTTGCTGCCGAAAGCGCAGATGTTGAAGCGGACACCCAGTGGTAGGGACTTCAGGAAGACCTTTAGTGCTGAGACGAGTGATGCGTTCTTTGCGCCGCTCATGCTTCCGGATTGGTCCGCAATGAAGACGATCTCCGGGTGTGCTGGTTCCAGGGTGAACTTGGGAACCAGAGTGGCCATGATAGCTCGCTGGTTTGGCATGGTTGGGTGAGTCTCGACGATGGCTTGAGGCTTGCTGATGTCGTCGATAAGCAGCTGAAGAATAAAGTCGCCGCCGAGCTCAGTGGTTCCCAGTGCGAGTGTGGCAGCTGCTTGCGATGGCTTGAACTCGCCGCTTGTCGACGGCTCGCCATCTTGGTCCAGAATACTTCCCATCGAGACCGCGATCGGATGCGATGGCGACTGAACCTTGCGGATAGCAGAGCTTGCCATGTCCATGCTGACTTTGATCGTGGTGCCCTTCTTTGGGATTGTATTTGACTGCGCGATCTCTCCAGGATACTTCCTTGGGGCTATGCTGATAGGCAGCATATACCTCAAGCCATCGATGGCAGCATCATGCTTCAGCTCGCCGCAGTACGTAATTGCCACGATGATGTCGACGTTGGCGGGCACGTTGCCGAGCGTGACGCCAAAGACGCCAGCAGGCAGCGACTCGAGCAATCCTGCAGTCTCCCCTCGGTCGACAGCTGCCTGATACCTCTGCTTGGCGTCATCCTTCTGCTTGACAATGCCGGTTAAGCTCTTGTCGGCATAGCTGATAGTATAGCCGCTGACCGCGACGCCGTCGTAGAGCGGGAAGGTGTATCGGACTTGCAGAAGAGCCTCGTTGTTCGGATTCCGGAAAGTCTGGGTCAGATTGGTGGTAAAGCAGACGGGGTTGATGAGTGTATCCGAAACCAGCTCGACTTGCGGCAAGTATGTCCGTTTGAAGTTGTGAGTGGTGTAGTAGAGGCCACAGACGTGGTTTCCTGTGTTGCCGAACATTTTGAAGGGTGAATTGTTATGTAGAGGGGAGTGTGAAGAACATCCAGCGGATGGACCAGAATATATATGCTGGATCAGGCAGCATCACGTGACGGCTTGGCGAAGTTGCCTCGGAGGATTTTTGAAGCCTGACACTGCCTGCGGCGCAGAGTCGTGGTTTCGACCCCAACGACAGGAGTCATGATGTCAAGCGAGATTGGAGAGCAGATGCGCATCTGCTGAATGTACGACAAGCGGTGGGCAGTGAAATACGCTGGGTTCTGCCAACATAGCATCAGCAAGTGGACATTTCCTGTTGCGGTGAGTCACATTCATACACCGCAGACCAAATGAAGAAGCATTTGTTCCGCGAAGGCTGATGTGTGAGTCAATTTAAGCTGGAGCCATGCAGGATGAACGTGAGAAGATGAGAGGGGCACATAGCTTGAACTTGATCAAGGTATTGAATTTCTGGCAGCTGGGTACGATTTCGAGCACGTCATCAAGGCGTGCGGAACATCGTTTCCAGTCGTCACGAGTCTCCAAATGTTTGGTCCTGCCACGTCTTGGGTATCCCCCATCAAAACATTCTTTCCACCATGAAGTTCTCACATGCGCCATTCATTCACATGCTTGTGACGAGGGGCTTGTGTGGAGTGGAGTGCGCGCACGGGCACGAGGAGGCGCACATTGGCTGCAAAAGTGTCAGAGACCAGCAGGACGATGACTATGCGCCTCGCTTACCACTCAATCCTCTTCCTCCTTGATGCCGTCGGCATCCTCGTATTCACCCGCCTTGACAGCCTTCTCAACGTCGTTGTAGCTTAAGCGAAGCGTGTCAGCGTACTCAGGACTACCAGATTCGCGCAAGCACGACTTACATCTTCTCAAACTCCCCGTCACTCACGCCCTGGCGGTCAGCCCTCTCCTTGAGTTCCTCCTTCCTCTCAAGCTGGTCCTTGAGGTACTTGACGGTCTTCTGGAGAACGACCGACTCGCTGCGCGACTGGCCTTCGGCTCCCGGAATGATCTGGCTGAGTCGCTCGAAGCCTGCGCGGATGGCCTCACGGCGCTTCTTCTCGGATTCGATGTGGTTCTTCTTCTTCTGCTCGCTGGTGAGGCGAGGCCTGTCGGAGCTGCCGTCCATGTCCATGGTGATGAATGCTTGTGATGAGTATGCTTGTGAAGAATGTGGTTGTGCTGCTGTGCTTGTTCTCAGTATCGTGCTTTCACTTGTTTTTACACTGGCATGACAATTCGGCTGGCTGTGAGTGGATGTGTGTGAAATCCAGAATTGTGCGCTGGCTGATATGCGGCAAATGACTTCTTAGTTTCCGGCCCGCAATGAAAGTGACGTGCTAAGAAAAATCTTCACGCAAGACGCATGTGAAGGCATATGAATGCCCTGTGGACTTACCGGATCTGGTTTTGTTTGCTCTTTGCTTGTGGTGTCAGCTGGAGAATGCCCGAGAAGTATTGCTTGTCTTTCTGAAGTCTTTCTGATTGATTTACAAGCCGCAGTGAACGAGACATGCCACGAGTTGAACGTGATACTGCCCTGAGACAAACCTGTTCTCCCAATGCCACCCGCCGCCGCCGCCAGTACATGCCACGAGAACCATTCACGAAGTAGGAGTAGAAATGGAGACTTACCTTGGTGATCTGATGGTCGAGAAGAACTCGACGTTGTTGTGTCGGTGGTGATGGTTGAGGAAGTGCATGTGACTGTCGTTAATAGATGTGAAGCCAAGCCAGTAGCTCCCGCTTCTAGCCGCCGCCTGATGTGACGTAGCGTTAGTCGATCCCTGTTAATAGCAGCAGCGTGGAGGAGTGTTTCACGTGGAAATAGCGCAGGTTGGCCGATTGTGCCACCTTCTCGACGTCGACTTTGGATTGACGCTGCTACAGTCGATGTTGCGCAGTTGAATTGGAAAGTGCGCTTTGGAGAAGAAGCAATCTGGAACATTGAAGGATTGTTGCAGACCGCTCCTGCCCTTGGCCAACACCGCTGCTGGCTGCGATCCCCGAACGGCCAGACAACGACATGAGCATATAGTAACGAGAACACCCATACCAGCGCTCGCGGCGCTCGAGAACAAAATGTCCTACAGTGCGCACGCATCGCTTGGCTCTCGACAGCATACCTCCGGCCGGCAAGCAGACAACCTCCGGCGCAACAAGTCTTACAGCAGGAAGGTCCTGGTGTCAGACCAAGATGCATACATCTACGCACTCCGGGCTGCGTACCTTGCCTACCTCCTCCAGCCCAGGCAGAAGAGGATACAACATGTGGCCAATACCTCGAAGCCGATCCAGCGCTCCTCGACTTCTATCAACGACATGATGAAGGATTTCAGCGTGATAAGAGACAACAAGAGCGTACGGTTCCCGCATGGCTTCATGTCGGAATTGGATAAGAGGATGACGGGGGTGCTTATTGGCAAGGAGAGGATGCCGGAGTACAGTGATGCGCTGATCAAGCGGACGTTTGCGACATTCCTGAACGAGTTCAAGAACCCTACGTTTCGCAAGTCGATGGAGAAAGACAGGAGGGTGGAGGACTTGCTGCTCATCTTTTTCTCGAAAGCGACAAGCGAGCTGCAGAAAGGCAAGGGGCCAGACGACGACAGTTGGAAGCTCATGGTGGATCGGCATGTGGCGTTGTTCGTCAGGATTATTAGCAGTACTTTGAACAACAACGACTGGACCCGGGATAGGCCAGAGCTTGCGTCAAAATTGAAGACACTGGAAACCAAACTGCTGCAACATGATCAAGATATTGCGGATGCAGCGAGGGCAGGAGGGTCCGGAAGCCAAAGCATAGAGGTGGAGGTGCCACGAAGCTATGAAGTCCGAGATATGCCTTTGGTCTTGAGAGTCTGCCGCATCTTTGCGAAACCGACGGCGCAAGCGCAGAACGACATCAATGCGCATAAGAATGAATGGACAGAGCAGGCGGCACTTCGAGACATGAAAGACTATCAGAACCATATGCTACTCAACACACGTGCCACGCTTACAAAGGACGACTTTGATTCAGACGATGCGTACGAGACCTGGAGGAAGGCAGAGCTTACCGACCTCAGCCAGATGATGCTCGCGATCCTGCAGACCAACCCAGAGCTGGCGAAAACCAGTACTGGCGGAGCATCAGGTCTGCCACAGTTCAAGCCCCCAAACGCTGCACAGAACGACAGCTCGTACAGTGACACCAGCAGACATCTAAGCGGTGAGATGGATTCGAGCTATGTCATCGACCAGCCTGTTGACATGAGCGCACTCAATTTAGGCGATAGCAGCCCTCGAGATTCCGTGTCTGGAGCTTCAGATGTACAATTCACTTACATACCTCCAGATGCTCGGGCGTACTACAGGCAGTTGGTGAAGAGTGCCCTTTCGCATGACCTGACGGATGAGGACTTGGCACCTTCTGTGGCAACGGAAGAGTCTCCAGCAATGAAGTTGCTCTCGAAGCAGACGACCGAATTGCTGAACGAAGTGGCATTGCGCTGGCGCATACCGCAGTTTTCGCGTCTGGTGCTGTTCCTCGATGTGATACAAGAGAAATACCAGCACCAAGAGATCTCTCTCGACACTGTCGACGCAGCTTTTCTCTACATGAAGACACCACCATCACCGCCGAAGAAGACGCCTGGCAAGGCACAACCCACACAAGTCTCTCTGTTCGATCGAAGCAAGTGGACGGTCGTAGACTTTGCACTGTACCAGACTGTTCTCGGCGCGCTGCATGATGCGCTGCTTCGCGAATTGTTCGAGCTCTTCCAACACTGCTACGAGGCCAAGCCTCCAACCATCGGAAGCGTCATGTACGTCCTGGAGAACCACATCTATGATGATGAGATGTTCAACAAGACACCAGAGGACTTGGACGCTTTCTCGCAGACTCTCTCGACTGCGCTTCGACAGAAAGCGAAGACTAAGTATCACGAGTTGCTGTCGAAGAATGTCTCGGATGATGCGAGGCAGTGGGAGTTCTTCCATGTCGTCAAGCTGGGCCAGGCGGTGACGAGTTTGTTGGAGAAGATCCAGAAGCGGTATCGCAAGAGTCCGGAGGTGATGGGCGTTAATCCCCTGTCGATTCTGGTTGAAGAGATCCTGCCCAGCTTTGCCGACGACGCGCGTGCACTGGTAAGCCGTATCATGCAGCTCAGCAAGGAGAAGGATGAGGAGGTGCCAATCCAGGATGGTTTCGAGCTTTACAAGGAACTCGTCGATATCAGACGGGTTCATGCGCAGGCACTGCAAGGACGCGAATTCGGTTTCCACATCGAAGGACTGCTGCAAGACTTCGTGTGGAGATGGATCTCGACTACCGACTCGAAGATCGTGGACTGGATAGAAGGCGCCGTTGCCCATGATGAGTTCCAAGTACGCCAGGACCCGAAGGACAAAGAGCAAGGTCTGCCGCCAACAGACGACGAGAGACACTCGCAATCGGCTGCCGATGTATATCGTATCTTCAACCAAAGCATTGAGCAGATCATCAACCTGGAGTGGGATGACGACCTACAATACGCCAAGTTCATGACGGCCATGAGCAAATCCATCGCCAGGGGTGTGGCGCGGTACTGTGAGCTTCTGGAGAAGAAGTTCATCAAGGAGATGGACAGACAGACGCCAGAGCAGGAGATGCGAGCACAGCAGACGCAGAAGGATAAATGGATCTCCGCTGCTCGGGATTTTTATGCTACCGGCGGCCGTGGAGGCGAGAAGATCGAGCCTTTCCAGTTTTGGGCTGAATCTTTCGTCAAGATCAACAATATTGAGTATGCCACTTTCCAGCTCGACAAGGTGGAGAAGGAGGTCAACGTGGACGCTTGCGCAGAGGTCATCAATAAGCGGGATCCGCCGCCTCCAGTGAACATCCGACGGCAACAGGGGACCAAGTTTGTCTTCACCATCAAGATCATCGAAGCTGAGGACCTCAAAGCCGGTGATATGAACGGTTTGAGCGATCCGTACGTCGTACTTGGAGACGAGTACCAGAAGCGCCTAGCGAAAACACGAACAGTCTATCAGAGTCTCAATCCTAGGTGGGACGAGACGGTTGACATTCTGACCACCGGACCGCTCAACGTCATCGCTACCGTCTGGGATTGGGATGCATTGGGAGACCATGATTGCTTGGGACGAACGAGCCTCAAGCTCGATCCGAGCCACTTCCAGGACTTCCTGCCGAGAGAATACTGGCTCGATCTTGACACACAGGGCAGAGTGCTGGTCCGTGTGAGCATGGAAGGCGAGAGAGACGACATCCAGTTCTACTTTGGCAAAGCTTTCCGCACGCTCAAGCGCACGGAGAGGGACATGACGCGCAAAGTCACCGACAAACTGTCTGCGTATATTCACCAATGTTTGTCACGACGCACACTCAAAACACTACTCTCGCAGGGCACCATCGGTGGTGTGACGATCTCCAGCGTCAAAGGCTACTTTTCGAAATACTCTGGCCGGCCTGCGTCTGTGCAGCCGACTACTCCTGCACCGCAAGGGGCGACGCAGATGGATGTTACGAACTCGCTCAAACCGCTGTTGAACTACTTTGACGACAATTTTGCGATTATGAAACAGACTTTGACTGATACTGCGATGATCTTGGTTATGACGAGATTGTGGAAGGAGGTACTGGTGACTGTGGAAGGTCTTTTGGTGCCGCCGTTGAGCGACAAGGTGTCTGCGCAGCGGCCACTGAGTCAGGCTGAGGTCGATATCGTCTATAAATGGCTGCAGGTGAGTACTATCCGGCAACCACCATGGCCACTCAGGGCAACGCTAACAATGTTCCACCAGCTCCTCTTCGACTTCTTCCACGCCGTCGACGAAACCGGCGAAGCGCTCGGCGTGCCCCTCGACATCCTCAAATCGCCCAAATACCACGACCTCCAAAACCTCAACTTCTTCTACTTCGAGTCCACCGACAACCTCATCCGCACTTCCGAGGCCATGGCGACCGCCACCTCCAACCGCCAGCAAGAACAAGCCGCGCGCCTGCACCGGCTATCCGCCCCTCCCGGCTTGCATAGCTTGCACTCGTCTATGGCCATGACAGGCACCCGGCGCACGAAGAGCATCATGATGTCCCGGAATCTAGGTACGATGCGCAAGGCGAAGGAGGAGAAGCGGAAGGAGGCGCAGGCGGATCCGAGCGATGATATGATCTTGCGGATTCTGCGCATGCGGCCGGAGGCGGAGCGGTATTTGAAGGATCGGAGTCGGCAGAAGGACCGGTTGGCGGCGGCTGCCGCGGCGGAGGCGATTGTGAGGCAGAGTTTGCAGGCGAGTAAGCAGATGCATGGTTCGGGGGGTGGGGGGTTGAATCGGAATTTCCAGACTATTAGGGAGTAGTTTCTTGCGGGACAGGGCGTTGAGGTTTGGAGATGGTTTTGGCGGCTATATACCCAACGATTACCTTAGAGCTTATGTGGGAGCGCGGGAGTGGTAGGATGTTATGAGTGTATGAGCAATTATCGCAAATCTATTTCTACTTTCCCGACTTTTGAAGCAAAAACAAAAAATTCTGTAAACCTTCGATAACGACTGGACGGCCGACTGCATGTCAAACCTGCTCTCAATACACCTTGTTCATCTTCCATCCCGCAAGCATGACCCTAGCTCCCGTGAAGCAGAGCAGCGCAAGCAGGTAGTTGATTCCTGTCCAAATCGTGATGCCCCAGTATGCTCCACCGTTTGCCGAGATGATGGCACCAGCGATGGGCGTGCCGGTCAGTGTTCCGATGGCTACGAGCGAGTAGCAGGTAGAGTAGTACTGCGACATGTCAGTAAGGAATGGAAACTAAGGAAGACGTAGGTTACTTACTCGACCATACTCTTGCGTGTCACACATCAGACCAACGCAAACAGGCGTAAGCGATATGTTTGCTCCCGATCCAAAGCCACCGAAGACGCAATACACAATGGTAAGAGCCTTGATAGCGGTGTTGCTGCCTGGATGCGAGCCGTCGGAGAGCACCGCCCCTGGCAGCCAGAACGCGAAGGCAGCTACCATGCAGATGCTGAGGGTGATGAGCATCAAGTTGAAGCGGCCGAACTTGTCTGCTGCGTAGCCTGGCGCCCATCGTCCGATTGATGAGGCAGCGTTGAAGATCGCAACGAGTTGGACGGCGAACTCCCTGCTCATGGCTCCAGATTGGATCGAGTAGATAGTCAGGTATGCTATTGGGGTGAACAGACCCCACTCCATGAGATACGTGCCAACCGTCAGTAGACTGAACGCCGGCAGCCTGAGTATTCTGAAATCCGGCATCGAGTTGCCGCCCAGCTTTGGCGGCAGGCGTGAGCGGATGAGAACGTTGGCAACGATGAGCAAGGCCAGGAAAATGAACCCTTGAATCCTCAGTGCCCAGCCCCAGCCCACGCTTGCGAAAAGCCTCTGGAGCATGAGCGGAAAGATGACGCCGCCTACTGAGCCGCCAGCAGCTGCGAGGCCAGTGGCGTTGCCGCGCTTGACCATGAACCAATGTGCAATTGCGGAAATAGCAGGTGTGAATACCAGTGATGTGCCAGTCCCGCCTAGCACGCCAAAGGCGAGCATGAAGTGCCAGTATTGCGTGCAGATGCTCATCAAGAACGTGCACAGTAGGATCAGGATGCTGCCCGCGGCCACCAGCAGTCGAGGACCGTGGCGGTCGAAGACTGGTCCTACCAGCAAGCCACAGCCAAAGGACAGGAAGACGTAGACCGAGAAGATCCAACCGATGGTGGATTCATCGTACTCTGCCAGCTGATTCTCAGAGACGTAGGCTTGGTACACTCCGATCGTGTTCATCAGCCCTAGGCCGGCGACTAGGCCGCAGAAGGAGCCTAGCACGACGAGCCATGCTTGAGTGCCTCCTTCGGGGTAAGTCACTTCATCTTTGGTGCTTGATGCTGGAGATCCCGGGACCTCTGGCTTCCGGTTCTCCTCATCGTAGGGGCGCTCGACCGGGTAGTCGGAGCTGGGTGACTGGCGTGGCTGCCATTGCTGATCCGTCACACCGGCGGTGGTGGCGAGGGGTTGCGTAGTTCTGGACGCCTCCTCGTGGTTGTAATTTTGTGTATTTGGTCCTGGCGTGCTGCCTTTGAAGAACGTGCTCATCCGCTGGTGAACAGCAATCGACTCTCTTTCACGGTGCTCGCGCAGGAGTAGACACGCGGCATAGAGAACTTCGCAATGGATGAAGAGAAGAGAAATGGCGAGCGGCGGCTACCGCTAAATAACGACTTACGGCACCCACCTACCGCTTTCGCTCCCCGTTAACGGCCACCGCATTCTGGTGAAAGAGTCATGGTGCGTAAAAAGCTTTCAACCGCGAGACGAGACCCGGCAAATTATTGCCGCTGCCGAAGGGGCGGCCAGCTCCGTCATCTAGAACCACACCTCTTTGAACTCACCGCTCTTCTGTACTGCAAACGATTGACTTCTCCACGCGAGAATGGCTTGCACACGCGGCGCTGCATCGATCGTGGTTGATTGTGGTTCCACGATCTACAAGGTAAGGTCCCCTTTACCTTAATCCGACCTCACCTCCGTCTCTGAATCAAACCAACAAGGTCAGGTGACTAGAAAGAGTTCACTCGGACTAGGTGATTCGAGAGCCCGCTACGAATGACCATGGGTCCAGTCAAACTGTCCAAAGGTACAATGTATGACTATGACCTTCGCCGGAGTACACCTCGCTCTATCCGTGTCCGTCGGCGAACTCTGTGGGGCTAACCGGAGCAAAGTATTGCAAAAGCACATCTCTAAGAGCCTCTTCCTCTCCCTCCACGAAGCCACGCTCGCCTATTGCCGTGGCAAAAGCCTGCCGCTGCTGTTCATCCATGATATCCGCGAGGACATTGTAAACGAACTGGCTGGCCGTCCAACCTTTCATGGAGGAGCTCAGCAGCGCCCGGTAGATGTGGGACTTCGTGGTGAAGCAAGTCTCAAATGCACCGTCGGAGGCCTCGTGGAGATATTTTGCGTAGTCCTTTCGGTACTTGTCAAGATCCTCTGGTCCTCCCTTCGCCTTGTACATTCCCGGGGCTGGCGGGAATTGGAAGTGGGGATACCAGTCGCCCTGTAGCCAAAGAGGAAGCCTGGTCCAGCCGATTTGCAGCGGCTCACAGCAAGCGCCATCCCAGTCGATGATGCCGGTGAGGTACCTGCTTCGTCGGTGAGCAGATTTTGGATGTCGAAGTCAGGATGGACAAGCACGAAAGCTGGTGTCGATGGCGGCAGTTCGGTCGCCTCCACAAAAGCTTTCATCATCAGCTTGAACACCACCGCGATGCCTCGAGTCTCTGGAGTGGCTGGGTGCCCCTTCTTGATCATCTGCCGTCGAACGTCCTCCTTGAGCTTCTCTTTGACCGAACGGTAAGCGCGGATTCGCTTGAAGGCTCTTAGTATGATCCACCCGTCCGCACGAAGCGCCCAGCGGTCGACGACGACAGGGACGTCTTCGCGCTCGCCCTCAAACCACAGATTGCCGCCTTTTGAAAAGCGTAAAACGCGCAGTTCGCTGACTGCTTGGGCTAGAGTCCTGAGTAGGTTCTGCCTCCTCGTTTCTTTTGGCGTGGGTCCTTTGTCTGAGTGCCAGGTCCGACATGCGTTGATTCCTTCGGGGTGTGTAATCAGGGTGTAGGGCGCACCTATTTCATTTTCCATGCTATCGTCCCATGCCAATGTTTGCGGCAACGGTATGGAGGTCCTTTCGCCAATCAGCCGCATGGTCTGCGCCGTGGTACGAAGAGTCTCAGCGTCGATCTTGTTCCAACGCATCCTCCAGCCGGACGCTGGGACTCTGACGACGACTTTCGTGCCGTGCCCGGCCTCCAGGATGTACGCTGAGCTGTACGTACCAGACTTGCGTGTAAGAAGCGTCCACTCCCCGCATAGTGCTCTTCCATGGATGGCCGAAGAATGCTTCTGGAGCAAGGAGACCAGCGCTGCTTCAGATATCTCTCGAGTCGGACCCCAATACTCATATCGATCTCTATTCTCCGAGCCGAACTCTGGGCTCTCGTAGTCGAGTGCCGTCGTGAAGATGACGCCACTGCTTTGCGAGCTGCTGCCGTCGGATGGGGAGCCTTCTACTCCGCCAGCAAACACCAGCAAGTCCTCCTCGGCTGGCTGGTCCGGCGCCATCTTCTGCCCCGAGAGTTGGTTGGATGTACGCCGCCTGTGTCCCAGCTTCAAGGTCTTGGTTTTAGTTGAGTTGATCGAGTATCAGGTGGTATCGAAATCGAGGTATACGTCGAAGAGCAAAGTGAAAACAGGAAGCAAAAGTCGAAGGAAGAAGGCTGGCGCTTTGGTCCTCGTCACTGCGGTTCAATGAATACCGTCGGACAACATTCAATACAACGTATGAATTTGCAACCTGACCAGCACCTACTTCTCTTTGGCTATCATTTGACATATCTTGACATCTTCTGGCGGCGACATTCGAGGTCGCGTGACCATATGTTTACCCTGTAACACAGTAGATCTGTGATTGAGTAACCGCAGGGCGTTGCACCTATGCAGCACGTGCGGACTTTTCCTGTTAAGTGTTCATACCTCATCGACTGCTCAGTCGTGTACATATTCTCGTCAAGTGTTACAAAGGAAAAGTGGTTTGGAAACATGTAACTTCGACATTGCTGACTTCGGTCTTCGCTGTGATGTCCTCCCGAGAACCACTTGGAGCGAACTTCGGCCGCGACAGACCTTTCTTCACGGGTGTCACCACGGCAGTAAGAAATAATTAAACACAACACTTTGACTTTGACTTCTTCATCTTCCAGAGATTCAACCATCCAAGAAACAACAATCTTATACGGACCGTCGGACAGCCTACTCCACTGCTTGCATTCGACCCGTCATCCACACCAACATGGCCTCCAACGGCAGCAAAACCCAGGCATCCCCGCCACCCCAAGGTATCTACGTGCCATCCCCTACATTCTTCGTGGCCGAGGGGACTTCATCCTATAACACAACATCGCCGCCTCTGGATCTCGAAACCCAAAGCAAACACTCCCTCTTCCTCGTCGAAGGCGGCGTCAGAGGTCTCGTACTCCTCGGTAGCACTGGTGAGGCAATCTTCATCAAGCCCGAAGAGCGTGTGCAGCTCCTCAAGAGCCAACGGAAGGCTCTAGATGATGCTGGCTTCAAGGACCGTCCTATCATTGCCGGGACTGCCACGCAGAATATCGACGAGACTTTGCAGTTGATCAAGGAGAGTAAGGATGCTGGGGCGGAGTATGCTATGGTGCTTAGTCCCGGATACTTTGCACCGGCTACGAGTCAGAGTGGTATTGCGAAATGGTTTACTCAGGTGGCTGATCGTTCGCCTCTACCTGTGATGATTTACCACTATCCTGGTGTTACCAACAACTTGTTCATTGCGCCTTCGACATTTGAGCAGCTCGCAGCACATCCGAATATCGTGGGAACAAAGCTCTCCCATGGTATCATCGACGACCAGGCCCTGATTGCGGCATCGCCGAAGATCGATCACGAGCACTTCTACGTATTTACAGGCCTTGGGCAGAATCTTCTGCCGGTACTCGCAATCGGTGGCGTGGCTGCGATCGACGGACTGGCTGGGGTATTCCCACGAGTCGTCGTACGCTTGTTCGACATGTTCAACCAGAGCTTGGCCAAGGGGATGTCGAAGAAAGACATGGACGAGATGCGTTTGCTGCAATTCAGGATCTGTGAAGGCGAGAAGTTGGTAGCTCGCTGGGGTGTCGTGGGCATGAAGGAAGCTTGCGATAGGATTTGGGGCTTGGGGAGTAGGACAGGTGGACGTCTGCCCCTGGCCGGTGGGTTCGAGGAGGGTGACGGCGAGTGGAGCAAATGGTCGAAAGTGTTCGAGGGCCTGAAAGACCTTGAGAACCAGTTCAAGTCTGAGGATACCAAAGGAAAGTAGTTGCGATAGAGGTGGAACTGTTCGTCTATCTTGAAGTTTGCCATAGCTATACGCGCTGGACGATAGTGGGCCGAACGAAGTCTATCGATTTCTTTAGCAGCTGCTCGATCAGGAAGAATCATCTTCCGCCATAATGATGATAGTTGCATGCCCAGGCCAGCTGCGGCTGGCCTCAACCACTAAAAGGCACTTTGCGTATTCCTCTTGCGGCCTGCTCTATCACGTGAAAGGATTCAATCCAGCCGCGCTCTCCACCCTTCAATCAAAACATACGGACCTCGGCCACAGGTCGAGAATTCCAGACGCAAGTCAGATTTTCACGTTTCTCGGCGGACGCCTCCTCAGCCGAGCAAACTGACCAGCGCATCAACCTTGATACCTAGAGGCAAGATAACGGACCCAAAACCCTTTCGGGAGCATCTTTTTCGAGGGTGGAGCTTGCCGACCATCTCGGGTGTTGCACGTTTGTCATTCGATTGCTGTCAGCGGCTCGCTTCTTGTTGTTGAGCAGATGGCTGTGGAAGCCAGCTTGTCCTCAAACATGTAGCCATACTGGATTGGGCAAAACATCATCAGTGATTCATGATTTCAGTACACCTCGAGACATCGCCCTCGTTGCCTCGTTCAAGGACGAAAGCGTGCAACTGCCAGTCCAGGCCGCATAGCCGACCCGACGCCAAAACTTCTCCACCTGCAGCTAGAGAGCTCTCCAACCCCTCCCTCGCGAGCTTGGATAGCGTGCGGACATCGTGGTTCGCAGAACGCGCAATCGACAGTAGCAGCGGGCCGAATCGATGTAGTTCGTGATGACGAGCAGAAAACGGAGGCCGGATCCCTGTCTGGAGCCTCTTGGTTCTGGACAAGGTTTGCACGGACTTGTATCACTGCTGAGCCTGCACTGCTGTTGTTGCTAAAGCTGAAGTGTCTAAATGTGGTGGTCCGATGGTGATGATTTCATGAGCTTGTCGAGCTATGTACTCGCTTGCGCTGAGGTGATCGAGCTGTGAAGCGAGATCGAGCAGACTTGGTGGTGGAGGTGTCTCGTCCCTGCATGCAACCACAAGGTGGGCTTGCTTGGGTGGCTTGCAGGATGCATTAACATTGGATGATCGCGATGGCGGAGGTATTTGCGGGCCTGTACACAATATGAGAGTGAGGAGACGGCGGAGACAATACCGAGGAACGGTATACACTGAGCTGTGCCGCGTCGAAAGGACGTAACAGCAACGGCTGGACGAACGGGTGGAGAAGTGAGGTGAGGTTGAGTGGCAGGGGCGAGATTGGTTGACATTGGTACGTTCACTCGGCTAAACTTCACGAGATCGCCAGGCTCGGTGTTACACAACGAACGTGCTTGCAGTTGGACGCAGGTACGCGAGAGACTATGAACAACCACCCATCGTCATTAATGTACACGCTGAACTGAACGCTCCAACGAAGCCAGATGACTGCGCTTCATGCCACCCAAATTGAAAACCGTATGAAGTCCAAGCAAGGAGCTCCAAACTTTTGTACCCACGTGTTCGCCTCTCCCAAAAGCCCAAAGAGTATTCTTCTGAACAAGAGACCAAACACTTTTCGGTCGGCAGAGCTCTCCTCCACAAGCGGCAGATGATGCCTCCTCCTCCATCTACCTCTATTCGCAGCTTTGCCGATGCGAGAACTGAAAACGGAACGCTTGGGGTATCGTGTTGAAGGACAGTCGTTAATCGTGATAAGTAAACATTAAGTTGTTGCCGGTCGAACGCATATCGGGCGGATCGTAGGCCGGTAGTTGCTGCATGAGCTCGTTGGGGAACTCGAAAGTGTCGGATTTGCGGCCGTCCGGAGAGAAGGATCCATAGCGAGGGAGACGGATCATGCGCACGCGATCGTCAGCGTCCGCTCCGTCACGGCTGCCCCATGTGGTCTGGCAGCAATGTCAGCAGTGTCGCCACCAGGAGGTGAGGAGGAGCGTCAGCTTACCTCACTCAGGGTGAAGAGACCCCAAAGCTTGATAAATCCATGGAAGTAGCCGAAGGTGATGTACACCGGGACGAAGGCCACGTCCGCAGGGTACCGGAAGAAGTGCCCCCAGAGCTTGACGGTCTTGCTGAACACGAAGGTCCAGGCGAAGAGGAAGCTAAAGAGGTAGACTTGGGAGTCGTGTGACCAAGATGATGACGCACGATACCAGGCGAACATGATCAGCAGGTCGAACGGAAGTGCCCAGGCCGTGATGGTGGTCTGCAAAACAGAGTACGTGCTCCATGGTTGCGTCCTGTACGAGTCAGCTCACACCCTCCTCGAGAATGGTGTGGTTGGACTCACCACCAGTAATGACGCTCCACGAACATGCTGGTCAAGTTGCTCCTCCAGTTACTGCGGACCCATCGAAGACATTGACTGAGGTATTTCGGGCTGTCTTCCAATGATGTCTGCACCTCAGCCTCCTTATGGTATTGCATCTTGATTTTCCAGCCATGCGAGTACATCCACCTGGTGATGAAGTTGTCATCGTCCGCGTTGAGCTGGCATGTCCGCCACTCCTCGTTCGTGAAGCCGTGCGTGAAATCCTCAGTGTTGAGTATGCTGCTCCGGTAAGCGACAGTCCGACCGGAAAGACACGGCAAGCCTCCGTCAATGTGCAAACACGCAGAGCAATCAAAGTTCCTCCGCTCCAGATACGTTGCTCCAAGGAAACTCCAGACGCTCAATTGCTCCTTCCTTTTCAGTCTCTGGGAGGTCCCAACTCCACCAACCTTCTCGTCTTCGAAAGGTGCAAGTATCCATGGCATTATTTTACCTGGCCATATAACGTCGTCATCGGCGAATATGGTGATCTTCGTCCTGACCTCGGGGATCGCGCGACACATTTGCCGTCGCTTGTTGGCCTCTCGGATGCTCAGGACCTTGATCTTTTTCATGTTGATAGCATTGGCTATCTTATCCAAGGCCGGGACATTGGTGTCTACGGTGACCAGAATAATCTCGAACGGCTCTGTTCGGAGACACGTGCGCAGAGTCTGCTCGAGCTCCTCGCCACCAGTGGCGATCGTCGGGCAGATGATGGTGACATCTTGAGATGTGTAGTTTGGATGTTCCGGTATGGGGACAGGCCGAAAAGTCCAGTGGGAAATGCAATTGACAATCAAGCGTATGTACCGAAACAACCTAAAGAGTCACATGCGTTAGACTGGTGATCCAACCTTCCACGAGCAGTCGAGAACACTGAGTCGTGGTCATAGAACACGTACCATGCAAAGACGGCAACAGCAAGCCAGGAGTTCATGCTGCTAAGTCAACGAGAGAAGACGCTGTTGGGCCAGAGTCTACATAAGAGCTCTGCATTGGAATGGGGAGGGCGACGATCAGAGGAGGTCCAAGGGAATATAAGTCTTTAGTCTCTGCGCTCGCTTGTCATACGAGCGTCTTAGTGTGCGTTGACATTCTGGGCTACTGTTGATTAGCCACACAATTTGCGTTAAGCAAGCTCCATACCTTTTCAGATCAGTGGGCAAAAAAGATTATGGCGTGTTGAAGCTGGTCCGCTTTTCGAAGCTGCAGCATGCAGCATGAGCTATGGCTTCGCCGTGTCCGCCATCCTCAGTGGTCGGTGGGTCAGCCCGCACGAATGCCTGTTTGGTCTCGTCTAGGTGCAGCCGCTGCAGCGGGAAATGATGGTGCGCCGCAGCGCGCCATTGCGAGCTCGAGCACAAGACATGGCTGGTATACTTCTGGCCGCCATCTAGCGCTCAGCGTTGGATGCCTCTCGGCCCAGCGTCGTACCGTGCAATGGCAATGGCCCAGAGTCGGCGGCAAAGAGAGCGAGGATCCCTTAGGCCCGGCGGCAAGCGGAGCGAGTTGCAGCACCAAGATGCGTACGGCACAACGCCGTAAGCATCAAGCGTCAACGTGAGGCACGCGAATTCCACCGTCGCAGGAATTGACCGGTTCCCATCGACGCTGTTGGGCGCAATTGAGACCTGCTTCTCCGACCCTTCGCTATCGATGATGTGCCCGCAGCGCCCTTGCGCCCTCAAACTGGGGAAGGTGGTCCGTTCAGAACGGCTAATGACGACGCCGTTAGCGCGACGAGGATTTGCAAACGGGCTACTCGAGCTAGTGGAAAGCTTCAGTCCCTCCATCTCAGAGTACGTACCCGACCTCGAAGGACCCGAGCAGCCCGGAAGACCACACAATTCTTCGCCGAAGCTATACGCAGAGCGTTGAGCAACTGGCAGACTGGAGCCTCTCGTAGGATCCTTCAAGGTGACTGACGACGCCGCTGACAGACATTTACCCGTCTAGTCTAACGAACATGTGCATGTGCGGTCCTGTCGGCCAGTTCAACCGGGGCTCCCCACGATTGTCGCAACCAGCCAGAAGACCCTGGCGTGCTTGGTGAAGTGGAGGCGACTTCTGGTGGATTTATGGCTTGCATAGCGCGATGGAGCGTCGTTGAGACATCCTGCATGCCTATGCACGAGCACTGATTGAGCGCATCTTCAATGGCAACGCCGCGTATCGATAAGGTGGTTACTCGCCCGACCCGTCTGTGGTGTCATCACGCACACGGCAGGCCGGAGTCTGGCACCTCGAAAATCCCCCGGCAGCTCTCATGCGGACAGATGAAGCCGTCGAACGGCGAGATGATCCAGAGTAGCAAGTGGCTATGCCGCTTGTTCGTTAGCCCTGGCAGCCCATATCGCTCTGCAGGATCGGATCTGGGGTATGACAACGAGTTCCCAATGATGATCGCCCGCGGCTTTATCTCCCCGTTCCGCCTGCAAGTAACACCTTTCGTAGCAACGGACGAGGTTGTTCGCTTGGATGTATCTACTCTACCGGACCGACGTTGCGTGCTACGCTCTCTGGGCTTGCTGTGCTGAATAGGAAGGATGCGGCTGTAAGACCGCATCACATCACGCACATGATGGAGGACACCTGTAGGTCAGCGTCATGAACGAAAGTGTTGAGGTTGTATGTGAACTGATGGTGTGCCGTGGACCCCGTGGGTGGATCGCGTCAGCGTTAGGGGGAAAATCGGCCGCGCTTGTCCTGTCCGCCTAACAGTGACATCGTTCGTTTGCCCTGGCAGCCTCCAGTGTACTTCATCAGATGTACAGCCGCGCCTGGTCACACAGCGTCGAGGCCAGTTCCCGGTCAATCGCAGCCACAGCCTTGGTCCGAGGGGCGGAATGAGACGTTGTCATGTCACGAGAGTAAATGTCCTCGACTGCGTCCGGGTACTGCAAAGATTCAGGGTGTGTGGGCTGCAGTCTGGCCAGTTCTTCGCTGCCACGGGCAACATTACGTGCATGCCGAGTGCGTCGTGGTCCTGCCGCATCGATACTCAGAAGACATGCCACTACGAGCAATGTCGAGAGGCTGCTTGAGGATGTCCTGGCGCATGCAGATGCCGTGACGTCCATGGTGCACAGGCCGTGCCTTCCGCATTCGTCGCAGTTGGTGTCCCGCTCCTGCCTCGCTTGACTGACGGACATAGTCAAAACTGACCTCACCTCCTGACATGTAGGTTCCGCAGATACACATATGGTGAAGATCAGTAGAGGATGTCTAGTTTGAGTAACAGTATATGCATACACACGTCAAGAGAATCTCTAGGAGAGCCCTGGCGCACCGTCTGTCCATTGCTTGAAGCATACCCGCTCGGAACGTAAGCCTCTCACGACCATAGTGTTCAACAACAACCGCCCTGTCTTCCCCACGACACAATCTTCTCGAAACCACCGTCTGCTTTCTCTTAGTGATGTTCACTGTGACCGCCCCTGTAGCCGATGATCTTCAGACGCCCGATCATTTCACCAATGCAGAAGAAACCAATCGTCTCCGCACCGATCACAGCAGCAGAAGTGAGAGTGGCCGAGTCGAGATTCCGTAACCGTGTGAGAAAGCTCTGCGGGTTGTTGACCGCGGTCGATGCGGTGCTTTCTGCGACACCCGCAGTTTGGGTTGCAAGGCTCGAAGGGTTTCGGAGGGCGTTCGTGACCGGAGTCATGTACGACTGCACAGTTTGCATGTTCCTGGCCTTATCAGCAGCTGCTTAAGTTGGGCATTGACCGGGAATGCTTACGGGGGTTGCATGCCGCGTCCGCGATATATTATCTTGCCGAGCTCTCCAACAACACGAGCGTAGTAGATCGTGGGTGGTACCATGCCTGGATGGATACCGTCAGCACAGATCTGAATCCTCGTCCGAACCAAGTGTAAGGTACCTTGCACAAAGTTGATCATGCGCCCTGTCCGCCCGCCGATGCCAGCCACCGCCTTGCCAGCAACACTGGAAGCACTTGTCATAGCACTACCCGCCGAGCTCGTCACCCTCGACAGTCCCTGTTGTGCCTGGCCGGCAGCCTGCGAAGCACCCTCCTTCGCCTTGTTTGCGCCTGAGGACGCGGCATCTGTCGCGGCTTCGGTAGTGGAGGATGCCGCTCGTCTCTGCACGATCAGCCTCGACTGCCGGAGGACGAGTCGAGGGAAAGAGGCGGAGAGCATGGTAGAAGAGGTGATGAGGTGCGAATGCTGGGTCAATGGCAGCTCTTGTCAGCTTCTCCTGCTCACAGAAAATCGAGAGCTCGGAGAGGTCGGGGCGGGTCGGGACAGCGGGCAAAGCCGGTGCACGGACTTTTGGTCTCGACTTCAGATATCAAAAAAATCAAAGGTTCACATCGATAGCACCCTTGTCTCGGACTGGAGGCTGATAATGAGATGGATCCTCTGAGGCTACTGTCCAGGTCGACAAAGACATCGCGGAACAGGAAACCTCATTCACCACACGATGTCCCATCTGCTGGACAGCATGCTCAGCCTCAGCTTTTCTCTCATGGCAAACCATCCACACCAAGCGAGGGAGGTTCACGAAAGCGCAAAAGGGGTTCGGACGGCCGGGCAGATGTCATGGAGGGCGGAAAGTCTTCGACTGTCTTAGCAACAGCGAACAATGCGGCTGCTCCACCGAAGTCGAAGGTCCAGTGTGCATCGCAGGTCGACTCCGGTTCTGTTGAAAGCGATCGAGACGGGGAGAGACTCTTGGATCAGTCATCACTTTCATTCGATCAGCGTCGAGCCATGTTAAAAGAGCACAAGCTGAAGTTCACTTGGCTCAACCCGCCATTGCCACCAAAGAGAGACCGGCGGAGAAGGAAGGCCGATCAGAAGCCAGCGAAGCAGCCACAACTTCAGCCGACGCCTCTACAGTCGTTCCAGGATCTTCGATCTCGATATGGTTTGGCGGATGAACTCGTTAGCAACGTCCTTGAGCAAGGTTTCGATGTCCCAACCGAGGTCCAACTCGGCGCCATCCCTTTGCTGCTCGACACAAGTGCCTTACATTTGGACGAAGCCAAGGACTTGGACAACCCAGAAAATGGAACTGTGAACGGTCTCGACCTTCTCGCAATCGCTCCCACCGGCAGTGGGAAGACCCTGGCTTTCCTGATACCCTTGCTGCACCGTCTTCGAGAGGAGAGAAGTCGTGACGCAGGAAAGGATCGCAATACCTCGGCAATCGTATTGGCACCCACCAGAGAGCTGGCAAGCCAAACGGTCAACGAAGGCAGAAAGCTAGCTCGAAGCACGGGTTTGCGCATTACTCAAATGAGGAAGGGAATGAAGTTCCAGGCAGATGATCTTCCTCACGAGGCAAACGACCCGACAGGCAATCATGGCGCCTCCGAGTCTACCGTGAAAGCCGACATCATTGTCTCCACACCTGGTGTGCTTCAGAGTGCGCTCTTCAATACGAACAACGTTCAAGCTCTGGAGTTTGTGAGGCACCTCGTGTTGGACGAAGCGGATGTGCTGCTCGATCCTCTCTTCCGAAACCAAACGCTGGACATCTGGAAAAGTTTGCGTAACTCTTCGCTGCGTGTAAGCATGTGGTCTGCCACAATGGGCAGCAACATTGAAGAGCTCGCCAGAGCGACGATCGACGGACGGCGCAAGCTTTTGTCCGAACAGTCCGGCACGACGGTAATGGAGGTGCCTCTTATAAGGCTTGTTGTGGGCTTGAAGGATTCTGCTGTGCCGAACGTGCAGCACAAGCTCACATATGCTGCTACAGAGCAAGGCAAGCTGATGGGGCTACGGCAACTGCTCCACCCGGCGGCAACCTCCGGCGACTCAGAAACCCCGCTGCGACCACCATTCCTCGTATTCACACAGACGATCGAGCGGGCGGTAGCGCTCCATGCAGAACTGCTCTACGATATTCCGGCCGAAGCTGGCGGCATTGGTCGAATCGCAGTCTTACACTCAGATCTTTCCGACACCGCTCGAGATGCCGTAATGACCAGATTCCGCAAAGGCGAGGTCTGGGTCCTGATTACCACTGACCTGCTGTCACGAGGCGTCGACTTCTGTGGTGTCAACGGCGTAGTAAATTACGACATCCCAACCTCGAGCGCTGCTTACGTTCACCGAATCGGTCGCACAGGGAGAGCAGGTCGTTCCGGCGGTGTTGCCGTGACATTATACAGCAAGGAAGACATCCCTTACCTCAAACACGTTGCAAATGTCGTCGCGATGGCGTCGCGGCAGGGCGGAAAGGGCACGGGAATGGATCAGTGGCTCCTCGATGCCTTGCCGAAGTTGAGCAAGAATGAAAAGCAGAACCTCAAGAAGCGAGGTGTCGAGTCGCGGACGGCGAGGGGGACGCAGAAGGATCCGAGAGCTGCGCGGAAGTCCCAGATTAGTAGCAAGTCGGGGTATGACCGGAGACTGGAGAACAAGCGTAAGGGTGCGATAGCTGGAAGTCGGAGGGCGGTGCAGGCTGGCCATGAAAGTGATGAGGATAGGGAGTCTGACTTCGAAGGGTTTGACTGAGCTATCCATCTTAGGCCGATGAGAGATGTATGATCGATAACATTGGCATATTGTGTTCCCTTGAGACACCACGAGGAAAGGTAAGGTATTGACCAGAAATTCGAATCTTAACTGTATCTGCTACACCAAACCAGATGTGACAGCCATCTTAGCCCATACATCTCAACCACACAAGAAAACCGAGTCACCGGTATATGCCCCATCATCACCTACTGCAACATCTGCACAAGTGACGTGTAAGCATCTTTGGGCTGAAAGCTGCTGTCAAACAGTGTCGCAGACTCGCCAGCCCTCCAGCTCTGGTCATCAGTAACACCCCACTCAGTGATACCAACGCACTTGTCGACCGCCAAACAAGCCTTCACCACCTCTTCGTAATCAGCAGCAGCACCGCCCGCAATGTCAAGCTCAGTGATGGCGATCTCTGAGGCAGATCCAGCCAGAAGCTCCAGCGCATCCTGCGTCCCGCTAACACCAGCGCTCAGGTGAGATTGCGAGCCAATGCCGTCGATAGGGATGCCATCAGCGATCCATTCCTTGACTTTGGCAGCGAGACCGGTCGTTTTGGCGTAGCTGTCGGAGTCGAGGTTGAAGTCGTTGATGTAGAGCTTGGCGTACGGATCAGCCTTCTTCGCCGCTTCGAAGGCGATGCGCACGTAGTCTTCGCCGATGGTGTTGAGGAAGTGGTCGGCTTCGAGGGTGCCGTCTTCTTCGAAGATCTCGTTGACGACGTCCCATGCGTAGCATTTGCCGGCAAAGTGGCCGGCGACGCCCGCAATGTGGTCTTGAATCACTTTGGTGAGTTCGTCTTTGTCAGTGATGGCTGTGACCCAGTCGGGAAGCTGATTGTGCCAGAGGAGAGTGTGGCAGCGGAGGACTTTGTTGTTTTCGACTGCGAAGTCTGCAAGATAATCGGCACCGTCGAAGGTGAAAGTGCCCTGCGATGGCTCCGTGGCGTCCCACTTCATGCTGTTCTCGGGTGTGAGCTGGCCAAAGTCTGCTTTGATGATGTCTGCAGTGGAGCCACTGCCGAGTGTGCCTTGATCGCCAATGTTTCCGAAATAGTGCTTGCCCTGTGCAACGAAGGCCTCGTTCAGGCTGCTCGAGCCCGGACCAGTTGCCGTGCCCGTGACACGAGGTCCAGAGCCATCTCCGCCGCTTGGGGGAGCGGCACTGGGTGCAGCGCTACCACTTGCAGCGGGCCCTGACGACAACGAGGCAGAGATTGCATCGACCACGGAAGAAACAGCGACAGAAGCAGAAGAAGGGCCGGACGGGGCAGCACTTGCTGGTGCTGAGAAACCCCCAGATGAGATTGACACTGAAGGGACCATGGAGCTGGCAGGGGCATAAGAAGATTCGTCAGGTATGTCGACCCAGTCGATTGAACAAGACGAACCGGCTGGGGCTGCTGAAGAAGACACCGGGGCCGCGGAAGCGCTGATGGTGATGATCTGGGACTTGCAAGGTTGAGATGAAGCGGATGCAGATATAGAGACGGGAGCCACCCCAACGGAGGAAGATGCGGAAATGGTGATGACCTCTGTGCAGGATGCATTCGCTGGGTATGCCCTCGATGAAGCTGGCGGCGCGGAAAAAGACACTGGAGCTGCTGACGAAGATGGCATCGCCACGACAGATGAGAAGTTGCCGTATACCGAGCTGGCCGGGATAGAGCTTGCTTGTGAAGAGGGCAGTCCACTGCCGAGAGCAGAACTAACTAGGACAGAGCTTGCTAGTGCAGGAGCCACGCTACTGCCGACAGCAGAACTGGCAGGGAGAGAGGAAGCTGGGACGCTGGCCGAAGGCGAACTGCCGCCAGATCCAGCGTATGGTCCGAGACCGAACCACTTCATATCCCCATCGCCATCGATAGGGACAGTGTGGCCCACGCCTTCAGCATAGATGCCCTGGACGATTGGGTTGTTCGAGTTATCGACCCAAGTCTCGGTGGTGTACCCGCTCTTTGGGCTGTTCTCCTCGGTAGAGTCCGGGCTGGAATAGTCGAGTCCGAAGACGCCTGTCCATTCTTTGACGGTCTCTTCGTAGTTCTCAGGGTACAGGGTGGTGTCGGCACTTCCGTGGTACACTTGGAAACGAGGCCTCTTGCCAGAGTAGCCTGGGTCCATGGCCTTGACCACGGAAGCCCAGTACTCGGGAGAGGCATCGACGTTGCCTTGAGCGCACGTCGAGTTCCAGGCAGGAGTGGTGCCTGCTGCCGGGGCAGAAGTTTGGCCAGTGGACACAAAGCACCCCGCAGGGACACCAGAGTATGCAGTAGCTGCTTTGAAGAGTTCAGGGTAGGTGGCGGCCATCACGTTGGTCATCATAGCACCAGAGCTTGACCCAGTCACGAAGACCTGGCTGGCATCGCCTCCATACTTGTCGAGCGTGTAGGAGACCATGTTTGCGATGGAATTGCTGTCGCCTCCACCGTTGTGCGTCAAGGCCGCTTCGCTCGCAACGTCCCAGCATGTTCCTTCGTACGGAGATGACGGGTAGATCACGATGAAGCCGTACTGATCAGCCAGCTGAGCGTACGGAGATCCGCTGAAATACGCTTGGGCAGTTCCAGAGCAGTAGTGAATCGCGACGATGATCGGAGGCTTCGCAGCAACTTTCGAGGGCACATAAATGTACATCTCCGTCCCCGTCGGGTTTTCGCCAAAGTCGTTGACTTGCGTGAGGCCAGACTGCCGCCTTTCCAGAGGCATAGCAAGGCTCTGAGCGCACAGCGCCAGAGCGGAGTAGAAGGAAGCGCGCATATTGAACGAGTGATTGCGCGAAAAAAGAGTGTGTAGAGAAGAGCAGGAGAATGTAGAGAGCAAACTTACTGGTGCGAAAGCGGCGGAGGGGATATGATATACTCCTCAGCCCGTACTCACGTAGTTCAATCTATGTGAAGTGCATCCGTGACAGGTGGATACGTTGGATAGCCGGCTGTTGAGGGAACAGTCTCGTTCGACCCGACTTTGATAACCGCACCCGCCGGCTGAAGGGGTTTGTTTCGACGGAGCGCACGGAGGGTGGTCAATATGTATCTGAAACTCGACGTCCCAGATGTTCATCTCCAAAGTCTGGCTGCTGTAGTGGATATCCGGGGGTAGAGCGATCTTCTTTGATCTTCATTCGAGGCGGGACTGCAGAAGCTGAACAGACGATAGTATATCGCAGAATCGTTGGATCTAAAGAGCAAGGCGATGGTCTTGGAGATGCTCCAGTCTCTCCACTCGCAGACAAGATGAAGAAATCGTTATGCCACCCCGGCCTTGGTACACGGTATACGTTCTCCGAGGAGACGGTTTCGATGTTGCGACCCGTCGTAGCTGTTCGTTGTTTCGTTGTTGTTGGAGAGCGCGAAATGGCTTGATAAGTGAGGTTTCAAGGAGAAAGCGAGGCCTTTTTGGCAAGCGCCACCGAACCCATTCAGGCTATATTGGAATATGGATGAGAGATAGAGTACAACACTGTTGTGACACCATGCTGTCTATCGTGTATACCCAACAAGGCATTGTTGAGCCATTGCAAGGACAACGTGAGCAAGCAAGCAGCCAGTTTTTGTTCGTGGTCAAAATCATACGCCTACATGCACAGATCTACACCATCCACGATATGGAGGTGGGTGGAGGAGCAAGGAGTCACGCAACAGCCATAACAATGCTTTCTTGACTGGACGCGGGTCTCCCATAATGCCCCCAACTCATACACAAGACCTCTCTATTGCAAATTGACAAACAACCCTCCATCAACCAACAGCTGCGCCCCGGTAACATACTCGCTCAACTCACTCGCAAGAAAAACCGCCGGCCCCGCCAGATCCTTCGGCTGCCCCAGCCTACCCAACGGTATCCTCCCCTCCATATACGTCCGCTTCCCCTCGTCCGCCAAATCCTCATCGTTCAGCTGAGTCCGAATGGTCCCGGGCAGAAGGGCATTGCAACGGATGTTGTACTTTCCTAACGCGCAGGCGGTACTCTGCATCAAAGACAGGATGCCAGCTTTGGTGGGCGTGTAGTGCGTTTGGCCTGCGCCGCCGACGAGGGCGGAGATAGAGGAGACGCCGATGATGTTGCCTCCCGGTGGTGATTGCTTTGACATTTGTTGGGCAGCTGCTTGGACTGCGAAGTAGGCGCCGTTGAGGTTGGTGGAGATGGTGTGGTTGACCAGATCAGGTGAGATCCTTCAACTTGTCAGAACGATCTTGATGGAATGGGTGATATGGCGTACGTTAAGAAATCGGCAAACTCACAGACACCCGCGTTGCTCACGAAGATGTCTAGCTTGCCATACTGCTGTACGGTCTTCGCTACGAGGTCTTGACCGGTCTCCGGCTTTGAGATATCTCCAGGTACGGCGTCAAGAGGAGCATCTTGACCGACTTCAGATTTCAGCGTTTCGAATTGCTCAGCTGACTTTGCATCCGGGTAGTGGTTCACAACGACGGATGCTCCGTGTCGTAAGTAATCGATTGCTATGGCTTTTCCAATACCTGTACCGTCCAGTCAGACGGGGGTCATTACTTGGGTCGTCACTGGTTTGACGCTTCGCGCAAAAGTACATACCAGTCACTCCTCCAGTAATTGCTGCAACCTTTCCTTGGAGTAGTCTCGACATACTACGTACAGCCGGAACTTACGGCTCTGCTGGAAGAGCTTTGCGTTGTTGGGTACGCCCCAATTGTCAGCAGGTCGAATTATTTGCTAGCCTCTTGAAAACATCTCGAGCATCGTGTTCAATACTACATTTTCGTCGAAAGCACTGAGTTCAAGGTTGGTCGAGCTCGGCTCAATGAGGCACCGAGCAGGTGAAGCTCCACCAAGCTCCACAAGACAACCACAGATCGGGTCCAACACAAACAGAGCCCTATCGTCCATGTATGAGCAATACTCACAAAGGGACCGAGATCGATGTGCATTCCGAGCTTCTTCGTATGGAAGAACATATAATGTAGCACAGAACTCAGCCTGCGTTTGTACCAAAGCTGTAGCTGTGCAATCGCGATTGATCGAGTCTTCTCGCTCATGTGGTACAAGATTCAGTTGCCACCAGACTCCTCCTCGCCATCATTGACCGCAGCATTCTCGGAGGGTCACGGCTCCTCACGGCGGCGAAGCCATCGACGCAACCTTCGTCTCGTTGGCTGCGGTCACCAGCGTGGATGTCGATTGCAAAATGGTCGTCCGTACACACCGCGAAACGATGCTGTGCCCTGTGGATTGGTGTACCTCTGGAATAGCCTGCCCCAATGCTGATAGGGTTGGTTCTCCTTCCCGAGCCTTCACAAGGAATGTAAACCTGCGCACACGTCCAAGACACTCCTCTCACGGTTTTGATATCCCGTAAGCTTCTCGCGCAACTCCATGCCACAGCCGCTCCACATCTTCGGAGCTGAGCCCGCACTGCTCGTCTGCTGCGAGCGCGGCCACAACGTCTTTCCAAGCCACCCACGAGTCTTCACCACGCGGACCATGGACATTGCATACAGGCCAGTCGCTGCCGAACATGATCCTCTGAGTTCCAAAGCAGAGCTTCAGGTGCATGAACCAAGGCTTGATAGCTTTGGCAATTCCGTCGGCGTCCTTGCCAAAGCTCTTGGGTATCTCTGAGAAAGCGCCAGAGAATTTCATATATGTCTTCGATAGCTTCGACATCATGGACACCATGATGCGCCACTCCTCGAAGATTAACTGTCGCTCGCCAAAGGCCGGCTTGCAAAGGTGATTGATAATAAACGTCACCTTCTCGTTCTCGGGGACGTATCTGTGCGCTTCATCCATCGCTATCGCCATGGATTCCAGCTGATGCACGCCGCCGGAGCGCTGATCGACGCCGACGTCGAACGCGAAGCCTCTCCTGCCGAGCTCTTTGAGGTTGATTTGGAAGTCGGGGCCGGATACTGTATTCTGGAAGACCCTCGCGTCGGAAATGAACTGCAACAGGAACCGAAACCCTTTGACTCTGCTCCAGCATTTTGGACCTGCTCGCTCTTCTGCGAGCCTCAAGTACTCTCGAAGTACGGAGGGGTCCTTATCCATAGGCGCCCAGGGTACAATTCCGAGGAGCATGTCACTTGCACGCTCGCCATAATCGCCATCAACGATGGTTCGTAAAAAGCTGATCTCGTCCAACGGTGCTTTCGCCCACATCTCTACGCCGTCACCCCAGCGGGAATGATCATTCCGGACGTCCGTTTCTACGTATATCACACCCTCGACCTCGACGTCGGAAGAGGGATCCTCGTTCTGCCGTGATGCTTTCAGGTAGTGTTCGAGTAGATGAGGTTTTGCCAGAGGGTTTCCGGGCGTCATCCATGCATGGCCGCTCTCATTAGATGTCTCCGGAGGCCACAGATGGATGTGAGAGTCTATCATCTTCTGTTTTGCCATTATGTTGTAGGATGTATGCGAGATGATAGGAGGTTCGAGATGAAGAACGGCCGGTGTTCGATCTATACCTGCCTGGATATCATGTAGTTTCTCTGCTTAGTTACACCGTTACATACCAAAGGCAGTCTTGCAGTGGCGGACCTTGGTAGCGAGTTATGATCTTCGGAAAGGTGAGGTTGGATCCGCTCTTCCGTCGGTGTTGATGTCGTCATCCTCGAGCTTCCAGGAACACTTTTGAGCTTCATGAGCAGCTCCGTTTCTTCTTCTGCATCTATCAACCAACATCATGTTTGCGACAAGAGCGTTTCGACCGGCCACGCAGCTGTCACGGGTAAGCACCGCGCTCGTGATACCTGGATCAACACGTGACATCCTCACATCGACTACTTACTAATCCCCCATCGCAGCACGCCCGCCGCTGGGCCTCCGAATCGACCCAAAGCGCCGCCGGTAGCAATGCCCTGCTCTACGGAGGTGCTGGCGCCGGTGCCCTCGGCCTCGGTGCATGGTACTTGAACAGCGGCGCCCAGAAAGCCGATGCGGCACCCTCGAGCAAAGAGGAAGAGAAGAACATCCCCGGCAAGGCGGACGCACCTCTCAAAGTCTTCCAGGGCGGCGATCAGGGCTTCATCCCTCTAGTGCTTGACAAGGTCGAGGAGCTCAACAAGAACACCAAGCAGTTCCGGTTCAAGTTCGATGAGCAGGATGCTGTGAGCGGTCTGACGATTGCGAGCGCGCTGGTCACGAAGTACAAGGGCCCAAATGACGAGAAGCCTACGATTCGGCCATACACTCCTGTCAGCGACGAAGGTGCGCATATTTCAGAAGGCGGAGTTTAGATTGTTTTCCTGCGTACTAATGATGGTCACAGACTCCACCGGCTATCTGGACTTTATCATCAAGCGCTACCCCAACGGCCCAATGTCCGAGCACGTCCACGATATGAAGCCCGGCGACAAACTCGAGATGAAGGGCCCTATCCCAAAGTACCCATGGCAAGCCAACAAGCACAACCACATCGCTCTCATCGCTGGCGGCACCGGTATCACGCCCATGTGGCAGCTCGCACGCGCAATCGCCAAGAACCCAGACGACAAGACGAAAGTCACACTCGTATTCGGCAACGTTACTGAAGACGACATCCTTCTGCGAAAGCAGTTCGAGGAGATCGCCAAGGAGAAGCCAGACCAATTCCGGAACTTCTACGTGCTCGACAACCCGCCTGAGGGCTGGAAGCAGGGCAAGGGCTTCATCACAAAGGATCTGTTGAAGGAGACGATTCCTGGCCCGAAGGAGGAGAACATCAAGGTCTTCGTTTGTGGTCCGCCGGGCTTGTACAAGGCCATCTCTGGTGCCAAGAAGAGCCCAGCGGAGCAGGGTGAGCTGACTGGCTATCTGTCTGAGCTGGGCTACGACCAGTCGCAAGTGTACAAATTCTAGATGTGCATAGAGTTGAGTGTAAGAGAGCGATCTTGTAACACTAGATAGAGCATTGGAAACGATGACACATCAGCCGGCCTCCAATCTGCAGCAACCTTCCTCCGCACAAAGATCCAATCGCGCCATCTCACGGCACCATACGACTTCGAAGAATTCAAGTCGCTCACTCATCAGCCCACTGCGACCCATCCACCGCCTTCGCCCTCGCCACCGCCCGCTTCGTCGCCTCATCCAAATCCTCCTTCGGCAACCCCAAGGCCGCATTAACAGTCCCCTTGCTATGCTCCGTATCTCCAGCCCCGTCCTGGAAGAAGATGCGCGTATACATCATCTTCACAAACCCAGCCCGCTTGCCCTCCTTGATCTGCTCAAGCCCAGTCTCGTACCGCTCCCGCGACCCTACCTTCTCGATGGTCCAGTCGCTCTCCTTGGTGCCAGTGACCCGGAAGACGGAGGCCAACATCTCGTTCTGCGAAATGGTGAAGGAGTTCGCATAGATCACCTTATTCGCATAATTCTCCAAGCACGGCTCCTGGCCTTCCGCTTTGATTGGCAGGCTGAGCAGGCCTGCGACTGTGCGACCGACCTGCGGCCATGTGGATGTGGAGATTTTGGTGTTGCCGTCGTCGAAGAGAGTGGCTTTGTGGTTGACGGTATCGATACCGTAGGCGGGACCAATGGCAAGGGAGTATTCGTACCAGAAGCCGGTAGATACGCCGATGTAGTTGCTTTTGCCTAGGGAGGCGATGGCTTTGCGGTTGGCGGCTTTAATCCCGTCAGCGACAGAGAATTACAGGGTGGTTGGGGTGAGGAGGAAGAAACTTACGCTTTCCAGCGAAGACGGCAACGTCCTTCAGCAGATTTTCGTTGGCCGTATCCGGCGACCACTCGTTCGGGAAGATCCACTTCACGCCCGCTTCACCGGCGGCTTCGAACAGCTTCGTCTCTGTGTCCTTGGGGACGAACCCGCTGAGGGTGATAACGAGGGCGTCCTGGCCTTTGAGGGCTTCCACAATGGTTGGGGGGCTGGCATAGTCAATCTGCTTGACGTTGACGCCCTCGGGGAGCTTGCTGGAGCTGTCGGGGCGGGTGAGGGCGGTGATCGTGTGTTTGCCTGTGTCGAGGAGGGCGTGGGTGATGTAGGAGCCGACGTTGCCGCCGGCCTGGTGGGTAGATTAGTGTGTGACGATGAGGTGAGGGAGAGGGTGTGTCTAGCGTACACCTACGATCGCAACGTTCTTGATGTAGTTTGAGGAAGACATTGCGGTATTCTTGCAAGTGGAAGACGATAAGGTAGAGTGGAAGAATGTTGGAAGATGGAGCGGTCGAAGGAATGGAAGAACTACAGCTCCAGGACAACAGCCTACCTTTATACGCAAGAGCAGGAACGGGCTTAGGCATCACTATCAAACTCCGATCTGTTCAATGATGTTACGGTTGAGGTGTTGTTCCACATGCCATTGAACGTGCCGTCCGTTGCATCGACATATCGGGCAAAACGCTAGCTTCATTCGTGCCGCGGATAGCGCCGCCCGTGCCCGAGCGGGAGCTAACCAGTTTCTCGTACTTTTGTTGTGCCGCTCGCTTCCAACTACCACGCCTTGGAACGTCTCTTCTACCATTCGGCGCTCTTGACACTATTCTCTCCGGCTCTACGGATCTGCGTGCCATCAAATCAAAAAGTGGACGGGCCTCGGAGCAACATATGCGTCATGAACAACTTCACCTCAAGTATCGTTCAGACGGCCGAGGCCTTTGGATAGCCGGCGATGCTTTACGACGACTACTCTACGACGGATTGTCACGATCAACATCAAGCCTTCACCCGACCACCGACACTTCCAGGCCCTTCATACTGCCTTCTGCT
The DNA here is from genome assembly GCF_035928015.1 of Saxophila tyrrhenica. NCBI lineage: Eukaryota > Fungi > Ascomycota > Dothideomycetes > Mycosphaerellales > Extremaceae > Saxophila > Saxophila tyrrhenica. Next base: position 598,913 of record NW_027041738.1, on the reverse strand, counting down.
CGCCATGCTTCGATGATGTTGCAGTAGTCCGGGAAGCCTTTCGGCCAAATGGCGTTCCTCGCCATCTTCATCTGCTGCGCCGGTTCCGTGATCTGATCCGTCTCTCCCTCCTTGTTGAAGTAGCTGGGAGTGCATCCAGCCATACCAGCGAACGTGGCAGCACCTGAAAGAATTCGCATCGACCACTCGTCCATTGCCTCCTGAGTCGGCTCGATCACTGGCTTCTTCCCTTCTCCGGCTCGGGCCAAGGCCTGCACAATGATGTAAGCCTGGTGAGAGGTGAGGATGTCGAGGACGAATGTGAAGTTGGCGGTAGCAGACGCCTGCGATGGACCGGGGCTGAAAAGGTTTGGGAAGTGGCGCATGGTTGCGCCGTGAAGAGTCTGGAGGTCTCCTGACGTGGCCAGGTCTTCCATGGAAGTGCCGCCCCGGCCGATCACTGAGATGTTCGCCTTGCCTGCGCTACTCCCAACAACGGGCGACCTGAAACCGGTCCCCCAGATGATGACGTCTGTCTGATTAGCCAACGAGCCGTTGAAGGTGACACAAGCACGGAACACATACCGCAGTCATACGTCTTGCCAGCGAACTTGATGCCACTCTCCGATACCCGGTCAATGCTCCGGCCTTCGGTATTCAACAGCTTGACATTCGGCAGGTTGAATGTCTGCAGATAGTGGTCGTGGAAGCACGGCCGCTTACACCATCCAGGATACCACGCCTGCAACGCCTCGGCTGTGTTCTGGTCTTTGACGATCTCCTTTGTCCGTTGGCGGATGCGTTCTTGTCGTGGGTAGTCCTGAGCGTGCAACGTTCCGATCCTCTCTCCGACATTCTCCATTGTAACCTCCTTTGGTGTGCCTACCACTGCAGAGTACGATGGGAAGTGCGTCCAGCCGTCATCGACAAGATTCTCGGCGGGCTTGTCGTCCGAATCTGTTAAGAACGTCGCGAAGTTAAGTTCCTGTCTTTGAACCACCCAGGCCGGGATGCGACGTTCTTCTGGAACCACTCTGGATCAGTGTCTCGATTGTTTCTCGCATCAACCGCGGACGGTGTACGTTGAAAGACGGTCAGCTCTTCGGCATACTTTGCAAGCTCCGGCACTGCTTGAACGGCCGTGGCGCCGGTCCCGATCAAGGCCACCTTCTTCCCACGGAGACCAGTAAGATCAGGCTGCTCGGGTGATCCGCCTGTGTAGTCATAATCCCATCGCGCGGTGTGGAACATGTGGCCTTCGAAGCTTTCTATGCCCTCGACATCCGGGAGCTTAGCGTTGCTGAGAACGCCTGCGACACAACATCAGTACTTGATGCCAGCACCGCGGGAGACGACTCACCTGGAGCAATCATGACAAAGTCTGCTCGCACTCGATGCGTGCTCTCTTGTCCTCCTTTCGGCTTCTTGATGATCTCGACCATCCATCCATTCGCATCCTCGTCCCAGACCATGCTATTCGTTCTGGACTGGAACACGGCGCGATCATGCAAGCCATACTTCGCGCACACCTTTTCGCAATACTTGCGGATCTCGTGTCCGGATGCATACCTGCGTTGAGGCATATACCCCATCTCTTCGATAAGCGGTAGGTAAATGTAACTTTCGACATCGCACATGAGTCCTGGATAGCGATTCCAGTACCTTATCATTCACAGTCAGTACGCTGTCAACACACACTCCTATAGTGACGGCATCATACCAAGTTCCACCGAAACCTCCCGCTGGATCAACGATGACCAGGTCCTCCGCCTTGAAGCCAGCCTTGATCAGGTTCACAGCATATAGGATACCGCCGAACCCTGCACCAGCTGTTGTATTCCAAACTCAACCTCAGCTTTGCCATCGAAATGCTTCTTATGCAGATGCTCACCGATCAAGAATTTTGAACGACCACCATCAGGTACCGGCTCGTTGACAGGGGTGTTCGCTTCGACCCAAGGATCTTCTACGAACTTCCCATACTTGTCTGATCCCACGAGATCGATGTACTGGCCAACGCCTTTGGCGTTCATTCGTTTTTCTCGCTCGGCGGCATACTTCTCCATGAAGTTGCCGGAGCCGGTGACTTGGGGGCCATTGAGATCTGTCGAGACTATCAGCAAAGATGTCCTACACAACGAAGGCAAGGGCAGATGATACCTGCACCCGGCACGTTCGCGTATGCGGCGTTCACCTCGTCTTGGGTCATGTTGTTACAGTCGATGGCTTTTGGGCCCGGGTTGAAGTCGAGAAATAGCGAACCAACTCGTACCCTCAAGACTTGGGTCGATGTACCACAGCCAACGCTTTTACCAGACGGTCACGTCAGCTGCATCATACTTCTGAGGCTGACACGAATATGGGAAGCCATAGGTTGGCTAATATATGCCACCGGTGTATGCAGTAACTTTGCTCACTGGAACTGTTTCCCTGCATCACACTACGACTAAATGGAACAAGATGGTAGGTCTGATCCCGACTGTCGATTGATCGTTTGGAGTCAATCGTGTTTCTAGTGGAGGAGTAGCGGGGATTTGTGGACTCGGGAACGCAGCAATCCGAGATGCACTGGAGCATTGTCCGAATCAATGCGAAGGTGTTGCACTGCATACGGGGAAGAACGAAAAAGGGCAGAAGAGCGAAATGCAGGCTTCGGACGACCTGGATCCTGGCTTGCATAAAGCGGCAGATGGCCTTGCAATGTCTCAACAGCTATCGTCACTCTACGTGGGACGCCTTGCTATCAGGATCAAAACCCTGAAATATCAATGGGCATGCTCGCAGCATCCAGCCTGAATGGCGTAGCTGTCCTGCGAGTGATTGGGAGCCATCAGGTCTGACGGGATCGCAGGACCGCAGGGAAGGCCGACTACCAGCAGACTCTTGCGAAGCCGAGAGCGAAAGAACAACGATACTCGCCATCCAGGTTATCATCGACGAATTGTGCCATGTATACGAATAACATGGCATTACTATCTCAACGAAGCTGCACGGCGGAGGTTTCTGCCGCTAGGCCTTTCGCGACACATTAGGACCATTACTCCATTTCAGTCGCTCTTAGCTGAGACTTGCAGATGATCCTGCGCCCATTGCTGCACCGACTGCGTGCTAATCTGCTTCTGACGGTTGAAGGTCGTGTCCATGTCCCAGGCGACACCTACTCATTTAGCCAGTCAGCTGCAATTCGCAAGATACAACCGATTCGGTTCTGGAAGAGACACGTACCGACTCCCCCAGCAAAAACGACGCGGTACTTCCGCATCCCATTCGAAGGATCCTGCGCAAGCTCTGACCTCAGCTGCGCAACAGTTTTCTCTATGCGCTGCACCTTCTTCCCTTGCACCTTCTCGACGAGGTCCGCGATCTGAGCCATCGAGACAGTGTCTCCAGCTGTAAAGACGACGCCCCGGACATCTGGACATGCCAAAGCAATCTCAGCAGTGAAGCGGCCAATGTCACCAGGCGCTGTGACAGTGATTTTGTTGTCCCAGCTGCCCAGCGCTGTGACAGTATCTCGTCCTGCATTGACGACTCCAAAAGCCGGCTCGAAAATGAACGAGACAAACATCCTGGTGGAAACTATGACCCACTCCAACCTTTCCTGCGAGCGCAGCAGGTCGCGAACGTCCAGCTGCTCGGTGAAAAGGTCCTGAGCGCTGTCGCGGCCAATGATATCGTAATCGATCCCGAACTGCCAGGGAAAGTATCGACGACAATCAGATGCCAGCACAGCGTTTGCGACCTTCAGCTGCGTACCAGGCGGTGCGCCAAAGCCAAAGCAGTTGATGATGGTGTCAAAGTCGGAGAAGATCGTGGCGAGCTGCCGCGGTGCATCCTGGTTGATATCGCCACCAACGACGTCGATGCCGAGCGCTTTGATCCTAGCCACGTGCTCCTGCTTGGTCTTGTCGTCGCTGTTCATCGTGGCAGGCCGGAGAAGTACTGCAATGCGGACCGATGATGCTAGTGGATGGCCTGCAAGGCCTCGGAGCATTGCATCTCCGAGCTCTCCGGCGCCGATAACCAGTACTGAGGGGGGTGGCATTGCGACTGGTGGTGTACATGTACATGCGATGCGGTGACTTGGGGAACAGTGCCGTCTTATATGTGCCAAAAGCCAGGAGGCATGGCCAAAGTGGCCACATTCTTGGTCATCGACTTAACTTTCGACTGTCGATCGTTACCAAGTCGAGGGATCAGTATGATCGAGCCAAGAGTCGCCTGCATATGGTCGTCTCCCTTCGACAGCAATTCTGCAACGGCCTTAGTCCAGAATCATGACAACCGGAGGTAATTGCAGACTCCAAAGCTGTGTCCGTGAAGGCCTCTGGCGTAGGTGGCAGGCTCCCACGAGGCAAGTTCGCTTCGACTTTCTCGATCCAACTCGGAATTATTCTGGGTATTTCCAATAGCACATCATTTCCGACGGACAGAAAAATCCGCCGTTGTCCAAGGCGCTCATGTCTGGAACGATCCTCCTCTCCTCTCCCCCTCATCGATTCCAAAACCAAACACCAACCGATAAAGGTCCCGCATCCAAGCCCACTTCTCCCCATTCCCCAACCACTTCACACTCTTCGCCACCTCCACCGCCCCCAACCGCCTCGAAGGCAGCGTGTGAGCTGTTAGTAGCGTCTTATCACCAAGCACCAGCACCTTATACGAAGTAAAGACGGACTTCTGCCACGGCAGCGTACCGAATGCGTAGTCAGGGAGTGTATTGACATAGGCAGGGAGATGCTGGCCGCTTGTTTTCGAATAGCCGGTGTTCATGCCTGCTTTCAGCAACAGGCAGCGGAGGCGGGTGAGGTGAGCGTCTTCAGTCGTGGCGGTAGCGGTGGAGGAGGTGCGGTTCGAAGAGGCGGATTCGGAGTAACCGCTCATGACGGAGGCATTGCTGGACCAGCGATCGTGATGGGTGCCACGGATGGAGTTGCTGCCGGTAGATGCCGGGCCGAGTACGAGGATGCCTGGGACGACCGCTGAATCTGGAGAGGATGCTGCTGTTGTTGAGTCGTCGAAGATCGTTGTTGGTGTCTCGGGTGGTATGCCGCGCGGTTGAGTGCCATTATGGAGCTGCATGTTGCTTTGGGTTGTGCTTGACTGCGTTCCTGACCGCGTTGAGTTCGATCGCATCGAATGCGCTGGAAAGGTAGTTTGGCTGGGGCGTGGCGTGCCGCGATCAGGTCGAATCTGTGTCCAGCCCTCGCGGAAGAGGTCGCAAAGCTCCCAGCATGCTTGCACAGCAGACCCTAGCAGTTCTTCGTCAGGGCTCTTGCCCTCTTTGTTACTCTGGCGCAGATTGAACAACATTTCGGCAAGCGACCAGCACGCTCTCAACAGCGCGTCGGTCTCCTGCGGGAGCGATGTCCTCTGCTTCATCAGGCGATGACACAAGGTAATGTAGAAGTCCAATGTTCGTTCATTGAACGCTTCGGGCAGACTGCGGTCATGTGTGTTGTAGAGATGGTTGTTGAGCTCGAACGATACCCTCAACACTGAATCCGAAGCTTCGTCTGGCTTCTGTCTCGCTTCAAAAAGCGACTGACAGAAATCACGACACATCTCAAGCGTGGGGACGACTTGAGAAGCGTGGTCTTCGTCTCGTGAATCGTACAGGTTCTGGCAAAGACGCCAACAGCTGCGCCAGGCCTGTTCTTGCACCTCTTGCTTGCCAGCTCCGCCAAATTTGAAGGTGCGTTGTCGATGGCTGGACGAAAGGTTCGCTAAGGTGTTGCAGAGAGTCCAGCACTCGCTCAATGCTGTGCGTAGGGCAGCGACTTCTTGTTCGGCGCTGCTGAGCCGCGACTCAATGCTCTCTGTTACGCCATTGTCATTAACCCGCTCAGCTGTAGTGGGCCGGTCGCCGTCTTCCTCTTTCTTCGCTGGGCTGTCCGATTCTTCTTTGTCAAGGGTCTCTGGGATATCTGTGGGACATGTCAGTCCTTGAGCATCATAGGCCTAATGTCGGCGAGCAGACCTTCTAGACTCGATGCGCGCCTGCTTCTGTGCTTCCAATCTTCGTCCAGCTCCTGCCGTGTTTGCGCGCGTGGGGTTGTGCGGTCCATGAAGCGAGGTATGTCGGTATTCACAGGTGACATGGGCGATTGCTTCTGATCAATGCCCGTTGCCAGTCGCTCTACCTTTGCGCCGTCATGAGGACTTGGTATCGCTTCTGGTGTTGTCGGCGACACGACCGTATTATCAGATCGATCTGTTGGCGATTCCGTCCTCGAGTTGGACTCTTCGAAGTTCTTGAATCCAGACGGGACGTGTATGACAGACTGCGGATCATCACTGTCCTTTGGAGATCGCACACTGTCTGGCAGTTGTGTGTCTATCCTCGGTCGATCCTGTGCTTGTCAGCACGCACTCTACAACATCTCAATGTTGTCGCATACACTTGATGCGCTCTGAGGACTTCTGATCTCTACGTCCGGCGATTGCAACTCCCCGTTCGTCGCAGGGTTCGGTGACCGCACCTCTTGTTCCTCCTCTTCAATTTCAGTCGTTTCGGTACCGTTGGAGTCGACGGGCGAGGGTTCGATTTGATTTGGGTAGGGACTGGGCGGAGCGAGGGAGTCAGACGGACCCGAAGACCTGTTGCTCGTTCAGCGTTTGCTCCAAGTGTTTGCAGGACAACGTTGCCTACCTCTTCTCGATGCCGTTGAACACACCGTGCGGCGCAGGCGATGACGGCGAGTCTGTGTACGGCGAGAAGCTGGACGACAGCCCGCTCGACGGGGAAGGCATCATGGGGCTCTTGAGGGCCATGGTAGACACAAACTATCGCACGTCTGCTTCTTGAGCTGCTGCAGGAGCTTGAGCCTTGACCAGGACCAACAAGCGCGGCACGATCATAGACGCGCCATCTCCGACGCCGTGCGGTTGTTTGGTATCGCAGGTGGCGCGGTGGAGCCTGTAAGCTGGGTTGTGTCCGTCGGTCCCACGGTGCAAGCTGAGGTACGTAGAGCCTGTATCCCCCAAGGTTCGGCGCTTGATAGCTTGCGTGCAGGAGAAGGAGAGGACATATGAGGGATGAGAACGCTTCACCGGTCAGAGCTGGCTAGGGTAGATGCTTGCCCGCAGCGCAGTAAGGTACTTTTGCAATGGTCTCCCACTTCCAACCCCGAACTGAAGCTATGACAGTTCAGATGGAACCAAGACGCGAAGCCAGTCGCGGTAAAGTCGGGCACAGCTGCCCGCGCTTGTCCACAGCGCCGCGGTGTTTCAACGTGAAGGGATGCCTGCAACAACGTGCACTGCGGCGATCAGATGCAGACCACCAGCGGCGCGCGGTCCAGTCACAACGAGCACTTCGCCTGTCCGTCCACTCACTTCTGAGCGAGCCCTTCTAAACGCCGTGGCGTAGCTAAGCTCATCGTGGCTTGTCCGGAAGAGGCTCTAGTGGGAATGCTCAAATGGACTTCACCTGCAGAGGCACAACCCGGTGCAAGGATAACGATCCTCCTGAAGGCACAGCAGTCGTCCTGGTCTACCACGAGGCTACGAGGCTGCGAGACTCGAAAGGTATCGCATTAGCAATGAGAAGCCAATACTGGTCGTTCCGACCTCTCTTGAGTCGGAGAGAGCAGTCCTTATTGCTTCCTTGCAGTTGTGATCGAACAGCTGGGGGTCACTCTCCGAGGCCAACCATATGTTCCTGCCATTGTAGCTGGTCCTGAGCTACTCGGAGCAACAATGGAGATCGACGCTACTTCTGCAACAGACGCTTAGAAAGTGCGAGTCCACCCTCACCAGAGAGACCCAGGGCCAACTCGACGACGTGACGCAGTGCACACATTGGCCGTCTAGTTGCATGTAATTGTTGATTTTACGGACGCTGAAGCCAAAGACAGCTCGGCGACACTCAGAAGACGCACGAATGACCTTGCACCTCGGCGCTCCACCAACGCAAAACCCAACGTTCATCCGCAGGACCTACTGGATAGCTGGTAGATCGACGAATCGAAGGGACTGCCTGCAGCCCGCTGATTGTTGGAAGTGCCAGCTCATCTGACTTGCGGCACAGTACACAGTAGAGCTACTAACGAACCTGCGGCTCTACGTGACGGCATCTCACCATGAATGCCAATGTTGACGGCGTCCGGGACGTCCAGCAGCTCTACCAGTCTGTTCCACTAAGCTGGGAAGGTCCCAGCATCCGACTCCTGGTGTTGCATCGTGGTATAACCAGCAAGATCAAATCCACGTTGAGATGCGTTCTGCTTGACGATCGTCCTCAATATGAGGCACTGTCATACACCTGGGGCTCAAATACGGAACACCGTCACGTCTCGGTCAACCAGCTCAGCCTCCCGGTAACAAACAATCTCTTCCGAGCACTACGCGGCTTAGGGTACCACCTCAAGCCTCGAGCACTCTGGGTGGATGCTCAGCAGAACTTGCCTACAATACCACCGCATCCCCGTCGCTTTTCGCACCGGTTCCGAGTGATCAAACCAGACGGATGCGAAGTCTTTGCCAGTCGTGGACATATAAGAACAAATGCTTTCGATCACAGCCAACGGGCAGCTTCCACGGCGTCGAGACCGACAGCCTTTCGTCATTGGAATTGGAGTTGGATGCGCCGTCCAGATTCACGACAGTACCGTGATCGATCTCCTTGGACTTGAGGCCTACCTCAAACCCCTGGCCGCGCATCCTAGAACAGCCGTACAGCCTGAACGTCGGTACCGCGCTGCGGCTCCACGATGCCTCTTCCTCGCTTGCTTTCAAAAAGCAAAGACTCTCTGCGTGCTCTCGAAGAGGCAGAAGGCCAGTCGAGGCGCGGCTGCATTCTTCAGGCCCATCAGATCGGCCGTGTACATGAGGCTTGCGACGCAAGACAGGCAATCGAAGTTGTCTCTCTCCTTCACATGCGCGCCTGCCCAGAGGATTGAGGCGTTCATTAACAGCGCTTCAGAACGTGAGCCGCGGTCTTCCAAACCGAGCAGGATTAGCAGGCAATGGCACTTGATTCCAAGAGGTAAAGAGTCATTGTCGTCTCGACGGGACGTACATGTGCAAGCTTTTGCGAGAAAAGTCAATAGTCGCAACGACTGCTGTCAGCAGCACCCGTAAGTCATCACAGCAGTGGTCATGCGAGCATTGGAATGAGCGGGTTCCGTATTAACAGCGAGGACTGGCATAGCTTGGAGATAAAGTGTCAAATATCACAACGAGCAAAACATCGTAGGAGCATTCATACACACTATCTCATCTACCAGCCAGACCTTTCCTTACAGAAGCCTGTCCGCCAGACCCCCCTTTACCAATGCTTTCGTCCGACCGCCACGATGCAGTCCCGCCAGAAATACGCCATCGCTGTGCATACATCCCCCGACCAGTCGTAGATACGTCACTGTCGTCCATGCGAGCCCCGTCCATGCATACCGTGCCCTCTAACCCCGCCCCAACCAAGACCTCAATCACTCCATCCATCCATCCATCACGCACTCGGCGCAGGGTATCTCCCCATCAACTCCTCAATCTTCGGCACGAGCTCGGGGATCCGGAAGGGTTTCGATACCACGTCGTCCTGTCACACCGCGTCAGCATCACCGACACCACCGCCCACCCTCCAAATAAGGACAGAAAGTACTCACCATCCCCGCCTCCAACGCCGTCTTCACCTGCTCCGCCCGCGCATTCGCCGTCACAGCAATGATCGGCACATGTCCCACCAGCTTCCCCTCCTGCTCCAACTCGCGAATCTTCCGTGTGCACGTCAGCCCATCCATCACCGGCATCTCCTGATCCATCAAAACCACCCCTAATTCCAGCGTACCCGGCTTCCCGGCATTGCCAGTCCAGTACGAAGACTGCCGTAGTTTCTCGAGCGCTTCGCCCCCGTGGTTCGCGAGGTGCACTTCGGTGCCGAGGTTCTTCAACTGTTTCTGCAGCACGCGTTGGTTGACGAGGTTGTCTTCGACGATGAGGACGCGGTGTTTGATCGGTTCGAGAGGGCTGGTGGAGGAAGAGGGGACGGTGCCGTTGGGCGAGGGTTTCGCGGTGGAGGCCAGAGACTCGGTAGCTTTCTTCGCGGCTTGCGCGACGGCGCTCCTGTTCTTGTGCGCGGAGTATTTCATGCCGGTGATAGCGTCTGCTTCCGCCGGCGCCGTGCTCTTGCGTGCGACGATGTAGAAGGCGAACGTACTGCCTTTGCCAGCTTCGGATTCAACACCGATTTCACCGCCCTGGAGTTCGGTGAGTTCTCTGCTGATGAAAAGCCCTAGACCCGAACCGCCGTATTGCACATGCGTCCGCGGGCTTGCCTGTGAGAAGCGCATAAAAAGCATCTTCTTCTCCTCGGCGTTGAGACCGCGGCCGGTGTCTCGGACAGCGAAGTGGATGTACACCTTCTGCCCGTCGCCCCAGTCCTTATCGTCGATTTGCGCGCCATTCTTCCGCCGCGTCGAGAAATACTGCACCGGCGCATCTTTCATCTCGCTGGGACGCTCGAGGCAGGCGGCGATGGTCACAGTGATGGTTCTCTTGCGCTCCGTCCCAGTGAACTTGATGGCGTTCGTGGTGAGATTGATAAGCACCTGCAACACTCTGCTCGGATCCAGACGAACCCAATCGAGCCCGAGGTCGCGATAGCTCTGGTCGACAAGGAACTTCATCTGGATATCGGCGGCCTGCAGCTCGCCTTCATGCATCTTCAACGCCCTCTGCACGACAGTCAGCGGTTGAGCATCCACGGGCGTAACTAGCAAGAGCGCCGAATCCAGCTTGCTGAGCGTGAGAATGTCGTCCACGATCCGCTTCTGGTGCTGCGAGCACAGGTTGATGATCTGCGCGGCGTCCAGGCAGCTGCTGAGCAGACTATCCGGAAGGTCCTTGTCGCCGTTGTTCTTGAACTCCGTCAGACTGCTGATGATCTCATCCGAGCACTGCAAGATGGCCGAAAGCGGATTGCGCATCTCGTGCGAAGTAATGTCGATGAAGTTCTCCTGTTGTCGCTTCAGCTCGACAGCCTCCTCCATCTTCCGCGTCTGGATACCCTCCGCCCACTTCTGCTGGCTGATGTTAGTGATCGAACCAAAGATACTCTTCAGTCGGCCATCCGCATGCTTCTCCGGGTAGCCCGAGAAAAGCACCCAAGTGTCTCCACGATTGCCATTCCGATCTTCCCACTGCGCTCGGAATCTGAACTCATGGCTCACAGCCTTCGTGCCCACGACAAGATCGTTCCACAGCCCCTTCACCAGCGCCTGATCTTCCGGGTTCACAGAATCCATCCACGTATCCGCCATAGAGCTATTCTTCGGCACCCTTGAGATGTCATACCACGTATCGTTCGCGAACGTGATCTTTCCACTGGCATTAGCAATGAACATGCCCACGGGCGCGAACTCCGCCATGCGAGTGAACTTCGTCTCGCTCTCGATCGCCTCCTGGGTGCGTGCAGCTAATTGCTCAGACAACTCGATGCGATCCAGAGCCGCCAGCTTCGCAGCCTTCTGGCCTCTGCGTATCTCCTCCTCGAACAGCACGACCGACGCAAGGGACGTAGCAAGCTGTCTCGAAAGCAGCTGCACGAATAGCGCATAGTCATCGTCATAAGGCCGTCTTGGGTTGACACCCAATACCAAAAACCCAAGAATGTTCTCGCCAGTCGTCGGGTGGATCGGACAGACAACAACAGCCTTGACGGGGTCACCGAAGCCTCGCAGCTGCAGACCGCTCAGCAAACTCTGCGGCAGATCCCTGCTGCCCACCTCAAGCAGCACAGGCTTATCCGTCTTCATCACCTCGCGAAACACGGGCCCAAACCCTTCCGTGCCAGCCTTGAGGTCGATATTCTCAGGCGCCGCGGGATGGTCGTCAGGTATACCCAGTTTGCCTTCAAGCTGGCAGTTCCTGATCGTGAGGATCGAGTTCGAATGGATGCTGCTCGTATCGCTGTCGCTCTCATCCGCGACCGAGTACAGCAGCAGGAACGGCGAGTCGAAGTCGTTGAACTCGAAAGACCCCAGAACCTGCGCCCAGAAGCCCTTAACATCCCTCGCAGATGCAGTGCGCTCGCCAACCTCACGCAAAGTCAACATCCGTCGCTCGGCAATCTTCCTCCGCGTCTTCTCAAAAGCAGGGTTGTACAGACCCATCACCGAGCCATCGGCGCCGACCATCGGGATGATACTCCAGCTGAAGTAAGTCTCCTCGAGATACTCGTTCCGGTCTATGAAAAGGCAATCATCGTCTTTCATGGTAGCTTCACCGGTGATTTTGGCAGAGGCAAAGACGTCTTTGACGTCGTTCCAAATCTCCGACCATGCTTCCGCGTAGCTGCGGCCCATGAGACCTGGATGCTTCTGCCCGGCTAACAGGATGTAGGCTTCGTTGTAGATGGCGATTAGATCTTCGCCCCAGTACATGGCAGCGGGGTGTGGTGAGGCCATGATAAGGTTGCACATCTGCCGCAGGTCTGAGGACCAGTTCTCAATCGGACCGAGACTGGTAGACGCCCAGTCGATGCTCCGAGCGAAGCGGATGTGCTCAGGCATGGAATCGGATATGGGAAGCCGCGTCCAGTCGAATGACGGCGAATCCGACGCCACGGTCATGATATGACTGTTCGAATCATCAGCCATCAATGCTTGAGCACGAACGGCTTCGGAGTATGGATTGGGCTTCGCAGGGGGTTCGTTCACGTACGTGGAGGGTGACTTCAGTAGCTGGATGGCTTCTGATAGGTCTCGTTCTGGCGAGAGCAGTTTGTTGACATCCACCGACCCCCTGAGATTCTGCAGTCTTTCCAGCTGAGCGCCTGCAGATGGTGGACCTTGCTCGATCGTCGCTACGGCTTCCACTGTCGAGGTACTACCCGAGCCATCCGAGCTGTTCTTACCTTGTGGTGCGGCCATGCCAAAGTAGTCGGAAGGCTCTGCGGGTGCTTCTGCTAACACAGCATCCTGCAGTAGTGGCATCTCAGCTGAAGCCGCAGGCGGTATGCTTGATCGCAGCTCTGGTGCTCGGCTGTGTTCAGGCGATGGCTGGAACGCTCCAGAGATGATGCGTAACCTCTTTCTGATGGTTGCACAATTCCAGGACAGCCCAGCATATAGAAAAGACGGCAAGCACACGTCCAGACTTTCGCCATTGACCGCAGCGCTCATCAGCCATGACTTGAACTGTAGATGGGTCTGCGTGCCAGGCGAAGTGGACTCCAGCGCGGCACCAGAAACCTGCGCTTCCAGACCGTTGGAGGATCGTAATGAAGCGTTGCAGAAGATCAGATTCAGCTGGCCAGGTCCGTAGTTCAGTTTATCGCCCAGGTCCACAATGAACGTAGGCCGCTCGTCTTGCTCCAACAACTCAATTATCCCAATGGAATTGAGTATGCTGCCAAGATCCTTGCTTCCGCTACTTCCAAAGGATGATTCTGGACTCCGACTTCTCGTTGGCACGCTCTCCATGCTCCTCCTGCTCCCCGGGCTCTGATAAGCGTACTGCGGATTGCTTGTGGGTATCTGCGGCGTACTGAGAACACCTCGCGCCAAGCTCACAGTCTTGACGTGACTATCCTCTGTACGCGTCTTTGACAACATCTTCGCCGCAGCCTCGGAGCTGGAGAAGCGAGGCGGTAGGGTAGGCCTATTCGGCTGCGGGCTGTTGCTGAAGAATAAGGGTGATGGCGGTTGTTGCGCACCGTCGTGGAAGCCTATAGAGCCAAAGTTGAAGCTATCGAGAAAGTGTTTCGACCGCGCCTTCAACCGAGGCCTCTTAGACGCCGGCTCGCTGGTGGGCGGACGCTCTCCGTGAGGCGAACGCACCAGGGGTGAAGCTGGACGCTTCTTCGTGGTTTTCTCCGACGGAGGAGATGCTGGTGGAGGGTTTGTGGCAGATTGTGCCTCGCTTGCGCTCACGCTCCTCCCCTTGCCCCTCCCTTGCTCGCGTCCGCTGGCTCTTTGCTGCTCAGATGGTGCTCTCGAAGGCCATGCCGGCGGTGGCGCAACTGTAGCTTTCGAGGAGGTGCTAGTGGCATATAGGACTGAGGGTAGAACGCTGTCTGGTGCAGCGGTAGCGAACGACTCTGCTTCGCCAGAAGCTTGTACGCGACTCCGTTCCAAATGGTCTGGCGTGCTCTGTCTCCGGTACGATGGTGCTCTGCCCGACCCTTGGGCTTGCAGAGGCGGTTTGGTGAAAGCTTCACGCGCGGTAAAGATGCTCGGTTGATCGGTGCTGGAGCTCATATGGGAAGCGGCCTGCGAGAGGCAATGTACGGTTGGTGCTGTTGGATGTACGGCGAGAGCATGGCGAACTCATATCTTAGGCACAGGAGGTGTCGCACAAGAGGTGTCGTCTCTTCCGCCGATCGATGCGGCTTGAGCCTAGCTCGTGGAGTAGAGAGGTGAGAAAGCAAAAGCATGTGCTTGCAGGCCTTCCCATCCCCATCCCCACCCCGTTCTTCACGCCACAAGCCACCATTTGCTCCTTGCAGCACCACACTTTCCCGACCGCCCGGCTATTCGTCGATCTCCCGATCGGACCTTCCCCAAAGCACTCGAAATCAGGCTGATCGTTTTGTTCCAAAGATACTGTAGAAAGGACATCATATTGAATACATCTACCCTACGAGTACTTCCTGACGAACTCCAACACAGCGTTATCAACAACCTCCGGGTGACTAGCACTCAAGTAATGCTCTCCGCCCTCCACGACCTGCAACCTCGCATCAGACGACCCAGTAAACATTTCAATCTCCTCCTTCGCATTACCAGTTCCGTACGCAGCATCATTCGTTCCATGAAGCCACAACACAGGGCATTTCACATTGCCCAACCTCGCATGCAAACCATCTCGATCACGAAGATTGACCGTACACTCCCTCAACCGCCTCCGTCCGTCGTCGCCCTTGTAGTTCTCGCCGTGAGCTTTCCACCAGAAATCCAAAGTGGCTTGGCTAATGCCTTTGCCAAACCCGGTATAGATGGAGAACTCGCGGAAGTAATCTGGCATCACGAATTCTGGCGTGGGCTTCTGAGATGTAAGCTCGTCGATCGGCTTTGTAAGAACTGTGATGGCATCGAAGTTGCCTAGCTTGCGCGTGCGATCGCTTTCGTAGTCCATGCTGGTTCCTAACGGAAGGATGCCGGCTATGCGATCGGGTTGTAGCAGAGCCATGCGCACTACAATCCAACCACCTTGGCTTGTACCGAGAGCGAAGACTTTGCCTTTGATTCCGAGGGCGTCAAGGACTTGAAGGATCATGATGGAAGTGTCCCAGTAAGTGAAAGTGTCTGTGCTGGTTCTCGTCTGGCCGTGTCCGTAGGGTTCGACCGCGAGCAAGTTCATTGCATTCACAAGCTCCTCATTCTGGAACTGGGAGGCGTAGAGGTCCGATGTCATGGTGAACGAGTTGATCAAGACACATGTTGGCTTCGACGGATCGTAAAGACGGGGCATCTGGTATGCAGCATCTGTCCCAAACAGATGAGGCACACGGATGGTCTTGGTGTTCGGCATGTTGTTTTCAGAGGATGCTTCAGACGAGGAAGAAAGAGAAATGGGATATGTTGGTCTAGAAATATGAAGGACCATGCCTTACCACACCTTTAGGAGAAGCATAAGAACCATGAGGTTGAGCAGTAATACTGACCCGAGGATGAATTGTCGACCCCACTCCTACCTCTATGGGAGGCCTTCACAGGTCTTGGTATACGACCCGTCGCCATGGCGCCCTCAAAGAAGGGCTCAGTGATAGCAGTAGTAGACGGTATATCTGGATGCCTTGGGCTCGGCAACAGCTGCTCAAGCGGTCAAGGTGGTATCATCAACGTCTGCTGCAGATATTCCGGCAACGAGTCGAGTGGCGCTACGATCTCGGGCAATTAGGCCGCTCTGAACGTCGCACGGGACAAGAGCTGCTTTGTCGACGTATCCGACCAAGCCTGTACCCGCGCAAGGCAGGTACATGTATTTGTGGAGTTGGTGTACAAATGATCAAGAGAGATGTCGGCCTGTAGTTTATATTAAGCGAAGTGAATGCATTCAGGTTCGCGGGGCAAAAGCGGCATCACGGACCTCCATCCGCCGACGAGGGCGACCTCATGCGCGCCACAACCCAACGCTATACTGATAACACCCCCTACCAGACACACATCCACATGTAGTCCTCCCAACCAATATACATAACCCACACGCATCCTCCACCATGCCCCGCCAACGACGCGCCTCCACAACCTCCACCTCCTCCCTCCCCCCCACCCCCGGCGGCCAAGAAATGGCCTCCATGTACGTCAAACTGATGGGTGTAAGGGTTCTCTGAGACATGTACAATGAGGACAATGTGGCGCTCTGAGACCTTGCCATCTCCCCTGAGACCGTCGAGACACCTGCTAACCCTTCTACCCTACACTCTAGGTACGATTACCTCGCCAAAATCATCCTGCTAGGGCCCTCTGGATCCGGAAAATCCTGCCTCCTCCACCGCTTCACCAAAAACGAGTTCCGCACCTTGACCTCCCAAACCATCGGCGTGGAATTCGCGTCCCGCATCGTCAAAGTCGGCACGCCCGGGCGACGGAAACGGGTGAAGCTGCAGCTCTGGGATACCGCGGGCACGGAGAGGTTCAGGAGTGTGAGTAGGAGTTATTACCGTGGGGCGGCGGGGGCGGTGTTGGTGTATGATATTGGGAGTATGGGGAGTTTTAACCAGTTGCCTACGTTCTTGGGGGATGCGAGGGCGTTGGCTAGTCCGATGTTGACGGTTGTGCTGGCGGGGAACAAGGTTGATTTGGAGGAGGGGAGGGGTGGGGGGGATTTGCTGGGTGAGGAAGACGGGAGTTTGGGGTCGAATGAGGGTGGTGCGGGAAGTGGACAGAGGGCGACAGTGTCGGAGAGTGGGAGGGCGGTATCGCAGTCGATGGCGGCGAATTGGGCGAATCAGAACCGAATACCGGCGAGTATGGAGGTCAGCGCGTTGTCGGGAGATGGTGTCGAGGAGGTGTTCAACAAACTCGCGAGGACCATTTTGACGAAGATTGAGCTTGGAGAGATCGACCCGGACGATCCCATGAGTGGGATACAGTACGGCGACGCGGACTACTACCGCTACGACGATGGCGGTTCGAGCATTAAATCTGGACTTACCGCCGATGCCTACGGGACGACGCGGAGACGGCGAAGAGGTGGTGGCTGGGGTGATGTGTTCAAGGTTGGAGGATCGAGAAGTAATGGCGGCAAGTGCTGTTGAATTGGTTTTTGTCTGTTTCTGCAAGGGCAGCGAGGCGTTTCGGGAGCAGGGCAACGATATGATGATACGAAACATGTTCCGCGGAAAGCACGAGTTCTGGTCTGCGCGGGAGATAGGTTCATACCAACGCATGAATCTCTATCGAGCGGGGGGCCCTTGCTTGACTCCCGCTGTACGACGGGATCGCTCGGATACGGCATTGATCTCCTCCATCAAACCGGGATTTGGCATGGACGTCGTGGTGCTACGTCTCCATCGCTGCAAACAACTCTGATGGCATCTTCGAGATACGTGGTGAGTGAGACGCGCATCGGTAAGTATATGGCAACGCTTGACGGAATTGAGAAATGACAACAGTACACACATCGTTTACTTTCTGACTACGCACTTCGCATGATGGTCGCCGTTGAAATCGCAAATACTGGAATTGGTCATTGTGAAACTTGCCGTTCCCTCGGATATCAAACATTGCATGAGACTTACCTCATGCACAGGATTTCGACGCTCGGAAGTCTTGGAAGAAACCTGTTTGAGCAAAAAATAAACACAGAAAGTGTTGTTGGAGCTGAATGATGAATACGACAAAACGTCGCATGTTTCGAAGTGCCAACTCGAGACCTCTGTGACGAGTGTTATCGAAGGCTAATCGAGAAACTGAGTCGTCAACATTTGCTTGGCAGGATCTCGAATCTACCTAGGTACACATCCAGGTTGGTCTGGATCTTCCCACTAATTCTCGATGGACCCGCCGTTTTGGAATTATCCTTCCATGTTTCTCAAAAGTAAGATTACCTTTAAGCATAATCCGGTCCCTGTTTCGATCCGATTCATGCCCCGGAGCTAATTCTGGACTGTAAGGTCGGCGGAAGGCTTCCGCTGCTTGTTGCTCCCTGCCATATGAGGGAAGCCAAGTGCTACAGAAACGCACACGACATGTGTATTCCAGCCTGTGCTGTTGATTCCGAGACAGCATGCTGACGCAGCACCGCCTCCAAGCTGTTTCGATCACTGCTTCAGACCAGATACACTGTCATGGAGGAGGACGCCACGGGTTGACACCTTCAATCTGCTGCCCCGTCGCCAGGCGACGCAACGACACAACGCTGGGCAGACCGCACTCTCGCCGCTGTACCGCCCCCAACTCATCTTGATTGCTGGCTGTGCAGGACTATCAGGAAGACAGCACGGTTTGCGAATTGCACCTTCAATCAAACCTTCAGTACCAGACATGGCGACGAAGCAGTGCAAGGCGAAGAGAACTGTTATTAAAGATGGCTTCACCATCCGCAACGTCCCCAGTATCTCCCACAGCCTTCCATTCGCACAACATCTCCTCTTTTACAGTACACACACGACGCTTGGAGCGCCTTATCAACCATACCAACACTCCCTCGAACATTGCAACGATGAGAATCCCAACTGCTGCAACGGTTGCAGTGGCCTCTTCACTGGCGCTGTCTGGTGTCGACGCATTCGCTCTTGATTACGGTCTCATCCCACGCCAAAATGCCGCCGATGTGGCATCGCTCATCATCCCCATCCTGGAATGGTTTGGTGTGGCGTTCCCAGAGGCCTATATCGCTTGGTACGTTTGCTGCTTAGACCTGTCGGCCACATTACTGACCGAAGCACCAAGGGACTACAATGCCGACGGAAGCATGTGCTCCATCAGCATGGAGACGGAAGATGGAGGGAATTGCAAAGCAGCCGTCGAATGCGACGATGGAGTGAAGAACGAATACAATGGTATGCGCTTGTCCGGCTCCTAATCTGGAGAGCTTTTGCTGAATCAACTTAGACTGGAATGTCTGTTACGTTGGCGGGCGACAATACTTCACCGACGACCGCATCGGTCCATTCAGCATCACCTTTAGCCAGAAAGACGGAGAAGGAGAAGGACTGACAAATCCCATCCTCCAGTTGGAATACGTGAACAACAGCCTTGAGTTTGACGTCGGTAAGCTTCCATCCACACTCTTTAGAGGCTTCCACACTACAACCCCGAGGCTCAATACGTCAGTATGTTTTAAGGCAGAGGCTAATCGTCTATGCAGCGAGCCTCGCCTCCTACTACAAGGACAAATCCGACTGTGAGGCCGGTATCACACCATTGAACTGCGCTGATGGCCCGTTCATCTGCGGATATGGCGACATGGGTACGTGGCCATTATCGAACCCCTATCGTATCTGATACAAGCGCTAATACGCTACCACGTCGTCTGTAGGCAACAGCTATATATACGACAGTCGCCTGAAGAGGTGGCAATGCGGCATGCCGAAAGTCGGACTGGGCGGCGGTGACGAGACTGGACTCGACAGCGACGCCCCAACGACGAACGGATATCTATCCGGCTGGTGTACGGTGAGTAGCGGCCTTGCATACCATCCGAACAATTGAGCATCAAGATAAATAAGCTGACCATTTTATCACAGGCACATGTCATCCAGTACCAGAAAGAAGACCCCGCGGTCGACTCGTACCAGCTCGAAGTAAAGATCTACGACGCAAACGAGAACGAGATTGGCTCGACTGATGGCATGGTCTCTTCCGCCGAACCCATCGCCCTGTCCTCAGTCTTGCCCTGGACGCTCGTCATCGGCACTGGATCTATTGACGACCACCCTGTCACGTTTGCTTATGGAGATCAGGTGGGTTCTTGAAGCACACCAGAGCTGCCATTGAGAGAGTGCTGACGTTCTTTGCCTGTAGTCTTGGGACTCCAACAACCAGGAGCACAGCAGTAACTTCGGTGCATACGATTCAGGGAGCAGGAATGGTGATACAGGATTTACGGTATGAGTCTTTACCGTGCCGTTGGTTGACTGATGCTGACTTTCGGAATAGTGCTAGAATGATACGCATGAAGCGATGGAGCTGGAACTCCGGGAGCCGCTGTTGCCGGGTACTGCCGTATGACTGAGGCCAACGGCTGGTCTGTTGAAGCAATGCGTTGGAATGAATCATGCGCTTGAAGAATGTTAGTTGCTTCATCCATACCATCCGGCCGGACTGGAAATTTTGCATCTGATGACAGAGCGAGCTGAGTACGGTTGTTCTCAAGATGGAGACATTCAATTTCGAATCTCTCGACCGTGATGCATCTCAGTGCCCGTGACACGGCCTTCCTAAATTCCCTCGTGACTATTGCTGCGGTAAGCTATTGATATAGGTCCATTCAACGCTATTCATGAAGCGACTTTGACCGTCGGAGCAGTGTTGTCGCCGAGTTGAGCCCCCATGCCAGCTTTGTCCTTCATGGCCGCATCCTCTGCCTGTTGCTGGCGTATCTGTTGCAGTAGCTGTGGATACCACCGCTCGCCGACATCTGCTCGCGTCAGTGCTCGTCGCCTCAGTATCTGACTCAATTTCAACGTACCAGGATGGCTCTTGATCCTATTCATCAACGTAGCTTCGCCGAGATGGTTCCACTTCCCTTTGACAAATGTGAACTCGACGTCGTCTCTTCTACCTCCCTCGCGCTCTAGCACGTCCTTGCGTAATGCGTGGAGGTGGTCAGGCACTTCCATTGACTCGAACTTTGCGTCGTATGACACGCCTTGGAAGAATGGAATACTGTTGCTTTATCAGCTTTGAGCGTCACAAAATTTGGCCGGCTGTTGTGGTCTCGCACCTAAAGCGTGCCCCCTCTCCGGCCTTTGGGCTTATGACCCTATGAGTAGTGCTCGCGCAGACGCCTCCGGTAAGAGCTTCAAGGCCTTGACCGATCGCAACCACCAACGTGCCACGGATTGGTGGACAATCGATCCATTCACCTTTCGTATTCTGAGCTTGCAAACCTCGATGATTCGAAGCTTGAAGCAAATACGAGGTCAACATGGAGTCCTTGTGAGGCCCAACCCCTTGGCCGACTCCATCGCCATTGTCAGGATACTTGACGATCTTCAGCTTATGCTGTTGATCCTCGTCGAAGAAGTTGTTGAAAGCTGTAGGTGGAAGATCCAGGCTCTCTGCGATCAGGGTCATGAAGAAGATGGACACGTCGGACATCTGTCTCATGTACTCCTCATACGTCGATCTGAAATTGGGCAGTGATTCTTGCCGGGGCCATTGATTCGGAGCCAGTAGATTATGGTATAATGGGTCGTTGTCTGTGCGGACCGGATGTGGCGTGCTGAGATCAAGTTGCTCTCGCCAGTCGGCCTGTCGTTGGTATGAGCAAGCCATACACAACCACCAGAAAGGAATGGCATTACCTTCTGAGCCGTCACTTCGTTACCAAGCTAGAGCTGTCTGTCAGTGCCGTCATATTGGCCATGTATGAAATACCAACCCTACTGTATCCCAAGAATGATGCTTGGTTCTTCATCTCGATCTGGAGCTTCTCATCGTCGGGCAAGTCGAAGAATCCGATGCCCTCCTCGCAGACGCGATCGTACAACTCCTGATCGATGCCAGCCTTCTTGATATACAAGAAGCCGACGTTGAGTAAGGCATCTCGGAGCTTCAACAAGAAGTCTGGTTTCGTGCCCTGCGATCTCGCCTCTGACAGATCGAGGACCGGGATTTCTGTGAAGGCCATGCTGAACACGAGTTCAATGGTTAACTTGCCCAGTCCTCAAGTGCTGGTAATATGAGCCACGACTGCAGCCAGCGCCGTTGCCTTCGAGATTATAAGCACGAATAGAGATGCGATCAGGATGAACTCCATGGCATTGTCGAGTCGAGATCCAGCCTCCTCGCAGGTGAGATGGCGCGAAGCAACAGGACGATCACGTGCTCTTACTAAGCACTCCTTCCCCTTTCGTCCGCTCTTTCCAGACTTCTCTTCCACCACAACCTCAGTCCATCAATACTGTAGAGTCTCGTACAAACATGGCTAGTCACTTTTGTCGTTCGAATTGCTGCTACTGTCGTAGCATGCAATTATCTCGGCCATGGCAGATCAGTCTCCGGGGTTGCAAGGTATGTCTGCTGGAATGTGACCTCCAGAGTCAACAATGCAGAACAGCAGACATGCTGTCTTAACGTTCACCCTCTTTCTCAACTCCTCCTCTTTCCCCGTCAAAACCATTTCGGTATGTTCACTTTCTGAAACAATATGGCAAGACACCATCTAAACCCAGCGGGACGCAAACGATCCGGTAGCAATGGCTCAGCAAATCCCGATGATAAAAGACAGAAGAATGGAGAGCAGGACTCTGGGTACCAATCCCAACAAGTCTCTCCGAAGAAAGTAGTACAGTTTGACCGCCAGCTCGAGCAAGGGCCAACCAGGCCATCATTGCAACGGCACGACGACAACCATGAAGTCTTGAGTCCCAGCACGCAGTTGCAGAACGAGAATGACGCAGCAAACCAACCCAGCACTTGTGCATGGTCTCCCTCCTGGCGTAAGGATTTGCATCAGCAGATGTCGACCTATGTCACGCCGCCTCTGCCTCTCAACGTGGAAGAGGTCTGTGCCGCTCTCGACATCGTGAAGAATCTGGTTGCTGGCTTCTCGAGGAGCGTTCCGGCGACGAGATACGACTCCCTGAAGGACAACAATGCCCGTCTCGAAATTCTGGACGACTTACTCCACAACCAAAGCAACGCGTATTTGATCAAGACGATCGGGTCTATCGCGCAAGGAGGCAACGACCATGTCAGTGGCTGGGCGGAGCTATTTGCGAGGCATGAGTGTCGCAAGTCGCTGGTTGCAGGCATCGTTGGGCGAGCATTGAAGGACCACGTGTTCAGCAAGCTGTACTTCGGTGCATCGAAAGCTTTCGATGAGGAACTTGCGGCATTGGAGATCGACCAGGTACATCGAGACGGTGAGATTTCTTTGATGTGTCGTACATACGAACGGTCCCACTGACCAGACATAGGCTTCTTTCGCACGAAATATCGACAGAGCGAGATCAACAAGTACAAGAACGCAGGAGATCGCGAGACCTTCCACCTCGCTGTCGCACGGTTGACGCTGGAGCTGGAGAAGATGCTGTTGCCGCTTTGGGAACTCGGGTCGAAATCCAAGTCCAAGGCAAGGACGGCGAGGTGGTCTGACGAAGACCGGCAAAATCTCGCAGAGATCATCATGGTCGCTGCAAACCTAAGCCGAAGCATTCGCAGAACCGGCGACGTCGTGTACTACTGGACGCACACCTTCAAGGACGAAGAGTTCGACCCCGGCCGGATGGAATGTCTGAACCTCACCGACATGATCAAGAAAAGCCCGTACAAGAAGGAGAACATTGACGGCCACGAGCGTGCCATTCTGGACAAGACGAGAGCCAACGAGAGCGAAGCCATCGTTCAGATTGTCTGCTTCCCAGGCTTGGTCGCTTACCGCAGAGGTGGCGGCAAGCTCGCCCAACGGGTCCTGGATGAAGAGGAGAAAGCCACAAGGCGTAAAGAGGAGAAAGCCACAAGGCGCGAAGAGAAAAGGCTGCCCGAAGATGTGAAAGCGCAGCGAAAACGCTTCGCAGCGCGGGACCAGCAGCTGACGGGCAACGAAGGGTTCCGGACAAAGATGATTTCCAAGTATGTCGTCCATCTCGAATGGGGCAAGCAGCATCTCCTCACCAAGGAGGCTGGGACGTCGCGCCACATGGATGCCATGCAAGGACGCAATGGGCGGAGTATGGCACTTTACGAGAAGGACTTTGAGGACTGCGTCGAGTTGTGGAACGTCTACCAAGAGATGATCAAGGATCATAAGAAGACTGCTTTGGGTGTTTATCAGTGGCACGAGAACAACAAGAAGGGTGAGAGCAGCCCAGGGATCTTTAGCAGACTTCTTGGGGGCTAGGAGTGAGTGTTGTTGAGCACTGGCTCAAGGATAGGGTGTGGCAGGCGAGAGGCAACACAATTTCTTGTCAGACCAGCGAAGGATCTCTTTGGAATGTGGGATACGAAGGATGCTGCATGTTCTGTCTGCTTTGTGGCCTTCATAGCCTAGTTACAATGATCGTTATTCAACACATTAATCGTCTCGAGCGTATGCCTCGCTGTAAAATGCCCCCCTCGCTCCAAATCGCTATTGTGCAACCCACCGCTTCGAGAACGCCAGTCGCAATGCCAAACGAAGACCATCCCATCGCAGACCACTCTTAAGCAGTGAACTCAATCTCCCTTAGATCCCTCTTCGGCGTTAACCCGCACTTGGAAACGCCCACTTTCTTGATGGTTGCAGTCACCCGTCCCAGCTGCGTAGCCTGCCCACCCGTCAACTTGTCCATGGCACCGTGGGCGATGTTCATCCCACTCGGCGCGGTGTCGATGGCCAGCACATTGATCGTCTTGCCCTTATACGTGAGCGCGTAGCACTGGCCGCAGGTCGCCGCATTCCATGAAGGGATTTTGGACGAGCCACCGATGTTGGGAAAGTGTGGGATTCTAAAAGTTAGGCGAAAGACGTCAGCGTGTTATCCTGCGTAGGCCAAGGATGGCGCAGAACTGGCTTCTATGCCCTAGACCGACAGGTAGGCTGGCTAAGCTGAGATGACCTCTAAGGGGCATCTCAGCTATTAGGCGCTCAAGCCCCTTCAAGTCTAAGACATAGCAGCGGCATGTTCCACCTAAATTTACTTACTGGCCGAACGTGTTGTAGTTGTACTTGGTGATGAGGCCATTGGAGCCGTCGGAGCAGGCGACTGAGGTGAGGGCACCGGACTTGTTGTCGTAGACGGTATCGTACGAAACGCTCACGGTGGCCGCGTTGGCGGTGGCGAGAGAGCCGAGGGTTGCGAGGATGGCGGTGAACTTCATGGTGATGATTCGGTGTGGCGTTGATGGATTGGTATGGGATACGGAATGGAGATGCCGGGTTGTGGTGTAGATGATTGAGTGTTGTTGATGTTTCATGACGATCTTCTCTGCAACAAGGAGATAAGAGCCTTTATACCATACCTCGTTGACTTTGCAATTTGGACCTACCATCCGACGGCCGTATTCTGTGGTTAGCCTTCTTCTAGACCCAGTGAACACGAGCTGCGCCTCCCACAAATAGACATAGAGTTCGGAAAGACCAGCTGCAACACGACAGCCGCGTCTCTGCCCTACAGCTACCTCACGCTGTGTTACGAGAGTGGAAGGCCCCAGAGTGAGCGGATGCGGCAGGTCTTTGCTGGGTGTTGAGCTGAGCGGGCGGTGGCGCAGAATTGTAGAGGCACGTGGGCTCGTGCGGCTGCTATTCTGGTGTGACAGCGACTTCGGCTGCACTCTCCTCCCGCTGACACACTTCCATCCCGGTGCTTCTATGCGGACCAATGTACTGATGTAGGGCTTGGAATCAGCCCTTGAAGAGTATTGCTTAAGCCTGCTTTGGTGGTTCCATCTCTCGACGAATGACGGCTGGCTGACATCTGTTGTGGACGTCGGAGCCCTCGTGATCCAAGGCAACAAGCGATGAAGTCTTGCGGTAGCAGACATCGACGGCGTTGATGATGGAGCTCCGGCGATCTATCACACTGTCTTATGCAATCATACAGTCATCCCGACCGATCCGCAGGAGTCGAGTACATGTACATGTAACTGCCGGCGCGATGGCTGCAAGGGAGTCGAGTGTCTTGACAACTTGTAGGGACAAGAACAAGATCATTATCAGCCACCTCACCTTTCACTTCGCGCTGGCTGGAAGATGGTAAGCAAAGCGAATATTTACGTCTCGGTAACCCGATCGACCAACGGCAAGGGAGAAGGCTACCACAGGCCGCTGCACACATGGCTGGTCTCAGTGGAGCCGCATCATGGCAGCAAATTCCACATCCGAGGAACGTCCCACAAAGACCCAGAGCCAATCCACTATGGTGCTGCGAAGAATGAAGAGACAGGCATATACACCATCAACACGCACCCTCACGACAGCGAGCCAGCGATCATCGGCAACATCTTAATCGCCGAGGAGGTCTCAACTTCAGACCAGCAAGTCCACAAGCTGCTCGAAGAAGAGCTGGGGGAGAGTTCGAAGCGTACTGTCGAAGATCGTAGGTCGTCGGGACAAGAGGCGGAATACTGGATCGAACATGCGATAAGAGCATTGCAGAAGCGAAAGCTCATGGACGCGTTCGGTGTGGAGCAGTTCATGACCTTCGCGCATGCGTACGAGGCAAACCGCATGGATGGCGAGGGGCAGGCGCTGGTCGCATACCCAAGGGCACATAAAGAGCCAGAGAAGAAGGCCAGTAAGCATAAGTTCTGGGTATCTCATCCAATGGCGAATCGCACGCGGACAAATGGTCATGGGGAGGCTTCGGTATATGGAGGTTTGATGTAATGGTATATACAGATTTTAAAGCCTGGGAAATTCGTCGTAAGCAACACTTCCAGCTTCAAGCGTGCAGATACTCACCAAGACTCGTGTGCCCAAGTGGCACGATTCAGTTGTCACTGCCTTGTATCCACGAATTCGCTCCCATGCCGGCCAAGCGGTGGACACCAATGGATGGAAACGCGGCGGTCGGGTTTGATTTCCCAGAATTAAAGCCGTCGCCGGTGTGCATCTACGCGTGCCTAGAGGCCTTGTGGCCTAGCCCGATAGTGCTTATTAGAGACTGCTCCACTCGTTCGCTGGCCGTTGTGAGACATTTCGATCTGGCCATCATAAATCCTCCTTGGCTAACATATCTGTAGTGTTTGTCAGCACCGTTCGCACAACACACATACTCCACTAACCGGCGATGCTGAGGTAGAAAGCAATGGCATTGAAGCTGAATGGCAGTCAGCTTGGTTCAGCCTCAGGGGAATAGAGAGTACACACGTCCTCGCCTTCCCGGTCAACTTCCACATCCACCACCACCGCAACCGGTTCGTCCAATTAATTAGGTCCAAATGGCTGACATGGTTGAGCGTGCCCTTGTACGTTCCCCACTTACTGCTCGCAACGGAGACCATGCCATCGTTCGGGCCTTCGGCTTTCTCGATGATATCGTGAGAGTGGCGAAAGACGGAGGTGAGCTGCGGGTCGAAGGCGGCACCGTAGCTGTAATAACGGACGCCCTCGAGGTCCGGAGTTCGCGGATTGAACTTTTCAGTCATGTACTCTTCAGTCAACTGTCGAAATGCGCCGGTCTCGAGGCCGAAGAAGTCAAGGACTTTATACAGCTTGGGTATGTTGGCCGGGCCAATGCTGGTAAAGACGTAGTCCGCAAACGCAGATCCTCTATGCGGTGATGCTATTGTGGTCAGTGAGAGGACTTTCACGTTTCCTGGCTTCATGCGAGATATCATGTGCCTCGAATCGAGTCCACTGTGAGTGCATCAGTAGAGTCACGAGCTTAGGTGACTGATCAATGCATACCCCTATCATCTTGTCAGTCACGAACAATAGCATCACTTCACGTGTGACCGACCATGCTGTGTCTGCCTTGGGGTCAGCAAGAGAAGATTGAATGAATTAGGGAAGGACGGCTCACGCAATAATGTTGACGCTCTTTCCGCCCGCTTTACGCTCAATCGCTTCCGCCAATCTCTGAGCGCGTATCTCGATGCGGCCGGACGGAGGGACTTCAGCTGTGATGACTTCTACTCCTTTTGCCGCCAAAGCCTCGCTGATACCGTGCCAATAGTGCACACCTGGCAGAGGCACGCCGGGCAGGCGTAACTCATCGAATCCGAGAAGACCGTGAGCCAGGATAATGGGGTTCCTGGGCGCCTGATAGTCATCTCGTAGGACCGCAAAGTCGTCCTCTATCACGTTTCCGGTGTCTGTCAGTCGTGCATCGTTGCCATTATTCCGGAGTGGTTGGCAAGCACGGTATTGCCGGGTGATCAACCGTCTGGGATGACATTGTGATGTCCACGTACGCCGACGAAGGGCCGTCCGATGGATGATAGGTATCATGATTCAGTGCACCAGTATGGACTTCCCTCAATCCTGGCCATCGAAAGAGGTGTTGTTGATCTTGAAGACCCGAAGTTCTGGCTAAGTTCGCGGCAGGGACGCGTCACGGCCCGAAGTCCGCGACTTCGGAGAATAAATCAGACGACAAGCAGATGAACACTCACTTGCATTTCACTTCCATCCTGGAAGGTCCGCCGTTAGCTATGCTGGGTACCAGAACACCATCCTATGGCCGTGTTCAACTACCATCCAACATTGTGGTTGTAACCAGTGATCAGGTACCGGCCGAATCCTCATGCTGCGACGGTGGTCTGGCCTCAGCTGAACAGCGACCGGTTGTCCAACCGCAGCTCCCCAGCCCCCTTAGTATGCGGCAGGGGTCCTTAGACCACCCTTTTGTGCATAACGCAATCTGTTCTACCCGCCCATAGGACGCCTTGCGCCACCGTGAAGAGCAGCTGAGATCGCCATTTGATCCTGTGCGGAGAGGCTGCGTGTGCTAAAGTAACGGGCAGCATGGAGCAAAACACTACAAGAGCCGCTTGGCTGCTGTGGGCTCTATCTTGCGGCTTTGTCATGGTTCCGAGGGCGCGAAGACGACTGCATCAAAAATGTATACCATCTCCGACGAATTGGCGGATGAGGACCTCCCGAAAGCCTGGCAAAATATCATTGCACGCCTAAATGAAAAAACGAAATGGAACCTCAATGCTAGGTCGACAGCCTCTATTGACCAAGTGATTCTCAAGATTAATGCCCCAAAAGATGCGGATCCAGAGAAGCACGCGCAGACGAAGAAGATATGGCGAACCACGATGAAATGCGTTGACCGTCTCGGCGTTTTCGTCCAACGCTTTGGCGCCATCGTCGCTCAGGCGGCGTCCGTGGTATGCATGTGCGTCTCTCGATGCTGACAGCACGCTGATTCTTGCAAAGGCATTCGGTCCAGCTAATCAGTGTTTCAACGCAATCAACTTTGTCATCACTGCAGCCCAGCAGTACAAGGATGTCTTCAACAACATCACCATCCTCATGGAGAGGATATCCGTCTTTTTGGAGACCCTCAACTCATTTATGGACAACAACGACGCAGAGGTGAAGTTAGACAAGCGGTTGAGAAGATCAGTCTATCGCGTGCTCGAGCACTTCTTGTTGATCATGGGCACGACCTATGACCTTACCAATAGCTGGACAGCACGGATGAAGTTCAAAGGTAAGAGCGTTGCCTTTGGCGAGGATGAAGGCATCAAGGGTTATCTTGCCACCATGGAGACACTTGTCTCCGACTTCACTGGTGCCCAGATCAGCGTCATCGTTGACGGCGGTTGTGTTCAAATGCGTTTGTTCTCAAATGCACTTCACTGCGGCTCGTCACATGCACTCCCTCACAAGCTCAGCGAAAGCCGCCATCACTTCATCACTTCATCACTTCATCACTTCACCACTTCACCACTTCCTCACTTCATCACTTCACCACTTCCTCACTTCATCACTTCAACTCGTGGTCCATCACACCTTCAGAACATACCCTTTTCACTACACTTCAGCCACTACACGGCTGTCCAAAGGCGCGAGCAACAACAAGAAGATTTCATCATCATCACCCCCGACATTCAGATCATCATGCCGAGCACCGGTGGGATCAGGGTGAGTATCGAGTGACACGATATGAGGCGTATGCAGCACTAACAATTTAATGTAGTTCGGAACGCGCGCCAACACGTACGTCATGTCCAACGGACTCCAAGACCTGCAGCCATGGCAAGCCGCCCAACTGCGCTGGTTCGAGAAGGCCATCGACCTCGACATGGAAGACCTCATCGAGCGTGCGCGTGAGAAGGGCATCACGCCGTGGGAGTACTTTGCGCTCGCAGTGAAGGGAGATGATCCGAGCGGCAAGGAGGATGAGGACGACGACAAGGATGACGAGGACGACGACAAGGATGACGAGGACGACGGTGGTGATGAGGACGACGAGGAGGATGAGGACGACGGTGGTAATGAGGACGACGACGAGGAGGATGATGAGGACGACAGTGGTGATGAGGAGGGGTCTCAGGCGGATTACCAAGCTCGCATGCTCGGTAGGCTCGTCGTAGTCGCTGATCCCGACTGCATGTGGGCCGTCAAAGAGCAGGCTGAGAGGATTGGGATCTCGGTGTGGCAGTGGGCAGCGATGTGTCCCAAGCCCGGCGAGCCGACGACCAACTCGAGGACCGCAGAGATGCTGTAGCAAGTATACCTGCTGCTGCTTGATGTGGGTGGGCGACAGATGAGACTTGCTGCTGGGAACTGCTGGGAACGTGTCACTCGTTCATGGCGTAGTACTGGCTGCGAAAGGAACTGGCTGTGCGAGGAACGGATGCTATGACACTTCGGAACCACAATTCAAGTGTTCCTTTGTGCTGCGACTATCTTTGCTGCTGCAGTCATAGTCACTGAATGAGAAACCTGAGAAAAACCTCCCCAGACCTGACAAATTTCCCTTCCTCCGTAGTTCGTCGTCTGAAACCCCCACACACCGTGTCACTCGATCCGGGCCGTCCGTGCCTATTCCCCAGCGCCAACGTGTATCTTTGGAATCACGAAATCTTCATCGTCCCGCCTGCGCAGCGCCGCCTGCAGCGGATCGTTGACTGCCGCTTTCTTTTGACTGATCTCTCGGAGCAAGGCATCGATCATTGTCGAGGATCCAAAGAGCTTGATCACTTGGACTTCCTTCTCCTGGCCCTTGCGATACGCGCGGTGAATCGCTTGCATCTCATCGGGAGCGCGCCACCACGGTTCGCACAGAACGACGAACGAGGCACTCGTTATGTTCAAGCCTGCCCCACCACAGCCCGAGGTGATCAGCATCACTGCCGGTCCTTCGTGACGTCCGAATTGCTCAACGACACCCACACGATGTTTGTCCTGTACCGAGCTGTCGTAGCGGAAGATACGCAGCGACACGCCGAACTCATCTCCGATGGCACGGTCGGCGATATCCAGGAACTTGAGGAATCTCGAGAACACCAGCGTCTTCGCTCCTGGGCACTTGCCGATTTTCCTCAACACATCGAGCAGGGCGATGATCCTGGGCGAACGCACCTCCTCGACACTGAGCCCTTTGATTTCATCAAGGAATTCCTGCCGGTCGCGCGGTGGTGCTGGCGCAGCTGTATCGCCGGCCACATCATCATCATCATCGTCGTCGTCGTCGTACTCCTCGTCTGGATCCGCGCCCGCCATCTCCTCGCCGTCCGGCTCGAACAAGCTGCCCGATGCGCTGCGTGGCTCTCCTGCGCCATCTCCAGAGGCCCTTCCGAGTGACTCGCTCGTTTGGCTGGCTGCAGCTAGCATCTCTGTGTCAATCGGCTCGCTACTTGGGGCTTCGAGTGGCTGTTCGCCCGGATCGTCACTGGGCATCTGGTTCCGAAACATCCCAGCATCCTTCCTCATGCAATCCAGGATCTGGACGTACAGCTCCAGGCTGCCTTCCTGATGTGCCGGGTACTTCGTCAGGTAAGAGTCCATTAATTTGGAAGCTTCTTCCTGCATTGCGTCAAGCTTCTTGCGGTCCGTCTGCGAAATCATGTGCGGATGAGCGACAAGCTGCTGGGCTGCCGTGGCGTAATATATAGCCGATCGCGCTCCCTTTCCTCCTGCACACGCTGGGTTCACCATCCCTCCGCTCACTACGGCTTCAACAAATTTCTTCACCAGGAGACAGACTAGGCTCAAGACTTTCTTGTCCGTGAAGAGGAATGCGTGGACCTCGATGTCCAGGCCGGGGAGGTCCAGCAGCGATATAGGCCTCGATATCCCGGCGCCCAGTAAGAATTTGACCAGTCTGTTCCATTTCGAGTTACTCGGATTGGGGATGGTGCTGTTTCCCTCTACCCCAGCGAATGACTTGTTAAAGCTTGCTCGCGTATCGAACGGGTGGCCCTTGAGGAAACTGACTCCACCACCGTAAACATCGGACCAACGATTCATGAAGATGGTGCCAGACAGCATGAAAGTAAAGCGGCGGTCGATGTCCTGAAGGGCCTCGTGGGTGGCGCCTTCGTTCTTAGCAAGCTGGCTCTCATCCAATATGAGCGTACGGATTGGTAGTCCAAGGCCGCTGTACAGGGAGGTGTGCAATGCCGAAACAGGACGATGCTCGAAGAAGGGGCGCACGCCAGTGCGCTTCGCGGCTTCCCTGACTTCTTCGGCAGAGAGATCCTCTGACTGAGCCTGCTCGAAGTGTTTCCGTACTGTCTTCAAGTGCTTGTGTCGAGATGCAATGAACTGATACGAGCAGATGACGACGTCCACGCGCTGAGCGAGTAACTCGCTCGCTGTTGTGGCCGGATCGTTCAACACTTTCACCTTCAGTCGACAGTCCTGCATGTCATGTCAGCAACAAATATATCCGCCTTGCCACTCTGGGACGCCGTACCTCTCTGTAATTGTCCCAGAACGCGTGGTCCCACTGCCTGAAGGTGCCCTTCGGACAGACGACAACATCGAAGGCCCCTGGATACTTCTTCCTCAACATCTCGCAGGCACTTATGGTCGTCAAAGTCTTGCCCAGACCCATTTCATCCCCAAGGATGGCCCCATGCAGCGAGCTTTCGGCAAGGCGAACCATCTTGAAAGCACCGCAGCGCTGCCAGTCATGCAGATTTGCCACAATGTATTCCGGCATCTCCTCTCCTTCTTGTGGAGGCGCATGCAGCTTTCGCTAATATGGATTAGCAGAGCCAATGTATGGGGGACGCTGTACTCACCACCCAACCAGACCATTCATCTCCAAGATACTCCCAGACGTAGACCGCTTCGTCTCCCACCATCACGACATGGTCTCCATGGCCAAGAGCAGGCTCCGACTCTGAGAACTGGTCTGGGGCGTCGTCTGAGTGCTGGTCTTCTTCTGCATCCCTTTTGTTCTTCAGTAGGTAAGGGAACTCCGGCCCTTTCAAAGGAGAGATTGCTTCACCAAAGCTTGCGTTCATGCGCTCGCGCACCCTCTGACGCTCAGCGTCGCCGCCGTCTGCAATCTGCGCCTCCAAATCGTTGGTGGACTTCACCGATCGCTCGGTGGCGCGCTGTAACAATTCGTCCATCTTTGCCAGCTCCGTGTCACTCGGTAAGTTGATCTGTCAAGTCCTGCGGGGTTGTGGGATTTCAAGTGGTGAAGTGATTCAGTTGGGCTACTTTTCCCTGGATTGTTCTGGTGAGAGGCTTGGCAGTCATATGAAAAGCTGGTCACATGCACAAGGCGGCTGAGCCACCGCCACGTCACTCGCGCTCTCCAAGCTTTCATATTCAGATTTCGACTTCACAAAATCTTTCCAACCCACCGTCGCTACCACCATCCGCTTGGACACTATGGCGCCCTCAAACGAAGCAGAGGCATCCGCATCGGCCAACAACGAGTCACACGCAGAGTATTGTTTCAGCCTGGACCTCATGGCGTACGATCACGGCATCACCGAGCGAGACCCTCAGCAGATACTGCGCTTGGGTGAGCTCACCAAAGACACAAAAACTTCCAAGGACGAGAACCTCAAAGCGGGCCATCTCAATCCATTCAAGCCATCAGTACTGCCGAATGCAGACGAGCTGGACTACAGCGAGGGAATGCCGGGCGTCAACAGTGGTATCTGGATTGGAATGATACCAAGCAAAGAAGCAAAAGAAAGGTCAGAGGTCGTGCAAGTGGGGGAGGGCAAGGCGAAGACAAGAGGCTCCAACGTGAACGATCTCGTCCAGGTCAAACTCATTGCCACCGACGCCAATGCATTGCGGGCCATTGTGAAGCGTGGCGGATCGACCGCGGTGTACTACGCTCTCACCCAAAGAGATGGAATCACCGGCTTGTGCAATGGGACACTCGCCGCAATCGAAGATGTGTTTTTCTTCCGCGAATTCAGGAATGACAGCCTCAAGCAGGCGGCTGAGCGTAAGATGCAGTGGGGAGCGTTGGCCAGACAGGCGGCCGGCATCAAAGACAAGGACAGGGCAGCCAAAGGCACGACGTTGAGTTCACTGGGCAAGGTCGCGCTCACTTTACAGCGACAGGCTGCCACTGAGACTGGTACACTCTGGTAAGTCGCGCAACGAGTCACACGGTACAGGTTTGCTAACTTGAGTACAGTTCACAGTATCAGCAGACCGGGAAGGCAGAGTATCTCGAGCAACTCAAGCGGGTCCTGGAAGTGCAAGACGTCGGCAACAATCATGAGCCTCTCCTTAGCAACATCTCGCTGTCCAAACTCATCGACAACCTGGAGAAGCCCTCCACCGAACTATGCGAAGCCGCTTGGAAGGAGATCGAGGTGAGTAACAATTTCCCAATGTGTGATCAAGCTGACAATGTCCAGGTATTATGGCCACCAGTAGCATCCGTCCTCACGTCAGAGAAGCTTGAGGAGATCGCCCGTTGTCTCTTCGCCAGCAAGAAATCAATCCCTTACCATCTGGTGCGCCACTTTCTGGTCATTTGTATGGAGGAGATTGACAAGGTTGATGCGGATTTCGAGTCACTCGATAACCACGACACCGCCACAATGCTTGTCGACCGGACGATGGATAAGATCGCCCTGCTATGTGGCGAAGGTGGTTCGCCACCAAAGGAGGAAGACACAAACAGCCCCGCCCTCGTACAATGGCTGGAGCAAGAAGCGAAGGAGCAACTCGCTGCCGCAAGCCTTTTCAAAACCCAGCTCGCGGAGGCTCAGGAGCAAGGCGGCGACACGACTGGACACACAACGTTTGAAGACATCTGGCAGGACTTCGGCAGCGTGATGGATGTAGACTCAGCGAAGCTGATGGGCGTTCAGATCTGGCGTGCCTGCGCCGCTCGCATCGCGGAGAACTTCTGGCCGATCGAGGCGAAGATCAGAGAGAAGGCACGGCAGTGGAGGACCATGGCGAAGGATATCGAAGAAGTGTTGTCGGAAGCTGACGATGAGACTGGAGGGAACGGTGGAGCTGGAGGGAACGATAAAGAGGAGTGACACGATCAGTGAATGGTGGAGGTGACCAAAACGGTGGATACAGCGTCCCTTGCTACTACGGAAAGCGATGAGAAAAGAAGTGTATTATGCAGTAGCAAAAATGACTTAGCAAGAGTGCAGACGCTCAAGCAACATCTCTTCTTCACCACCACTGATGCCCTTCCTCCTCTCCACTTCCCAGCTCAATCGAGTAACTCGCTCCAACGGAAGAATTGCTCATTTGCTGCGCCAGATGCCCTTCTGCAGGGCGTCCCAGTCCGCCTTGCTAATGTTAGGCAACTCGAAGTCGTTCTCCCCCTCCTCCTCTTCGGCCCAGGGCTCTATTAATGGAAAACGTCAGCATGTCGGAGGAGGGATTGTCTTGTGATCCCACTTACTGGCGTTGCTACTTGTCACCTTCTCTCGGATGGTGGGAAGCCACAAGTCCTCGTCTGTCCCCGCTATGCCCATCTTCTCTGCGTACTGTGCGTACTCTAGAGGATGCGGGTCTTTCGCGAGTGGCCCAGCAGAACGTTTGCGGTCTAGTTCCGCCTTGACGAAGTGTCGCAGCTGCCGATTGGCACGCCTCTGTTCTTCGGAGAGAAATGGAGGCTTCATCTTTGACTCTGGCGGTGGACGATCGATGAAGGCCTTTGCGACCTTGCGCAGGGTCTCGGATTGCATGGAAATCTCCTTTTCGTGTCGGTCCTGTGCCTTCTCATCGCCAGCCGCTTCCGCTTTTTTGAAACCCTCCTCCGCATTCAACGTACGCTCCACCGCGGATCGCAGGGCATTGAGCTGTGCATCGGTCGTGGCCGGTCTCGCCGGCTTGTGTGCTATCTTTGCTTTCTTTTTGGGTGGCGGCATGTTGATAGAGCGTGTGACTCGATATGGGCGGGCGATGTTTCGAAAACTTGAATCGACAAAGTCAACCTTGAAGCTTGGCGCGAGCGACGGCGCACGTGACGCCAAACAAGACGACACTTCACCTCATCCCGTACCTAGCGTGCTGAGGCTACTTGGACGCCACCCACACCGACACACAGTGGCATGTACCGTGCTGGCAGGCTCAGAGGGCGCGCTTTTTGAGTGATAGAGCTCTTGGAGCTTTACGATGTGAGTAATGGTGTTGGCTTCTGAAGGCAGCATGCTCTTTCACAAGTGGACATTCGATGCGCGATGGCAGAGGCAGGTGCGATGTCAACCCACCTGCCCTTTCCTCGCACCTGCCTCATCACCACGGGCAGCTGCTCGAGCTCAGCACACCTTCCTGCAAAAGTCTTCCTCCTCTCCACATCCCCCCCTCTTCCCTCCCCTCCCCCACACAATGTGACACGATCTGCCGCTTGTTGCGGTTGATATACCATAATGAACCTCGACTTCAACTCCTCGGACTTTGAGGACATCGTCGAGCTCGAGCCCGACAGGAGCAAGGTGTTCAAGCCCAAAGCCAGCATTGGTCAGCGTGTCGCCGAGGCGATCATCGTACGTGGCTTCGTGATCCCACTTCACGATCAGATGGATTATGCTAACGAGACTTCATCTCACAGAACAACCAAGCGACCGACCGTCCGCTCAGCAAGTACAATTACCGCGACCTGTCGGTGGGAGCAGGTGCACCAAGCACTCGCGTACACCTGCGCTTGGCTGAAGTAATCTGGGACGCTTTCTGTGCTAGTATCAACCATGAGTATGACTTCTCTCATCAGCGAGTGACACGATATTGACACCCTGTCACAGCCCAAGCGTTTGCCCTTCTGGTGAACAGATTTTCCGAGCCATCGACTCGCGGACGCGGAGAACGGTGCCGAGCCTCCGGGGCAAGACAGCGCCAAGTCTCAGTACCATTATGGGTTTCTGGAGGAGATTGATCGAGGTCCTCACGTTCCGTCACAGGGATCTCAAGCAACATTACGGCGCCTTTGAAGTGACCCGTATCAAGACCCACCTTGACAATCTGGTGTACCGAAAGCTGCTTGTCCGTGGAAAATGGCGCAAGATGCAATGGGTTGGGTTTCAGGTGTTGCTACGCATAGCGAATAGCTGGATCGAGCATGCTCTCAATGGCGGCTGCCATGATTGGGATGTCGTGCTGCTCAAACTGCTTGGTTTGATACTGATGGGAGCCTGCGGTGCTCGAGCTGGTGATGTCGCGCGCTCGAATCACTACAACGGAGTCGAATACCTTTGCTGGGCGGACTTGGAGATGAAGCTGAAGTCAACGTCGCCTCAAGAGGCTCCAAGCGTACAGGACCTGACTCTCACGGTCACCCTCGAGTACACTAAAGGTCACAAGTATGCTTTTCGAGTCACTCGATCATTGTGCAGTAACTGACGAAACCATAGACGAACGATGAACGAAAGTCGCAGTGTCTACATCGAGCCACTCGAAGACCCCAACCACAGCGCCGTTTGCCTTGTGAAGCTTCTCCTCATCGTCGCTCTCCGCCTGGGCCAGGTTCAGTTCTCGACCATACATGAGGTTCTTGCTCAAGCCGCAGCGCGATGGGATGGTGCTGTGCAATGGAAGGATCCCAAGGCACCAGTGGTGTGCAAATTGCGGCCGAAACGGGACTTCAGCAAGCCTGCTTCAACTGATCAGCTTAGAGCAACAGTGAAAGCCATGGCTCTCAACGCCGGCGTTTTGGCACCAATAACCACCCACGACTTGCGTAGAGGAGCGCTTCGTGATACGGCCTACCGTACCACGCAGTCAACGTCTGGACTCGCAGATAATTTTGTGGCGCTCGCTGCCGGACATACCGACAAGGCATTGAGCAACGGCGTTACTCAGCACTATGTTGGTGATCTTCAGACGCCATTGTGGAACGACCGGGCTTCAAATACGTTCGTGGATCACAAGGCGCCGGCTTTTGCTCCATCCCCGGCCCCAGATATGACGACACGAACGAAAGCTGGAAAAGCTGATGTGCGCGCGTACATGGAGAAACACGGTCTGGACACGTCTAGTGAGAGTGCGCGGAGGCACGCCACTCGCGCATGGAGGAATGAGGCCATGGACGCCTGGCGTACTGGGGAAGGATTTGAGGTGGAGCCTACGCCATCGAAGAAGCAAAAAGTGGAGGTGTTGCGCGAGCAGAGTGCCAGTGAGATCAACGTGCGCAGCAATCGCCCCGTCCCGTCCGACAGCTTCGTCGACGCTGGCACGCGCCTACCGAGTCACTCGGTCCATGCACCAGCAGGCGATGAGCGGAGTAACCTGGATCCCGCGCTGTTTGGCTACGACGACGAGAACGAGGAGACGGAAGTTGACAGCAACGAGCTCGACCATGTCTGCAATCTTGTTACTCAGACGGTCGGTGATGAGGCTGAGCTCGATGACAGCCCGGATGACATCGACGATGAGACTTTCGAACAGACGGTGGCGACTGAACTGGCGCCAGCGAGTGACACGGTACAGCTCACCGGGAACGCCTTTGTCCAGAAGTTTGCAGCAATCAACGTATTCCGAACTACTTCTAGGTTCAACATCGACAATCCCACAGCACTTGCGAAGCGAGTGTCTTCCGGCAACAGCAGAGATCCGCCCTCGCCGTACATCTTCCGTTGCAAGCAACCTAACTGCCCATACTCTACCCGTCTCCATCAGGACTTTGAGAGACATACTGGACTTTGCACTGGCTTCTCTGCGCCTCCCAAGAAGGAGTTTCCTTGCCCATACGACGACTGCGACAAGGCATATTCATCGGAAATGTCCCTAAAAACACACCTGGATGAACACCGGTTTACGCCCAGACCATGCCCAAGGTGCCCGGACAAACCTGATGTCCTCTATCGAACAAGAGCCGAGCTCAACGCCCATGGCCAGAAAGTCCACACAGCGCTGCCAACCGCCGCCCTGTGTCCACTGCAGAAGGACTGTGGGTCCAAGAAACTCTGGGACAACCGGACAAACTTGAAGAAACATCTGAGGGAATTGCACCGATTGCAAGGCAAAGATGCGGATGCTTATCTTCCTAAAGTGGGCAATGGTAAGGGATTCACCTGCACTGTTCTGTCATGCCGCCAGGAGTTCAGCAAGATCACCCAACTTCGTCTTCACATGCGGGAGGAGCACCAACTCTCGGCCAAAGAGGCCCTCGCGAAAGCGCCAGGGCAACGCAAGCCAAAGAGCCGGGTGACAGTCGAGGAACCCGTTCGGGGCGAAAGGAGTGTTGAGCCTGCAGAGCTCGCACAGGTGGGTGGCGATGAGGGCAGTGCGGACGAGGACGATGCAGGCGATGAGGGCGATGTGAGTGAGGAGGAGGCTCAAGTTTCACCGTACTTCTTCCAGCAGTACTACTATCAAGGACAGTAGAGCTTTCGATGGGTGGGGCGGAGCGAGTCACACGACGTGGCCCGTTAATGGCTTCTCGTCGACCTCTTCGTGACTCACATCTGTTCAGATATGTATAGCACAGTGCAGAACTACAGAGAAATCTTGCTTTTTTCCCCTCTTTTCATCAACATAACGTGCTGCGGCCGAACCAAATAGTACAACTAGTTGGGCCTATCGTACACTATGCGAAGTGCTCGTGACATCGTTATGCGCACCCCCACGGAGTCTCACACTCCCGTGGCCGCCATCATGCCGTTGGTGTTACGCAGCAGTTCGTACCACCACAGAGCCGTTTGTCGAACGGAAGCAAGGTAGACATCCGATTGATGCAGCATCACGACCTCACCGGCGCTTTCACACCCAGCAGCTTCTCGGCATTGCGGTAAGCCACCATCTCAAACTGTTGTTGCGTCAGCAAGCCGCTCTTCTCCAGCTGCTCTACCCACTCCAAGCCCTCTTCGTTCTTCGCAAAAGGGTAGTCGACGGAGTACAGGATGTGATCGATCTTGGTGTTGCCCAGGACACATCTCAGGGGGTCAAGGCTCCAGACGCCGGAGGTTGTGATCCCTATAGAACAACATCAGCTGCTGATCGAACGAGGTAAGGTTAGAGTTCTTACATATATTCTCGTCCCACACCTCCTTCAACTTCCTCTTCATGTTCCCCCACCGCACACTAAGATTGCAAATCCGCTGCAGTTGAAAAGGCAACATCTCGCCAAAGTGGCCGATAATCATCTTCAATCTCGGGAACTTGTCAAACACACCAGCAGCAAACAATCGAAGAATGTGCAGACCGGTCTCCGTATGCCATCCCCAACCCGAAGCACCCAGACTCCTCCCTGCGCCTTCGGAGAAGTTACCTGTGTACCTCGGGTTCATATCATCGGATGGCCACGTCGGATGCAGGTAGATGGGTACGTCTAACTCCTGCGCCTTCTCCCAGAAGACATCATACTCGTCACCGTCGTAGTACTTGCCGTGGACATGATTGTCGATCATCGCGCCGACGAAACCGAGCCGCTTCACACTCCGCTCAAGCTCCTTCGCACATTCTTTCGGGTCAGCCATTGGAAGCACAGCAAAGCCGGCAAAGCGGTCAGGGTTCTTCTTGATGTCTTGTGCGAGCTGGTCGTTGCCTTCTCTGCAGACATTGGGGGGTGGTCCGCCTGCGATGCACGCATGGGAGATAACTTGCAGCGAGACTTTGCCCTTCTCCATCTCGCTAAGGCGGATTTGGTCGGCGTCTGTCAGTTTGTCTCTCAAGCCTGGTATGTACTTGAACTGCTCGACCATTTTGTCGTCGAGCGTGTTCATGGCTGCGGTGGAGAAGTAGTGCTCCTCGAGCGTGATGAGTGGAGGGACCATAATGGCTCTTGTGAAGTCTCGAGAGAGGAAGATTGGGTAGATGCTTGCCAGTCTTCTGAATGTGTATGTAGCGTATGTATCTCATGGAATACCGCTGCTGACATTGTGAGCTACGTCAGCTTCCCGACTGGACCCCGAGCTCGCGGGAGGTGATGTTGTGCAAAGCTACAGTCACCGTTTCTAAACCTCTGCATGACAATATGCCGACAGCATCGCTGAATGCCACGCATTGCCATTGGGTTCATTTCTTGGTATTCCGGCCGACTAAAACAAGCCGGACGGTCTGCTGCCGAGTTTTGGAGGCCGGCCTTGGAGCTCACCTCAACCGAGGTCTCTCCTCTCGACACCTCTCCCAAGCTGTAGACCGTCTGTACAGACGAGTGTGCTACCAAGGTAAAGTGTCGACGTTCTCTCGTTATCCTATCCCTCTCCATCCGTTCCTCTCAATTCCTCCTTCTTCTGCATACACTCCCGATCTCGCAACCATGGACCTCAAACACCCCGCCGACCCCAAAGCCGTTGACCTCCCCAAATCCTACTCCGACCTCCCCTTCCAACAACTCCGCATCTTCAACGTCCCCGAGTCCGCCAAAGAAGTCACCCCGGTGGTCGTCGTCCAGCTCTACCGCCCGAACAACTACAATGCCTTCACCGACACCCTCATGCGCGAGCTCGAGACCGCGTTCGAGATGTTCGACATCGACGGACGCGTAAAAGTCGTCGTCCTGTCTGGCTACGGTAAGATGTTCTGCGCCGGAGCGGACTTGGACATTGGGTTTTCGAAGGGCTTGCAGCATACGAAGGACAATAGGGATGGTGGGGGAAGGGTGTCGCTGGCGATTCATCGGTGCAGAAAGCCTACTATTGCGGCCATTCATGGGGCGGCCGTGGGAGTGGGGATCACGATGACGCTGCCGTGTACGATTCGGGTGGCGTGGGAGAACGCGAAGATCGGGTTTGTGTTTGCGAGAAGGGGGCTTGTTATGGAGGCTTGTAGCAGCTTCTTCTTGCCGAAGTTGCTCGGGTACGTGGAGCACCCCAAGAGTGATGCTGATGCAGAGAGCTGACTGAATGTGATGCTGTAGCATGAGTAAAGCCCTGCATCTCTGCACCACCGGCTCGGTCTACCAAGCAAACAACAAGTTGCTCGACGGCCTGTTCTCCGAACTGCTGCCGTCGCCCGAGGCGGTGCTCCCACGAGCCCTGGAGCTGGCCGACGAGATCGCCAATAACACCAGCACCGTATCGACGAACCTGATGCGCGAGCTCATGTACCGGGGCCCCGGCTCTGCAGAGGAGGCTCATCTGCTGGACAGCGAAGTGATCGCCGGCCTCTTTGGTGGCCCAGACAACTCAGAGGGCGTCAAGTCGTTCAAGGAGAAGCGGCCTGCCAAATTCACGGCGAATATGCTTGACAATGCACCGCAAGCGTATCCGTGGTGGCACGCTACCAGCACGGCCTCGAGACCGCATCCGAAGGGTAAGAATCCCAAGCCGAGATTATAGATACATGAGCAATGTGCATGAATTGAAAGCTCCAAATGCTGCCGAGTCTCGCCACGTTTCTGATCGCTTGGCTCCAGTGGGACGGAATGTCTTATAGGCCCTCCAAATCCATTGAATCCTCTTAGAAGCATCAGCAGATCGCTTCAAGCTCTTCCCATCAAATCTCCCACTCCGTCTTGATGCGCTGTATCCACTCAGACCTTGGCATCTGCTGTCCACCCACAACCACAGTGTCCGCCGGGAGAGCCCGCCAGGCAGCCTCATCAAACGCAGGGATGTGAGTGAATTCGTGATCAGGTCTGCAGATCGCCACGTCCAGTTCGCCCGCCTTCAGCTTCTTGTAGCATGCTTCGTTCAGCTGGATGTCAAGACAGTCTTTGCAGGCGTAGATGTCGTCGGCGTAGGTCCATCTCGTGCCGCAGTCTCCGCCACAAGAGTTGTTTAGTGCTCCCTTCGGCGGCGGCTTCGATTCTGCTGATGTCTTCTCGTGGGGAGCTACGCCATTGGTCTGCTTGGCATCCGCAGCATGGTCCCGTCAGTAGCTTCCTCAGAGGTGGGTAAAGTATGAACATACTCCTAGATGATCCTAACTAGGAGATTAAGAGAACTACTCAGCCTAGACTTCCGAGCTAGAAGCCTGGTTTAAAAGCAAAGAAATCACCCACCAAGTCCTTGCCATATCATTTCCGCCCATCTCGCTTTTGATAGACTTCCTTCCAGATCGAGTCACTCGCTGCCCATGATCCCTCTCCCGTCTCCCTTCCAATCTCCTCGTGGTACGTTTTCCGCATCTCGCCTGCTTATTAGAAGCCATCATCAATGGGGAGATCAACAGGATCGTCCTCTGTACTACCGTTGCGGGCGTAATTCTAAGCCGGAAACGCCTCCTCCTGCTCGACCTCGCCCTGTTCCTCGCTCTTGACGCTGCCCTCTCCCTCTCTCTTTGGCTGAACGAGTGACTCGTTTTGCACGGCACCACCATATGTCTTCTGCAGCCACTCGCTGACACTGTTGCCCTTCATTCCTGCCTCCGTTTCCACTTCTCCATCTCCGCCTGCCGGCATAGCGCTCGCCGTAGCCTCCTGCTCTGCTACCACCGCTTCTTCGTCCAGCTTGGCCTTCTTCTGGCGGATCCGCGCACAGCGCCGTTTGAGCTCGTCCCTGTCGGCGAGCTCTCGAACGATGAGCTCGGGCTTCGGAGGAGGTGGAGGAGGCTTGGTGATTCCGGCAGCCTTCGCCTTCGCATCCTCCATGGCCTTCTTCTTCGCCATCTCCCTCGCCATCTCCTTGGTCGGCGGGGGTTCTTTCTTTGGCGGGTCTTTCGCGAAGATGACGCCGCGCGCATCACGATATAGCTTGTCCCCAACGTACTCGATGTCACCGTCCGAATGTGGCTCGAGCGCGTACCGACAGCCTTTGAGTTTGCCCCAATCGACGATGTCCTTGGGCTCCACGCCGTCGCGAGTGTCTTTGTGGTCGAAATGCTGTGTCCGATATTAGCGCCCGGGATCGTGTGACTCGTTCCAGAGCATACGAGGGAGACTTACGCCTCTCTTGAGCGTGAACATCATCTTGCCCATTGCCGTACCGCGCGTGCTGTCTTGACCCACATTCGCCAGAATCTCCTCATCCGAGACCTTCTTGACTTTCTTTGTCACGCGAACCTCGTTGCCATGCTCATCCTTCTCAAAGGTGTCACCCTGATCCGAGGCCATATCCTCCTTGTCTTCCTCCATCTTGCCGTCGCCCAGAGGATTCTCCCCCTTTCCTTGAAGATCGGCCTTCTCCTCCTCATCTTCCTGATCCTCGTCCTCGGAAGCCACATCGCGCGCAATGAAACGCGAATCTCGGACAGCCGCAATGTCGGGATCGTAGTCGGGATCGTCGGCGCCGGGTGCGGTGGCCTTGCCTTTACCGTTCTATACACAGCGGAGGTCAGCGAACGAGTAACACGATGAGGAA
This sequence comes from Saxophila tyrrhenica, assembly GCF_035928015.1. Classification (NCBI taxonomy): domain Eukaryota; kingdom Fungi; phylum Ascomycota; class Dothideomycetes; order Mycosphaerellales; family Extremaceae; genus Saxophila; species Saxophila tyrrhenica. The sequence goes on along the minus strand of NW_027041738.1, from coordinate 554,802 downwards.
GGGTTTGTGGAGGTATCACCTTGCGGTCCCACGAATCAGCTTTGACGCCACCCAAAGTCTGCACGCCCGTCTTCTTGTATTTGTTGGAGGCAGTCTTCATCGGGACGGAGGCGGTACGGCCAGCAACCCTGCCGAAACCATGAATGCCCGTCTTCTTGCCTTTGGGTGCCATTGTGGATGTTTTTGAGAGATTGATGGTGTGAATTGAAGCTTGGTTGGCGGTGAAAAGGGTGGTATTTGGGAGGTAGAGAGTGTGGTAGGTGAGAAGAGGTGAGAGGACTTGCCTGAAAGTAATGGATGTGAGCGGTGAAGAAGAATCGGAGCATTCGGCTTCACAGGGACCAATGTCGCATGCTGCACACAGCTGTTCCCGTGATGTTCATGCCGGCGAGCAAGTGATGAGCATTTGTATGAGGCGCTCACCAAAATCACCTTCACTACCACCTTCACTGCCCGTGAAACGACACTATCGCACCTTCCTCACCTGCCACGCCGCCAACAACCTCCAATACTCCTCTCTTTACTTCTCACACCCTCCATCTCTGTTTCAACTCTCCCAAACGGCTTCGTTTCAGACAAAGCAACATCCAAGCCATCTCTCCACACAGCAAACACCACTACCAAGACCTCACCATGTCCAGGTCTGTTAGGAGCACGCCGCTGCGGACCAGGAGCACCACCGTGAGTGAACGAGTCACACGGCGAAGGATGGATTGCAAGGCTGACCATTCTGTCACAGTATGCTGCACCGGGACGAGCGGTCGAACCGGAGGCCAACGTCGAAGTTGCGTCACGTCGCACCGGGACCGTCGATGTGAGTGAGTGAGTGACACGGTGAGAAGAGGTGTTTCTCGGCTGACAAAAACAAGCTCCACCGCCGCGAGGTTGTCGACGTCGTCAAGAAGCTTAGCGTCGACCTCGAGATCGTGTCGAGGAAGGTCCAGTCTATGCATGACGACATGGTGAACTTCAAGTTCGTCGCCGCCGACATGCGTGCCAGCGAGAACATGAGCAATCCCGACGACCCGCCAAACAAGCTCATGGACCTCATCTACGGCATCTCCAAAGCCTGTGGCGTCGACTTGTGCAAGCTGATCGAAGCGTTCGACACGTCTCACGATCTCCCTCGTCCTCGGCGCCTGTTGGCGAGTGCGGCGGCACGGCGCTAGGCGCGACGTCGGTGGTAGACAAGAAGATTGGTGATTGATGAGGTGGTTGGATTAACGAGTGACTCGATGTTGCTCTGAATTGATGAAGTTGGAGATTAAAACATGCGTGCTGGGCTGGGCTGGGTTGTGCTGGGACAGAGAGAGAGCGACGTGAGACAGCGGGCGGAGACATTGATCATTTTAGGGCCCGAGAAATGCACAAATGTCCAGCCCCGCTTTTTTCATCTCCACCACCCACCATTCCTCTTTCGGTGCCTTTGAATAGGGACGCGAAATTATCGTCTCGGCTAAGTTCGTGACCGATTCCAGTTTCGCGTCAATATCGCGTTGCGGAGCTGATTGGCGCGTTAAGTGCTTGCATCCAATCGCGTCTCCCGCGGCCGCTGCTGATGGATGCGACTATCATGCTGATGCTTTGCACCGCTCTGCCCCCTCGGCTGCCGTGATGGTCAGGGCGATGCGGCCATGCGGATGGGCTGTGAGGGTACATATCTGCCTTCCTGCAGCTTGCGCTGTTTGTAGGTTTCTTCTCGTTTCCGTTGCTGCCTGAGCGAAGAGTGGAAGTTAAGTATAAAAGGCTGCCGTCTCCGCCACCTTCTGTACACACTTTTGGCTGCTCTTTCTTGTCTTGACGGTGCTGTATCACCACTATCGGCTAGAAAGACCGCAGCCGACATGTTCACGTCCAGCAAGCCCAACAAGTCATATCGTGACAGCTTCTCACACCGAGCCAGCAAAGCCACGAGCAAGAAGAAGGGCAGCTCGTTCAAGGACAAAGACCTGTCTCAACACTCCAGACGCATTTCGGTCCAGCAACCACCACATTCCTCGCCACGCAGTCAAGGCACATCATCATCTCCTACATCCCCGTAAGTCATTACACCTCCATCATAACCCCAGAAACTAAAGATATCCAGCCACCTCAACTCGGCCATCATAACCATCTCTATCGGCCCAGCTCAACGCCTCTTCGCCGCCCACGAAGACGTCCTCTCCAAATCCTCGCACTTCTCCCACCACCTCCGCGCACAATTCTTCGAAAGCGCCGGCAAACGCATCGACCTCCCCGCCGAAGAACCCGAAGTCTTCTCCGCCGTGCTCGAGTACCTCTACAAAGGCGACTACACGCCCAAACTCGCCTTCGACAAGAAGCGCGGCAGCTGGTACCTCGAAGACCACGACCCTTCAGCCGGCGAGAGCACAGTCGCTGTAGGAGGCGATGGAAGCGTGGTGTTGAAGGATACAGTGATCTACTGCGCAGCGTTCCGTTACGGGCTGCCGGAGCTACAGCGGTTGGCGTTGAAAAAGCAGGGTTTGCAGAGTGGAGTGCAGTGCAGTACGATTCTGTCGAGTGCCAGGTTCGCTTATGCGAATACGCCGGCGAGCGATTCGAAGTTGCGGGCGCATTACTTGGCGTTGGTGATTCGGAGTCGGAATACTTTCAAGAGGAGTGGGACGATGCAGATGGAGATGCAGAGGGGTGGGAGTCCGCTGTGAGTTATCTTCAATACCCAACACTCTGACCTATACTGACCGTCAATAGGTTCTTCGACCTGTTCGTTGCGTAAGCCTGCCTTCGCCGTTTTCTACTAGTGACATCCCTCGACTAACCAACACATCGCAGTATGGTCAACCATCTCGACGACATCACCAAATCCTCACGCTAGGCCACAGCCTCGCCACTACGGTCTACAAGTCCACTATCACCCCCAGAGCCGACAACGACACACCACTTCACACGACGGCCTATTACCGTCAAGCCGTTGGACAGGATTCCGCCCGTCCTCGTCACTCGTTCCAATCACATGTCCTCGAGCACCACCATCCGTGCTCATCATGTACATCTACTTCTACCTCCCTGCAACTGTTACTTCACTTCAAGCGAGCAAGGCGTTCCGGGCGAGCAAGGGCAAGGCAATTACTGCTATGTATCATTATCGACACCAGATTGGGATATGCTACTTCTAGAGAGCAAATGTGGAAAGGGTGCAAGTGAGACGGGACAGATTGATACGACTATGGGAACAACTACGGTTGGAATCGAATGGCTGGGTCGGAAGCTCGATGTATTTCTATCGCGGCAAGCTATCTGTTAGACTGATTGGATGATATGGTCTTGCCGCCCACGCACGCACTACCTCTTTTCCCTAATGCCATGCTTGCCGTGGTCGCGTATCAATCTTCCGGACGCAGAAGACCGGTCTACTGAGTAGATGCATGTACCGGACTGCGAGGCGGCCCGCCCGCCAGGCCATGCAATGCAAAGGTACATGCAGCAAGGTGATGGAGCTAACGGTCCCGCGATATGAGTCACCGCTCGAGGTGTGTATGCCTCTTTGGGCCAGATGCACCCCGATGCGGCCCGATCGCCATTCATCAATCACACGTCGCCGGCACTCGAAAGTTAACTGTTTCCGACCCCTCCGTGTACCTTTGTCACGACCAGAGGCTGCCACTCTGCTGCTTCCTCGTTCAGAGCCGCGCACGAGATTGTAGTCATAATTCCGACGCTCGTCGAACTCTGTTGAAATGCCTCAAACGCCCGTGCCCGGGAAAGCGCCGGCCTTACTAAGGACGATGATGCCGCGCTCGCGGGCGATGTAGCCTTTCATCAGATTCTACCACTCATATATCAGCCCACCATCAACCAAACTCCCCACTTGAGATAGTACTGACCTTGTAGATAGCATTCGCAATCAAACACTCCACCTCATCCCCGTCCCACACCCCGACCTCTCCACTCCCATCCCCCACCTCCGCCCCGGCCAACATCAACGCCGCTGCAAACTCCTTCACCGGTACCCGCGTCCTTCGCACCGTCTGCCCGCCGCCGTCTTTCGCTTCTTCGAAGCCGCCGGCGATGTAGACTTTGCGGAAGATATTGCGCAAGATAATGTCCCGGCCGCGCTCGAGGGTGAGGTAGATGCGGCGTTTGACGAACTCGGGCTCACCGGCTTCGAGGGCGGCGTTAAAGGCGGCGAGGTTGGCGGTGCGGATGGAGTGGGTGAGGGGTTGGAAGAGGGAGGCGAGGCGGGGGTATTGTGCTAGTAGAGCTGGGGAAGGAAGGCGGTGGGAGGTGAGGAGTTTGGTTGGGATGAGGTAGGTTAATATCAGCTCGAGGTTCTTGCGAGTGGCTCCGCCGCCAACATTCGGAGACAGGCAGAGGTCATAAGCAGTGGTCAGATTCTCCTCAGCAGTGGCGTAGTCTTCCTCGAGGAAGTGCAAGACGCCGGTGTAGTAGTAGAAGGTGACGCGGTGGGCTTTGGGGAAGGCCGCGAGAGCTGGCATGTCGTGGGCGGATGCACGAATGGAGCGAATGATGTTTTTGGAGAGGGAGATGCTGTTCAGTTTGAAGTAGGTTTTGAAGAGGAGGTTGGCGGTGTAGTAGAGGGCCCATTTGCGTGACTCGTCGAGAGGGTTACTGACTTACCTTAGCCTGCATTCTGGCATGGGTGGGAACGACGAGTGCAGGTTGTGAGCGCAATGCAGATATGTTGGTGTGCGGTGCAGTGCAAGGGGATCGCGAGCAAGACTTACCGGTCACTGATGCACAGCCCAAAGATCCTGTTGATCTGCCTGGCCGCATCTTCGAGCTTCTCATTCTTGCTGTCCGGGTTGAAAGCATCCTCTTCCTGAATGCCGCCAAAGGCCATGCCACTGTCACGCTGCGAGGCGGTCTTTTCGTCCGCTTTGATCGCGAAGACGCGCAGGTACTTACCCGCCACGTATAAGCACGGTATCGTCCAAGCGGCGAGGACCGTACTCTGATAGCCCTTGTACAGAGCATTCACAACATCCTTCCAGCTGTCGTACACACCACTCCAGTCGGCCTCCCTGGCTTGGCCAGCGTTTTGCGCTTCTTCGGCAGCAACCAGGAAGCCGACGAAGCGGTAGAAGGTGGTGAAGACTTCCATCCATGCCGCCGCTTCTTGTTTGGAGAGCTGGACGTCCGGGTTGTATTGCAGCTTATACTTGAGGTCGGTTGTAATGCTGTGCGCGTTCGTCGAGCGCAAGAAGTTGTAGAAGCGTGCTGGTTCATCTGCTGGTGGCTCTGGACAGATGGTGCTGGCGAGGACGTAGCCGGGTGCTTTGCCTATGGGGAGGGTGGCCGGGTTGTGCGCCGCCGCGAAGTCGCGAAAGATCGAGTCCATCCTGTTTGTCCTCTCGCTACCTTACAGCCATTCGTGTCGTGGTGAAAGTACGAAGTCGAGTCTGTTGTTGCGCTTTCAAAATGAAGGACTCGCTAATTGGCTGAATTGGATTCTTGGCGTGCGGGATCAGCCGCTCCCACGAGCTTTTGATATCGCGAACATTTCTCTCCAACTACACCTCGAACCACCACCGACCACCGACACGACAACAGACACAGTGAGTACCACAAACCGAGGCAATCGCTTGCGTGCTAACACATGAACAGATGGGTAAGCACACCCCTCCTGCGACGGCCGGACGACCGAGCAAAAGCATGGAATTCGAGGAGATACTATCCATAAGACAACGCTGATTCTGTTCTCGGACAGGTCGCTTGCAGGAATACCAAGTCATTGGGCGCCATCTGCCCTCTGACAGCAACCCTTCACCGAAGCTCTACCGCATGCGCATCTTCGCCCCGAACGATGTCGTCGCAAAGAGCCGCTTCTGGTACTTCTTGGCCAAGCTGCGCAAGATCAAGAAGGCAAACGGTGAGATCGTGAGCTTGAACAAGGTGCGTGCGATCAACATCCCTCTTGCGGTGAATCTGGAGGCATAAGATCTGCAAAAGCAGCGAGGAGGATGGGCTTGTTGACACGAGTGATGTAGATCCACGAGAAGCGCCCACAAAAGGTCAAGAACTTCGGTATCTGGATCCGCTACGACTCCCGCTCCGGCACGCACAACATGTACAAGGAGTACCGCGAGATGTCCCGCTGCGACGCAGTGCAGGCCATGTACCAGGATATGGCGTCGAGGCATCGTGCTCGGTTCCGGACGATTCACGTAAGGCGACACCAGCTCAAAATGGATTTGCATGTGCTGACTGTATGCGATACAGATCCTCAAGGTCGTCGAAGTCAAGAAGGTCGACGACATCCGCCGCCCCTACATCCGCCAACTCCTCCAGAAAGACCTCAAGTTCCCTCTGCCCCACCGCAACCCACCGAAGTCGAACAAGCATGTGTTTGCCGCGAAGAGGCCTGCCACGTTCTACTAGATGGTACGATCAAAGGAGGAACAGGAGTATGGGAAACGATACGGCTGGTTCTGAGAAGAGTTCATGGCGTGCCGTATGGTAGAAGCCTGCTTTAGCTCAAAAAAACCGAGTGAAGTTCACACTCCAGCCCCAAACACCGTCCCATGCAGCCTGGCGACATTTTGTTGACCAAATGCTTCCTCTATGAAGCCAGCGCAATTAAGCCACCTCCTAAAGCCAGCCCAACAGGCACACTGCCCCAATGCACCGCCTTGCCCCTTCCCGCCCAACTTGTCGCACACCCACCTGCCGCTTGTCAGCATCTCTGCCCTTCCCCATCGCTGGAGCTGAACGTAGTACTCACCCATCAACCAGCCCCATCAACCCCCCAGTCATCGTCGCCCAACCCAACGCCGTATAACTCCCAGTATACCACATCGCCACATTGCTCAAGCCCACCACAATCCTCGTAGCCGAGAGCATCTGCACCAGTCCCTCCGCGAGCGCTTTGTCGGAAGGTGAGACTGGGGGTCTAAAGCCTAGATTGCTGAGGCCCACAGAGTGTTGGAGGAGGGTGTAGGTGTTTGTTGCTGTGAGGAAGGTGGAGAGGAGGAGGGGGGTTGTTGCTAGGTGGGTGGGTTTGAGGGTGGACATGTCTGAGGGTGGGATGAGAGTGTTACTGAGCGGGACTTGGTTGGAGTCTTCTGCGTTGGGGGGTGGTAGTTGTGTCGGAAGAGGGAGTCAAGATAGTAAGGCGCAAGCCAAAGACGTTGGAATGTACGCTCTCGCGCCTCGTTGAGTTACAGATTCTACAGTGACGACTTTGCGATCATCAGGGCCACAGACAGACGGCTGGACGGCTTGTCGAGTACGAACATCCCCAGCTGTGCGGTATCACTGTATCGGAAAGCTGTTTTGGGCTTCGCTCTAGAAGAGCTTCGGGCTTCGGCGACTGACGGGAACGAGGAATGTCACATGCACGTCGGGTGACGAAGGGAACGGAAGGATTGACACGGCACGAGGCAAGTGATGTAGGGTATTTGTTTGTTTTCATCTGCAGAAGTAGGTATGCTTGGATCTGTCTAAAGTGCTCGTGATCATGCTCTTTCCAATACCTCCTCCTCATCGATCAATCACGGAAGCATAGCACACACCGAGCAGGAAAGCTTGCTGTCTCTGTCGCAGGCTCCCAATCAAGCAGGACAGGCGATAAGCTGCTAGACCAATCGATCACACCTGGTCCAAGACACTCTCATTGTGCTCCAATGCTGCGTATACTTTCCACGACTGACGTTTTTCAATGGCCCCTTTCCTGATAAGGCTGCGTCAGGATCGGTCATAGGCGTCTTTCCTGAACGCGGTGCTGTGCCATCTTCGACAGCTGGTTGTGTAGTCGGTCCGACCTCAACCCGCGTGCATCTCCCCTTGGCCCATGCGAGCGAAGTCTTCCTGAGTGGGCATGTTCGTCGGGTGCAGCGTACGCACCGTATTAAAGTCGAACCGCTCCGAAGGCATCGCCACACCCTGCCTACACTCTTCTGCTCGACGAACCATCTCCCCATCGTGGACCATGTCCATCCTGCCCAGTTCGTTGCTGAGTATGTTGTCTCGCTCGCGCTGCTCGTTAAGCTCTTGCTGCCTGGCCTTCTGCTGCTTCTTAAGTTGCCGGGCCTCGTACATGCGCTGGAGTGGATGTTTGGCCTCTTCTGGGTTCGGCGGCGCCGGTCGACCTGAAGGGCGGATCGGGAGCGTGAACGTAAAGCCAGTATTGGGTTGCTCGGTTTTGGTGGGAGTTGGTTTCCTTGCCTTTTCCTCACGACGGCGCTCGGTGACCAACTGAGCGGAAACGGACCTTCGGGTCGAATCTGGAAGCTGTGGCGCCACTATCGGCATGCCCTTGAGCCATTCTTTGTTCTGAACCGGCATGCGAGTGTCGTCTCCGTGTGGTTCGGCCTTGATGAGAGGATGATTACGACGAAATTCGTCCTTCGCCCTGCTCCTCGTCCTCATCCTGGTCTCCTGCACCTTCTCATGCGCCTTGTCCCTCTTCTTCTCCCGTTTAGCCCATAAAATGGCTTGATCAATATCCCCGCACGTCAGCCCAAGCACACACTCTTGGATGACAGGCTCGCACGGGCAAGGATCGTTGGTGACCCTCTCAACCAGCTGCTGAGCTGGTGCACCGGTTCCAAGGGTCCGCGACCGTTCCGTCCATGCATCTACCAGAAGGTTGTCGGCTAGCAGATAGTTGTTCTTTGTGATTGATGCCAACCGCCGGAGCTTGACGAGCAAAGCCAGTGAGTATAACGTTTTCGTACGAAGTGATGGTGGTATGCACTCTTCCGGAGCGATATGCCATCGGTGCCGGATGATACGGCAGCTCTTGTAGTAACAAAGAGCGAAAGGCATGTTGGAGAACCGCCGCTTAAGCTCCATTTGCTTGATGGACTCCGTATCCGCCGGCATCTGCCAAAGGAAGTAGCGACTTGGAAGCTGCTCCATGCGGACCTGGAGGTATACCAAATCCGATAGCTGTGGTAGTGAGAGTGAGTCGGCCACCTGATTGCTGGATTGGTCCTGTAACATCATATCCGGTTCGAGCTTCACACCACCATCCTCGCTGTCGGTGTCCATGCTCTCCGGCTCCATCTTCACCTCGTGACAACGGTCCTCTTGTTGCTGCTGTTGCCTTGACCTTTCTTCCTCGGCACTCTCAGGAACCAGTCTCGTCGTTTTAGGTGGCGTAACCTCCCAGCCCGGAGGAACGTATACGTCATCTACCATGATCACCGCCACCTACCATTATAATCGTATCCAATCTTACGAGTGAAGTCGTGTGAACTTGTGAAGAAAGTTTTCAGATCGTGGTGACCACTTCACAACTGAGCACTTCGGAGCGGGCTTTGGCGGCCACGAGCACGCTGAGCACAGCTTCACTGCCAGTAGTCCTCCGATTCTGAGGACGACGCCGCCTCTCTTGTTCCGCAGCAGAAGCCGTCTGGTTCTGGAGTTTGTGTCAGGTGCAGTGAGGGAGGAAGACAAGCTCTGTTTGAAAGTCACAAAATTGATATGTGCTGACTCGCGCTAGTGACTAGAAGGGAGCCAATCAGCGTTGAGCAGACCAAATATCACATGCACGTATTCAACATCACCTCACATGCACATATCTAACATCAGCTCTACCAAGCTATACAACGATTGAGTCACTGGGTTGCCTTTAAGTATAAGCGTGAGGCAAAGCATCAAATATCAGGAGCGTATCGTTCTATCATCTAGACATACGAGACATATCCGGTCGTACTACATGGGGTATCATCAACCATTGCGTGCATCAGACATCCGACCCAAAGAAAGCCTCATCCTCGTCGTAAAGATCGTTCACATGTCCTCATCACTTCCCATCCAGCAGCCTCCTCAGCCCCTCCTCATCCAAGCTCTTGAGCAGCGGCTCTCGTATCGGCGACCTCACCTCTGGAAAGAATCCTTCGATCGGGCCCGACTGGTTGATACCCGGCGTACGAGCTTTGATCTTTCGAGGTGTGGCTTGAGCGTCAGGACTTGCCATCGAGCCACCTGCGGACGAGGAGCTGGTTGGCTTCTTGGCCGGTACTTCGACAGGGCTCGCCACTTTGTCGCCTGCGGACGAGGCACTGCTTGGCTTTTGCGCCGCCAGGTTGTCACTCGCTAACGACTGGCTGGCAGACTTCTTTACCACCGACTTCACAGGTGCAGCAGCACTCGGAGCCGTCTCCTCGTAGTGCGCAGGCGTCGCGCCCCAGCGGCCAAAAATCCAGCCGCCCGTCTTCTTGCTCGCGCTGGGCTTACTTGCCGGTGCTGCCTGCTGACGCTGATCCGCTGCCATGCCGCTGAGCAGATTCTTACTATTGGCAGATGGGCGAGACATCGCAGCGGGCCTGTCTGCGTGAGCTGTGGTGTCGGAAGTCACGGCTTGTGAGGTGATACCACGACCACCATAGGGTGCCAGGAGCTGGGAAGGTCGTGTCTTTAGACCGTGGCCGTCGGCTCGTGACACGGATAGGATGCTTTCATGAGAGGTAGCCCGGCGAAGCGTGTGTGGTCGATAGAATGACTGGTCGTAGAGAGGGTTTGACATCTCCTCTGACATGGGAGACACATTTGACGCCCCATCTGGCACCGAGCTCTCGTTCTCCCATTCTCCTTCTGGCTCTTCAGGTATTGGCTCTGGATCCATCACATGCTGATCGAGCTTTGGAAGCTCTTCGATGCTCAGGATAGAATCGAGGGACTGCCGAGGTCCGCTGTTGTTGATGCCACCGCGTGAGACATTTGGTGCGCTGTACGTCCGGAATGAACTCTGCGAGTCACGCTTGGAATATGTGGGAGCGAAGACAGGCGAACCCGGGTCCTCAGTGTCCGGTGTGGTAGGCCGCGACGAGTCCATGCCGGCATCGCTAAAGACGCGGTCGAAGATAGATGAAGTCCGGTTCGTCGTAGACTGCGGTGAGCTTGGTCCGGATGTTGCGAGCATTGAATGGTAGGTGTTGTTCGACTGCATAGACCATCGATTGCGCATCGGTACTGGCTGCGGTATGCTGGCAGCTGTCTGCTGAAGTATGGCGGCAGTCGGAGTGGGTGAGTTGTATGAGGAGAACGATCGCGGCGTGCCCGACCTCGAAGGCGGTGTGAAGCTGCCGGGGGTGAACGATCCAAGACGTTTCTTCTTTGGTCGACGTAGAGTCTGCGGCTTCGGCGTAGCGGATGGCGCGTGGTAGTGGTGATGAACATGCAGCTCGGACGAGTTTGCTCGATTTAGCTCCTGTCGTAGGTCGTCGCGCTTGGCCGGCACCTTTGTGGGTAGTTGCTCGTCTTCCACAGGCTGGTGAGTCTGGAGTTGTTTTCGCAGTGTCTCAACTTCTTCGTTCGAGTTGTTCAGCATCTCCCGAAGCTCCACGATACCCATCTGAAGGTTGGCGTTGTCCTGCAGGATGTCTTTGACGAAATGTGAGACGACGTTCGTACCCTCGCCTTCGCCAGCGCCATTCTTCGCCGCGGCAGCACCCTTCAGCCGTCCAGCAGCAGAGCCCAACTCCTTCTCAACAGCATGCCTCCTCTCCATCCGCTCTACGACCTCATGGTGACGTTCGTGCTCCTCCTTCGCCTCGCGTTCGATCCGCTCGATCTGGTCCTGCAGCTGCGCCAGAGTTCGCTCAGCCTTCTGCCATCTCCGAAGCGCAGACTTCTCAGACTCCTCCTTGGCCTCGAACGTGTTCTGCCATGTCGCCTGCTCCCGCTCGTATTCAGCCAGTTGTCGCTCCAGGGATTCCGTCCTTGCTGCAAGCTGGCTCAACTTATGCAGCTCCTGCTGAGTCGATTGCAACGTCGCCTGAAGATTGACCACATGCGCATCAGACTCCGACACGGCGCTGTTCACCGCCTCCAACTGATCCAAAAGATTGCGATTCTCCTCAATGACCGTCGCGTTTTTCTTCTCCAGCACCTGCTTTTCCTTTTCCAACATCCCGATATGCGCCGTCATCTCCCTGCGCTCGCGCTCAGAGTCGGCAATGTACGATTCGTGTCTCACCAACAACGCCTGCAACGAGAACATTAGCCCGGACATCCCATCATCGACCTTCGCCGCATGCAGCTCCGTCGCGCGTCCGCATGCGCGTATCCCCAGCATCTTGCGCTCATCCGTCCGCATGCGACAAGCCTATCACACCCCCAACTACAACGCTACGAAGAGCGGCGCAAAGGGTCCTGTACCAGAAATTGCATACCTTGCCCAACCGCGCCGCGGTCGATACATCCTTCTCCAGCCCATCGAGCGCGCTCTGGTTGTGTCTCAAATACGCGCAGGCCTCGTTGCCGCAGCAGCAGGCTGGGCGAGGAATGTGGTCGCTGTCGTTCTGTTGGTACGAGTCCAGGAATGATTGGATGGGATCCATGCTTTGCTTTGGATGAGCGCGCAAAGTGGTGGTGGTGATGTTGTTGCACTCATTTCTGAGGATGAGATGCTGAGCGAAGGATGGTACACAGGAGAGGACGCGGATTAGAGTGTCGTGTAGGTGTATGTGAGGGTGAAGTGATGTTCCCAGCCACACCGCGTTTATCACGAATCGCGGCACAAACACGAAGTGGGGCTCGAACAACATTCACTTGCAACAACGTTCACTTGCACCATGTGTCAAGTCTTCGAGGGGTATTCGATAAGCACTACAGATAAATCACATAACATTACATCTCCAGCCTCTTTGCTCATCCCTCTCAGCATCCTTCTCCAACTCCCTAACCCTATCCTCCACCCTCCTCACCCCCTTCGCAAAGTCTCCCACTCCAGCCTCCACCTCCTCCACCTTACTCTTGAGCCCGGCAATCTCGTAGTCCAACTTCGCTGCCAACGTCTCAATCTCCTTACCCGACTCTTCCAGTCGTTCGCGCTCCTCTCTCAACATCCCCTCAGCGTCCGTCTGAAGCGCGTGCATGTGATCGATGTGCGGGCGGTACATGCTCTCCAGAGTTTGCTGGTCCTCGTCGAACTTGTTGAGCGACGACATGAGGGTGTAGAGCTGAGCTTGCGTGAAGCTGGCGGTGTCGGTTCTAAGCTCGCTGATCAGGTGATGGAGGTGCTTGAGCTCTGAGGCATTGAATTCCTGTTGGAGCAGTTCAGCCTTTGGGTTGTCGAAAGTAGCATCCGGGTCTTCAGGCGCTATTGATTCCCAAGACAGCACGCTCTCCTCGGCTAGGGAGAAGCTCAGATGTCGTGGGTATGCGTCTTCACTTCGCGATTGCAGACTGACTTCTACCACGCGACTGTACGAGACTGTACGCTTCATTAGCCGACCGACATCTTCCTCTGGTTTGGCCTCATTAGGCAATGTTTCAGTCGACTGCTCTTCGTTGTAAACTGATCCTGCCGCCGATCGAGCACCGAGGGTCGCGCTCTCGGAGCCCTCCTCATCTGCCGGATCGATGTCCCCATTCTGCCCTTCTTTACTGCGATGGGATGATGCTCTCACGCTTTCACTGGAGCGCTTTGGTTGCACCTCCCTGTGCGAAGCTGCGTAAACGGAAGTAGCTGCAGCACCAACGTGCTCGGGAATAGAATCGGTGGTGTTCCTTGATCTTTGCTCCTGCACGGGTGACTGCGGACTGCTTATGCTACTAGCAGGCGAGCTGCGTGTCCGTGGAAGCAGAGGTCTCCGACGATGCTCCTTGCTGGTCCTAGCAGAAGTGTCATCGACCGGAGACTGGGTCATGTAGGGCGACTGTGGTGATCTAGGCGTTTGTGGCGAGTCGTCCTTGGAGCTCGTATGCCTATGGTGGTGCCCCAAGCCAACAGCTCCCTTGAACTTTCCGATACCACTCCTCGCCTCTTTGAAGCCAGAAGTACGCTTGAGGATGCCTTTGCTCTTGTCTTCATCATCAGTATCCTGTTCGTCAGGAGTTCCAGTATCTTCATACTGCTCTCGCTTCCCGACCAGACCATCGGCTACGCTCTTCCGAGCAGTCCAGGTAAAACCGCCGTGCTCGCTTTCTTTGAAGTTCAGCTGACCAGCGTCAATCTGCTTCCACTCCTGACCTGGCTTGCCTTGCACACCCATCGTGTCGCGATTGGCCGCTTTCTTCACTGCTTTGCCGTACCAGAGCCACTTGGCCCTCTCGCCTTGTACCAGCTGTACGAAGCGCTCCATATCGCACGTCTCGATCTCAGCAATACCAGCACGGTCTCTGCGACCGACGACATCCATCACCATCTCGCCACCTTTGCCGCTCAGCTCGGCGACAGTGGACTTCACAGCCTTTGGCACAGCCCAATGTCCTTCACTATTCGCAGCTTTGGCCGTCGCACGATGTAGTTTGTCCAGTGTCCTTCGGTCAATCCGCCGTGTCCTTTGAACACGCTGCTGCTTCTGAAACGAAGATATACCCTTCTTCATTGCATCCACATCGAAAGCATCTTTCCCAACAGGTGCGCCAAGCGAGTGCAGTCGGTTCCGAGCGCCCATCAACAGGCCAAGCAGACCAGCTACTGTCGTCGGCCCAAGTATGCCGTCATGAGGCTCGATGTTGTAGTACGAACTGCCAATCTCAAGCCACCAATCATTAATTGCGCGCTCGGTGACATCGCATAAGAGGCCATCGGCATAATCAATCTCAAGCTTATCAAACAGCATGAGAGCACTCTGGCAGAGCCTCACCAGCTCAATGACCGAGTCGTAGACCTCGTTCTTGTCACTTGTGCGGTAGAGTTGGTGAAACTTTGCTATCGTTGCCGCTGTTGGAGGCGATAGCGTCAAGCCAACACGACCAGCGCAATTCAGCCGTTTGAGATCCTCATTGACAAAGAAGTCCGCGCGGTGTTTCTTCAAGTCGCCGTCCGGCACCGCAATGACCGTGAGGGAGCTTGGGAAACCGGACAAGCTCGTGACCATAAGTATACCAAGAGGCGTCTCCCTTCTTCGAGCATGGTATTGATTCAGAGCTTTGAAGTACACCCGCAGCCTGGCGGACCACGTGCTCTCATCGATTGGTACGCTGAGAACGCCCACGACAACATGGTGGCTCGGATCTCCAGTATACGTCGTGATAGTGAAGGTAGGATGTGAGCGCGACGTAGCCCACTGCTCGACAAGATAGCATTCGTAGCCCTCTAGTTCCCGGTCGCGTTCAAGCACTTTCGTGGATGGGTCGCCTTCCAGGTACAAGAAGGCTAAAGGGTCGGTGAGAACGAACCGCTGGTGTCCGGCAGGAGTCCCCGCTGCGACACTCTCTGGCGTGCCATGTTGAGCGGAGGTGTTTGCCGTGTTGTTGGATGAAGTGGCGGAAGTTCCTGGTCGCTCGAGGGTAGGCTGCCGATGGAAGGAGGTTTGAAGACGGGGCGGTCGGAAGTGTTTGCCATCTGTAGAGGTCCGGGATGCATTGGCGGCCATTGGATTAACGGCTGTCTGGACTGTTCAACACTATGGTATTGTCGTGCTCGGTCTCGAAAGTGGCCTTGATATATGCAGGCAAAGAAGGCCTCGTCCAAGCGGCTGCAGTATCATGGCTGTAGGTCGTATCATATCCCAATACCCGACTACCAATCTCCAGTCATCGCATTGAGTAGCGCAGCGACCAGTAGTGAGCAGACGATCAGTTGTGTTTGTGGTATTTGTCGTTTCTTGGAGAGACCTGATGCATGAGGTCGGTCTCTCCCCGAGCTTCATGCGCCACAACCACCGAAGATCACTTCAGATGCTTCTTGCTCTCACGTGAACATGACCACAAGCACACATCAGCCATGGAGAGCATCAGCGCCGCCCACCAAACCTTGGAGAAGAAAGCCAACCTCGACAGAACACTCACTGACGTCCAGGCACTCATCGACCAGCTCCAACGAACCCGCGATGCAGTCGCCGAAACTCCCGAGCTCACGGCGATGCATGTCGCAAAGCTCAAGCAGCCTGTGAAAGCCTCTTTCGATAAGATAGAGGAGAGTCTAAAGGATGTAAACAAGGGCCTGAACCAGTACCAGAAGGCGCTGAAGGAGAAGTTCAAGAATGCTCAACTACCAACTGCGTCCAACGAGGTGCTGGGCGGGGAGAATGGGCTGGTCAACAGGGCTATTGCGATGCACCTATTACGAGAAGGGAAGTTTGGGGTAGCCAGGACGTTTGTGCGGGAGGTCAACGAGTCGCAGGAGCAGCAGTATCAACAGGACCGTGGGCTGAATGGTAATCCTGCGGCCAACGATGGCTGGATACAGGAATTTGCGGACACGGATGCTATGATTATGGAGATGGAGAGCGAGGGAAAGCTGGAGCTCAGAGAGGACGGGGAAGTGCTGGATGGGAAGGGTCACCTGCAGAAGAAGTTCACGGAGATGTACCACATACTGGAGGCTCTACGAAGTCAACACAACTTGAGTCCCGCAATAGCATGGGCGAGGGAGAACAGTACGGAGCTGGAGAATCGTGGATCGAACCTGGAGTTTGAGCTGTCACGACTGAAGTTCGTCGAGCTATACACATCATCCGAAGAGACAATGTCGGAAGACAGTATGACCGGTCCTCTTCGCGCTCTCGAATACGCTCAAGCAGTATTTCCAACATTTAGCGGCCGCTACTCAAGAGAAATGTCCAATCTGCTCGGTTCTCTCGCATATTCTTCTGGCCTGGACGAGAGCCCGTACAAGACGCTCTTCTTCAACCAACATCCATGGGAAGATGTGGCCACCTCTTTCACCCGAGAGTTCTGCTCCATGCTCGGCCTCAGCTCGACATCACCGCTCTACACCGCTGTTACCGCTGGCGGTATCGCACTACCCATACTGGAGAAGGTGGAGCGTGTGATGGCGGCCTCGCGAGGCCAGTGGACGTCGGTGAACGAGTTGCCTGTCGAGACACCTCTGCCGCCGGAAATGCTGTTCCACAGTATCTTCGTCTGTCCCGTCTCGAAGGAACAAGCGACAGATGACAATCCGCCGATGATGCTGCCATGCGGACACGTCATTGCAGAGCAGAGTCTTCACATGCATTCAAGAGGGAAGAACAGGATGAAGTGTCCATACTGTCCGAACGAAAGCGATCCGAAGATGGCTCGGAGGGTGTATATTTGATGACTTGACGAGAGCTAGCCGGTGGATTGGCTACTCGTTCATATCTTTTCTTCAACCTACACAAAATTTATCTTCACAATCTGGAACACTCCGTCTTGTCCCTGTCGGCGAGTCAGAAACCGCTCGTCTAGATGCCTGGTTTCACGTGGCTGGAGAAGCCAAGCCGGGAATCTTCAATCTCAAACACCTGCGATCTCCAACTCCATTTCTCACCCTTGCAACGCAATTCACAACCGTCAGCCCCGTCTCCTCGCCGGCGCTTCCAGATCTGTGTCTCGTATAAGCGAGGTGACTGAAGCACTATGCGGCCCATCATTGTCGCGAGCATATTGATGCTTGGGCGTAGCGCCCACGGGTCAGGGAAAACCAAGACGCCAGATCGTTCGTTGACATTCTCCTGATCTACGTGCTCAATATGGTGAAGGCTTGGTAGGTAAATACAAGATCTCTTTGCTCCCCGTTGTTCGTCTTCGTCTTGTTCAAGTACTCCATAGCACTCCATCTGCAGCAGGACCTGTTCATCTTCGAAGTTACACTTCTGCACACGGTCTGCGACCTCTTGAAAAGTCTCGAAGTCAGCATCAACATCTCCCCCGTCAAGATGTCGTCCATCAGGTCCCTCGCCCTCCTCGCCCTCTCCACCGGCTTCGCCAGCCTCTCCGCTGCTCAGGCCTCCGGGTCAGGATCGACGACCCGCTACTGGGTGAGTAATCATGGGTAAAAGGGTTCTCCAAGGCACGATCACACTGCAAGTGGCGCTCTGAGACCTTTTGAACCCTTTCTCGCCATCGAGACACTTGCTGACCCTTTAAATCTTTTAGGATTGCTGCAAGGGCTCCTGCTCATGGCCCGGCAAGGCGGACGTCTCCTCTCCAGTCCAGATGTGTGGCATCAACGACACCCCGCTGAGCGACCCCAACGAGAAGTCTGCTAGTGACGGCGGTAATGGATACATGTGCTCTGACCAGAGCCCATGGGCCGTCAATGAGACCATGTCCTACGGCTTCGCGGCCGTGAACATTCCTGGAGGCAGTGAGGCTTCGTGGTGCTGCGCTTGCTACGAGTGAGTCTCCTCGTGCGGCATGATCAGCTGGAACAGAGTGACTGACAAGAAGTTCAGGCTCACCTTCACGAGCGAAAAAGTTGCCGGAAAGAAGATGATTGTGCAGGCCACCAACACCGGCGCCGATCTCGCCGGCGGACAGTTTGACCTCGCCATGCCAGGTGGTGGTGTCGGTATCTGTACGTGCCCAATCAAGAAGGACTCACCCGAATACGACTGATATATCCCTCTCCAGACAACGCCTGTACCAAGCAATGGGGCGCCCCTGCCCAAGGCTGGGGTGAGCAGTACGGAGGAATCGCTACAGATGAATGCGACACCTTCCCAAGCGCCCTGCAGCCCGGCTGCAGCTGGCGCTTCGACTGGTTCGGAAACTCCGACAACCCGGACGTCGACTGGAAGCAAGTCACCTGCCCTAAGGCCCTCACCGACAAGACCGGTTGTATCCGCCAGGGCGAGACCCCGACTGGTGGCGATGAAGGGTCTGACGAGCCTTCGACCCCCAAGCCCAAGCCCACGACCGCTGCTCCCCCGGCGTCGTCTTCTCCTGCTGCTGCGTCTTCGTATGCTGCACCAGCATCGTCCTCCGCCGCTGCCGAGTCTTCGTCTGTTGCTGCCGCTTCCTCTTACGGAGCCTCATCCGCCTCGTCCGCCGCTGCGGTCTCCTCTTCCGCCGACTACAGCTCGACCAAGGAGGCACCAACCGGATACGGCAGCATGTCTGCGCCGGCCTCGTCGGCGAGCTACGCCGCGCCCGAGGAGTCTTGCGAGGTGGAGTACGTTTACGAGAACGAGTTGTAAGGAGTTGCGAATTACAAAGGGGAATAGAGAGATGCATTGACTTCGATAACATGACAATTTTACGGCGAACTTGTGTTTCCGCCCACCAAACCAACTCTCATCTCACTCGTTTGTCTGGAGCTATTGACCCTGGTGCTTCGCGACCGCCTCCCACAGCTTCGGATCCTGTTCCACCTTCACCTCCTTGCTCGTGTCGAGCTCGTTGTAGCGACGGAGGTCCATGTCCTTCTCGAGTAACGGTATGACGTATTTATCGAACGTTTGCCAGTATGGATTCTCGAGGTGATACCTAATCATACTCATTAGCCTTCGAGATCATTGCAGGCTCGGAAGGAAGCTTACTTCTGGCTGCCCTCATGAGCATAGCGTTCGACGATGGTGAATGCTTGAGGGTCTTTGTGGTCTTGCATGACGAGCCTTCCGAGTCGTCAGTCGTGGATCAACTCTGATCAACGATTGTCTGAGACTTACCAGGCCAAACACTCTTTGTCTTTGCTATAAACTTGACTCGCCTCTTGCAGCTTCGCCGTCAACTTCTCGACGCCGTCCTTCTTTGCATAAAGATGCACGACGAGGGTGTAGGCTGGCATTGTTGGTGTTAATTGACGAACTGGCTGTTGTTGAGCGCTGTGTTTGGTCACCGAGCCTGTCTCAGGCGTTTGTCTTCATAGATGGAAGGCTGTCTGAGAAGGCCCGATTCCTCTACAACAGCTGTCGAAGAAAGTTCAATGGCCTGCAAGAGCTCATCATCACGCAAGCTCGAGAGCAGTTCAGCGGCTTCCTCACAAAATGCTTGGTGATGTCTGACTATACAGCACAACCTGCAGGAACATTTGAACGACACGAATGCTAAGTCGACTGTGCCTTGACGGTTGCGCAGAAGTACATCTACTTTGCTCTGGCCTCTATTTAGGATTGATAGCATATCGACTCTTCGAACGTATCCAACCTCCATACTTGTAGAACGCATAGGGCACCGGTACCAATACACAGCTCAAACAAGCCATGATGGTCAACGTATACGCCACTCCCAAATTCTCGTAGAATGGAATCCCGACCACGACCATGCCACCTGAGACGACGTAGCGGATGAGCGTGATAGAAGCCAGCGCGGACGCGGCGTAGGTTTCGTAGGAGTCGATGATGTATTGGTAGCAGGTGATGAAGACGCAGAGGATGCCTGTGAGACCGGTCAGCAACATTGCGCAGGTGGTGATGAAGGATGTTTTTACCATAGCCGAACAGCACGGATGCAACAAGCGGGCTCCAGATCGAAATATCAGGTCTTGCCGTCCAGCCCATCCAGAACAGGGAGATGGGAATCGCGAACGCACCGCCGAGCATGCTATACCACAGCCTGAACTCCGGAGGCAGGCGATCGCCGCCCTGCTCCTGAATCCTCTTCAAATCGCGCTTAGCCCACTGGTAGATCAAAGGGACTAAAGCAGAAGCTCCGAAAAGGCCGACAATGATTCCTAGGAAGCAGAGTCCGGTCAAGCCTTGCGAGATGCCGTAGGTCTCCTCATAGATGTATGTGTAGCCGTCCAGAAAAGTGAACAAAACAATGTAGATGACCGACAGATATAGCGCGACCAGAATGACAATCGGCTCTCGCGCTGTAAGCAGGAAAGGCCGGTACATTGCCCGCCTCAGCCGGACAAACAGCGATTCTTGTCGGATTTCAACTGAGCCACGGTATCTGTTGTCGCCTGTGATCTCGCGCAGATGCTGGGCTTTCCACTTCAGCAAGATCGGTGGGAATGTCTCCGGCTGGAACAAGATGACGATAATCAGGACCAGGCCGGAGAAGATGAGCGTAGTCCATTCAACCCATCGCCAGGAGACAGCGGAGCTCTGGGCGATGAAGCCGCCCATGACGGGACCGAGAAGGGGGCCAGTAAATGCAGCGTTCGCGAAAATAGGGAAGGTGTAGACTCTTTCGAGGGGGCTCCAGAGGTCTGAGATTGATCCGCCGGCACAAGTCAATGGGGTTGCGCCGAAGAGGCCAGCGATGAAGCGAAAGGCCAATTGAGCTCCAATGTTGGGAGCCAGTGCGCTGGCCATGATGAAGATCATGTATAATGCCAGCGTCACGATGTAGACAGGGTTGCGTCCCACCGTCTCCGAGATGGGTCCAGCGAACAGCGATCCAGCCCCGAACCCGACAAGAAAGAGTCCAGTCGCTAAGCTCTCCACCACCTCACTGACACCAAACTCCCTGGAAGCTTGAGGTAGAGCGGAGGAGTCAATGGCGCTGGCGACACCAACAACGCAGCCAATGCCGGCGATGGTAAAAGTACATCTGATCCTGGTGAGCATGCTCCAGTTATGAGGATCTTGCGGATCGTTCTTGCCCTCGTAGCCGACAACGAAGACATTGCCATCTCCTCCCTCCTTTGTGGTTCTTCTCCGTACTTCGATGCCTGTCATCACAGCTCCCAGCGCAGTTCCGATCGACTGCTGCGTCGTAGCTCTCGACAGCGTAGAGCGAGCATTCAGTCCAAGCTCGTAGTCGTCTTGCTCTTGCTCTTGCTCTTCATCACCCAATTTCTCCTCCTCTTCCAGCTTCCCTTCGATGTCTTGCTGCTCATCCCGCGACATCTGGTTCTCTTCCACCCGTCTCGACTCATCGCGCGACAAAGGCTGGCCTCGCTCGGGAGGCATGTCTCCAACTCCAACTCCGGCAGGGAGGCTGCGAGAGCCAAAGTCCGTGCTAGCAACATCTCTCGCGGCATCTCCCTTCTCGAGGTCGATCTTGTCGTCGTCGCTGGCAGAAGAGCTGGGAGATTCATCTCCTTCAGCTGGCGTACGTCTGTCATGTCCTTGACCAATGCGTCCCTCGGCCTTAGCCTTGTCTCTTTCAATCTGGTCCAGCACCGCTGCCCTGAACCTCCTGTATTGTAAAAACGACTGCATCTTGAAACTGACAAAACCCACCCATCCGAAAAGTCTAACAAGGAGACAGAAGAGGAAAATAAAGACATCTTAAACAAACCAATCCAACTTACATATCATTAACATCATCGCGTCACGAGCCCGCCGTACTCGGCCGCTACAACCGTGATAGCGCGCAGCTGAATAACAACAGCCGCAGGACAGAAAACATTTCGGGACATGTCTTGCAAGGTTTAAACTCAACGAGTCGACGTGAAGTGGAAGAGTGACGTGGTGGCGGCTGTCACTCGGGAAGTGCTCGGGAATAAACGTCGGCTTAACAATGACTTCGCGGTTCATGTCCTGTTGGGAGATGGGAGGCATTGGGGACGCAGCATGATGAAAATGCTTTGAAATGGTAGATAACAATCGTACGACGACGCCCTTCAATTCCATCGATACAATCGCTTTCGTGTTGACAATGATCCTCAGAACACCGCGCGCTAAGAACAAATGCCCATCCTCATATCCAGTTTCGCGGCCCCGTCTAAGTCGTGTACTCCCTCTGCAACAGCCTTGCAATCGTCTGCAACTGTATGTTGCTCGTCCCCTCATAGATGGCCTGGTCGAAAGGTTTAGCAGGAGTCTCAGATAACCAGTAAAGGAGGAACATACCCCAATCTTCGAATCCCGCCAATACTTCTCCGCCAAACCCTCCCTCACAAACCCCATCCCCCCCATCCACTCAATCGCCTGCCCACTCACCTTGCCCGCCACCTGACTCGCAAACAACTTCGCCATCGCCGCATCCCGCACAAAATCCTCGCCAGCCTCCTTCTTCCTTGCCGCATTATACACCAGCGCTCTGGCCGCTGCAATCTCCGTCCAGGCTTGCGCCAGCTGGTGCTGCATTCCCTGGAACTCGCCGATGAGCGTGCCGAACTGCTTGCGGTCGTTCCAGGCGTAGCGGGCGGCGTTCTCCCAGGCGCCGAGGGCGAGGCCCGTCATTTGGGCTGCGATGCCGATGCGGCCTTCGTTGAGCAGGCCGATGGCGTATTTGTACCCTTGACCCTCCTCGCCGAGAAGAGCGTCGCGAGGCACGTCCACGTCGTCAAAGGTCAGGACGCAGGTGGAGGAGGCCTTGATGCCTAGTTTCTTCTCCTTCTTCGAGATTTGAAAGCCTTTGGTATTCTTGCCGTCGATGACGAAGGCGGTGATACCCTTGTAGCCCTTTTCGGGGTTGAGGTTGGCGAAGACGATGTAGAAGTTGGCTTCCAGCGCGTTGGTGATCCACATTTTGCTGCCGTTGATGCGGTAGCCGTCTGCTGTCTTCTCCGCGCGGGTCTTCAAGGCGAAAGCGTCGGAGCCGGAGCCCGGTTCGGAGAGGCAGAAGGAGGCGACGGTGTTGGTTGCGAGTTTGGGGAGCCATTTCTTCTTGCTCTCTTCCGAGCCGTATTTCATAATGGCGATGTTGCAGAGGGTGTTGTGGACGTCGACCATGACGCTGACACTTGGATCAACTCGTGCTAGCTCTTCAATCCCTACGATGGCAGCGGTGAAGTTCATCCCGGCTCCTCCATACTTCTCAGGCACCTCGATGCCCATGAGTCCCTGCTCGAAGCACTGCTCGACGATGGAGGCTTCCATGTGTTCCGACTCGTCCATCTCTCGCACTTTGGGTAGGATGGTGTCGTTGGCGAACTTCTCGACAGAGTCCTTCATCGCCTGCTCGATTTCGGTAAAGGCGAAGATGGGCGTGGGTTGGAGGCCTTCCATCTCGACGTCTTCGGGCATGGCGTAGCGGCGGGCTGGCGTGGTGGAGATGCATCTTGTGCTGTGGGATATACGTCAATACACGGTATCTCGCATGGTGTTGGTGTGGACATACGCCTGTCGTGATCTGTTCAATGCAGACCGGCTCTGCGGAAGACGAGATGAAGATGTAGCCGCTGCCCGCGCGAGCGGTCGTAGTGTCCGTGTGATTGATGTCATTGTATATGTAACGAGATAAAACAACGCGAACGAAGAGTGTTCAGGAGAAAGAGGCTCAGACGTAGACTTCCTTAACGCATCTACACTTCCGGTTCCAAGCGACTCTCACATGCACACCTTCACGCTTGAGCCGGACGACCCACGTTTTCCGACTCCGACGATGACCGAGGTCAAGAGAATCTGGGGTAATCTGCGAAGACGTTGCAGGGCTGGAGATACTTCGGGCGGACGGCAAGATACCTCTCAAGCCTTTCTTCAAACGACAATGTCTTATGGATGAGTCGTGGTGTTCAACTTTGTGGAATTAGTGTTACCTTGCATGCGCAGACATGAGCTGGCCTAGATCCAAGCCTCCTAGATAATGGGTATCATATCCTGCCCTCACATATCCCAAACTCCCGCTAAACGCTCAAACACTTCGGCCGTATAGATTACAACACTCAATAGTTGCGATACTCGCAGCTGCACTCGCTCTCCTCGGGCTGCGGTACCAAGTCCGCCGTCACTGGCTCGCCCTCTTGCCCATCGACAGTTGAATAACAGTCCGGCACATCGTTCCCTCCAGCCGCTGTCTGCGTAATCTCGACCGCATACGGCCATGGCTCATATCCGCCAATGGAGGTCGAGCTTGATGGGAATTTCCTCTCGGTGGAAAGGTATATGTTCGCGGTGAAAATGGTCTGGTTGAAAAAACACTCGGCATTCGTGCTGTCCGCTGTAATGGCCGGGGAAGGGATGATGCGGCGAGTGGAGGTGAAACTGAATGTGTAGTGCGCTGATGTCACGTTCGAGGAGGGAGAGACGTATGTCAGAGCTTTGTCGGTGAATGTGATGCCGAAGGGATCGTTGCTGGAGCTGACTGTCAGATTGGCCGGGACACCGTCGCTCGGGGTAGTTGTCGTGTCATTCGTGGCGTAGATCGAAGAAGTGTTGCTGATGATCCAGTTGAAAGACGCAACACTCGTATCATCCGTGCTTCCATCTGGATTGTATACCACATACGGAAAGCACCTCCATGTCGCCGCGTTCGACGTGCAATCAGTCGACACGCTCCTCAGCGCAGTATCCATACTATACTCCCCAAGCGGAAACTTCTGCGGCGGCATATCCGACCCATCGCCTCCAGAACTCCCTTCTGCATTTTCATCCTCACCTCCACCACCCTTGCTCTTCTTCAACCCCACCCCTAGACCCATCCCAAGCGCAACAGCAATCACTACAACCACTGCGAAGATTGCGCCCACCCTCACCCATCCGCCTCTCCTCTTCTTCCCATCGCCTTCACCCCTTCTCAGCTTCTCTAGTCGCTCATCCACCACCTTGGGCTCCTCATCGCTCCCATCCGCAGCGAGAGGCTCGGGCACCCACTCGTACGGCGGCGGCGGCGCGCTCCTCTCGCTTCTCGAGCTCCCACTCCCAGACCATCTGCGCGAGAAACGCCAGCTGTTCGACTCCGAATGCGATGCGCTGTTGCGACGACTGCTGCGTCGCGGGATAGGCGGAGGGGCTTCGAGTGGTGTGGTGTTGGCGGATTCGGTTATGGTGGTGAGTCGCTGGGAGGAGGGAAGGGAGATGCGCTTTTGAGCTGGCTGGCGGAGAGTGTTGGAAGGCATTGTCGTGGGATCGGTAGAGGGCTGCAGTGTCTGTATCGCGTCACGGTGCTACGGACGTGTAACCGGGTCAGTGGGTAGACATTAATCGTATTTGTTGTTATTGATCGTGTTGGTAAGGATTGGAAACAGACTAAACGAATGATTAGATGTAGCGAGTGACGATGAAGACAAGAAGCATTACGAGAATGAACGAGAACAAGAACAATGAGGCGTCGAGAGCATCCTCTCACGACGGCAATAGGATTGCGGTCGGGTGGTATGGTGTCGGCGGGAGGGGAGCTGCAGGTCGTGCTTTCCAAATCTGGATCGGCCAATGAAACGTGATCGACGTTCTAGCGTGTCGAACTAATGCGGAGTGGAAGCTTAACCTGTGAACTCAGGAAGGAACGATCAAGAGATTCTACGACTTCACTTCTCTCTTGACATTGTTATGTTCTTGTGACGAAACGCCACCTTGACTGCATAGCGCGGCCTGGCTTTAACATCACCACACACCAGATAATAGCCTACTGTGACTCCAAAAATACCAGAAACCCATTGATATCAAGCCGTGGAACGCAAGATGAACAACAGCAGCGACACTTCGCCGTAGAAGGGATTGGGGCATCATTGCTTCACATGAAGTCTTCGCTCTGAGCACGCAAACCTCTCTCTCAAAAGCAAAAATATCTCTCTTCAATGAGACTTCCCAAAATCTTCGCTGCAAGCAACAACCATGTCACAGGACGTGATTGTCCTCCCCATCAACCCAGGCTCCGACGGCGATGGACGCAAATGGCCAAAGCACGGACTCGACCGCAATGACACCTACTACCTCGAACGCATCGCCACCGACAAATGGGCCCATGACTTACCAGGTGGCCGTCAACCAAGCGTAACATACCGCCTGGACCGTTTACCTCAAGGATACGCCGGCTTCGAAAAGGCTCGGGAGGCTGATAGAAAGCACGTGGATAGGTACATCTATGGCCACCCCAATGGGCAATTCAGGTCCCTGGCGGAGTTCTACCCTCACTTCAAACACTTGATGGATTATGGCGGGCCCGCTGGCTGCGAATGTAAGCTCTGCACTGGTGGCAGCAGCAGGAAGCCTAAGTCGGGTGGAACGGGAAGTGGTGCTGAAGGTCGGCCGGCGAGAGCAAAACCTGGCAAGACTGCACCGACAGCAAAGCGTAGAGACCAATCTGAATCGGACGGACCAAGGCCGCAAAAGCGCGAGGTGGTCTATGCGGAGGGTGTTCCTGACGTCTACGAGACGCTGATAGAGAAGCTGAGAATCGCTGGACCGGGAGGCAGTGTCGATGAACCCATCGAAGAGCGGATGTCACCTGATTGGCGTACGGGCAATGCCACGAGCAAAGAGCTGCTACAGGAGTGGCGGTCTTTGCCAGGCTATGCACCGCGGATGGGTGAAATAGTGTTGTTCGTACGCAAGATCAACGGAGGCGAGGTCATTGCTTTGTACGATGACGATGAGGATTCAGCACATTTTCAGCGTTATGATACTCAGGAGGGGCAGTGGCTCGGTCACCCTCGATGGGAGGCTGGCGTGGTCACCCAGATGCCGCAAGAGCCAACTCTCGACCAAGATCTTCTGGACGACATCGGGAAAGCGCTCGCAGTCAATGATTCCGGCTGGCGCATCGAACCTCTCTCGCAGCCCGGCAGTGAGAACAAGCCGCATGCGAGACAGTCGAAATACGTACCACTCCATCACATAAGACCTTTCACACTCTGGTCCGAATGTGTGAGCGGGCTGGAGCGAGACAAGTGGCATCCTACCATACTCCATGCTGTCACCGTTGCAAGCAGCCTCTGCGTCATCGACAAGTTCAGGTTCCGAGGGACGTGGCCGCATGCTACTGTATTCGCCAAAGGTGTCTACATTGGCGCGGAGCTGATCATGGTCGGCGACACTGTTCGCTTACTGCCGCGCAAATCAGAGCAGGACGAAGATATAGTGACAGACGTTATGGTCGTGACTGCGATCCGCTTCCGCTTCGTCAATCTTGACCTGGACGACACTGCTATCATCACGCCGCCCCCGGACTCGCCCTACCAGACGTGCCTGCACATTAGCGGCCGCATATGCACTCTTGATCCCACAAGGAGCTTCGATGGCGTCGGCAAAGTCCCCATTGGTCCGAGCGAACTACCCTCTAGCCTCTCTGGATATGGCCAATGGTATCACTACCACGATCCCAAGCGGCCACTCCTCAAAGCTGAAGTCCCTTACACCCGGGTCCTAGGACGCTGCTACGAGGACAAAGCATTCCAAGCCTGGCTTGGCGATTCAAAGCAACTCGCCACCAAATGCCTCCCACCAAATGACACACCGGTAGACATCTCTTACGGCCTTGAGGGCATTACCCAAGCCCGCAAATACAGCCAGGACAGAGATAGCCGCATCGCGGCCCAGGGTGGCGGAAAGACATGGTTCTGGGCCGACACCCGCATTGAGCAGCTCGATCTGCATGAAGTGAACAATCGCACTGTTGGCGTAAAAGACGCCGAGAGAACGAAGGGGCAGATGGCGAAGTGGAAGGCTTCGTTGAAGACGCTGGATGGGAAGAAAGTGGGGATGGAAGAGGTCCAGGCGGTGCGAAAAGAGAAAGAGAGGGAGGTGGCGGAGGTGGAGAAGATGCAGAGTTCGTATGGGCTTGTCAACGCTGCTGTTGCTCCGACGCCCGAGCAAGTGGAGGACGAGATTCTGGCCGGTGGGGAGGTTGGTGATGGAGAAGAGGTGGATGAGGATGATGATGAAGAGGACATCGAAGACCCGCAAGATGACATGGAGCTGGATGAAGAAGAGGACTCGAAGCCATCGATGGGCATGATGGGAAGTCTGCGTGCCGGAAGCGGCTTCCAATCCACGAAAGCTCCGATCGAGCTCTCCGATGATTCAGAGGACGACGAGACGACGCAGCTGGCCGGGAAGCTGGCGATGAGTATCCGTAATAATGGGGATCGGAAGAAGAATGACAGGCAGAGTTCTTCCGGGCTGAGGTTCGGGAATCAGAAGTCGCCTTGGTTGCACTGAGCGCATTGGAGAACTTGAGACGCTTTGATATGAAGGGATGGACTGATGATAGATCTACCTGCTGAAGGATACTGAGAAGGCTGTGCAAGTGTGGGAAGTACTTCACAGCTTGGCATTCATACCTCGTCCGCATAACACTTTCTCACAACAGCGAAGCTTTTTCTTCACAGAAGTATCGAAGTCTATCACGAAGTATTGCGGGCCCAATCAATTATCCTTGCAACACACATGGACAGATGAAGTGGAAGGCACATTGTCATACATGAGCAATACATACACGTGCATTTGCCTGAAATTAATATGATACTGCTCAGAAAGCTCCGGTCTGCCCTATATCCTTTTCTATCAATGCCTCAACACCATTTCGCTACCTCCATCAAAGTCTAACGTGCGTAGTAATGCATAACCACATCAACTCCTCTCGTGCCACTGGGGCTGACACGCTTAGATGGCGATCGAGCGCTTGCCGCTCGGTGGTGGGGGAGCAGGGCAGGTCGGGTCGAACACGCCGAGGTCGTAGAGCCAGGCGCCGGAGTTGAACTACGTAACTCAGTTAGCACCATGTCCTATTCTGCATCTGTCTCGTCGCAACATACCTCAGAGAACACAGTCTGGATCAAGAACGGCTGGTCGTTGACCTTCTTCCTGTTGGGCTGGGTCTCGATCACGATGATGCCGGTCACGGGCTCCTGGGTGGTGGTGATGGTGCCCGGGGCCGACGCGCGCCAGCGGATGATGACGGTGCTGCAGGTGTGCCACAGGTTGAGGATCTTGAAGGGGATCGGCGGCTGGCTGGACTGGCCGGCGATGAACTCCTTGCGGGTGCTGAAGGTCGGGGTGGTGAGGGCGACGGGGCCATCGACGCAGCCGCCGTTGATGAGGGTGATAACGGAGTCTAGACGATCTTGTTAGGAACAGGAAATGTTGATTGTGATGGGTTGATTGTTCTTACCAGAGTAGTCGGTGAAGTCCTTGGTCATTGCGGTCTGAGCCAGGGTGGTGTTGAACTCCTCGTGGATGAGCGCACGGAAGTTCTGGGCGACCTTGACGGCATCCTTGGTGGCCATGCACGTCGCGGAGCGCTTCTCGAGTTCGAAAGGCTGGGCGGAGGCCAGGGTGAGGAGGGAGAGACCGGCGGCGATGAAGCTGCGCATCTTGACGGTGGCTGATGTTGTTTTGGGGGTTGGTTGTTGAAAGTGGTACAGTGTGCGGTTGAAAAAGGTCTGAACGAGTGACTGTGGAAAGAAGCAGATTGCAAGTATGCAGCAGAGAAGCAGAAGGACAAGAGAGTGTAAGAGTTTAAGAAGTTGGCAACAGGAGCTTGACGGAAGCGAAGAGTGGCGACCTACCGTCTATTTGAGCAGGATGTGACCTTGGTCTTGCCCCCAAGCGCTTGGACAGGTCTTCGCCTCCTGTTCGAAGGGGGGCGTCGCAGCGTGGTCAGCGATCTGGGAGAAGCCACCGGCCTTGGGGGTGGGTAAAGCTGGACTGGAGCTGGTCTGAAAGTGGCCATATTGGCTTGCAGCCAAGCTTCCTCGCCAATCAAGACACGCTCACTAGCGGCTGCGCAGGGCCGATTTAGAAGCACGGCTCCCCGAATTGGCTCCATGTGGATATGGGAAGGGAGTCTAGATGGCTGGCTGTCCCGTTCTGCGTCGGTATGGTAATCTGCTCTGCATCAATTGATTGACAACACAACTCGCCCAGAGTCTCTGCCAGTCGTACAGCGCGCGTATGTATTGGCGGGTTCGTCAGACCCATGGTATGCGGTCGCAACCGTGGACCTGCAGAATGATGAGGTGGTACGGTATCAGATTAAAGGAGGGCGCACGACATCGGAGCATTTCTGGACGATTGGTCCTGCTGTCGCGTTCGGCTTCCTGCTTCCTTCCTTTCGTTCCGCCCTGCAGGGCGCCGTGCATAAGCACTCTACAGCAGCTTCAATGAATTATCCATTGGCTGCATCTCGGGACCGGCGAGATCTTCTAGAAGTCGAAGACATCTTCCATGATGTGGTTAACTTTCGTTTGTCGATAAGGGTGGCGACATGAATCACCAACTGCATTAGGAGAGCCCAACCATACTCCAACGGTCGATAGAGACCACCACCAGCGCGCCCCATGCGCTCGGTAGCCGGTACGGCGCACCAGGTTTATCACCTCATGCACACTCCCTGCACGGCCATGTGCCGAGCACCACCCCTGATTAGCCTGACGATTGTACGATCGGTAGGATCCAAATTTGTACCACACCTCGTCGACTGATCTTCGTACACCCAAACATCTCCTCCGCATGGTGGCATTGGGAGAAACAATGCAAGTCGGACCTGCTGTTCTTCAACGGCGGAGACAGCCCCTGTTTGAGGCTTGCAATTTACCTTTCCCACGCGTGCAGCAAAGTTTGGCGGTTACCGATGTCGCGCTGCAGGAAATGACAGTCAAACGTCGCACACATTGTCTCGTTCGACAAGATCACCTGAGATGGCTCCTTGCAGCAGGTTGTGCTCCTTCTCGAATGGGCATATCACGTGTTGGCCACGTGGATTCGGTTGTTTTTGGCAACCACGCTTCAAAGGCCTAGCACTGCGAGGGCACGTGTGATCGTGGGGATCCAGTCTCAAGTCCTTCATCTCCGATCATCGACAACTAGCCAAGCATACAGCAGTAGACTACATCTCCACGGGATGCTGATTGTGTTGAATGTGCGAAGACGTCTCTGTCAGCAATTTCAGAAAGGTAGGACTATACATTTTATACATTTTCTTGTCACGCTGTTCAGGAAGACACTGCGAGCTCGTCGATCATTGGGAGAATATCCCATCTCAGCGGTTCGACTGCTTGCGAAGCGTGCGTTCTCAACAATGTGCACATAAAGGCTGCTCCTCCATGCTGGGAATGATTATTCACCACTCAAGACACTCAATCTACTCGGACGTCTTAGCAAGATGCAACGACAATACGGCCTCCTGCGCCTGGTCCTGCTGTCGATAGACTTGAGCATTATGTCGCGAAGTGGGAGATTTAAACGCCTTGGCCGTTTTGCCATCAACAATCATGATGACCGCCACATCAGTCGGGCTAAGTCTTCCACTCCGGCTTCCTTTTCTCAGAGAACGCTTGCATACCTTCCCTGGAATCGTCGCCGCGAGCGTGCAGCGCCATCATTCGACCTGCCCAACTGACGGCTTCCTCGTAGCCATCTCCGCCATCCCCTCTTTGGAAGCTAGCCTGGGTCCAGAAGGCCCATTTGCCCAGGGCCTGCGGTTGTGCTGGCGTTCGAGTAGCGAACTGGTCAACAAGATCTGCGATTCGCGCCTCAAACGCTTCGTCGTCTGCGACCACGTCTACTGAACCAGCAGGTAGCTGATCTGCTCGCACTGGCTCCGCCGTCGCCAGCCTAAGAGAACGTAAGTACACAGTCCCGAGTTGACAGAGTACTTGCAGACAACTCACATCCGAAACGCAGCAGCATTGCCTACCCTCCGGCTCACAGCTGTACTGGGACTCGTACACGGTAGTCCCAGACTCGCTCCCGGCAGCCTAAACATCGTCTCCGCCTTCGCGACCGGCAGATCCGTCGTCATCGCCAATTGACATCCGGCCGCAGTGGCTAGGCCTTGCACAGCTCCGATCACAGGAGCTGGGGAGCGTCGAATTAGTGCCATGACTTCAGCGCAGAGTGCGAATGTGCGCTCGACGTCTTCGTGGGAGAGGGTACGGAGTTCAGCTAAGTCATGGCCGGCGCTGAACACCGGGCCTGAGCTGCGGAGGACGAGGACATTGGGAAGACCGTGGCGATGACAGCGCCATGCTGAAGAGTCGAGGAGCCAGGAGTACTCTCCAACGGCCTGCGGATCGGTTTTGGCATGTGCTGCTTCGAGTTTGTCGAGGATGCTGGGTTGGAAGC
Organism: Saxophila tyrrhenica; assembly: GCF_035928015.1. Taxonomy (NCBI): domain Eukaryota; kingdom Fungi; phylum Ascomycota; class Dothideomycetes; order Mycosphaerellales; family Extremaceae; genus Saxophila; species Saxophila tyrrhenica. Next base: position 522,592 of record NW_027041738.1, on the reverse strand, counting down.
GCGGGAGGATGCACAGTTTGCCATCTTTGGGTGAGGTGTTGAAGGAGTGCAGTTGGTTGCGGAGATCTTGCAGGACTGCCAGGCTGAGGGCGTTGCGGCGGCTTGGGTTGTTCAGGCTGAGGTAGGCTGCTTTGGGAGGAAGTTTGGGGAAGGGAGGCATGCCTGCTGTGACACCTGTGTTGGCAGTTGAACCGGTTCGGTTAGGTGTCCCAGGTACAGCAGGCTCGTGGTGCTACAGTTTGATCTGTCCAAGGCAAAATATCTCCTTGCCTCTAATCAAGCGACAGGCACTTGTTTGCTAGTCAGTGGAATCTACCGTCTCGAATGATCGCAGAGGTATCCTGTAAGCATTCTCTACACCAGCTGCTTGCGCTGCCAGACCTTACCTTCGACGCAGAACCTTGCTATACCATCTTTGTCAGAGCGGTGCTTTGTTGTTTGCTCGCTTTTCACCGTGTAACGAAGCACGTGTCATCGTGTTGTGGTTGTAACCAGCCGAGGGGCGTGAAGTGCTTCATCGGCGTCTTTCGGGCCGATCGCCAAGGCCGAGATTGAGATCTCATCATTTCTTCAGAATCGTGAATCTCAAGCTAAACACCAACATCACTGCATTTTCAGCGAGTTGTCTTTTGAAAGTTTGCAAACACCGTCATTCGCTCGCGCTGTATCCGTCAACGGTCTCGGATGAGGTGAACCGCTTATTCCTCACCTCACGACAGCCAATCTTGGCAAACGGCCTGGTCTAGCCGCCACAGCAGACCGCGACCATGAGCGAGTCAAACGCAGGCTCAGACGACGTCCTTGACAACTGGGACGATGATGCCGAGGAAGTCACTGAAGAAGTTCAGACTGCCTCTTCCAACGGTCAACCCGCAAAACCTCAAGTTGAGCAGCAGCAAACAAATGGGAAGCCAGCAGTTCCTGTAGCTGCCGCGAAGAGCGAATCTGGAGACGACTCTGAAGAAGACGACGAGGAAGAACCTGATGATCTCGACTACAGCTCGGAAGTCTTGTCGTCATACCGGAGGCTACTGTCCAGGAGAGTAGATCTAGTTGGCGATTATGCTGGAAACGAACTCTTTCTCATCGACGGCGACTCGTTGTTGCTAAGATGCTTCTCGGACGAGTATCTCGACTTCGACGACGGCTTCCAACTTCTTCACGCAGTCTACAATGTCGAGCGACTGCTACAGCACCTCGTCCGCCGGAAGTGCAACTTTCACGTGTCCTTCTTCAACAGCACCCGGCTGCTGTGTGTTCCTACTGGGACAGCCCCTCACAATGTCAGCAAGTATCTTCTTGCACGAGCTGTCGTCATTCGGCATCTACAGGCAAAATTGCCGAAATCCCATCCAGAAGTCCAGGCCTGCGAATTCCCGTGCTATACTTCGGCCGAATTCAGCAAGTACCTCAGCGTCCACTCGCCGTACTTCATCATGACACATGATGGTGCAGAGTCGTCTCACAGAAAGGGAAAGCACATGGGAGCTGAGAGCCAGACGGTTGTTAACCCCAATCGTGTCGCTCTTCGCGAGATGATTGTCTTCTTCATTGAGCGCAATTATAACGTTGCTCTCGTCAACGGTCTCGAGTGGCGCGATACTAAGATCATGGCCATGGTCTTGGAGCGTCACTTCCGAGCGGAGATGGCGCCGAAGGATCGCGGGATGCTGCTGGCCTCAAGGGAGATGGATGGCATCGACCTTGACGACAAGCTCTCTCAACTGCGAACAGCCTCGCCAAAGCTTACGGACCGACAGTATCTTGCTGTCCTCGCACTTGCTCGGATCGTCAGCACAGCACCTTCAGATCTCACCGCGAAAGATTTGGCTGCGCTGGCGCACAGCTTCATCGTCCACCAAGCTATAGTAGCTCACATGCCACTGGGTGCACGGCGACTTCCTGCCTACGCCCCTGAGACTACTCAGCAAGCCTTCGTACAGGCTATGACGGACTGCGCAGAGTCTATACTGTTCAGCAAAGCATGGCGCGAAGGTCTAGCTGGATCTGGGGATACGTGCGACCTCTCCGACTTCATGGATGGCCGCTTGTTCTTACATGTCTGTACTGAAACACCGCAGCTGATCCCAGAGATGGAGAAGACTGCCCACGACCTTATCACTGCGTTGCAGCACATCACCAAGATCGATCCGGAAGCTGGTAATGGTAGCTCGAAGAAAGCATCGCCTATCAAGGCAGAGACCAAGACGGACGACGAGAGCTTCCGAATGGCCGTCATGCCGTTCACGAACTCAGTCTTTGACAAGCACTTGAGGTCCGTCGGCTTGCTTGTGGATGAGAGTGTAGCAGGCCAACAAAGTGCCAGCTCGCACCGCATCTTCCGCGAGGTCACTCACTGGCACAATGCTAAGAAGCCTTTGGTACAAAAGGGTCCGCCAACCGCTCAGCAGGAGAAGCAGGCGTTCTGGGCAGCCAAGCGGAACCAGCAGTTCATGGCGGAAATGCAGAAGTACGCTGCGTCCTTGACCAACGCTGTGGGCAGGAGCCTCGAGCCCGAGACGATCATCGTGGGAGCCAAGCCCAAGTCGCACGCTCAGCCTACCTCTGGTACGCAAACGCCCGACTCGGCCGACTCCACGGATGAGTCTGTGGCGTCGAAGGGGAAGCCACAGCAGCAGAAGGGCGGGGGCGGAAAGAAAGGCAAGCAGAATACGGGTAAGCAGCAGATGCTGCTCCAGATTGCTGCATCCAAGGCGAAAAAGGATGAGAGCGCCAGCGACAAGATCACTAGCGCCTGGCACGTGGTGTGCAAGGGGATTGATGCCAGCAGCGATGTCAGAACGAACTTCAGGAAGGCTCAGGACTACCTGGCGTCGGTACCGTCAGCTTCTAGGAAAGTCATCTCCGCAGAAGTAAAGCTGTATCAGCTCAGCTGCTTGCTGAAGTACTGGTCATTGCTTTGCCGTAACAAGGAGAAGAATCAGAACATGGAAGTGGCAGCATTAGTCTGGAGCACTTGTCGTGGCATCTGCGAGAGTGACGGCTTAACGAAGGAGATCTACGGACACGTGGATGACACCATTAGCTCCATGTCGCTTCCTCCTTCGGGTACGGACGTTCCTCAGTCGCTACCTTCGCGCAAGATTGGCTTCCAGTTCGCGACTCTGCGAGCTGCAGACGATGTAGCCGTCGGTCTGGCCCCGCAGGAATTCCAGCTGAGATATTGCGGGCCATACATGGAGCGGTCCTTCGACAGCAGGCCGGATCCGCGTGTGGAGTTTCAGCCAGACGGCTGGCAGAGACGGGTTCTGGACGCTATCGACGCAGACAAGAGTGTCTTCGCGGTAGCTCCAACGTCTGCCGGCAAAACTTTCATCTCTTTTTACGCCATGCGGAAGGTTCTCGAGGCTAATGACAACGACGTGCTCGTCTACGTCGCCCCAACGAAGGCACTCGTTAACCAGATCGCGGCCGAGATCCAGGCCCGCTATTCGAAAAAATTCAAGTTTGGCGGCAAGTCAGTGTGGGCCATTCACACCAGAGACTATCGCATCAACAACCCGACCGGCTGCCAGGTTCTGGTCACCGTCCCTCATGTACTGCAGATTATGCTGCTGGCCCCGACCAATGCTAGCTCTTGGTCTTCCAGAGTGAAGCGTATTATCTTCGACGAAGTGCACAGCATCGGTCAAGCGGAGGACGGTGTGGTGTGGGAGCAATTGCTATTACTGGCGCCTTGCCCAATCATCGCTCTGTCAGCTACGGTTGGCAATCCGGACGAGTTCAGTGACTGGCTTGGATCTACCCAGAAAGAGATTGGGACGGAGCTGGTGACGGTCCAGCATCCTCATCGGTACTCCGACCTGCGGAAGTACTATTACGTACCCCCGAAGAGATTCGCTTTCCAAGGCTTACCGGAGAAGACATACTTTGGACTTCTTGGACTGGAGAACGCTGAAGGACTCAACCATGTTCATCCCGTTGCTGGACTGGTAGATCGCTCCCGCGGGATGCCACAGGACCTCGCCCTCGAGCCGAAGGACTGCCTGATGCTGTACCGGTCGATGAAGGCAAAGGCCACCGATGCCTATCCTCTCCCAGCAGAGCTTGACCCTCTCACGGCACTGCCGAAGGTACCAAGGAAGGTTGACATCCTCGAGTGGGAGCGTAAGCTCAAGGCCTTATTGAAAACCTGGCTGGAAGACAATCAGTCACCATACGCTCAAGTCCTTGCGGATCTCGAACACAGCTTCAGAGACGCCAATCAAGAGAACTTGCAAACGACACGAGCTGAATCTGCTTCAGAATCTCAAGTAATCGGTTCTGCTGTCAACCTTCTTGAGTCCACCCTGCCCCTCCTCTGCCGACTGCAGGAGCAAGAGGCTCTTCCAGCAATCCTGTTCAACTACGACCGCCACGAGTGTGAGAAGGTTTGTCAAGCGGTGGTCGAGCAATTGGCTCAGGCCGAAGAAACTCAGGTCAAGAGTGGTCCGAAGTGGGAGAAGAAGCTTGAGCGGTGGGAGGAGTGGAAGAAGGCGCAAGAGAAGGCTGCTATAAGAGATGCCAGGGCCAGTAAGAAGAAGACAGCAAAGAAGGGCGAAGCTGGCGAAGATGACGAGAAGGCTTCAAAGCTCGATCAGGCCATGGAGGCTGGCGCTGCTGATGCAAGCTCATGGGAGTTGTTCGATCCTGCAGCACCGGTTGACGGCTACCACTTCGCCAACTACGCCAGAGTCCTTGCTTCCGAGATGGAGATTTACATCAAGCAGCTGAGACGTCGAGAGGTACACGAATATCTCATCGACGGTCTGAAGCGTGGTGTTGGTGTCCATCACGCTGGTATGAACCGCAAATATCGGCAGATCGTGGAGATACTCTTCCGCAAAGGATTCCTGCGCGTTATTGTCGCAACTGGAACACTTGCGTTGGGTATCAACATGCCTTGCAAGACCGTCGTGTTCAGCGGCGACTCCGTCTTCTTGACGGCGCTCAACTACCGGCAGTGCGCTGGTCGTGCCGGTCGACGTGGGTTTGATCTTCTCGGAAACGTAGTCTTCCAGGGCGTTTCTCGTGAGAAGGTCTGCCGACTGATCAGCTCTCGCCTCCCGGATCTGAATGGACACTTTCCGATTACTACAACACTGGTCTTGCGCCTGTTCACGCTTCTCCACGAGTCGAAGAACTCCTCGTACGCGGTCTCGGCGATCAATGCGCTCCTATCGCAGCCGCGCATGTACATGGGAGGGCCTTCGTTCAAGGATCAGGCGATGCATCACCTCCGCTTCTCGATCGAATACCTTCGGCGACAGTTCCTACTCGGCTCTAACGGAGCCCCCCTCAACTTCGCCGGCCTTGTCAGCCATCTCTACTTCACAGAGAACTCATCCTTCGCTTTCCATGCGCTGCTCAAGGAAGGCTACTTCCACGAGATCTGCGCTGGGCACGAGACCAATGAGAAGGATACGATGGAGACACTTATGCTTGTAATGTCGCACTTGTTCAATCGCAGGCACTGTCGGCAGGCAGACGAGGAGTACAAAAAGAAGGTGGTCAAGCCGTCTTCGTCGATTGTGTTCTTGCCACCGATGCCGGCGAAGGCTGCAAACATCTTGCGCAGACACAACAAGCAGACACTGGAAGTTTACAGAACATACGTGGAGAGCTTCGTGGATCAGCACGTCAAGCACCCAGATCGCAAGCTGCCCTTGACCGGCATGGAAGCCGGTGGCGACAGCTCGGAGGGCCAGAAGGTTCTCGGGTCTCGTCCAGCGACCAAGACAAGGTCAGCGTTCGTCGCTCTGTCCGGCGCTGGCGATGACTTCGAATCCATTTCTGCGCTCTGCCAGACCACACGCGAAGGCGTCTTCCTCGAAGAAGCTGTTATCCCGCACGTCAGCGTGCATCCTGACGAGACTGACCAACCACTCAACGCCTGGCTTCTGGACTTCTACAAGCACGGCGACGTCCACACCATCGAGCGCGCGAACGGCATCCGCCGATCCGACATCTGGTTCATGCTTAACGATTTCTCACTCGTCCTCGCCACGCTGATCGCTTCGCTGATGGGCTACATGAAGTTGCGCGAAGGTAGTGATATGGAGATGCTGGATCTCGTGGGTGACTTCGACGCACACGAAGAGTCAAAGGACGAGAAGGCCGGCGCTCAAGAAGAGGACAACGTCAGCATCGGAGCAATGAGCATGGCCGACTCTGCGATCGGGATGCCCGAGCGTCCGAAGCAGGTCAGCAAGAAGAAGGCGAAGAATGCTGAGAGCTGGGAGGATGTTGCTGAAGAGGAGGATGCGATGGCTCGGGCTGAAGCCATGCAGAAACCGGGTGAGGTGATGGAAGATGAATCGGCGGATGGGGGTGCTTGGGGAGGTGAGGATGGCGAGAAAGGGCTGCAGAACGTTTTGAGGGCGTTTACGAAGTTGCATGCGGAGTTCAACGTCAAGTTCAAGGCTATGTGGGCTTAAACTGGGAATGCAAATGTGAAGGCATTGAGGTGCATGGCATGTGGCATTGACGGCATCCAAGGGGCGTTCAGTGGGTAGATAGAGCTTCGGTTGAAGAATGAATTCAATGGTTGATGATTCATGAACATTTGATTCCTCCCGCGCTTTCACAATAGATAAGACATGCAAGATTTGGAGCCCTGCCCTCGCTGTGTCCTGTGCCGTTTCCAAATTCTTGACATGCTCCCTCTGTACATCCCGCCACAGCTCGAAGTTGATTACCACCGCCCTCATCATACAGCGCCAGCTCCGCCTGTCTTGTCGTCACCCCAGCGAGCATCAATCCTCACCAACATCCTCCTCTGCACCACCAAGATTGGCACCACCTCATCCCACGGCAGTCCCCTCAAAGATTCAACCAGGTGGAGTATAGCATCAACCATCACCACCTACGGCTTCGTGCCCGCAATTGGCTGACCAACCCAAGTGAACCGAAAAATCCCATTCAGGCGCGCGTGCACGAACTTCAAGCTGTCGAGCAGGTTTGGCCAGTGAGGCTTCTTCGACAGCACGTATGTACGGACGTTCGTCATACGGTTGGTGGTCTGCCGTTCAAGACGTGAGAGAGTGCGGCTAAGGGTAGTGTACTTACAGTCTGATACCTCAATGGCGAACGTGGACTTCTTGTAGAACTAGGGTAGAAGGGCGCAGTTAGCAAGGCTCATCCGTATGCAAATCGCCTACCCAGAAGACAGTGTTGTTCTGAGGTGGCTGGAATGAAATTGTGCTGGTGGGGAGGACAGAGATGGTCACTCTCCTGTCCTTCGGTCACTTACAATTGACACGGCCTCTTCACGGACCTGCTTGCTAACGAGCAACAACCCGGGCTCGACGATGCGAGAACCCAGAGGGATGGTGATGTCTTCCACTACCGCGAACTCCCATATCATGTCTCGCAGTTCGCGCGGTATGTCGTATTGTAGCGATAATGGAGCTGCCTCGGTGTTTGTCGACATACTCGCGGAGCTTGTCGAGGGGCGGAAAACAAGCTACCTTATGTTGCCGACGGTATCGATCTGGCCGGTCCTGACAAGCCTGACGGGGTGCTTTGACTGTCCAATGTTAGATAATGGAACCGCAATCCGCGGCCGAAGCGCAGTGGGGCGGCGGCGGCGGCAATGGCAATGGCAATGGTGTTGGTTGGTGAAGCGAATGTATCAATTCTGGCTTGTGCGGCCACTGTGCGTTTGGCGTTTAAAATTCTGGCTTGTGCGGCCACTGTGCGTTTGGCGTTTAAAATTATGACTAGTGCGCCTAACTAGGAAGGAGTGCAACGGTACGGTAATGAGATATGGAGGAGTGAAGTTGGAGTGAAAGTGTAGGAGATCGTCCCGGTTAAGGGCACCATAGGGAAGACGATCGAACAGCTCCACCACCTAGATTCTCAACGAAGCAAAGGCAGAGACTGAGACGAGGAAGGTGGTCTTGTTCTTACCATGATTGCCAGCGGCAGAGAAGAGGCGGCTTGCCTAGATCGAAAGCCAAAGGCGATGAGACAGCGCAATGGGTCAAAGTATGCTGAAACAGGAGACACCTTACGTCTGACTGACCTCACGGACCTAGAAATGGCAGCCTCATGGCACTTGGTGCAGTCCCTTCCAAAAGCCATGGGCGTGTCGCCTTTGTCGATTATCCATCTCTTCTCGAAACCTGAGAGAGAGTCCTCGTATCTTTCTGAGCCACTTCGTCACCTTTTCACGTTATTGAGAAGCATCGCCCTCCCATTACACCGCCCCAGCATCTTCTCCTCTGTCATCAGCCCAGCGCTTGTTGATCTTCACGAAATTCCTCCTCTGTTGCTCCAGGATCTCAATCAGCTCGCTCCATGGCAGGGCGTCTAGCAATGCGACCATGTTGAACAGGACGTCGACCGCGACACGTGTTGCAGAGGACGCCTCATCACTTTTTGGTGAGACCGACCCCTCGAATCCAATACTGCCGACGTGGTGCCTCTTCAGTGACCGTACCAAGTTTGGCCAATGCGGAGCCCGCGACGGTGCGTAGTGGCGCTGATTGAAGAACGGACTGCCGGAATACTTCCTGATCTGACCGTGAACGTGATAGGCGGTTCTGTCATCCCAGTCCGAAATGTCGACTGCGAATGTGCTTCGCTTGTAGAACTGAGGCGGGGAAGGCTGTCAGCGCGAGCTACTCAACTAAACCACACCGGTATAGCAACACCGTCATCTCGTCGACAGCGTAACACCATCCCGCATCTGTCACATCGCTCTTGTGCTCTTGCTGAGATGGAGAAGGGTGAACGTGCCATTACGACCGTTCCGGCACGAACTTGCTTGCTGGCCATCAGTAACCCAGGCTCCATAATGGTCGTGTTCTGTGGTACTGTGACCTGAGAGATCACAGCATATTCGAAGATCTTTTCTCTCAGTTCGGGTGTAAGGCGAAAGAGCGGCGAAGACGTGGTCGACTCCGCGGTCGACATCGTGGGTAGGACCCCGAGCTGCGAGTGGATGTGGCTGAAGTCAAGTCGTCTTGCGCTGAGAGAAGGTTTTTACGTTAACTTCTCACCCCGTTCTGTTTGTGAGGTTGCTATTTGTTAGAAGCAAACCATATGCATGCGGTGTCTCAGATTCTGGAAAACAGGAACGATAGTGCAAGTGAGAAAATGAAGTTTGAGTGGGATGGGTCAAGGATGTATCGCCGCGTAGCCTCTTGCCTCTTATCCCCTCTGCGTCGACGAACCCTTCGCATACCTCCCGCATCTTGATCTGTCCCTCGCGTGTCCGATCAGAGACACTATCGGCCTCTCAGCTCCGGTTACCAGCCCAGCGACCATCCAACTTTGCCAGCACCTTCCTCTGATCTTCGACAAGCTTCACCACTTCGAGTCAGAATACGCCCCTCAACCTCCTCACTAACGAGAACAGAACATCGAGTACCACTTCCTCGGCGCCAAATCCAGTCCCATCACCAATCATCATGTTGATGTTGGGCCTCCAGTCGCGATGCGTATCTTCCAGAAAGCAAAGCAAGTTCGGCCAATGCGGAATCATGCCCATAGCATTGTATTCGAGATTGGTAACAAAAAGGCGAGCGTACTTTCGGAGGCGTACGTGGCTACGCTTGAGGTTGCTGAAGTCGTAGTCGCGAACTTCGGCCAAGAAGTCGCATCTGTTGTAGAACTAGGGTGGGCATAGGTTGTTAGTGCATATCTTCAGGTGACCAGGCAAGAGTAAGCTCGTTTCGTCGATACCAACTCTGCTTCTTTGCGGGAGGATGCAGAACCAAGTAATAGGAGTAGGTTCAGGAGCTGATGTACGTACAATTGGGGTGGTCTCTGCGCGGACCTGCTTGCTGACTTGAAGCAGGCCAGGCTCCGCAATACTGGTTCCTTGTAGGATGATGACTTCCTCGACGACAGCGTACTTGTAGATCTCGTCCCTAAGCTCGCGGGACAAACGGAAGAGTGGTGAGGCCGCGGTAGCTGCAGTATTGACCGCCATGTTGAATGGTACAGCTCGAATTTGGCGGTGCACAATGTTCTGCGGCCTAGTAGTACACAGTTAGACAATGCATCAACAGAAGTGCAATCTAGGTGCGGCAACGACAACGGCAAGGCGTTGTCAGTTGCAGTGGTGGTTCGAGAGTTATCTTGAGGTGTCGAATTTCGTATTTCAGTGCGTGTGGACGTGCGGCGAGGCAGAATTCAAGTAACCCGATGGGGAAGGACCGGAACCGGAATGGCGATGCATGTGATAATGTAAAATTCGGGTGGCACTAAGGATGTATCGCGGCATCTCCTCTCGCCCGCTGGCCCCTCTGCGTCGACGGAATGCTTTCTTTCACCACTTCAAGCTCCTCCGCCGATCCTTCACCCAGTTCCGGTGTCATCTCATCCTCAGCCTCCTCTGTACCAACACCAGTATAAGCACTGCCCTGGATCTGCTTGAGCGCTGCGGTCTCCCGAATAGCCCATTCCTTCCAGTCCTCGTACGCCTTGTCTTCGAGTTGCATGCCAATTTCCAACGGTCCGAGACCGAAGAAAGCACCCACACTCTGCGCCTCTTCTCGTGCGACTCGCTGTTCAGTTTCCTGGAAATGTCGGACGCGGTAGAGCTCTTTTCGCGCTTGGTCGTAGGCAGCTGCTGAGCTCAAAGGGGTATGTGTTAAGAGCCATTGCTGCCGTTGTATCACCCTGGCAGCCCGAGAGTGGTTAGAGATAGCTCGCGACAGCGATACCATTAATGTGAATGACTTACGCCTCCCCGTTCAACGGCCGCGCAGCCTGCGTGTCCATAATTATCTCCCAATCGTCCTCCGTCCTCCCACGTTTATCTCTCGTCTTCCGCCTTGGCCGGTTTAACGAAACATCAAGCTCGATGCCCCAGTCCCATCGTTCCCGGTCCCTGCCATCGTTCTCAAGCACCACTCGTGGTCTTGCCAGCTCCCAAGGATGGTCATTGAAGTATTCCCATCGTAGCTTGTCCTCTTGGTATGTGAGATTGACCGGTGTGAAGATGCGGGATGATCGCTTGCCGGGCTTCTGCGCGCGTTTGAGGACGGGACGAGTAAGCTTCGAAGAGGGAGGCGTGGTTTGGATGGTTGCTAGCCAGGGAGGGGGGTAGGTGTGCCGTGTGTTGTTGAGAATCTGGGTGGCCTGGGTGTGGACACGCGAGGCCGCGTGGTTCAGTCGGCCCATTGAGGCGGTGGAAGATGCGTGGACAATGAGGTGGTGTAACGAACTGTACGTGTATGTTGCTCGCAATGAATGAAGTCTTCGGGGGTTTCCCGCAATGTCTTGGCAATATGGGTTCAATCTTGGAGGACATCTTCCTCTCTCGCTAGAAGCGCACGACAATTACGCGACAAGGGCACAGGTATTAGGAGGAAGTATCATGCCATTGCGATGCTGAGAGAGCAACTGGCACGATGCGGTCCGCTTCATGTTCCTCCTCAACACCCTCTTTCGACCCAAGAGCTTGCCGAGCCCCTCGACGATAGCAGCATGTTCCCGTGCAATCACCCAACAAAAGCGTACAACGGAAGGAAAGAAAAGAAGGTGGACAAAGTCCTCATCCGACGGCGATGACATCAGAAGAGGTGGGCACCAGCGCAGGCCTGATGGTGAATGGGAGCTGGAGAAGGCCTTCATCAGTGCATTGGCCGCCGCAGGATCCTGCAGACAACGCGCAAGGACAGAGAGGCTGAAACCTGCCCACGCCAATCGTCGGTGCGGAGGGCAGGCATCGCGAGCTTTCTCGACAATCAGTCCGCGCAGGCAAGGTCTAAACATTGCTCTACCCCCGGCACCTAGAGTGGCGATATCGCGCGACGAGTACAGAGAGCTGGCGAACACATATCACAGTCCTTCAGATCTCTGGGAGCAGCCCGGTTACCATCCACCGCAAGATCGCCGCCCGACAGCGACTACACAACCCCCGAGAGACCATGTGCGTCTCGCTCCACGTATAGTTGTGCCCCCGGAGCAGGAGTCCACGCCTCTACACGCGGACCGTGTTGTTCTTCCGCCCGAGAACGAGCCCCATGCAGCAAAGATCCGAGGTCTGGAGCGACTGATTAGCGAGAGTTGTTTGGGCGAGAGCACAAACGAAATCTGGAACCTCTACAGTTCCACAAACCCACGCAGTCCTCGCTATCTTAGTGAAACAGCTGTGCATCGCCTTTTCCGCCATCTTGCATGGGTGGAGTTCAAGGACATCGCCAGCAGCAAACGATACATCGAATTTCTGGACGAAGCCATCGAGGCAGGGATCCAACCGACGGCACATGAGTGGAACTCTGCAATCGCTTTTGCGGGCCGGTGGGCAAGAAAAGTGACGGCGGAAGAAGTCAAGTCTGCGGTCAAGACATGGATGCGAATGGAGACTACGGGAAAGGGTGTGAAGCCCACCCATGCTACTTTCAACATCCTATTCGACATTGCATCGAGAGCTGGACGCTTTGCCTTGGCCGACACGATCATCAGTGAGCTCAAGGCGCGGAAGATGCCATTGAATAGATACTACCGCACCAGTATGATCCACTACGCGGGGCTTCGACAAGATGGTGAAGGTGTACGTGCAGCTTTTCGTGAGCTTGTGAATGCTGGTGAGATTGTGGACACGGCAGTCATGAACTGTGTCATCTTGGCACTAGTACGTGCCCGCGAGCTACCAAGCGCTGAGAATGTCTTTCAGAGGATGAAGACGCTGCATGCCGAGAAGTCCGACACTTCTGTCAGCCCACGGGACTGGCGTCAAGAACGGAGGCTAGGTCGTCGACTAGACTATGCTGCCAGCGTCTTGCGCCTCGAGAAGGCGGACCACGAATCGTCTTTCTTTGGTTCACGGTATTCTAACGAAGAGCACAAAGAGGCGGTCCAGCGAGAAGCACCCATACATCCTAATGCTCGCACTTGCCGGATCCTGCTCAAGCAAAATTGTCTTGCGACAGGCAATCTTGACAGGGTGAATGAGCTCATCGCCGAGATGCGAAGCGAGATGTACGGCGGCAAGGTCCACGGCAGCGTGTATCTTGAGCTTTTCGCCGGCTTCTGGCGGTGGGGGGGACACGGGTACACGGCTTGGAGTCGTCTCAGCCTGGAGCGTTACTGGGATGAATTCTTGCAGGCTGTGGAACGGGACAAGCGCCATTCTCCTGCCGCACCTCCTGCTACGGAGGATGAGCGCAGTGAGCCGAAAGAGAAGGATGACGCGTCTGCTTACTCGCCTTTCGCCTCAGGGGAAGGCAGCAGTACTAACGACCAGCACCATTCGCCCAGTGACTCCAGAACGGATAACGCCTCCCAACAATCCTACTCTCCCTTCACCAAGACGACCAGCATCGCGGAAGGCAACAAAGCCGCGTCAACGCAGTATCAAGATGAAGACATCCCCTACGAAGACCGACCAGTGCAGTTCTCCCCCTTCCTCTGCATGAGAGCAATCTACGCTTTCTACAAGTGTGCTGGAGCCAAGAAAGTGCTTGCTGTGTGGAAGCAGATCCAGGAGCACTGGACGGATATGAGTGAGGATGACAGGGTGAAGGTCGAGGAACATGTGAGGAAGGCTGTTGGTGACGACTATACATTGTAATCGCTTCTATAGAGGGGGCATGTAGATATAACGTACAACAAGCTGTCGATAAGGAGCCTTGACACTGTGCACGTGAGAGCGCACCCAAATCGCTACTTGGTCTGTGCTGCAGTCGCGACTTCCACCTTACAGCTCTTTCAGCACCGTGTTTCCAGGTCCTCTTACTCTTTTCTTGACGACATCTCTTCTCGCGAAAGCTACCTTTTATCATCCAGCACTTGGTTTCGTCGCTTAAATCGACGTTGGTTCTCAAAACACGTGAGGCTCTGACGTTCGACCATGATCCGTCTTCACAACACGAACCATCAGCTGCGTTTGCGCCTGGGCGGGCAGAGGTAACACTTCTCTCACTAGGAAGCCCTTCACGCGGACGACGTAGTCATGGCGGGTGGCAAGCGACGCAATGGGGGTGAAAGAATCGATATCGACTTCACCCTGCGACGAGTCTTTGGCAAAGACAGCTTCAGGTAAGGCATGATTCAGCATCTGCTGTACTTCAAAGAGCTGAGTCTGAGTACTGACATCTATCACCCAGACCGACTCAGCGAGAAGTCATCACGGCTGCTCTCGAGGGCAACGACGTCTTCCTGCAGGCTGCGACCAGCTTCGGCAAGAGTCTTTGCTTTCAACTTCCCGCTGTTGTGGACTATGGCATCACAATCGTTGTATCGCCGTTACTGGCGCTGATGAACAACCAAATCGCTGCTCTCAGAGCTGCCAGCATCCAGGTGGCCACCATCAATAGCACCACGAATCTCAACGTCAAGAATGCTATCCTGGATGATCTCAAGAGTGGCCATCCACGGACAAGGCTGTTGTACGTCACGCCGGAGTACTGTACCTTGGACTACTTCCAGAGACTTTTACGGATCGTCTACGAGCAACGTGAACTAGCTCGTATCGCCATTGACGAGGCCCACTGCATATCTGAATGGGGCCATGACTTTCGACCCAGCTTTAAAGCCCTCTCCTTCTTCAAAAGAGAGTTTCCCGACGTACCGATGATCTGCTGCACTGCTACAGCCACCAGCCGCGTTCGAGACGATGTGATCGGTACTCTGGGCCTCGATGTGGCAAAGCTGAAGAGCTATACCATGACCACGAGCCGGCCGAATCTTCACTACGAAGTCCGCTTCAAGTGTGACGAAGAGGACCACTACGATGACTTTCTGCAGTGGCTACGAGCCGCACACAGACGGAGAGCCAGCAATCCCACACGCTCCCAGGAGCTCAGTCAGCGGAGTGAACGACCGTCAAGCATACCCGGCATCATCTATACCCTCTTCCGGAAAGACACAGAACTGCTGGCTTCCCGTCTTCAGGCTGACGGCATTGGTGCAAAGGCCTACCACGCCGGCCTCACCACTGAGCAGAAAGACGACCATCTCCATGGATGGGTTCTCAACAAGGAAGGTTACGATGTCATCGTGGCTACCACAGCGTTCGGTATGGGTATCGACAAGGAGAACGTTCGGTTTGTGGTGCATTGGCAGATGCCGAAGTCCTTCGAGGGCTTCTATCAAGAAGCTGGACGTGCAGGCAGAGACGGGAAAGCCAGCATCTGCATCCTCTACTACAGCCGCGAAGACCGGGATCGAGCTGCTCAGATGATGGCACGGGAGCAGGAGAGGAATGGTCGCAATGCCTCGAATGGAGCGGGCCCACAGGCGATGATCAACCGGGGGCAGAGTCTCCAAGCTTTGATCAAGTATTGCGAGACCGTGGAAAAGTGCCGACACAACATGATTTGCGACTACTTTGGCGATGAGAGCAATGCGAAGTGTGACTATGCATGTGACTGGCACAAGGACAAGAAGGCGCTGGCGAGAGCAAAGGAAAAGGGGCTGGCGAGTGAAGAGTGGTGTCTCACGCAGTTGCAGGCGGGTGCTTATGATGATTACTGAGTGACGAGGACAACGTCCATAGATATAATCATATATAGATATAGATGGTGGTGGTGTTGGTGTAGTCAGAAAAGCAAAGGCCGCTTCCGGTCTAGCCAGCATCGAAAACGCCAAGACCAGGCGATTTTGCGTCACTGGCTCGACTGGCTTCTGCTTTGGAACCGTCGTCAGTGTCACCCTCTTCCTCCCTACCGCTCTTCCACCCGCTCCGCCGCCTGCCTCCGCTCCGCTCGTGTCACACCACCGAGAACTTCTGCCATACTGGACGGCAAACACGCTCACCTTTGTCCAGGGCTTTCACCTCCCTCTCCAACACCTTCCCCACCTCGCCAATCTCGCCTAACAACGACCTTCGAGACCAGCCCACCGCGACACCCACACAGCCTCTTGGCTTCGATAGGCCAATATGGGTCAGACACTCAGTGAGCCCGTGGTCGAGAAGGTATGATATCCCAACTTCACACTGTCTCGCTGAATCAGCACCACGGCACCATCCTTTTGCCCGCGGGGGGCGACCGCAAAAGCTGGGAAGAAGCGAGAATGCGCGCTACTATTGACAGACCCTACTAACACGTGTATGCGGTACAGAAATCAGACGAAGGCCAAGATGACCGAGTCGCCTTCGGCGTCAGCGCCATGCAGGGCTGGCGGATAAGCATGGAGGACGCCCACGCCGCGGTCCTGGACTTACAAGCGCTGGAAGACGGCGAGGAGCTGAAGCCCGCGGACATCGACGTGCGGATATCGTATTTCGGCGTCTATGACGGACATGGAGGCGACAAGGTGGCGCTGTATACGGGCGAACATCTGCACAACATCATCGCGAAGCAGGAGAGCTTCAAGAACAAGGACTTTGAGCAGGCGCTGAAGGATGGGTTTCTGGCGATTGATCGGGCTATACTTAGTGGTGTGTGCTTGCTCTGGTGGAAAAAAGAACATATCGGTGCTGACAGATGCGCTCTGCTAGATCCAAAGTACGAGGAGGAAGTCTCTGGCTGCACGGCTTCCGTGGGCATCGTCACGCACGACAAGATCTACGTGGTATGTTCGAGTACGCGCTATGAGAGGATAACAGAGGAAGCTAATTCGTGCAGGGCAACTCTGGCGACTCGAGATCGGTGCTGGGTATCAAGGGCCGCGCGAAACCACTCTCATTCGACCACAAACCGCAGAACGAAGGCGAGAAGGCGCGTATATGTGCAGCGGGCGGCTTTGTTGACTTCGGCCGTGTCAATGGCAACCTCGCGCTCAGCAGAGCGATCGGCGACTTCGAGTTCAAGAAGAGCGCAGACCTACCTCCGGAGCAGCAGATCGTCACAGCCTTCCCGGACGTGACGGTGCACGAGTTCACAGACGACGATGAGTTCCTGGTCATTGCATGCGATGGTATGTGCGGAGAGACATCAAAGGAGGAAGAATCATAGCTAATCTCCAGCAGGCATCTGGGACTGCCAATCCTCACAAGCTGTGATCGAGTTCGTACGAAGAGGCATCGCAGCCAAACAAGAGCTCCACGCAATCTGCGAGAACATGATGGACAACTGCCTCGCATCGAACAGCGACACGGGCGGTGTAGGCTGCGACAATATGACTATGGTCGTGATTGCGCTGCTGAATGGGAAGTCGAAGGAAGACTGGTACAAGATGGTTGGAGATCGCGTGGCGAACGGAGACGGACCATGCGCTCCTCCAGAGTATGGCAAGTCATCCTCACCCACGCCCTCCGATGAATAGCAAGCGGCCACTGTGGCGCGCCATCTTTGCGTCCGTGCGTTGCATCGAGGGTACTCCCCTGTAGAAACTTATGCTGACTACCTTGCAGCTGAGTTTAGAGGACCTGGCACACATCATCACTTCGACGACTCACCTGACGACTATGAGATGGATATGGATCAGCGGACGCGCTTCATTGGTGGCAGACAGGGGCGCATCATTCTACTTGGCGACGGCACAGAGATTTCTGTGGGAGGACCTCACGACGACGATGGCGATATCGATATGGAGGACCGAGGTGAAGCTGAGGAGGCGGAAGAGAAAGATCTGGACGAGCAGGTACAGAAGGATGGAGCAAATCCTTCCACAAACGGCGAAACGGACAGGAGTACACGGGAAGAGACACCAGCACCAGGCTCATCGCTAGACGGTAGAGACACAGCATCTGCAGAGAAAGTGGAGGAGGCGAGTAAGCAGCAGGAGGAAGGCGGCCAGCAGAGTGAGCCGAAGATGTCTGCCGCTACGGACTCGGCGGATACAGAGACTACCAAGAACGCCGCGGAACACAAGGAGTCGAAGTAGGGCTCGCGCTCCTCATCTCACGGCGGCGGCATCAGTGGAATACGATTTGATACCCTCAGTCTTGCGCTCCGACCTCCGACATCAACTGTTTCACGACGTTCACATCCACGTTCTCCCAGAGGCCGCGGCGTTCGCAGAGTCTCGCCGCAGAGCTCTCCGTGACCCGTTCTCGTCATGGCTGGTGGATGCGTATACGAATGACGAGGCGATGGAGCATGTTGGCTCAGACCTAGACGTGGACAGCAGGGCGGTGCATTTTCCTTCTTCCTCCCTTACCAGTGGTGCATGGATCCTTTTTCCGAGCGTGTGGAGTTAGGCTGTCTGTGTCTCGGCGGTACCGTTATGTTGATAAATGATTATGCTCACCCATCTTGACTCCTTTCAAAGTCTACCTACATGTGTGCAGTGGTAAAGAAGAGGTGAGGTTGAAGTCGCCTCGTGCCTGAGGATAAGGGCAGGTCGTGCCAGCTTTTTCCAGGAAGTCCAGACCTTGGAAGGAGGCTGAGAGATGCAGGTTGACGTTGCGCGACGTAGCGGCCAAGAGCTTACCGGCAGGCTTTCGCAGGTGAATATCGGCCTGTTATCTTGACTCGAATTCTCCTTTATGTCTCTGCATATTGTGACATTCATTTGAGAAGGAGGATTACCTGGAACACGTGCATCGAGACATTGGTCTGGATTCATCAAGCCCAAGCTCAGCTGCACGGACGCGCCCAGATCGCGCCTTCGTCCAAAAAGTTGGGCAGGAGTTCGAGGTTGCCATTGATACCTACATCCCTCCCTACGACACCTACGCTTTCGTCCCAGGGCGATCCACATAACCTACGATGGCTCCCAAACGAAAGCGAGCGGGCACCGCCTCCAAAGACCCCTCGGACGCTGCCCAGCCCAGCTCGCGAGATGCATCAGGAGAGGACACTACAGACCCCGTACTCGAGGATGTAAAGGAGAGGAAGTCGATGGATCCACCAGCTAAAAGACCACGATCCACCCGATCGGCTTCCAACGCGAAGCAGCCCTCAGCATCACCCGCCAATGGCCACCAGCGCCGTCCCAGTCACAGCGCGCAGATGCCTGCCAATGCCTTTGCTGAGGGAGGCGGAGAGAATGGAGAAGCTGGGGACAACATGCGCATGTCTGCTCCACCGCCTGCAGGCGCTATTGACCCAGTGGGCTACAAGACGAACCCGCCTCCGAAGGACAGACCGGTCCGCGTGTATGCGGATGGTGTCTTTGACCTCTTCCATCTGGGGCACATGAGGGTGCTGCAGCAGGCCAAGACAGCCTTCCCGGACACCTGGCTCATTGTCGGTGTAACGGGCGACACGGAGACGCACAAGCGAAAGGGTCTGACCGTCATGTCGGCCAAAGAACGCGCCGAATCTCTCAGACACTGCCGCTGGGTAGACGAGGTCATTGAGGATTGCCCTTGGGTCATCACCGTCGAGTTCCTCGAAAAGCACCAAGTCGACTACGTCGCGCACGACGACCTACCCTACGGCGCCAGCGAAGGCGACGACATCTACAAACCCATCAAAGAAAAAGGCATGTTCCTGGTCACCCAGCGCACGGAGGGCGTCAGCACGACCGGCATCATCACCAAGATCGTACGCGACTACGAGCAATACGTCGGCCGGCAGCTGAAGCGCGGCACCTCCCGCCAAGAGCTCAATGTCAGCTGGTTGAAGAAGAACGAGCTGGACATCAAACGCCATGTCTCCGAGCTGAGGGACACCATCCGCACGAACTGGACCACGACCGGGCAGGAGTTGAGCAGGGACCTGAAGCAGTTCTGGACGCCGAGCAGGCCGAACAGTCCTGCGCCGAGCTTGCGGAACGGCACGCCTGGTAGTGTGAGGGCCAGCAGCGCGAAGAGTCCGCTTGGTAGAGGCAGGAATGGGGACTTTGCGGCTGGGTATGCGATGGGTTTGATTGGGGGTGTGAAGAGCTGGATGGAAGGGAGTCGGAGGAGGAATTTGAGCGATTCCAGGGCGCAGAGTCCGAGTGGGGATGGGGAGAGTGAGGATAGTAGTAATGGGGAGGGCAAGGAGGAGGGGAGGGGTAGGAAGGGGAAGGGTGGGGATGAGGCGGAGAAGATGGAGGTGGAGACCTGAGAGGAGGCTGATGGGTGGAAGAGGCAATGGGTCGGTTGGGCGAAGCCGTTTAGACTGGGGTGTAGGACGTTTTAATCATTGTACACATTGAGCTTCTTGAGTGGTCGAACCTGACTTTGGAGGTAACGTGGGCTTGATCCTAAACTGAAACCTCTGGCTAGAAGTGAGGCGTAGAGGCGGAGGTCGTGCCATTGGCCCCATTCACCCGCAAGCTGCCAACACGGTAACAACGACATCCTTCCAGTAGATCAGAACGAGGCGTATGACGGATCTTCTCGCAAACAATCTCATCTTGCCAACGAGGATAATGTAGCCTTTTCTAATGCAATCGGATCCGAGAGAGAAGACTTCGTCAATCGTTCAAACTCTGAACGGTGGGCCGCCTTCTCTGTCGCTTGTCTGCTCGTCCAGCAGCAGCACTGTCACCCACCACCGATGCTCTTCCTCCACGCTAGGACAGATTGAACATTGAGAGAGGACCAGCATATATTAAATTGTCAGGAGACCGCGAGACTCAATCTTCCCGCGATAGCCGTTCATCACAGATGCCGCATGCGCCGAGGCATATGCTGCCAGTCCCATCAGGAAGCCCAAAGAAGTACCCGCTGCAAAAGCTAACAGAGTTAGGATATGCACAGTCGGAGCGCTGGCCAAAAGCACAGTCGACGAGGTCCGGGTGAAGGGGGTACAGCACAGAAGATGGCAATGCTATGGTAAACGCCGGACGGCGAGTCAGCCTTTATATCACCCGCATGGCCATCCTGGTTGATATCCCCGTTTGTCGACGTCTACGCCTGGCCTCCCCGCCGCGCTGGGACGAGGTTGCAAGGCAAAGAGGAAGGCGAGATGAACGCGGGATTAGAGTACGGCTAGCGGCAAGGCCATCTCCAAGAAGCTTAGCTCTTGCCTGGCTCAGCCAGCACACTCTGGATATCTCAGACAATTGGAAGCCATTGGCCCCAACTCCTCCGACACACTGCACCACGACACCAGTACGACCAGCGCAACGCCTTGCCACAGCCCGTGGCGACCGACGTCGTGTCCACTCGTTCGATCTGGTCAAACCACGCTCCTTCAACGCCGACAGTACAAAAGGTAAGTCCCGCCGCTGCGCGCTTGGCTGCATCTGCATCTGCAACCTCAAGGGGGCCGAATCTAAAATCTAAAAATTGCACCTCACTCCTGCCCGGCCCCCGTCATCATATGCTGCGGACGGCCTCCGAGACAACACTTCGGCTCTGAGCGTCTGCCAGAGGATGCACCTTCGTGGTGTGTTTCCGCCACACTCACCATTCTCCATTCCCCCTGATGCGCCGCACCAAATGCCAAAAAGCTTGCCTTGCATCATGCACAACACACTCCCTTCAGTGGCATTGAGAGCCAAGTACAACCTACTCTCTTACACTCACCACTGCACTTGCTCCTTCTGCAACACCTAAGATTTGGCCTTGCCACAACAGCAAGCGCTGCACTCCTGCGCAACACGCTCTTTCTGCCCTATTTCTCATGGCCTTTGTTCATTCTAACACATCTAGCTTGTAGCCCGCAGCAGGTCCTTACGTTCCAGCACTTCTCTACGAACCACAGCAAGGTCGAAACACAATCCGCCAGAGTCGTACCCGCAACGGCACGGCCGACAAGCACGTTGAGAGACCTCACCTTTGTGCCAGCACGCAGTAAGCCACCGTTCCCCAAAGCTCACCCACACCTCACGCAAATGTTTTATGTGATTTCTGCCCTACGCAATAGGGCCACAATCGCACTTCACAATGTGCTACAATCTCACCAACACAAACTGGCACAAGTTTGCTGGATTCAGCAAAACTCGCGACAGAACAGAAAGCTGACTGTCTTCCTACAGACTTCCTTGCAACGCACCTCAATCGCAGCAGAATACCACAGCTTACAGCAACAGCTCTTCCCAGCATCGACCGTACACCGAAGCAGCCTACCTTACCGCGACCATCAGTTGTACTTGTTCCTGGGCAGGATTGAATGGCAGAGTGTACCAAACACTAGGGTTGTCCGGCCGAGCTACGACAGACGACAGTCACCATGTACCCACCTTCCAACAATCACAATGTTGGTGTCGACGAACACTCGACACCTCCGAGCTCGCAATCACACCCGCCGTCGACGGCTTCAGGCGGCAATGAGAGCATAATAGCAGACCGTAGCAGGCCGCTGCACCCAGTGACTTCAACAATAGGGTCACGAGAGGGAGTACCACCTGGTCAGCAGTCGCCAACGATATCGGAGACACGAACCTGCGACCAACCACTTCTACCACACCCACAACAACCTTCCTCCTGGCCAATGACGACAACAACAACCGAACGATCGATGCATGACCCTTCTTTCCTGATCGAAGAGTTTATGGGCGTGGAAGGTGCTGCATACGCAGAATGCTTTCGTGGTCCAACTGAGCAGCCTCCAATTACGCCAGACTCCCTTGCAGAGCTCGACATGCCACGGATCATCAACAACCCGAAGCTGCGGAACGATTGCAACTTTGACCGCGAGCTCCATTTCAGGCCCAATCTAGATGGCCCCAAGGGCAAGCAAAAGATGAAATCCGCAGAGGACTACTGGAAGGCACTGGAGGCTGAGCTCTTCATCTATGGGATGGTGCACCGGCAGAGGCGAGATCCATCGCAGGCAGCGAACGAGGCATATTGGCGAGGTGTGCTCGCCTCTAGCTCGAAGCGGCTACCACAGGTCTTCCACACCATCCGTGACATCCTCAAGTCGCTCGTGCCCGACTGCGATCAGAAGGCCATCCTTGAGCGGCTAGACGTGGACCTCATCATGCAGGAGATCATGAACGGCGTGTGTGATCTTATCGACCTTGGCAGCTGGCTGGCGAAAGTTCTGAAGAACCACTGCGCTCCGATGCGTGATGGCATGGTGGATGCAATGGAGAAGGAGATCAAGCGAGGGGCGTCGGAAGAGAAGCCGGGGAAGCTCGTGAACGGCATCCGGCAGCTGCTGAACATTCTTGAGGCCATGAAGTTGGACGTGGCGAACCACCAGATCCGGCACATGCGGCCACTGCTCGTGGAAGACACATTCAATTTCCTGCGCAAGTACAATGCTCATCGGATATCGCTTGGCAAGATCGATGCGAAGAAACCCAAAGATTGGCTGGAAGAAGAGCGCCAGGTCATAGCGTCCGACGGAGGGGACTCTAGCACTCTGGACGTGTTGGTGTCTGCTCTTCTGAGGCGCCTGATCTTCTCCGAGCAGTTCGTGCACCCACAGACATTCTACCTCGACGTGGAAAGGCTGCGTGGGATGCGTCAGGATCTTCACACCAGCATCTACCACCTCATCTGCAGGGACGTTCTGATCGCGATGGCCGGCCCCAACATTCTGACCAACGAGCTTTTGCAGGCTGCTAACGCGCTGCACATCACGGTCTCAGCCATCGTGGGCGTGTCTGGACGCTTCAGGGATCGATTGAACAACATTGCAGCAGAGATCATGCGGATAGTACTGCTGCTCGAAGGGCGTAGCTTGCCTTTCGATGCTACATTGCTGGATTTCATCGAGCAGCAGCTCGACTTCGATCTCGCCATCTCTTCTCCTGCGTTTCAGAAGCATGGTCAGGATCTCTTCGACAGGCTTGTGCCGAGCTTGCAGAGAAGCGTGCAGCAAAATGTCAGACTGTCGGCGTTGCAGCTGCAAGACACCCTGCTACCATCAGTAGCACCAACAGCCCCGACCCAGCTGCTTGGCTTTGGTGCAGTGTTGGCGCCCGCCCCAGGTACACAGCTGTGCGACCCCAACGACGACTCCATCCGCCGCTTCACGCATCTTCTCGCCTTGCATTGGCAGATATGGGCTGATCTGGTGTACACCGACCGACCAGCGTGTAACGGCAGTCCGTCGCCAGACAACGATGATGCATCTGTGTCGTCCCTCCCGGCTTCATCTACGGTACCGATTGCGCACGCGGTCTATGCTCCTGGCCGCAAATGGCTACCAACTGCTGTCGCAGTCGTTGAGGTACCAACCACTGGTCTTCCAACACCTGCTTCTTCGCCAGCCCCAGAAGAAGAAGAGCCTTCACCCACGACGTCTCCTCGCCCCAGACCGAAAGCGCGGAACTCAATCTCTGCGCCTGTATCTACACCAGCAGCTCAACCCTCCTCACCCAACCAGCAGGCCGGGCACGAGCGCAAGCCGTCCAAGGACACCAAGATCAAGAGGCAGCCAGCCTCGTGAATTTTCACCACTCTCACACCACCACACTTCGTCAGTGCAGCAGCGACAAGCCTGCAGCACTGCACCGTGTACATACCCACCATTTCTACTTGCCCAGAGAGACTCAGAACCTGTTTATCAATAAAGCGCGGCGTTTGTGGGCCTACTTGCATCAAAAAGCCGGACTGGGATCGGGTGCATAGAGCACGCGCCCGGATGTCTGGATGGTGGCATTATTGTTTTGTTAAGAGAGAATGGATACCCCAATGGTCGTCGGCATGTGGCATGCGGCATGGGCGTTTATGGGTGTAATGTTAGTTGCTTGTGATAGTGTGACAGTACTCACTGTCAAGAACAAATCATCATGAGACTAGTCAGTATCATCACTGTCGTTCGGTTTTCTGCTTGTGACATGCTGTAGTCAGCCGTGCATCCTATCGCTTGAAAAATCGCCAGCAGTCTGGACCGCTCCGCTGCCTCTTCCATGTGCCAAGCATCCAAACTCGAGTCATCTTCAACACAGCTGCTCAACCAAAGCAAGACTCATACTCCCACTCGACTTTGACAGTTTGCCGTGAATGCTCCTCAAACCACGTCAGCTTCACTGCTTGACGACCAAAACACTCCCACATCTCCTCCAACCAACTGCAACCCGCTTCTATACCACAACCATGGCACCCACCTCCACCTCCACGCCCACCGCCCTCCGCCCCATCGTCGTCTCCGGCCCCAGCGGCTCCGGCAAATCCACCCTCCTCAAACGCCTCTTCGACGCCTACCCCACCCGCTTCGGCTTCAGCATCTCGCACACCACGCGCGCGCCCCGCGGCACCGAGCAGGACGGCGTGGAATACCACTTCACCACGCGCGAGGCCTTCACGTCCATGGTCGCGCGCGGGGAGTTCATCGAGCACGCGCAGTTCGGGAGTAACCTGTACGGCACGTCCGTCGCTGCGGTCAAAGAGGTGAGAGAGGGGGGCAAGTGCTGTATTCTGGACATTGAGATGGAAGGGGTCAAGCAGGTTAAACGGACGGATTTGAATGCGCGGTTTGTGTTTTTGAAGCCCCCGAGTTTGGAGGTGTTGGAGCAGAGGTTGAGGGGACGGGGCACGGATGGGGAGGAGGCGGTGGTGGAGCGGTTGGCGCAGGCGGAGCGGGAGATGGAGTTTGGAGCGCAAGAGGGGGTTTGGGATCGCGTGGTGGTGAACGATGAGTTGGAGAGGGCTTGGGGGGAGTTTAGGGCGTTTTGTGTGCCGGATGAGCAGGGTTGAGGTGGACGAGAGCGAGGTCTTGATCTGGCCGGATAATGGAGAACGAAGAGATGCCTAAAGGTGGGTATACTGAGCGCGAGGACTTTGGCTACCGGTCATGAAGAATCAGAGCACGAAGTAAGGTCCTTCTATTGTCACCGTTTGAGATGCTGTGGTGTGGTACTACACTTCCACAAGCGATCTTGACGGCGCTCTTACAGCCCACAGCTCTAGAACCAGCAGATTTTACGGAAGAGGTGCCAGATGTGCTATTGGTGTTATCATGCATACACCTTAAGACCAGCATCTGCTTTAAACGCTTCCATTACTTCCAATTTCCATCTTCTGCCTCCAGTCAACTTCAACGGTTCATATCTGCTTACCTAACCTTACGCACGTCCCTTCTCCAGAATTCGTACATCTCGAACACGCTTCCTCTTCCTCCTTCTTTCTTCTTCATGAACCAAAGGTCTCCATATACCCTTGTAAGATCGCTGTTCCATCGATCCTAACACATTCCCGAGATGACCGAAATCGAGACGTCGCCTTTCTTAATCCTCCCGCTCGTGTCCTCTTTGGAGGTGTGGGTGTGGAGGTTCGCTTTCCGGCGCACATTCCCTTTGTCGTCTTGCTTCCCCTTTAAATATCTTGCTGAATGGCGGTCATGTATGCTGGAATTGACGGGCGAGCAGCCGCTTCGTGCGGCGGGCTATGCGTCGTGTGCTGGAGCGGCGCTTATGGCAGTACCAAACCATCGCTCGAGTCGAAGAGCACCTCCAACGCCTGTGGTACTTTCTGAGAAGGCATGGCGCTCTTTTTCTATCCTCAGCAGCTGGCTACTCGGCTGGCAAAGTTATCTTGAGTAGTGGTGTTGGCGCTGAGATGGACTCGAGTGGCTGTGTCTAGACTCTATGTTGCAGCCTGTACTCCGTACCTATGCAGGCAAGGTGCAGCCTCATGTCCAGTTTCCAATCATGTACCTTGTATATACCATTCCAATGTATTCACCAATGTTCACATCGCATTGAGGAATACCTTACAGCTGCTCCAGCCAAGGATATCACTCATCCGCGACCTGAAACGCGGCCTCTTTCCCGAGGCGTAGGAACTTTCGAAGCCAACCTGTCACCTTCCTGTGTCAACCAATGTCTAGATAGGCGTATTCAGTTGCAATGTCCGCTGTCAACGCTCCTGATGCTGGGAGCAAGTCGGGTAAGCATCCGTCGAGTGTAGGAAGTCAGCAGTCTGTAGCAAAGGCTAACGACGGGTTCCGAGCAGCGGCGAAGAAAAAGAAGAAGAGCAAGAGGAAGGCCAATGCCAAAGCAGAAGGAGGTGCGAAGGCTTCTGGGCCAAATGGCACGACGAACGGGCAATCAGTAGAGGCGGATGACGAAGAGGATGAGGACGATGGGGTAGACTCGCCTGTGGTGAGGCCACACTGCTTCTCACCCGCCTAGAGATAGCAAGGCTAATGCATAGCTCAGAAGACTGTTCTACCGAGTCACATCAACGACGAAGATACCCTACATATGCCATCCTCTCCGCCAGAGTCGATAGCGAGGGACGAAGAGCCGGCGGTGCGGAATGGCGGGCAGGAAGAGCAAGAGGAACCAGAGGCTCAAGAAGATGTAGAGGAGGATGAAGAGGAGACTAAGCAGGTGCCAGCTGCTCCAGAACAACCGACAGACACATCAGACCGCTTGCAGGCCATGCAAGAGGAACGGGACAGTCTTCGAGCAGAGGTCACACAGCTACGGCAATCGCTTGAATCGTTACAAGAAAAGCAGAACGAGGAGCTTTCTGGGGTAAAGGAGGAGCTGGCGCAGGTTGAGCAGGACAAAGAGCACGCTGAGACGCAGTACCGTAATCTGTTGGGCAAGGTGAACACAATCCGGTCACAACTCGGCGAGCGGTTGAAGGAGGACACCCGCAAGATTGAGGACCTGGAGAATACAAATGCTGGTGTGAGAGAAGAGAACGAAAGATTACAAGAGTCTGTCACCGAGCTGAATGGAAGACTGGAGGAGCAGGAGTCGGAGATTGAGAGCTTGCGAAGTCGCACGAGCTTATCTACGAGCAACTGGGCAAGAGAGCGGGATGATATGACCGCGAGGGAGGCATATGTAAGAGAAGAGTACGAAGTCACGAAGCAGGCAATGCAGGACTGGGAGATCTTGGCTACGGAAGAGCGCAGCAGAAGAGAGGCTCTGGAAGAGCAAACACAAGAGCTGGAAGAGCAACTGGAAGCGCAGCGAGAGGCGTACAACCGGATCAAGAACGATGCAGAGTCGCAATCCGATACTGTGGACAATCTGCAGCGGGCAATGCGGGATGTACAAGACGAGCGAAAGCGCGAGCTGAGAGAAATGGTCGAGCAGTCCCAGGCACAACTTGAGGATCTTCGCGCTCATGCCAAAACCGCCGAAGATAATGCTGCATCGCTCCGGCAGCAACTCTCCGAAACACAAAAGGAACTGGATCGCGCCTTGCCATTCGAGAAGGAAGTCAAGGAGAAGAACCTTCTTCTCGGCAAAGCCCGCCACGAGGCCGTTATCCTCAATGAGCACCTCGTCAAAGCGTTGCGGTTCTTGAAACGCGGTAAGCCGGAGGACAACGTCGACCGCAACCTGGTGACCAACTACCTCCTGCAGTTCTTGGCTCTGGACCGTAGTGATGCGAAGAAATTCCAGATTCTACAGTTGATTGCTGCTCTGCTGGGCTGGACTGAGGAGCAGAAGGAGCAGGCAGGGCTACTGCGGCAAGGTTCCTATGGTACGGGAAGCCTCCGTTTACCTATGTCGCCTTTCCGCAGAACACCAAGTACGCCTTCGCTCGGCACCGACTTTGTGCCCGAGAGTCCTGCTGGCGCAACGAGAGAGTCTCTTGCGGAGTTGTGGTCGGAGTTCCTGGAACGGGAAGCCGAAGCCGGAAGTGCTGGTGGTGCAAGCAGTCGACGAGGTAGTATGGCGAAGAGTCTGCGGAGCCCGAGTGCGACAGGCGTCACGAGCCCGACTGGTACTTTGCCCATCCTCGGCGGTAGGCAGAGCCCGGAGATCAAGAGGAAAGAGAGTGCGAGCGGTCAGACCACGAGGTCGGATTCTGGATGAGCTGCGCATAACTGCAGACATTGCATTGATACATGTACAAATTGTAGATCTACAGCATCTATGTCTAAGTCAACAAACCAGCCGCGAGGCTCTGGAACCCTCCTTGGAAGCCCGCCGCCGCTGCAGCATATGCGAAACATTCATCACGAATTACAGCTTGCTCCGCTCCTGCACCAGCGAGTAACTCTTTGGCTGACTCTCTAGCCAGCTCCTGTCGATCTGGTCTACGCTCTGGCAACCCGCGACGTTCATCATGATGTCGAAGTCCGCGAGGAGGGACTTCATGACGTGTCGCACACCGGTCGTGCCCATGATCGAGAGGCCCCAGACCCATCTGCGAAATCTTCAGCACTTGCAGAAATCAGAGTGGCATGGGTAGGTGACTTACAGTCTGCCGACGAAGACGAACTTCGCACCGAGCGCCAGCGCTTTGAAGACATCTGTCGCGCCTCGGACGCCGGAGTCGTACATGATGTATGTCTTGTCGCCAACAGCTAGACGGACCGTTAGCACTGAACACTGCGAATCGGAGAGGGTCCAACAACCATTGACAATGTTCTCCAACGCGTCCAGACTGGCAATGGCACCATCGACTTGCCGTCCGGCATGGTTGCTCACCACAATCCCATCACACCCCACCTCAACACACTTCCGCGCATCATCAACCCGCTGAATACCCTTGATCGCAA
This sequence comes from Saxophila tyrrhenica, assembly GCF_035928015.1. NCBI lineage: Eukaryota > Fungi > Ascomycota > Dothideomycetes > Mycosphaerellales > Extremaceae > Saxophila > Saxophila tyrrhenica. The sequence continues at coordinate 493,496 of NW_027041738.1, read as the reverse complement.
ACGGCTTCCCGCCAGAGATCTCCTTCCACGTCTTGATCAACCACGGGATCTTCTCCCACGTATGCGCACGTCCGTGCCAGACATTATCAATCCACATCGCCCCTGCCTCCTTCGGCTGCGTCTTCGGATCGATCCCAGCCTCCTTCATCTTCTTCTGGAACACGGGATCCGAAAGCCCCAGATCCGCACCGATGCCTTTGTAGAACGCATAATCCGACGTGTTCACGTCATTGTGCCTCCAGCCCAGCTGCCATGTATCCACCGTCAGGATACACGCCGTGAACCCGCTGTCCCAAGCCCGCTTCAGCAGCGACACCGTCAGCTCGTCGTCGTGCGGCATATACAGCTGGAAGAACCTGGGCCCGGCTCCGTTCGCTTTCCCAACATCCTCAATCGGTTGCGACCCTGCCGTGGACAGACAGTACGGTAGATTCAGCTCCTTCGCTACCTGCGCCACCGGCAGCTCGCCTTCAGGATTATAGATCTTATTGATCCCAATCGGTGCGAAGCCAATCGGTGCGCTGACTTTGTGCCCGAAGATGGAGGTTTTGGTATCGCGTTTGTTGGTGTCTACGAGCATGCGCGGGAGCACTTTGTGCCGGTAGAAGGCCTGGCGGTTGGCGAGGTGGGTGAGGGATTGGCCCGCGTTGGAGGAGGCGTAGTACCAGCCGCCTTCGCTGAGTTTTTGTTCCGCGCGCTGTTCGAGTTTGTCTGGGTCTGTGGGGGGGAGGTGTTAATGGACGGGTGCGGGTGGGAGGGTGGATAGGGAGGAGTACCGGTGTTGAAGGGCGGTGTTACGCCTTCGTTCTCCGCCCAGAAGAGCTCGCGTTGGTAGCGGGCGTACTCGGGTGTGTTTCTGTGCTTCGGGTTCGGGGCGTTGGGATCCATTTTGCAGCGAGGAAAGACAGATGGCTTTGCTTTAATGAAGAGCAGTATCAAGGACGAAGTAGAGAAAGGATGGAAAACTTCAATTGTAATTACCTCTTTTTACGCATGGCACAGCTACGACGTTTCCACGCGTCCATTGACTGTTATGTCGTGCCGGTACTACCGGTGTTACATCATTAAGTCGACACACAGAGTTGGGAGTGAAGTCAGAGCGGTTGTGACCTCACAATTTCATCAACTTCGACCTCCGATGTCGAAGATCGTCTGCGACGCCAGAACGCTTCGCCGAAGCTTGTACATCTTGCGTAATATCAGCAGAGGTTCTGGCTTAACTTCACTCTTGCTTGAGAAATGCGAAGGCGTGGTGAGAGATGGTTGATGCACGTTCACATGTCAGTAATGTGTCGTGCATCGGTGGTTGAAATGCCTCACAGTTAGAATGGGCTTTCTTCACGTGCTTGAACGATACGATCAGTGAATGACTCCCTTCTCGAAGTCAGGCAAATATTCAGCAGAAGCAGTCGCCTAAAGAAAACGGTGAGGTCGCAGAAACGTTCTCGGTTCATATGACTGCAGAGCGATTCTCATCTCGACATGAATTTTCCACGCGCCTTTCAGCTTTGTTAACTTCTGATCACATACGGCACACCCCTTCCTTTCGGATGCTACCTTCATCAGCGTCTCACAACATGGCAGACTCGTCAGACCAGCAAGCGCAGCTGAGCGAGGCCAAAGACACGAACACCCGAGAGCCACGTGGCACCGACGATACCACCACCACCACCGCGGTGTTAACGCCACCACAGGTTCCCGTTTCAACACACTGTCCGCTACTCGAGCTACCACCTGAGCTCAGGAACAGCATATGGGAGTACGCTGTGACAGAGCAAGCGAAGCTCCCGCTAGACGGAGGCATCCCAGAGCTACCCCTGCTCCTGGCCTGCAAGCAAATCCGCGAGGAAGCATGGCCAATCTTCTACCTTCAAAACAAGTTCACTGTGCGTGACACGGACTACAACAGCGATATCTACACTCACACCACGAAGCGATCGCGCGAGCTCAAACGGCGGTACAAGATCCGCTTCCAGTACAAAACCATCGGCACAAGGATGCCCAATTGGCCCAATCTTATGACTCGGCTTCACCGCTATCATGAAGGCTTGGTGAGTCATCACTTCATCAAGCCATCACGTGTTCCAAAATCAGAGTCGGTAACAAATGGTCTGCTCGGGGTTATGTTCAAGACCGTTGAAAACTCCAAGAGCAGGTCCTGGGCTCAGGTTGAGATGCTGTTGGAGGAGTACCACCGAGTTCTGGTGAGGATAGATGCACGATGGGAGTGAGCTCAGGTCCGACCAGGAAATCCACAACGTGCCGTGGCATCGCCGGAGCATGGGCTCTTAGAGTTCGGGGTAGTCCGCAATCCGGGCCAGCTTCACCAACGCAGACCTGTCTAATGAAGAGAGTACTGAGCGAGCGGTGCTAATATGGAACCCGAGCGCAATTGCTGAGACCCCTCTTCCGACCTCTCATGGCGAGGAGACATATGTGGTTGATCTATTTCTGCTTACCACCAGACAGCTCGACCCACAGCAGATATCCGCAAGCACATAAATACCAAGGCACCCCCCATCGAAATAGGTGACTTTCAACAGATCGATACTTCCGCACAATAGCACGACTTTCTCACATCCCAGTAAAACACACACGCCACCCGCCATTATCCCTCATCAGTTACCGCCCACATCACATACCTTTCTCGCCCCCAAGTCGCCCTCAGACTCGCAACACTCTACGCCACGATGGACAACAGCCTACTTGGAACACTGCCGGCGGAACTTCGCCTCGAGATCTACCGGTTGGTGATGCTCATAGGGACCACATTTTCCAAGACCAAGTCCTCCAAGCCGAACCCTTCCAAGCCGTCCGGACCCAAACCACCCACGGTCGAGATTACCGAAACCGGGTATGCCAGACTTGAAATCAACTCCTTAGGAGTTTCAGCACCACCCCTTCTCCTCACTTGCAAAGACATCCGCTCGGAGGCCCTGCCAGTCTTCTACCAAGAGATCTGTTTCGTCATTACTCTGGATGGCTTCAACCCGGAAACAATGCTAAAGTGGTACGACCATTGCCTCAAGCCTCCTGCCGAAGTCTTGCCAAAAGTGTGGCACGACTTCATGATCGCCAGGCCAGTTGATCGAAACTGGGACAACCTGATGCGTTGGGCTCAGTTGTATCACTCCAACGTACTCATCCAACCGGCTTTCACTGCCGCAGACGCAGAACGGCAAGCCGCAACGCCCGGGTGGCTTGCTGCATGGCAGAAGAAATACACGGAGATGCAAATCATCGCCGAGATGTTCCGCAAGGTCGCGGTGCTGCGGGCAGAGCCCAGGGAACTTGTCCGGCAGCATTTAAATCATGACCGTGTCGAATTGGCGAGGAGAGGACATGAAGATTGGGACCCCGGGATGAAGCACTGTCTCGCATACAGGGTGAGACTGGGCAGGCGAGGAGGGTTGGGGTGGGGACCGACTTTCATCGAGGATCGGGATGGGCGTGGCGGCAGGTTGAGATTCTAGCTTTAGCATTGCGGCCTTGCATAGCACAACGGATAGCATGAGCCTTCCTTCTTAGGGGATAGGCAAGGGGCCGTAGTCAGGTCATACCTGCACAGTTCGATAGTGAAATGCAGCAAATGTTCCACTCTACAAGCTCCTGCCCAATCCAGCGACCCCACATACGTCACTCCATGTGCCTCGATCAGAAATTCTACATACTTGCCATCTCATTTTCACATGAACAAAGCGACATCCACATTTCCCAGCTCTAAGATGCCCTCCATAACCTCCCTCGCGACCTTCACACCCTCCTGCAACGCCCGCGCCTGGCTCACCTCCCCGCACCCCCACCTCCCCATCGTTGCAACCGCCTGCTCCGACAAGACCGTCCGCATCTACTCGACGCAAAACTTCCAACAGCAATCCACAATCTCCGGCGGCCACAAGCGCTCAATACGCAGCTGCGCCTGGAGACCCAACAGCGTTGGCGAGAGCGTGTTAGCAACTGGCAGCTTCGACGCCAGCGCAGGCATATGGCGGCGATGGGAGGACGGCGCTGGGAAAGGGAAGGCCAACGCTGAGATCGACTTTACGTCTGGCCTGGCCGGTGGAGATGCGGACAAGGATGATGAGGACGAGGATGAGTGGAAGTTCGCTGTGATACTGGATGGACATGATTCGGAGATCAAGAGTCTTGCTTTTTCGCCCACGAGTCCTTTGCTGGCGACTTGTAGTAGGGATAAGAGCGTGTGGATATGGGAGGAGCTGGACGAGGACAACTTTGAGACGGTAGCGGTGTTGCAGGATCATGAGGGGGATGTGAAGTGCGTTGCATGGCATCCGGGGGAGGAGCTACTGGCGAGCGCGAGCTATGATGATAACGTGAGGCTGTGGAGGGAGGACGTGGATGATTGGGCTTGCTGTACACTTTTGACTGGGCATGGAGGGACGGTATGGTGGGTTGAGTTCGAGGGAACGGAGATGGTGGCCAAGATTGGAGGAGGAGATGTTGCGAGTGAGGAGCAAAAGGCGCTGGTACAGCAACGGGAGAAGGCTGGGTCACGGCTGGTGTCTTGTTCGGATGACCAGAGTATAAGAGTGTGGCGAAAGGTACCGAAGGAGAACCCAGATGGGACGCCGCAGCAGAGACTGCCCAGCATATGGAAGAACAGCAACTTCGAAGAGGAGTGGGTGGAGGAGGCGAGACTGCCTTCGGTGCATGAGCGACCAGTTTTGGCAGTCAGCTGGAGCCGCAAGACCGGCAGGGTGGCGAGTACGGGCTCAGATGGCAAGATTGCTGTCTACGAGGAGCGATGGACAGGGTCGGCTGCGAACGGCGATGTAGCGATGGGAGATGCGCCCTCATCTGACGGCAGTGCTCACAATGGTAGCGACGCTGAGAAGCAGGCGATCACGGAGTGGGTGGTGCTGGCGGAGATTGACAACGCACACGATGTGTTCGAAGTCAATCACGTAGTGTGGGCGCCGCGGGCAGACAAAGGGAAGGTTCACGATGAAGAGGAAGTGTTGATATCCACGGGAGACGATGGCGAGGTGCGAGTATGGCGATTCGAGCCGTGTGGGCATGGTACATATCATGCCTAGCTAAGTATTCGAACCCAGCGTCGTTGGGCAAAGCAGATCGCTCACGAGTCCAAAACGAACAGCGCGTCACTGCTAGCAAAAGAAGTCGTCGACTCAATGTGCAAAAAACGTCGCAGGCCCTATCGAACCGCCGACCAAAAGGCAAAAGACAACACCCAATCCACCACAAAGGGCAACCGGACAGTCTTATTGGCTCAGACGGGTTGGCGCTAGCCGATGTCCAGCTTTTTTGGCCTCCTGCTTGCTCGATAAGTGCACTTTTTGTGACTGATAAATATCCCTTTCCATGGACTATGCCGAAGTTCGGCCGGCCGCTCACAAGTTTGGAGGTCACTGCGGCACCACGGAGACATTCGCAGACGACCCTCTTTCGACTGCTTCGGTCTGGCACACGGCGGCGGTTCGAGATACAGCGTGGCGACACAATCGAGAAGAAACGTGCTGCATCTCGGGAGCGACCCAGCCTCGCGATCGAGCCGGAGCAGCTGTGGGATGATGCTGTGTTGTACGCCTCCTGGACCAATCCCAGTCTGACGGCGGGCCTGTAGAGAGCTTGGGACGGTCATTGCGGTGGGAGATCTACCCTTTCAAGTCGAGTAGTGTCAGGTGGGAGGATCAAGGTCACTCTAGTACCGAGGGACCTGACAAGCGTGCACGAAGCTCGTTGCTACAAATTTTGATGAGAGCAGACGACGAGATTGAAGTGGGCGTTGATGAACCATGGTATCATTTGCTTCAGTGCTATGGAAGCGTGCACTGGAATAAGCGCTTCTCACCTCCATAATGTCATGCAAACCCTGCCGTGACCATCTGAAAAGTAGGCACAGTGCTCTTGCCCATACCCTTTACTCCCTTAGAACGCCGTGCGCCGTCATGCTCCATTCTTTCCTTGATTAGCCGTAGACAGTTGCACTTTTCCACCCCCTCAGCCACGCGAGAGAGGTCACCTCGTCTCCGAATAGTCGTTCAGCGCCACACACACAGCTCCGCGGTGATGTCCGTTGTATTGGCGTATGATGCTCTTGTTCGACAACTCCCACAGCCGAGCGTAGTGGTCGCTGCAGGCCGTAACGAGGTACGCAGAATCCGCCGAGAAGGCGCAGTCCCACACCCAACGCTGATGTCCATCCAGCTCCTGCTCCAGCTCGAACGCACGATCGCCGGTCTCACCGTCCGTAAGCTGTGGTGCTTGCGAGCTGCCTTCTGCGTCGACCTTCCAGATCCGAGCGGTGTGGTCTGCGGAGCAGGTGGCGAGATGTAGGACGTCGGGTGATAGAAGTACCCGGGTGATGTAGGTACCATGTGCTTTGAAGCGAGTGACAGGAACGAGGCTCGTGACATCATGGACAGTGATGAGGCGCCACACATACACCGAGCCGCTCATGCTGTTGCTGACCGCAGCGCATAGGAGAGAGCCATCAGTCGCCACCGTCACCGAAGCGACGCTCTTATCTTCTTCCGGCACGAGTTGATGACTGCATTTGTTCTCTCCGAGATCCCATATCCGTACGTTGCCGCCGCGGTCGCAGGAGATCAGCTCGCCTTGGTTGGGGTGGATGACGACGTCGTTGACGGGTACGCCATGGGAGTAGTTGCGTTGGATGTGGCCGCTTCGGGTGTCCCAGATCTTGACGGTACCTTGGATGACGGTCAGTATGGTGGTCTTGCGGTAGGCAGAACATGTAGGTACCATCTTCAGAACTCGTGACCATCCATTTGCCTTCGCAGTGAAATGCGACGCCTGTGATGTTGCCGGTATGTCCTTCGAAAGTCAAGACCGCAGCAGGGTTGGTCGACTTGATCTCATAGAGCTTCACTGTATGATGTCCTGCAGCGGCGAGGAACCGCTTGTCGGGTGATATGCATAGTCGGTTGACTTGAGAGTCGGGGTGAGGGATGGTGCGAGAGCATAGTCCGCTGAGGGCCTCCCAGAACCTGAACGAGAAGAGGCGTTAGTAAGGAGAGACGCAGGAGCATGGCGACCTTATGTATGAGCGAGGCATCGCACATCCAGAAAAGGTGATGTTGTCATAAACCTTAATCGTATGATTGACCAACAACAGTCAATGTATAGGTCATCATCTGGGTTTCTGGTGGGTAGCTGACACACAAAACCAGGTAGTTGTATGCATGCAACTTTCATTCTCCAGGCGGCCTGCGGAGATAGAGTTCTTCCCGAAGCACACGTGTCATCATGGTCGAGTGTTCGCATGTCGTGAGAAGCTGATGAGTAACTCCCACAAAGCATAAAGGACCGAAATTTCCATTCGCCGTAGACAGTCCGTCGCCTCCAAGGCAAACTCATATTACCCACGACGGGCGCTGATCCCAGCAATCGCAAGTGCTTGGTTCATTCGGAATAAGCTTACCTGATCGTATGGTCGTACCCGGCTGATTGGCATATTAGCGACCTCGCTAACCCTGGCGTTGAGACAAACTTACCCGTACAGAGTATTACTGACATTCCGTAAGAGTGCGGAGGCTGGCTGTAATCTGTATAAGGCTATGCCTATGCCCGCCCGCTCGCGGCGTCGTTGCGATAGATGTCGCAACCCAGCGGAGGACCGACAGCAGATGCTGCTAGACGATGACAGCTGACATCGTGTGGTGGTGGTTGAGTCCTGTGCGCGAGCATTTGTGTTGGAAGAGCCCTGGTCAGAGGTGAGTGATGAAGGAAAGGCTGATCTGCGCTTGCTGCAGTGAACACGCGCTAGTTTCGGCAACAGCCTCTCGTGCCGCCGTGCCTGCATAAGATTATCAGAGCTCCTTCCACTTTGGGGCGGTGTTTCTTGGCGCGTCGCACGCTCTTTCGACTTCACCTCTTCGACGTCGATGCTGTCCAGAACGATCGGGTGCAACGCTGTTCGGTCGTTGACGCTCATGACGGCCTCACCAGACTACGGGACATACCGACACACCTTGCCCGGGTATGAAGGGGCATGAGCCAACATACTGCGGGGCCAGACCACTGTCGTCGACGCCAGGCTTGCTTGCGACCACCACCAGCAGTCGTTGATGCTGGCCTGGGAGCACCGTCACACCTAATCGAACCTGTTGGGAGTCCGTCAAGAGTCAATACAAAAAGCATGCGCCAGGGTCGCAGCGTGATGGCCCTGGTCGGTGGGAGGGAAGTTGGCCAACGGGGTAAAGGTCTTGCATCCTTCATGATCCTTGTGGTCGACACGCATAGTGACCAGCTGTCGAGCAGGGTACCGTGGGCGCGAGTGGGCCGGACGTTCTGCTTCATCACGTTGCTGCAGAAGCGGTACGGTCCCATGCAGTCTGTCTAGAAGAGTTATCTTGTAGATAGATTGCATAGGTTATTGACTTACCATGGCAGCGCTCCATGAGCGGACCTTGCACACGTCCTCCTTATGTGGGCACCAGCCTATCGCATTTCAACTTTCGATCGAGGCTTGCTTCATCTTACGACAGTGCACCCGGCCATGTCTCAGTATATTTTGCCCGGTATCATCGTCGACACGGCCGGCATCTGTCACCATGTCTGGAGGTGGACGCCACTCGCAGTGCTCTCCACAGAGGTCGATCGTTGTATCTTGCTCTTGCGGACCAATGTCGCACTGGTATGCAGCCGTCCCACAGCCTGTCGCAACAGGCGTAGCACTTCGATTTGGTGCGGTCGCCTTGCGTAAAGTAAGCGGACTTGACACCCAACGACCGGGACACTGACAGACCTCCTTTGCTATCAGCTGGGACCTCTCAAAATATGCCCGGCGTACGCTTGCCGATGTGTAATCAACATGGCAGCTGGCGCCTGCCTCGTGCAACATCCTTTTGCTCATGTCGCAGTGGCGACGGCGTTGTCGAACTGCGCTCTGCAGTTGAGGCAACCACGATGATACAAGGCCAGCCCGGCAGGAGCAGAGCGCGACGACGACGACGACGACGCCAACATGTTGTCCGCAGCACTATCGATATGTTGCAAGAAGCTTGCTGCGTCGTGGCACGCAGTGGTGGGCTGAGCTGGTATGCTTCATCATGGTGACAGGTCAAGACATTCGGGCGAGATTGTTCAAAACATGAAGCATGTTTAGGAAGCGATGAGCCAAGTCAGGCAAGGCAAGGCAAGACACTCCGATCAGGTGAGTAAGTTGCCCTCCAGCTAGGACTAATTGGGATCGAAGTCGACGGGCGGTGGAAGGTGGGCATCGGAGCTGGGCACCACCACGGCGCACCGCTCCCTTTCGCCGATTTCCTTCGCTGATCTCTTGGCCGCACGTCGATGCACTCTCGGCCCACTGTCGCCGACGACCCCCGAGTCTCCCGGGATGGCTCCTGCGTCAAGGACTGCCCACAACGAACCTTGGGTCAGTGACCCTTCCACGTCTTTCCAGTGGCCTCTGTCGACGTTGAGGCCGAGCGGGTGACTGCGGCATGACTCTGAACCTGAGTACCTGTGGATAATGTTAAACCTTACTGGTGCCCTGCGGATTCCGGTGGTAGGAGACCCTGAATGGGACGGTTTGCAAAAGCTTATTTCGGCGCGCGACGCAGACGCATCCATGCCGAAATGCTTGTACAGCGCCTTGTCGTGCTCCTAAAGACCTCAAATTTGACCGCATGAGAGCCATAGCGAAGGGCTAACTCCTGATACCAATATCGCGTTGTTCTATGGGAGGGAACAAGCGTACAGGCTTGCTCGGGCAATACTGGCTCTGAGGTCTGCTCATGTTCATACTGATATACCAGAACCATGGTAAGTATGCTCGCACTCTCAGCAAATCTTCACATAGATGCACAAAACCCGGCCTCCCCCTCTGGTAATTTTCTCTCCTGTATGATCTCTCTCGCACACAAATTCTCTCACATCACAATCACACAAACTCTCTGCACACACACGAGACAAGACCATACACACTTCGAGAGTCGAGAACTTCCGACGAGCAATCAGACAACTTCAAGTTCTCACAATCTCAAGTAAGTCCTCACTGCCATCTCAGCCGCTGTAGTGGCGGCCCCTGACTTTCTCCCTGGAGAAACCAACAAAGTGCTAAATCCTCTGCAGACAACACAACAATCACGCCGGAGAACTCCATCTAGTCAAGCAAATATGGATTCTCAACAATCAATCAGCGGGGCCTACAACCTTGCGGCCTTGTTCATGAACGACGGCATCAGTCAGTTCATCTCGGAGAGTTATGCCTCCCTCAAGGAGCCTTTGGGCTTCACCAACCACTGCCCGATCCTCATCTCTGACGATCATGGGGACACCATGGGCGCCCCACCGGTCAATGCGGTCACCAGCAACGTGATCGACCTGACCGACGATACCACCAGCGGCCCGGTCCCTGATCTGGCCAGCAACAAGGCCAGCAACTCGGTCTTGCCGGTGACTGACGAGCTGCCAGCTGTCACCAACGAGGAGCCGGTCGTGATCGACGACGAGCCGGCCGTGATCGACGGTTCCCAGACCCCTCTACCGTCGATCAGCCCCAAGAAGCGGCGCAAAGGTCAAGCGTTGATGGTCCCGCCGTCAGATCGACAGGGCCAATATACGGCTCCGCCACGGCTCTTCAGTCACGCGGCACAACTTCGCCAGGCCACTGGCAGAAAAGTCCGTGCTTGGGAGAGCAACGACGACAACTGGGCCCCCACGACGGAGGCAATCAACAGCAAGAAGGGGCCCGGTTACACGAAGAGGGATCCGGAACAGCTCTACATTCAGAGAATGGCGAAACTTGCGGCTGGTGAACGCCGGAAGGAGAAGGAGGCGAAGGAGAGGGAGGCTCTTGCTGCTGACGGTCCAAGCAACCACCAGGACTCGACCGTCGCCACCGGCACGAAGAGGAAGGCCTCGGAGGAGGACGAGGCGGCGCCATCCCAGCCGCCAGCAAAGAAGCAGTGCGCCGCTTCTCCAAACCAGGGAGGAGCGCAGGGGCCCTTCTCCACCGCTACAGTTCCGCGAGCCCCCAGGCCCTCAAGGTGGCTTTCTTCTTCACGACTGGCCCTACCTGGAATGAACTTCGTGAGTCCCCCGAAAGTCACGGCAGAGGCTCAAAGGGAGGCCGACCTTCAGCTGGAGGCGAACCTCCAAGCCTTGTTCGACGCAGCACCTGAGTCGACATCCCCATCTCCTGATCACCCAGCGACAACAAGCGATGATCAGGCGGCAGAACTTCAAGCTGCCAACGATGAGGACCCCGGGTCACTGGAGGCGAATCTCCAAGCTGCGTTCGACGCAGACTCTGAGTCGACACAGTCATCTCCTGAGCACCCTGCGACCGCAAACGACGACCAGGCGGAAGAACTTGGAGACGTCGACGACTATGACTACGGGTCGCTTTTCGGGGACAACGAGTCTTCGGCCACCGAGGAGGATGAACACAGCTCGGTGTTCTCGGAGCATGAGGTCCGTGAGCACCGTGACTCAATGACCTCGCGGGAGGATGGCAGTGAGCCGGAAGTCTCGGACGAAGATGAAGACTCCAACGAGAGGGAGCGCATTGCGGAGGAAGCGAAGGAGCTAGCGGAGGAGAAGAGGCTAGCGGAGGAGAAGAGACTAGCGGAGGAGAAGAGACTGGCGGAGGAGACGAGACTGGCCGAGGCAGCCAAAGCCGCGAAGGCCCAACAACAGTCCATCGACGACGACGCGGCATCCGACAGCTCTTCCGAATACGAGAGCGACTCTGACAGCGACGAAGACATGCCCGACGCCGTCGACGAGGAGGACGCCGCCCGCGCCGCTGAGCGCCAAGTCCGTCAGGATGCCATCACGGAGCTCGAGCGTGAGGTTGAGAGCCAGAAAGCCAGAGTCGGCAGGATGGACAACAAGCTCTTGGTTCAGCGTGCGCAAGGACAGCTGCGCACAATGGAGGAGGAGTTGAGGTTGAAGAAGGAGGCCTTCGAGATGGAGAATCCGTGAACATCAAGCACGTGACCATCTTTGAGCACGTGACATTCTCCTCGACAGCAACAACACCGACAACATCAACCACCCTGCCGACCAACATACGCCACCGACGCTTTCGACATCACCGACGCCGAGCGACACCGACACCGAACCTCACCACCGAACCGACCGACTACCGCGAGAAGGGCTAAAGGGGGTATCAAGCGGAAAAGGGAAGGGACTTTGGTTGGTCCACTACACCAACATCTCACCTCCCTTCACCAGCTGACGTTCAGACCAGATTGACTGCACGAAGGAACGTTTGGGATCGGAGGCAGGAAGTGCAGGATGCGAGGGCGGACGAAGGCATTAGGGAAGGGAAGAATGAGGAGCACTGACGGGGCATCGTCAGCCTGGGAGTCGGTGGCAAGAGGGGGGCATCAGTAACTGGGCTGCTTTCAGTGGCCCGGGCCTGGAGCCTCCGTCTTGCCACCGACCGACAGTAGTCTGTTCGTTCGTGGGTTTTTCGTTCGTAGTCTGTTTATATCTTGGTAGTGTGCTTGAATGGCATTTGCGTTTTGTTGTACACTGTTCTTCTATCTACCTTACTGTCGATGGTTGTCACGGTAGTAAGCTGAGTTTCTCGAAGATCTTCAACGTCGGCGTCTCCTGCTTCTGCGACGTCAGAGCATCCCAAAGCACACCCTGTCCGCCCAACGGTCGTGTCATCCCCTCCTCACCATTCTGGCCCACGTCGCCGTTCTGCTCCACGACTTGTTCGGGGTTGCTGAAAACCTCGCCCATGCTCATCCTCACTACAGCTGTGACCTCATCAAAAGCCGCTTGCACGGCAATAGCACGCTCCCGCATACTGCGCCTCATCAGTCCCTCAATGAGCCTGGTGACATCCTCGCCCACATCGTTCAACCTCTGCACCAGCCGAGCGATCGAATTGACCAAATACTCTTCTTCATACACCGTGCCCTTCTTGCCTCTAGCTCTCTTGCGCTCCTCCCTCCGCTTGTTCTTCGAGGTCTTGCGAGTAGCGTTCGTGGCCAAGGTACCCGTGCTCCGGTTTGTGTACCTTGTCATAAAAGTTCCTGCTGAAGTAGAAGCATCCGTGGGAGCAAGCGAGAGGTTGTCTGGTATACCGCCGTCGCCTCCCTCCTCGCCGTCCAAGAAGGCCATGGGGTTGTCGGCCTTCTTTTCGCGGAGCTCTCGTAATCGTGGGACTTGTGCGGCCAGCTGCTGCTTCATCTCTGCAAGGAGCTCGGTCATCGATGCTGATGCTTCGACGAGGCCGGCGTCTATGATGGTTTTGAGCAGCTCCGGCTTTTTTCGGAGAGTAACTTGCCTTGCTGCTTCGGCGAACTGGTAGCCTTTACACAGCAATCTGGCGGATGCATCGAGATCGTTGAGGTAGTCGAGATGAATAGCGGCGGCGCTCGTGAACTCCTTGCTTTCTTCCAAGCTGGCAGAGAGGTCTTGTGCTAGAGCCGACAACTCATCAGCCGACAGTGGCACCAAAGCAGCATTAGCAAGACACTCTTGCCAGGTGCCGACTGCTCGATAAGCTTCGTGTGCAGCAGCATGGTCGCCGACATACTCGTGGGCGATACCAGCTTCCTTGAACCTATTGCGACTGTTCAAATGATCCGCATAGAGCCTCATCAATTGCATTAGACGGCTGTTGTCGTAGCGATATAAGTCAATCGCAGCAGCGTATAATTCGTGCTTCATGGCATAAGACTGCAGCTCATCAAACGCTTCCAAAGCATGCAGATGAGTGAGAGCTTTCTGATATCTCTTCAGATCGTCATCAACCTTGAACTTCCGCCTGAGCGGCTGCATATCATGTAGTTCTTGCAGATGAGGCAGATACTCTCGCGGGTCTTTCTGCGACTGTTGCGCAATGAGAAGAGCAACATCGAGGTCGTACACGCCTAGTGCAGTATCGTAGAGCTGATTGACATCCGCAAGGAAGCAGATGTGTTCGACGGCTTGGTCGAGCCGCTCCTGGTCGCCTTCCTTCCTCAACCCTGATATGAGCCGGACGCCTGCCTCTAGATCTGGAGGGTTCTTGCAGACGTGTGCTGTGACGATGTTCTGTAGTCGTGATTCCTTGGTGCTAGAGAGGATTTGAAGAAATGCATCGCATATCTTGTTGATCTTAGAGTTGGTCATTGCGACCTCCTGTGTTTGTCCTTCTGCCATTCCACTAGACACTCCATTCACGACTCCATCGCTTGTGCCATTTGTCAAGCCATTGATGGTGACATCTTCCGTGGGCGCCAGCGTGTCTCTGTACATCGTGACCGATACGTTCTCTTCCGACAAGGAGCTGAGGAAAAGATCGATGAATTCGACTTTCTTCACCTGTTTTATGAAGAGGTCGACATCGTGCATGAATTGTTGCGGGGCGTAATCGTGCAGAATGTTCATGTCCACACGATGCGCACGGCAAACCATGGACGCCTTCTTGTAGTTCCGATCTCTAATACTCTCACGTATGCCAGCGAGGACCAGTGCTCGCGGAAAGATGGTCTCCAGGTTACCACGAGGCATTTGCAGTACCAGTGAGTAAGCACCAGGCATGACTGTGACGATTTTTGCGCCTCTCTCAATGCTTCGGCACCGCTCGTCTTTCTCCGGCTCGTCAGGCGGGATACCCAAATTCGCAGCGTGCAGATGGATGAATTTGAGGAGATGTTGAGATGTGGTGTAGATCAAATGCGAAGCGGTGAAGATGAAAGAAGTGCACTTCGGTATCCGCAAAGTCTGCGAATCGGTCTGTACCTGCAGTACGCCGCCAGCTGTAAGTTGGTACGAGTTCTTGCCATCCAATCTATCAGTGTTTTCGTAGCATATTCTGTCGTGATCCGTACGAGCATACAACGCTCGTCCGTCTTGCAGTACGATCTTTCGTGAGCTACCTTCCATGTGCTCCGGCCATTTCGGGGACGCATGCATCGTCGCCATTTTTGGCGGCCTCGCTGAGTAGTCACATTGCAACAACGACACCGAAGAATGGTGGAGGACAATCAGCTCTGTGCCATCCTCGCTAATCGCCACATCGAGAGCATTGTCCGGTAAATCGACCTCGTCAAATGCCATAGGAGGCGGCACGTTGGCGGTTCTTAGTGGAGTGACCTTCAGCTTCTTGCCGTCGATAACTGCAACAAGGCCAATGTCATTCGGAGGGAGTACTGATCCACGGGTCACTTCGAGTCGATACGACAGCCGGCGTATATCGTGAGCATCTGAGCAGGTCAGGTGTAGTGGTTTCTCTGGATGCCAAGCTGTGCCAATAGAGCCACTCCGGTCGCTTAGGATAATCTCCTGCTTCAGGTAGTAGTGATAGTTGCCCATGGTCCACAGCTGGACCCTGTCTCCAAAAGACACTGCAAGCACTGTCGAGTCGGCGTTCCAGCTCAAAACGATGTTACTACCAGTCGTCGCCATCTCCTCCGCGGTAAGCCGAAGGCCAAACTCTCCATGTCTTAGACCATTCCGTTCGAAGAATACAACGTCGATCTTATCGTCATGACGCTGAACTCCTGCAATAAGTTGGCCACTTGGCTTCCAGCTAAGCGCACCTTCGAGTTGATTGACCGTCTCGCTCATGCTCTCAAGAGAGCCTTCTCTGGAGTACACTCGAATGGCTCGGCGCTTCGGCTCCGCAGGGAGGATGCTGTTGACGGCTACGTATTGTGCGTCACCCCTCCAGCTGATAGTAACCTTGCCGTCGTCTAGAGCACTGAGAGTTCCTTCGTCCACATGCTCTGGAACTGTAGGGTCTCGAAGTGCTTTGGCTGCTCCTCGGCCTTTGAACTGGGTTTCCTTCTTGCCCCAGCCGACCGAGACGTGGTTAGATACCTGAAGATCTTCCGAAGAGAGGGTGACGTTGGAGATACTGTCGAAATCTCTTGTCATGAAAAGCAGGGTTTCCGCTCCAGAGTAGATGACAAGTACCTCATCGCCTGGGTTCCACGCTGCGGCTCGGATGCCAGCGTCGATTGACCCAGCGATTTCGATCAAATCTTCGCCCGGCTGGGCTTCCTCACGCACGACCACGATGTCACCACCCTGTAAGATGAGAACAATGGTCTTCGTATCCGGGAAGCAATGCAAGTCCACGATGGTGTCGAACTCAAGCTCGGGGTTTGGAGAAGGAGCGTCCCACGAAGCGATGGAGTGCGCATCTTCAATTACTTGAGCATCGCCAGGCAGGCGTTTCAAGGTGATGGCTGGGTTGTCCTTTGCAGGCCCGAAGGCTAGTATGAGCGAGTCATCGGAGGCGTCCCAGGTGGTTGCTGTTATTGCTGTGTTGGCGTGGTCGCTGAGCTTGAACTTGGCATGACTGGTGTTCAGCAAGTTGCGCATCTTGGTCTATTGAGAGTCTCTGGCATTCATGTTGGTGACTGGGTCAATGGATATGGGAACGAGTTCTTGATGGATTTCAGATGTTTGAAGGCGCTAGTAAAAGCTAACCGAGCCAATGAGAGCAGTTGTAGCCAATGTGAGGATGAAGTGCTCTGGTGGCTGACCGCTGATGCTGCTAGACTCGACGATTTAACGCATTGGGTCTCAACACATTGCCCCAAGGTATATGTACAACGGCATGATCCTCCTCTCAGCCACGCCTCCACGCATGAACCCCGCTACCGCCCCAGCGTCCTCACCGATACCCTCCGAACGTCTATTTGTTCTTCTTCGTTTGCCAGACTGCAGCCCCGTCAGAAACCGTCGACAGGAGTACATCATTCTTCTAGACTTACCAGCGATGAGGAATGGCGCGCTGAAGCCGACCGCTGTGTCCCCTGTTAGCCATCCTGTCCCCTCAAGTGTCTCCCATCTTCTTTCTAGCACATACCCATGAAGCCCCAATACCGAACCGCAAAGAACTTCGTCAGTGGGTTGAATGGGATGTTGTTTCGTGGCCCTTCGGGATAGTGGTATGGCGAGGCGAACTGGGGACGTGTGGTGTGGAAGCCCCGGCGGGCGGCGGTGGATGGGAGGCGCATTGCGGTTCGTGAGAGCATCTGGCGGCGGGTCAGTATCGTCAAGGGCCATCGCAGCAGCTGTATATACCTTTGCGTTAGGTTCAGCGTGTCCTGGAATTAAGACGGGCTTCTGCTCGGCTAGCATTCGTTGATGAGGGAGGATGAGCTTTGGGAGTTCATGCCCTAGCGGCGGATGTTCCCGATACCGACTCGCTTCGACTTCATCTCGACTTCGACTTCAACTTCAACCCTTAGGCAGTCTATATTACGACAGACTGTAAGCGACAACGATAAGGTAACATGTCTTTTCCCAATACGAGAACGACCCTGTTGCGCGCCATCGAGGGGAGTTACGTTCAAGGATTCAAAGTAGCGGAATTGCTACCACGAAGCAGTGCCACCAGATGCTGCAAGGTCCCCGTCATCGCAGGCCTGAACGAAGCTGTTCACAAGGAGAGATGTGCTGGCCACTCTTCACGTCTACTGTGGCGTAGTGGCACAGCACCTGAGAAGCACTTCATTGCGCCTCAAAGCACAAGGCATTCAATGAAGTGCTCTAACCGCCCAGATTGTTTTGGGAACGTGTGAGCCAGTCACTTCTTGTGAACCAGACACCTCAGAGTGGCTTCACTTTATGCTGCAATCCAACGATTCAAGTGCACATGCCACGCATTCACAGACAGTGACCGGACCTTTCGACACCGCCAGTCAGTCTCGCAGCACCTTTACGGCACAGCAGCTTCACTCAGTTGCATCGCCTCGCTTGAAGGCAGCAGCTGAACAGTTGCGCCTGAACGTGAAGCTCTAATGTTCCAAAGCCCGAGATAAGTATCTCGCAAAAGAAACCCTTTTTCACTACGCTTTTCGTCCATCACTTTTCGTTCGCGCAATCCACTTCAAATAGTCGACGCTGCGATGCCGCAATACAGCTCAACACTTCAGTCGCAAGATGTCGAGCAGGGCGTCCTACTCTGGCTCCCGCCGAAGCACGAAGTCCTGACCGCGCTGGGACATCATGCTCCAAAGAATGATGAGCCTGTCGTCAGCATCACCAACCAAGGACAGCACCCGGAGGACGGGTTCTACGATCATCCGCTTCTGGTCATCTCCAGATCCACAACATCGCCAGACCGCATCCATTTTGTACCGGTAAAAACTTGCAGAGCAAGCGCTTTGGAGGCTGGCACTGATGTACAGTTTATAGCTCACTACCTTCGGTGGCAAGCTGTTATGCAAACGCTACAACCAATACCTCGCCATGACACCTGCACCCGATCACCCACACTTCACGGCGGGCGATACGGCATACCGGACCTTGACACTTCACAAAAACGCCACGATTTCAAGGCCAGGTTACGTGAAAATAACAAGTGTCTGGACGATGCGGTGGAAGGGCGCCAAACACTATTGGGGCGGTAGCACCCCACGCACTACAAATTTCCAGCTCGACGAATCATCTTTGCAGAGATTGCTTCTTTGTGTAAGAAAGCTCAACGGCTACACACCCCGAGAGCAATTCTGCGAAGCCCGGCAGCTGATCCCGAAGAGTATCACGCCCAACCTCACCGGCCACAACTACCATCAAGCCGATACGAGTTTTGATCTTTTCGGCAGCGCCACGCCCTCGTCATACGCAGCAATCATCCAACAGCAGCAAGCTACACGCCCCTCGATACGCATACCAGCGGCAGGTATCCCGTCCTACTGCAGTACTGTGGGAGAACGTCGGCCCCTTCTACCTACCAACCGCCAGCCCTGGGATACACCGAAGGAGTCCTCAGGATGTGGTTGCTGTGGCTGGCTTTTTCTTTGTTTGGTGCTTGGCCTGGGAGTGTGGCTGTGGTGCAAATATGGGTCTTAACATAGCCTGGCAGCATGAACTCTTTGGAATAGCGGGCGGCAATGAGGATGAGGGCAGGCTATTCACTTAGTCATCGGGTGTTATGGCAAGGTTCAGAGACGTGTGCGAGAGATGGTAATCGTTGGTATCAATGTCGCTATACAAGTTTTCAATCGCTCCAAGCCCCAAACGCCTCGCCAACCAAAGCACGTAACGTCTATCGCCAACTATAACCCGGAAGACTTGCCAGCTTGGTACAGCTCGGCCTCTCCATCTGTCTCGCCAGATCCAGCTTGATCTGATCCGTGAAAAAGAAGCCTTGCGCATCATTTGCCAACTGCTGCCGCCGGTTGTTCTCCCACTCGCACTCTGCTGATAGCTGACCCACGTACTGCCCTTCCGCCACCTTATCCAGCTCTTTCCACTTCTTCGGTGTGAACTCCGTCACGTCCGCCGGATTCACCCAGTATGGTACGCTCAGCCGGTCGCTCGTATGTGACATTGTGTAAGGCGACTGCGCTTGCTTCCCCATGAAGATCTTCGGTCCCGACGAGCCAGACCCAGTGAACAGCGAGCTCAATAGCGGTAGCACAAACAGCAGCAACAGCGGCAGCAGACTCCGCAGCGTTTCCATCGGTCCCGTAGGTCCCCGCTGTCCCGTCTCATGGTTATGCGGCCGTCTCCGCGGCCTGTTCCCGCCAAACTGATGTATCCGCACGCCAGGCCCACCACCCATATTGAACACGAACCCCGGCCCTCCGAACCCTCCCATCCCACCAAACGGCCCACCGCCCATGCCTCCGCCGAAGAATTGTCTGAACAGCTCTTCCGGCGATATCTCCTCCTCGAACATCGGGCCCCGCGCAGGTCCCCGCTGGGACGCAAAGCCGGAGAAAGGCGATGCGCTTGCTCCTCCTCCCCCTCCCATGCCCGAGAACCTGTTGTCCGGATCTCCACCGAACTTGTCATACTTCTGCTTCTTCTCCGCATCGCTCAATATCTGGAATGCTCGCGAAACCATTTTGAACGCATCGTCTGCCCCAGGATAGCCATTCTTGTCCGGATGCGTAAGTAGACTCAGTTTCCGGTACGCCTTTTTGATCTCTGAATCTGTGCATGACGAGCGCACCTCTTCCAGCCCCAGGATGTCGTAGAAGTCGGTCGGTTTGCATCTCTTGACGCGGATTACGGCGGCTTTTTGCTCGACGGTGAAGGCGCGGCCGCTGCTGCCGTCGTGGTGGGTGCGGGATTTGGTGTCGCCGTTGGGGGTGCCATTGGGTTGGGCGCCGGAGGATTTCGCGGACATGGTGGTGGGGTGCGGGCGCTCGAGGCGCGGTGGGGTGGTGGTGGGGGGTGGTAAAGTGGTGGTGTTGTCGCGTGGCGTGAGTCAGTGTGGTGGGAGTGCGGTAGGTGTCAAGTCTTTCGCCTCGAGGATAGAGGCTGTCAAATGTACAGCCGAAGGATGTCGATATGGATGTAGGTAACGTGTTGATATCTCCATCTCGGGGTCCAGATTGAGCGAGCGGAAAGCGGAACCTGCCGAATGACGTCCATCTAGACGATTCAATTCACTTCTTCACGTGCACATCTACAACAACACATTGGAAGGCCAGGCAAAGTCGGAAGGACAGTAGGATGGATCAATGATACTGTGATATCAACATCAATATCCCTTGTTCCGCGACCCAGCCAACAACCCTCACACCAAACCGCAACCATGCCAATGCCATCAAAGACCCCCGACAACCCCGAAGAAGCAAAGCAAGGTGCCCTACAGTTGGCCTCAGCATGGGGTAGTACGTGCTAGCTCTTCTGTCAATCCTTCTCGGCCATATGGGTATTAACACTTCACCTCCACAGAACACTCCGTTCCACCAGCCCTTATAGCAACCCTCATCTTCGCCCAACATGCTCGACCATTCCAGACCCTACCGATGCTCTTCCCGCCCATCTTCCTCTTCAGCTCCTACCTCAATCTCCAAGGATTCAAGAAGGATGCCGCGGGCTTGACGTCCGCGTGGTCAGCGGCATATCTGGTCCTGGCGAGGAGACGGCGGCAGGCATTTGGGAGCAAGTTTGGGGCGAGAGGCTTGGTGAGGGGAGCGACGATGGGGCTGTGTGTGGTGAATATACTCAGTGGTGGGCTGGTGTACGCGTTTGGGAAGAGGGAGGATGATGAGGGGGTTTAAGTTTTAGGGCAACCAGGAGTAGGAGGTCCGGTCTCAATAACCAGACGACTATGTACATAACTGTAAGAATATAGGGAGAGAAGCAGCTGATCTGTTTTCCATGATGATCGATAGATCGAAAGCATACAGAGCATAATGTGGAAGGCTCCCAAACCACAGAACACAACCCACGAAGCCGGCATTACTGGACAATAACTTGGTCATCGCATTACTGAATGCTTTGGATCGCGCTGCTACCAGATGCGCTCAGAGGTGCAATGCATATCCGTCTGCTCAATGCTCGCGACGAAGCCAAACCATCCGCAAAGTGAGCCCAAGTGCATGGGCATTGTCTTCCAGGAGATGCTGTGAGTGCTGGCTCTCAGAACTTCGGGTACCTATGCCATCTACGCTCTCCCTTCGCTGTTTCACATGGATCGTAAGGGTCGACTTGTCTGAAATCCGCCTTGATCTCCGATTGTTCTGCCGAGACTCAGCCGAATTGAAAGTCAGAGCGGAACGAGATGAAGTCGTTCCGTCTCGACTCTTGCATTCATTTTTATACCTGAGTGGTTGTATACACGATTGATAAAACTTCTTGCCTCTTATGAGAAAGGCGATCGTGCGCTGGAAATACCGGCGATAAAGGCGGTAGACTGTTTAGACCTCATCGCGGAAGCCGAAGTCGGAACAACACCCATGCTCGACCAACAGCACGCTACTTCCTTCACCATGCATGCTATACGTAGCACACGGCACTAGCACACGCTTGCTGTAGCGGCAAAGAGCCCATATTATGGCCTTGTCGACGGTGGTACCGGAGCCTTTGGCCTACCGTTGCTTTGGTGATGAACCAAAGGCGAGACTGGAAGAACCTTCACGAGGCCTACTGAGTGAATTCTCGCAATGGCACGCACTGGCGAGCGTGCCTCGCATACCTCCTTCTTCAGCTATAATATTCAACGGCCGTACCCACTGCGTTGGTTTACACCAGTGGCCATAATCGGAGGCCTTGTTATCACCATACTGGTATCTTTCGCCAACTTCGTTGCTTCCGGCTATGAGCTTACGACAGTGTACGCCAGCGACCCGGACAGCATCGGCAAGGAGCTATGGTTCAAGAGCTGGCCAAGCTGGCTCCGACAGAACATCGAGGCGTCGTGCGAACCTGCTAACTTGCCGGTGAACTCTCAGTTCTTCACGAACCAGACCGCGCTCTCGTACACGTTAACAAGCGTTCACACCATCGAGCATGGGGTCAACACTACTTCGCCATCTCTTCCTTACCTGGACAACGTTCTAAAAGAGTGCAAGGTCCTCAACATTACGATGGACTTCGATTGCAGCCCGTACCAGACCCCGACGCAGCGTGCGCTAGCCCTGTGTGCCATTGACACTCGTGCATTTTCTACCTGTACAATCGAGGGGCCAAATGGCTTGACAGTTTTGAACTTCACAAGCCTCTACAACCCCAAACAGAGTCACTTCAGTCCCGGCTCTTCCAGTTTCATCGCGACCAACGTTACTACGAAAGCGAGTCTCTGGTGGGCCCAGCAATTACTCACGGCTTCCTGGCTCGATACCGATGTCATCCTGTACGACCTCCTAGGGAACAACTTTAGCAGCTACAATGAAGGCAAGGAGATACCTTCTGGAGCTGCCAACTTCTATCGACACGAAGCACAAGGTGATATCACGCAACTCGACTTCTTCGATCTGTGGTTCGACTTCACGGCGGAGCTGACCAAGACGTTCTACTATGGCACCAACTCCGTACAGGCATTCGTAGAGGAGCCCAGTGTGGCAGGAACCGACGGTCCTCCAATGTGGAAACAAGCCGACACCCTGGCGAAAGCCATGTACAGTGCAGTCATGACGGATCTCGGCCAGATCAACGCCTCCAGCTCATCCAACATCGTGGCGAACCCTGATCACATGCAGTTCTTCTCGAGAAACTTCAGCTCACTCCACAACGCGGATATGGTCGTCGGTGTACCATATCTCATGCCAGATGTACCGGATGGCACGTACGAAGAGTTGCGCGACAGCTTGGGCTCGGGACCGCTGGAAGTGACTCCGTCAGTCATCTCGACCAAATACTTATGCTCGGTTCCCCGCCTGAAGACCGCGGGCAACATCTTCATCTCTATCCTGCTGGCTGACCTTGTGTTGCTTCATGCTGCTTGGGTGCTGTACTGCCTGGTCGTGGAGCGCTTCTTCGTGCGAGGTCCCATGGCGAATACCTGCGAAGGCTGCCTCCAGGCTGCGCAAGAGCTGCAGCCTTTTGGCAGTGACCACGAAAGCGGTGCAAATTTGCGGCCGAGCATGTCTGGTGCAGCGTCGTTTTCGACAGAGTACGATCCTGTGCAATTGAGGAGGACGGAGAGCACGGAGAGCCTGGTTGGTAGAAGAGGGCGCCTTGGGAGCTGAGTGCCTTCGGACAAAGTCGGTGACCCAGTTGGCCATGATTGGAGACTCAGAGCTCTGTCGCCGAGCAGAACACAGCACGACGAAGCTTACGAGATCCGGCTGTACTGCACTTTGAGCATTCAACGTGGGCTGCTGTCGCAGGACAGACGCAATCGTCAGCGCCGGTTCGAGACAGCTTGTTACATCACGGCGATCGATTCTCACCACGACCGTGACCAAAAAGAATGTTGAGACGGACTGGAAGCTGCTTGGACCAGTACGAACGAACACTCCAGCTCAAATCGAGCCCAAGGCCTTCTTCAATTGATTGATGAACAAAAGAGTATCCTTGCACTCAATGAACAGAAGTTCGCAATCGTGCAAGACTAATCTCCCAAACTTTGAGCGGCAAGTGGGCTTTTCTCCCTCGAGAGTCTCCATTTGTTGGAGTGACAAACCAACTTCACCATTGCTGGATCCGAAGGCTCCATCCATTGCTGGACTCACATGAGAAGCTGGACTTTGCAATCCTAATATAACTCCTGAATCTTGATGGCCGAGTTTCTGCCGAGCTCACGTGAGGTTCGTCGTTCTCACATGAAAGATTCGCGCTCCCGGACTTTTGCTTCCACTCCTTTATTTGACAAGACTCTGGACATCACGGTTGACACCACAGACTTGGGCCTCATCGACGTACTAACAAAGTGAGAACGGAAGAATACGGCATATTGCGTGAAGTCGACTTCTTTATGCTTCTCTGTGCCTGTGAGGGCAAAACATCCACGCCGGTTGTGCTACGCCAGGCATGTGGTCCGATGCGATAGTGGCTCGCCCCCTTGGGGTGATAGCTTGGCCTTGCGATGTCCCCGCACAACCTGGGTCGAGCCGTGCACCCCAAGGCGATAGACCTTGACCGTGTGAAGCCTCTACTGCTCGTGTTCTTCATCACACTTCAGTGCAGCTACCAGCCGGGGGCTGCCAGTGACGGTCCGTGGTGGCAAGTTGAGATCAAGTTTCTGACTACTGCGTAACCAGTGCAGTACTTACAGCTTAGACTGTTCAATCAAGCATCTTACAAACCGCATTGGCTCCCATGAACATATATGACTATTCAATATGTTGGTTTGGTTGGGAAAGAGGCATTGGAAATTGACGAATTCTAAATTGGTTAAAACAAAACTAGACTAGACCAATCTAGGCATGCGCAGCGAGCAGTCTCACCGTACTCCCTAGCAACTCATGCTCTGGTTTTGATATCGTACGGCATGATGCTGGTACATAGTGCTAATGAAGCATCTCTGCTCCGCCGGGATGGGACGAATGTCCATTCACGGTGAGCAGAGAGCGGCAATGGCGACCACACGCATGGTGACCGGTGCCATCAACTTCATCACGCCCCAACCGCAAGGATGCCTGGAGAAGCCATACCAACTCAAGTACGAGGCTCCAGACGGCTTTCCGCCCACCAACATAGTGTCAGATGAGCACATGCAGCGCCTGGCTGATGTCCGTGGACGGGAGGCGCAGTTCAGCGTTCCTCGGAACGGGTTCACGATCATCAAGCTCGAGGACCAGCTGTCCTACGAAGAATACGACAACGAAGACCTCGTGCGCAAGGTGTACTTCAAGCAGGTCGCTGAAGCAGTTCAAGAGCTGCTCGGTGCATCACGCGTGCAAATCTTCGAACATGTGGCAAGTACTTTGGGGCCAGGTTCAAGGACGGTCATTGACTCGGACAGCTGCGAAAACGAGACGCAAGTTTCCCAGTCGCAACGGGGAAGCCGTATAGGTATAATCAGCCCACTAATACGGCCCATGTTGGTAGGTGTCGATGTGGCCCTGCCCCATCCTTCACGTCTGACCTAGATTCATCAGATGTCACTCCATCTTGGGCAGCAGGATTGGCAGAACACATGAACGAGCTGAAAGGCATTGAACTTCCTTCGGGTGACCTACAGTTTGTCAAGTACGTGGTCATTCAAAGCCGTGGACAAGGACCAGCACTAAACTCGGAACAGCATCTGGAAACCACTTCGAGGGCCGATCAAAGACTGGCCATTAGCTGTTTGCGATGCTTCGACAGTATCTAAGGACGATCTGCGGGAAAGCGACATTGTGTTCTCAGACCGCGTGGTAGAGAACCTTCTCGTCCAGCATAACCCGAAGCAAGAGTGGTATTTCATCAGCGACCAGACACCTAGCGAAGCATGGGTCTTCCTGCAGGCAGACTCGAATGCTTCCGGACATCTTGGTGCGTCAATCTTATTGTCTAACGTGACTCTGTGCTGACCACAATCTGCAGGAGTGCCTCACAGTTCCTTTCAACGTCCGGACTCCGCCAACGAAGGTATACCTCGAGAGAGCATCGAGGTGCGAGCAATCGCTTATTACAACAATGGTGCGATCGATGCCGGAAATTGAGTTGTATCGACTCCAATATTCTCAACCGCTTTCCACTGCCTGATAAGCAGATCTATGATGCCTTCCAATAGAACGCCGGCCGACAAGAGCCCCCTCTGGCTGCCTGAAAAGCTGCTGCGCCTCCCTAACCAGCCCTCTCAGACCATTTCACACTTTCGTTTCTTGCTTGCTGGATCAATTAGCAGGCTGTAACTGCTGTGAAGCAGGCGTGAATTCACATACTAATGCGCGCCGGTGTCGTACTGGATTCTCATGCTAGATTCGCCCGCACTCCCCTGGGTCGTCATTTTCGCCCCTTTTTGATACCCGTATAGGACTGTATACTCTGTTGTTGACGTAGACTGGTTGTTCGCAGGCCAGACCGCTCGCCAAGGTTGGCGTAGAGCGTTCGATGGTTTGTTGTCGTCGTCGTTGCGCAGCCCAAAGGCGATACCGGCTTTCGAAATTTGGTTAGGCATTGTTGAAAATGCAGCGAGTGAGACTCTCTGGACGCTCCCTTGGTCGACTCAAGTACATGCGAGGAATTTCGTCTAAGTGGCTGGAGAGCCACAAGGCTATGCAGGTGGCCGAGACCGCGCTGAGGCGAGCCTATAGATTCCTGGTGCCACCCGTCTGCGTACGGACTTGCACTACCGAATTCCAACTGCGCCTTATAGAAACGACACAGATACTATGCAACGCCTGCGTTTGACTTTGTCAACGTTCGCGTGAACAATCATTGCTATCTACCCAGACGAAGCCCAACGCTATCGATTGAGACCAGTTCGGCTCTCCGGACGTAAACATTGATACCCTTCACCATTGCTGACCGCCACGAGCCAGATAGGAGCACATGGCGGTGTGCAAGCACAAACATGGCGCACGGTCTGTATCGTGGTCAGACGACCGCAGCGGGACGTAACATCATGCCATGTTCTCGACCTTGTGCTCTTGCCGTCCATGTCTTCGTCGGCTCAACCACTTGCCGACACCCTTCTGGATGCGCTCCATGTAGTACACCGCTATGGTCAAGAGGACAACTAGCGCGGAGGCTCCAAGCCAGATGCACATTGCCCTCATGCCAGTGCCGACCCGAACAAGATTCATGCCAAAGAATGACGTCGTGAACGATAATGGTATGTAGATGAACGCCATGATGGTGAGCTTTGTCAGTAGCTTCGCCTGCGACATGGCACGCTTCGACTCGGCAAGATTGAGGTTGTTCATAATGACGGCGATCCCACGTTCGCAGCGTTTACGGATGTCGTCAGCCCGACGCTGTAGGTACTCAATGTCGCGAAGCAAGTTTACTGCTGCGTCCTCGGCTTTATTGTACGCATGTTTCTCCTGCTGCGGCGCCCGCGGCCACTGCGTACCTCCACGCCGGCGCACAACTTCGGCGAGCTGTCTCAATCGGCCAACGTGAGTTTCCAGTATCTCCTGATAGTACACAAGCCCGGACACGCTCGGCTTGTCGTTGGTAAGGGATCGATGGCCAGTGTCATTACCAACATACCACTCTATCAAATTGAGGAGCTGGTTTTCACTGTTAGCAAAGAACCGGAAGAGGTCGTCCAAGGCGTAGAAAGGGTCCGAAGACATAGCCGACTTGTCAAGGAAGTGGCCATAGTCGAATGCTAGGAGCGATGCTGTCTGAGGGAACTTCTTGTCCAAGGGACTCTGCTCTGCGTCAAGGACTGGTCTTGAACGTAACGACAGTCTCTTCCGATGCTGTATCGTTGGATAGAAGGTGGTACCGCTAATGCTGTTGGATTCGCGATCTTCTTGCGATAACCATGGTCCTGGAAACCCCTCCGCGAGGTTACTGCCAATGTCGGAACAAACGAGAGCTATTATCTTCTGTCAGTAAATGCGTGAGAGTGGGTCGGGATGCCCAAGTACCCGTCCAGGCTGCATTCTTCAGGTGCATAGATATTGCTACTTCCTGTTCCAAAAAATAATGCCTCTCGCCGAGTACATGGTACTCGCGGACGACTGAGTCCCCACAAGGCACATTGGCAGTCGATAGCCGTTGTCCGTATTGCCTCATCTGGTGGTCGGCTTCTGCTCTGAGCTTGTCTACTTCGTTCGGGTCGGAACGGCCGCCCTCGCCAGTCTCTCGAGCTTCTCTGCGCCCGATTGTCACGAAGCGTAATCGAAAGATGTTGTCATAGGCTGATGGAAGCGAGGGATAGGCAGAGTAAGTACGGCGACAGCGGAAGAGCATGTTGGAATTGAAGAATTCCGGATCTGTTGAGAGAGATGTTGCAACCTCCTTGAGCCATTGTGGGCTCGGGTGTCCGTTCAGGAACAGTATCTGGGACCTTCCTTGAGCGGCGTTGGCATTGAGTTCCCGGACACACGTTGCTGTCTCAGAGAAAGGCACCTTCCTGGCCGTTCTCCCGTCGAGCGCATATAGTATTGCGTAGCTACGGTGCTGACTCGGAAGGGTATTAAATGGCTCGCGTGGTCTCGGAGTGGTCGTGGTGCTCTGTAGATAGTCTGACAGATCCTCATAGACCTGACCCGGATACAGTGCTAGGTGAAGGGGCTGCTTTACGTGCTCTCGGATCTGACCAGCATATTCTCCAGCACTGACTGTCCAGCGATGTCAGCTCCCGCTCGAGTAGTGGCAACAGGACCGTCTTCAACTCACTTGATACTCTTCTACTCCGATTACTTGCAACTCTGCTGACAGGCACGCTTAGCGATGCTGTGAGCTCAAGACCAGATGTCATCGTAACGAACACGGTGCAACGGAATGTTGTTCGAGAGAGGAGACTGGCATGGACAAACTCACTACGAATCGCAGGGCTGCCCATATGCGAACCATTGCAGGGCTCACGCGACCAATGCTACCTGCACTGGCGCCCAACTGCAAGGCAACGACGCATAGCAGAATGCCGATGAGCCTCCTCAAGGTCTCATCCTAAGGCTGTCCCAGACTGACTGCATCGAGGGTTGCTTCGCCTCTGCGCTGGCGGAGTCACTGGCCTGTCGTCTCCTTAGGTCTGCTGTGGCAAGAGACGCTACTGCAGTTGCAGGTAGGCTAAAGGAGATGAGCTGGTCACGTGCTTCTCGTCATTAGCACCCTCGCCAAATCCATCAAGACGGGAAGTGGAACCATCATCACATTCTCTAACTGCTATGTGGACGCGTGAGTCGTAACAAGTAAACTGTCAAGACAGACAGGAAAGTTGCACAGATAGAATAGGCTGGTCCTCCTACCGGCTCCAACGGTGCTTCTGCCGTACAGCTCACGCCACAACGTCACACCCATGATTTGAGGCGAAGCCCAACGAGACGAGGCAAGGCTATGGGTTTTTGTGCTGTCGCCCCCGCGGGTCTACCTAGCTGAGTGTCCTGATACCTTTACCTTTACAGAAGCCCGAGGCGGAGTCAACAACATGCGCCACGGGATGAGAGGACTATGAGCTCTCTGCCTCTCCGCTCAGTGTATCGCAGCCCTCATCACGAACCACGTGCGATGTACGTTGAAAAGTCATACTCTTACTCATACGAGCGGTCAGTGCTAATACCGAGCGCAAAGCTTCATTGCTGTCCCTGGTATCGGGACCTTGACACCGAAGGACTGGGCAGATGGGAGCGGCAAAACGTGGTTCCAAAACATCGACAGCAGGATTCCTCACTCCGGCCTGGAGGCGTTCGCATTCGAGCATGAGTTGAACGGCGAAGACGTGAGCTGGCAGAGGGTGCAGACGGAGAGCAAGCGGCTTTTAGATGCTATAGAGTCTCTGCGGTCACGGGAAGCAGTAAGTTGGGCCACTCGAAAGCGCAAAATCAAACTGACATGTTGTTATAGTACAGAAGCTGTCCACTGATACTTACGGCGCACAGTCTCGGAAGCTTGATTTTGAAACGATTTCTTTGTTACGCACATACGCTTCAGCGGTGGCAAGACTTATTACAACACACCGCAGGAGCGGTGCTGTTCTCGTGTCCCCATGCCCAGCCAGACAGCCGTCTTTGGGAGAATGTCGATCACGTACTCAAAGCATTTTCAAGGCATAGACACAGTCTTCCGAGTCCCGACTTGCGAGCTTTCGCTGAGGACTGCTTGGGGTTCGAGCGAGCGTTTAGCGACAAACCAGTGCTATCTTTCCACGAGGAAGCAGAGACCCCAGTGGGAAAGAAGTTCTGGAGCAAAAAAATCGTAAGTACCTAATTCCAGTACCTGGCCGCACATCGCATCAAAACTGGCACTGACCCTCTTACCAGCTAGTGAGCAAGGATTTTGCCCATCCGAACGTCAACGACGGCACAGCGCAATCGATCAGTGGGAACCATGGTCAGAGCTGCTGCCTTAAATCGGATAAACTTGTTGCAAACGTCGTACTCAGCTTCGTTCGAAGAATTGTGGACAAGACTCGAAACGAGATCGGTCTCCTGGAGCTGAATAGTTGTACGATATAACTCCTATCCTGTGCTCGATCTTGCTAACCTTGCCATTATACTCGAGGAATTTGGCTCTGGAGGAGTCCACTGTGGCCAGTGAGAGCGCTTTCGGTTCCGTCATTGGCTTTTCGAGAAGACAAACGAGTGCTCCTCGTAAGTCCGTCCACTCGGGATGGTGACAACGGCTGCTAACCTACATCTAGTAGTCAACTCAGAAACAATACCTTCTACAGCGCCAAGTCATGATCCAATATCATTGTCAGGAACGAACACTGCGGCGAAGGATCCTTTGTTGCCCTGCTTTTCGGTCTTGTGGGAGAAGAATGGAAACTTTCACGGTCGGCGGCCGATCCTTGAGCGACTGAGAAATGCTCTAGCTCCCGCAGAGGACACAAGCGGCAGTCTGACGGGAACCGAACGGTCTGGTCCACGTTGTGTCACGCTCTCAGGGCCAGGAGGTATAGGCAAGACACAGGTGGCTGTCCAATTCGTTTACGAGCACGAACCTTCTTTCGACGCCGTGCTCTGGGTGTATGCCGATGATGCAACCAAGCTTGCTCGATCATACGCTCGTATCGCGACTGATCTTGGTCTTGTTGATTCAGGCTCAACTGACGCACAAGACGAAGTTCTCACAAGAGGTTACCTTCTCAACTGGCTCAACCAACCATATCGATCACTGGGAAACCGAGAAAACGAGCGGGCGACAGAAGCTTCGTGGCTAATCGTTTTCGACAACGCTGACAACATTGACCTCTTGCATGATTACTGGCCACATGGCTCTGGATCAATCCTCGTGACTAGCAGAGACCCTCTTCTGGACATGCAATTCCACCACTCATCGAGCTTTCGCGAAGTCCTGCCGGTCTTCGATGAGGACGAATCAGTAGATTTACTGCTCAAGCTCACTCGTCGTGGCGAAGACGAGGATGACCCTGGCGCTGTACATGCAGCAGCCAATGTTCTTGGAGGCATCCCTCTGGCCGTGGCTCAAATGGCTGGCTCCATTGTGCGTAGAGACATAACATTCACCGAGTTCGTTCAGGAATACAACGATCCACGATCCCATCCAAAACTCTTTAGTCAGCCGGCCGGCCATGCACAAGCTCCAAATTATGAACACACCATTTTCTCAGTGTGGGCTCTGGATGAGCTGAAGCACAGCACCTGTCTGTTAGATATACTGGCGTTCCTAGATCCTGATTACATCCCGGAGTACATTCTCTTAGGAGTCAATGGGACTGGAAGTGAAGCAAGCAAGGACATACATGGATTTCCAGGATCTATACCAGAGTACATCGAAGCTCGAGCCGAGCTGTTGCAAGCCTCGTTGGTCTCAAGAGATCGGAGTGCGAAGAAGCTGTTCATGCACAGACTGATACAAGACACGGTGATCTCCAGGATGAGCGAAGAGCGATACAGCTCAGTCTATGTTTCAGCGTTGCAGCTGATCTCGTGCGTGTGGGATTACGAGGAAGACTTCGGCTTTATCAAGGAAGAGGCTGCACGTTGGCGGCGCTGCGAGGAGCTGTACAGTCATGTCCTCCATCTCAGGAATCTCTCTTCGCGGCTTGCGGCTCCGACAATCATTTCAGAAGCAAATTTGCAGCCGCCGAAAGTGGTCTTAGCAGCAGCGTGGTGAGTAGCGTTGTCGAGCAGTAAGCATGCGATCGGCACGGCTGACTAGGTGGTAGGCTTGGTATAGGGCGCGGCGACTACGTTGAGGCGGGAAAGTTGATACAACTGACCGAGAAGCTGTGCAAGGCCTTACAGGTCGATGAGTCAGTCTTTGCCGAAGAAAGCAGTACGAAGCAAGAGTTTGACGAGCTAGTACTTCAACTGCCGTTTCATCGAGGTGCACTGGCGCACCATACCAACGAGCCGAGAGTGGCGCTTGACGAACTGAAGACTTACATCCGCCTGCTGGACAAGAAGCCTAAGCGAAGGCAGACTGCGGCCTGGCGGCAGCAAATGGCTATCGGTCTTAACGATCTTGGCGTGTCTTACTTACAGAATGATGATGCCGTGAAGGCCGAGGACTATTTGGAGCAATCCATCGCGATACTAGGAGAGCTGTCTGACATCAGCCCGAACACCATCTCGATGCCGCAAATAAACCTAGGGTTTGCTTTTTCGTTACAGGGACGACACGAGGAAGCGGCAGACATGTTTGAACGAACGCTGGTCAAACGAGAACAGAACTATGGCCGGGACGACGTGCGATCGTTTGCGTAGGTGTATCCTTGAAAAGCACGACGTGCTCCATTCTGACGCTACGTTTCATAGGCTTGGGAAACTGTTGCTTGGGTATGGCAACGTCAAGGCCGCCCAACACAAGTTCGACGAGAGTCTGGAGCTACACGAGCGCTGCTTGAAACAATACAAGGGCTCGGTTGGCGCCCACCACCATCGCACAGGGGATGCCTGTGTTCATGTCGCCAATCACTACCTGCGACTGCACAAGTTCGACGACGCACTGTGAGTCCTTCTTGGTTTGCTCTGCGAATATTCAAGCTGACACGAGTCGCGTTCGAGTGTCCTGCTGGATCAGGCAGGTAGGATATTTCGAGGCCGATCACACTTCCGACCTGAGGATGCGAGGGTGTGCTACAAGCGTTGGAAAACACTTCTAGCCCTAGGCCGGCTGGACGAAGCGCGGTTTTGTGGCAACACGGCCTTGCGGCTGTATCAGGCCATGACTTCGGACGATGACCGGCAGCTGGAAGCATTGAGTGAGGATGATTTTGATAAACGCATCATGTTTTGGTCCCGATGACCAGGAAACTCTGGCTAGGACAACCCTTCTCAACACAACACCTTCTTCTCCGTGCCCCAAGCCCCCCTCAAGAAGCCCAAGACACGATGAAAAAGATACGTTGGCGTGCGTCACGAGGACTCAGTGCAATACCAAGGACACACATCCACCCCTCACACATAAGCGAGCCCAGCGGTGTGAGACAGTCTGATTTCCAAAAATTTGATTGACGTATGAAAGGGTACGTGACCCTATTTCAGCGGTCAAGCTGAAAAGAACAGATACTACTCTTGATCAAAGCCGAATGGCAGAGAGAGCTGAGGAGGAAAGACTGGAGTGTGGGAGGGGATGGGGGGTTTTATAGATTGGGAATGGGTGGTGCCTGGAGGGAGGTTGGGAGGTTGGTTGTTAGGGTGGCGTGGTTGGGAGGCGGTGGAGAGGATTGGGGAGGCGGTGTCGGGGCGGTGATGTGAAGTGGACACCGAGGTGGAATGTGGCGTTGACGGTGAATAGCAAAGGCATATATCTAATGTGGACGGTGATTCTAAAAGGTGAGGTGAGTAGCTCCAAGCATGAATCGAGACAGTCTTGATATCATCTATCATATCTTAGCCGTCCCTGCTCCCTTGCAAGTCTCTCTATGCAACAAATCCAGCAGCCAGCCCGGCGAGCCCACCATCCACACCTCAACACCGCGCACCCCAACCGACCACCGCTCAACCCTCACTAGTATCCATCTTCCCCTCCTTCTCCGCCTTCCTCGCCGCCTTCCTCTCAGCCTTCCACGCCTCAATCTTGCCCTTCAACTCCGTATCCGCAATCACCTGCTCAATCTTCAAAGGCATCCTGTTAAACGGATCCGTCGGATCGCTCAACAAATGACTGCGAATCGTACTCCGATCCATCACCGCCTTGCTCGTCGGCAGAATCACCGGATCGTTCATCAGATCCGCCATCAACGGATCAACAAACTCATCCGGCGGCTCGCCGAGATCCTGCTCCTCTTCCTCTTCCGCTGCCTTCGCCTCTGCGACTTTCTGGCCCAGCGTCTCCCATGTGCGGATCTCTCCGGGAGATTTGAGACGGCGTTTGTTCATGATTCGCGCGGCTTGGGTGAAGTTGGCGGCTTTGTAGCTGCGTTGGTCGCGAGCGATGGCGTGGATGAAGTTGTCTTTGCCGGAGAGATTGCAGTAGACGGACATGATGTCGGATAGAAGCGCGCCAGGGTTGAAGCCGTACTCTTGCATGTTCTCGACCTTGAGATTGGCAGACTTGGGGCCGACCATGGTTTCGAGGTTGTAGTCGAGCATGTCTGCCAGACGAGTGACGATTTCGGGCATGGTGAAGGAGTCTGCTAACGACTCGGAGAAGAGGATCAGCATCTCCATCGTCTCGCGGGTCAAGCCCATGTAGCTCTTCGCTCTGCCCTTCTCGTCTTCGAGCTGATCGGTCTTCTCCTTCTTCTGCTCGTCGGAAAGCGTGGACATGAAGGCTTCGCTGTTGACTTCTTGAGTGAGGTCATGGATCTTGACGAAAGCTGAGAGTGACTCGTCGAGCACGAATGTCACGTCGTTGACCAGCATGTTGACGAACTGCACGAAGAAGTCTGTGTTGACGCGAGCCTCTTTGGCCAGGTTGTCGCGATAGAGCGTGTTCGGCCAGATACACTTAATGACCTGGAAGATCTCATATCGGATGGTGAACTTGTCGAAGAACTGCGTGTGGGTGCCCGTGGATTCAGCTTCGATGTAGAATTTCATCAAAGCATGCAGCAGGTGCTTGTTGGCGAACTCGGAGCCCATCAGTAAGTCGCCCAACACACCCTTTGGCCGGTTCCCGAAGTGCTGGCAGCCGTAGTAGAGGATGGTGACGAGTCCAGACTTCACACCAGGATTCTTGACGTACTCGCTGTGCCGCAAGAATGTGATGCAGATCTGCACAATCTCCTCGCACTGCTGAGGCGTAAGAATCCACGGAATGTTGCCTGTGATGAATTTGAAGTTGTCGGTGATGCCCTCCAAGAAGTACTCCGGCAAGACTTTGAAGATCTCAGGCTCTTCATCCGACAAAGGAATACGGAGAGGCTCGGCAGGGAGGTTCTGCCCAGCGGCGAGGCGCAGTAGCCAAACAATGACGTATCGCATGAATTGCATGCTTCGTGCTTGAGCCAGGTCGTCGAGCAGCACGCCGTTTGTTGCGTGTATGGTGCTCCACATGCTGTCAATTTGCTTCTTGATCCGGCTGGCATGTTCTTCGAATCGCGCTAGATATCGAGGATCCTACGACCGTTAGCACAAATAGCAATACGGCAGTAGGGCGAAAAAGCAACGTACATTGACAAACTTGTGCCTCTCAGACTCGAACTGCTCCAAGTCCTTCTCCATCCGCTGAGCCGACTTCTTCATGGACCCCATCCGCGTCTGCGCTGCCTCGGTGCCGTAGTGATGCGCCGCGACCGTCAAGAAGAACACCTCTGAAATGAAGTTGCTTGTGCCCTCAGCCTTGTTGCTCGAATAGAACTCATCCGCAGCCTTCTGATCCGCATTGATCTTCGTCTCATCCGAAACGTCGACTCTCGGATCTCGCTTCAGGTAGTTCGGATCAATGCGATCAACCTTGCTGAATCGCGCATCCATAAAAGGCTCGCACAGCTGGTCAAGAACACTAGTCACATTCACCATGAATCCGTCGCTTGAAACCGTCTTGTAGTCGACACGCATGGCACGCTTCTTGTGGTTCTTGTTCACACAAAGCGCAAACCAGTTGAGAATGCGCTCTCGTTGTTTCGGACCAGCTCGAACAACTGTATCTGACATCTGGAAGAGCTCTGTCTGGTGTGTTCGAAGTGACATCCGTACTGCATCCTGAGCGTTCTTGATGAAGGTTCGATCGCGCGTCTTGGGTGCTGAAAAGTAGCTCTGCGAGACTTCGCTCTGCATAGGCGACAAGCGGAAGAAAGGTCCTAGCAGCGTCTTGGTTTCGATGTCCTGCGGCTCCACTCCTTCCGGTGTCCACATCGGTGATTCTGTGACGGCGTCGACAATCTTCGGGAACCGCAGCAGATTACGGAGGCCCCGCACGTAATTCTGGTAGTCCTGCAGCATGTTCTTCTGTGACAATTGCCGACTGAGCTCTTCTGCCGCGCCCACAATAGCCTCCTTGATTGTATCGTCCTCCTCAAATCGACTGCTAGCTTCAGTGAGGAAGTCAGTACAGATTCCAAGGTCGCATTCTGGGTCAGCCAAGAGATGGTCCACCAGAGGATTGGAGGTCGGTACGTGCTCTCCAAACATCTCCGGCATCGTGATGGCGAACACGCAGTAGCTCATACACAGCCTCCGTGTCTCCCTGAGAACATCGTGCTTCGGATCTTCCGGGCCGGAGAACTTTGTACCTCTGATGGCGCGTGACACCCGCTTGAAGCATCCCAAGAGGTATTCGAACGGCTTGCCACCTGGTGCTTGACTGGCAGCTTCGGTGATCGCACCCTCCAGTACCTCGGTGTTCAGCTGAATAGCCGCCTTGTTGTCCACCAGATCTTCTCTTGTACTCGCAAGAAACACCAGCTCATGTCCAGATATGTCTCTCGATTCATCAGGCTTGAGCGTCAGTCTGAAGATCTGGCGCAAGTTCCGATCTTGCCACGTCTCTAAGCTCTCTGTCGGCTTCGCGCGAGGCTTCTCCGACCCATCACGTTCTCTCTTCGCCGGTGACGCCTGCCTAGGGCTGACCTTGATCTGTGGCGCCGTCTTCTTCTCCTGCTGGTCTGCTTGACCATCTGACATTCCTAATTGCGAGAAGGGGTTTTGAGTGGTGGAAGAAGGCGTCTCGGCCTTCTGCGCTGGAGGAGAGGTGGCATCTTTGGGTGCAGAGGCGTCGCCGCTTGATGCTCCTGCTGCAGGTGTGGTGTTGTTGCTTGTAGAAGGGCCGCCCAGCTTCGCGAGACGCTTCATGCGGATCTGGTAGGTATGTCAGCGCCGTCCTGCAGTAACACATGTCCCCGATCTAAGTACCTTGTCCGCATCGGACATCGTGGAGTCCGCCATGGTGTTTGCGAAGGCAGGTGATGCTGGGGTTTGTGGATGAAGCTGGAGCTGTGATGTTGAAGCCTTCGCGCCGGCGCAGAACGCTTCACTGAGGAGGTGGAAGATTGATGAATCGCCGCCTTGCGTGAGATTACTATTCACCGGACAGCGAGTGGCAGCGATGAGGTCAGCCAGCTCGGAGATACTGCGGAGTTATCTCGTCTTGGCCTCACCTTCACTTTCTGTGATATTCTGTCTGTCGACTCTTTTCACCTGACACATGCAACGGTGAACAAACAAATGGTCTTGTCAAGTCAACGACACGTGCAGCAAGACAGCGAGATACTCCTTCGGTGACCAGCACACAACTTGCCCAGAAGCTGCCCTTTATCTTCAGATCCGGTGCTGAGAGCAGCATGCATTTCTAATCAATGGATGTGCATTTATCTGGACTATCAGGATTCTCGCTCCCGAAGCCTCATGATGTCCTTCAGCACTCAGTCTGTATACAGCGGCACCCCCCAAGCCTCCGTGAAGTCAATCGTCCTCCCCTTCCCATCCTCAATCTCCAACCCATCCAACGCCCTCATATCCTCATCACTCAAACGCCTGACATCCAGATTCGACGTGATCCGCTGCGGCGTCGCACTCTTCCCCAACGGCACAGTCCCTCTTTGAACCGCCCAGCTGTGTAAAAATTGCCCAACATCCATCCCATTCTTCTCCGCCAACTTGACAACCTTCTCGTCCTTCAACAGCGTTGCCCCATCCGCCTTCTGCCCGGCGAAAGGCGAGTAGCACGAGATCGCAATGCCGTGCTTCTTCGCAAACTCCACCATCTCCCGTTGTGGCAGCCAC
This sequence comes from Saxophila tyrrhenica, assembly GCF_035928015.1. Lineage (NCBI taxonomy): Eukaryota > Fungi > Ascomycota > Dothideomycetes > Mycosphaerellales > Extremaceae > Saxophila > Saxophila tyrrhenica. Next base: position 455,715 of record NW_027041738.1, on the reverse strand, counting down.
GGATGACATTCGACTTGATTACACGCCACCGGCACATCCCCCTCGTGCGGCAGCAACTCCTCAATCTCCGTGATCGAGAAATTCGACACACCAACAGCCTTCGCCTTTCCTTTCCTCACACACTCCTGCATCGCCTTCCACGTCGGCACGAAGCTCCCTTCATGCCCGCGCTTCGAAGCGATGTTCTTAGTACAGTGCTCCCAGTCCATAACCGGCTTGTCGCCATCGTAAAGTTGTCCCTTGTCCTCTCTCGTAGTATCCGGTCCCGATCGCGCCTTCTCCAGAGCCTGCCTCGATGCCGGTTTCCAGACCACAGGCCAATGCGCCAGATACAGGTCCAGATACTCTAGTCCCATGTTATCCAGCACCTTATCCAGACACAATTCAACATTTTCCGGACTTCCAAAATGTGGCCAGAACTTCGACGTAATGAAGATCTCCTCTCTAGGAATGCCAGACTCCTTGATCGCTTGACTGACGGGTTGGTCGACGCCGTACATCCATGCGCAGTCGAGATGGCGATATCCGGCTCTGAGGGCCGTGAGGACGGAGTCTTTTGCCCATGATGTTTCGCCTGAGGCCCATGTGCCGAAGCCTACGGAGGGGAGTTGGAGGAGGAGGTTGGATGAGCTTTTCAATGGGAAGGACTTCGGGAGGGTCATTTTGATGTTCTTCTTTGATGGGTCTCTTGCAGGAGGGGGGGAATTGGAAGAAACGACGTTGTGATTGCAGGCAGTTGTTGCACACGACATACGTCATCGAGCTGGGTGGAACATTGGAGCGAAAACGAACCTCACCTTGGGCGAGGTCTTACACCTTCCCAAGCCAGACATTCTTGAGATGTGAAGTCAACTCAAACGAGTGCTCTGGTTTCTTGTAACGTCTCAGGAGTCGTAGACGGCTCCAGAAGCAGGCTGGGCAAATGCTTGATTGAGGTGTCAAGGTTCATGCTGCGAGGTCACATGCATGGTCATATGCAGCACAGAGTAGCCGCATACCCTTCTCGACCAGTCAAACTGTGAAACATCGTAGGACGATGGGAGTTTGTGAACCCCCTTATGCAACCTAAGCTAGTTGTGCTTCCAGATCCGACCAGTCGATCTCCCGAGCAGTTGACTGTGCAACGCTCACGGTCTCGTCTCTTAGGGAATCATACACGCCTCATCTGCCCAGAAGTACTCATCCACACTCTTATGTATTCGCCCTCACACCCAAATCCGCAATATTACCGACGTACCCCTCCTCACCCTTCGCTCCCGCCCTCGCAAAAGCCGCCGTCAAAACAGAAGCATACGACCACGTCAAGTCCGCTGCACCAACCGGCTTCCCGGAGTCCCGATCGATCTCCTCCGCCAGACCGCCATCTGCGGGTGTGTAGTACTTCACGGTCCGCATGAAAGCGTCGCCCCAGCCGTTGAGGCTGTTGATGGCTTGTCTGAACTGCTTGCTGCCGGACTTGTATGTCTGTCCGGTCTGAAGCTTGGCTTGCGGAGCGAAGTAGTCCCAGAATGGCTTTGAAATGCTGGTGACGGCGATGCTGCTGGCGGTGGTATACTCGGCCGAGGAGGCATACATGTACTGCGCGAACGCGGCGGTGCAGAGGTACCACGGGTTACCACCATTTTGCTCTGTTCCGGTCCCGTTGTAGACGTCTTCCGGATAGCGGCCAACGGGAATACCGAGGATTTTGCCAGAGGCTCCTTTGGTGTCGTTGGCAATGGGGTAGACGTCAATGAAGGAGGTGGCGATTCTGAGGGCTGTCGCTTGCACTTGGTCGTTGGTGTAGCCGTACACGCCGTCGCCCGCGTAGCCGTGGATGACGCCGAGGATGACGGCGGTGTCGAGATAGCTGGACTTGTCTTTGAGGACCGGACCGTACTCGTAGAGCAAGATCTGGCGGTTGGGGTCCCAGAATTGGCTGAGTGTGTCCGTCAAAGCGTCAGCGGCGGAGGACAAGGTCGAAGCTGTGGAAGAGTCGTCCATCTTCTCTGCGAATTCGCTCCCCATAACCAGTGCCCGACGCTGCACCATGCGGGTGTAGAAGTGGTCACTGGACTCTTCTTCCCAGAGATCGAAAGACGAATACGTCCAGTTCCTGGCCACGAAAAGCAGGTCCTTCTGCACTGGCGCCTGATCCGGGTTGTTTGTCGAGTCGTAGATCTGCTGCTTGATGGTTTGAATGCTGCCGCCGTTCGCCAGGTAATCGTTCCCGAACTCCATCAATGTGATAGCAGCAGTAGCAGGGCCATCGTTCTGTGGCCGGCCCCAAGGGCCAGTGAAGATCTGTGGTAACACATAAGCCATCAGAGGATAGGGCCCGATGCGGTGCTGTGCGTACCGTATTGTTCAAGTAGAACTTGGGCTCACCAAGCCCCGTCTGCAGATCTGGATCCGTCTGCTCAGTAGCCCGGGCAGCAGCGTACTGAAACAGGATCTTCTCATACTGCGATCTGGCTTTCTTCTTCGTGGCAGCGGCGTAGAGCATCTGCACGACATCCATGGTCAAGGACTCGTCGCGGACCCAGTTGTACTCGTAGTCCGGGATCTTCTGTGGATAAGATGGACCACTGCGTGCCGCGACCACGATCCCTATAACAGTCAGCCATCTAGAACGAATGCGTAAGGCAGGAAGATCGAAAACCTTTCTCAGCTCCTTCAATAGCAGGATTGATATTCACAAACATCTTCCTGAACGCAATCTCCGCCTCCGAACCCTCACTCACAGCCAAAAACTTCGTAATATCATTACCAAAACCCTTCGGCGAAGCATACGGCGCAGGCGGTTCCGGGAGACTAGGCTCTGGCTTCCCACTGATCTCGATGTCCAAAACTTGGTGGTAAGTCTGCCCAATGTCCGTGGCCTGGTACGTCAAGTTGAGCAGCTCGGTGATGCCGTCGACGTAGACAGGCGTGTTGGCGCCCCAGTACTCCCAATTGCCATCAGAGCCGATGCTGGATTGGTAGTTGAGTGAGACGACGGAGAGCGGCGTGCTTTCGTTTTGCCGGTTGGTGTAGTAGAGGTTGACGACTTTATTGAAGTTGACGTTGGCGACGTAGACCTTGTCATCCCATCAACTTGCGGGTTCCATGCCTTGCGGGCTACCGTACTCACCGTCACGTTCAAATCCCCACCACAATAGCTGTACGACTGCAGGGCAACTTTGCGACTCGCTGGGATGGTGTTGCGAACAGTATGCGTCTCACACTCCTGCCCCAACACGCTACCTAGCGTCGCAAGACCGGCGAGCCAGCCCGCCAAAAGATACGCCTTCATCTCGAAAGTAACGCTCTCGAACACCAGTAAAATGCAGAGAAGTGTAGCAAGAAGAACGCGAAATGACAAACCTACAAGAGCACGCTCGTCGGTATGAAGAAGAGATGTTTCGCTTTCGGCTCTAGCTTTTTGGCAGTCGCGATCACCATCGCGGTCCATCGCGGCCAGAAAGCATGACCTAGGAGGGTGGCGACAAGCGATATTGGACCGCGGTTGTGATGGTCACGAGTGGTCGTGGTTGGTCTCAGGCAGATTGCACCCCGTGTGGAGAAGGCGGGTTCCTGCAGAAGCTTGATCGGCGTTTTTGGCGCTTGCGTGGAAGAGGAAGGTGAAGAGTTATGGAGATTGCAGAGATTCAAGAGACACGATATTGAGGATCAGTGTACAGTTGTCGAGATGGTAGAGTACGTAGACAGCCGCTAATATAGTATCAAACACAACACTGAACTGTTCACGTCACTCGCGCAGATACATGTAGCCCCGACGCCTTGCGGCCCGACTCATTCTTCTAGGCACAAAAGGCATGCTGCTCGTCGGAGTAATGCTCTTGTCTTGGAGTCCTCGTCCACCATGTCCAGGTGGTCACCTAATCCTCTGCCAGAAATACATCTCGCCTTGTTGTGCACAAGCTTGCGCACCACCTCGTGTTCCCTTCCTTCTGCGATGGATTACCACATCAAAGATGTAAGTTGGCTTCACAAGCCTTCTGTTCGATGCAGATGTTGGCAGCGGGCGATTCTCCGCGGCCATGCTGTGAATCTCTGTGAGCCCAATAGGCGCTGCGTATAGAAAGCTGTATCGTTGTGTGCTTGAGCTAAATGCTGGCTTGCTGGCTCACATTCGACACTGCGACGCCGAGATGCAGCAGGGTTCACTCCACTGCACGCCTGCCAACCGGCAGACCAGGTAGTCGGTCGTCTGCGATATTCGTACTGCTCCACAAAGTCGCCACATTCAGAGGTTGATCTCCGTCCTCGCCCGATAACGCAAGGGCCTCTTGCACTTCTGGATCGCCGGTCTCAACGGACGCTTGATATCCAAATAGCGACCCTGCAGCCAGCCGACCGCGACATTCGGAATGACGTATAAAAGTACAGCCGCAGGGAGATGGAATGAAACATAGCAGAATAACAAAGCGGCATAGAAACCGAACTGCCGCAGCCAAGGCGTCTGCTTTGCGTATCTCATCGGCTTCTCGGACAGCTGCCGGAGCACCGACCTCGACTCAGATGTGATAAGGTCCGGCTCGGCGGAGGTAGGCTTCGGAGGTACGACGGGTCGTGCGTTGACGTCGGGTCGGAAGAAGACTTGGATGAGCATGACAACGCCGGTCAGGACGGGCAGGACGCCGCTCGGGTCCGCGGCTGTGAGATCCGTACAGAAGCTGAATCCTTCCGTCTGCATTGCCGCGTCGAAGTAGGGGCTTGTCGTGTCAATGTCGGCACCGGCTTGAAGACCGGCATCCGCTGAAGCTGGCGAGCTTGAGAGGTCGATGATTTCGCCATCCTGGACAGGAGTCCTCTTGCTCTCAAGGTAAGCCCACATTTCGCGGGCCTGCTGCTCCAAATAACGAACGGGCCTTTCTCCCGCAGCGGGCTCTGCCGGCGCGAGTTCGCGCATCAACATGTTCCTGAGGTTTTCGAGCGGAGTCAACAACATGCTCAACAACCCTTCTTGCTTCCCACACTTTAGCCTTATCGTCTCGGCAAAGGTAATCAGTACCCCAAAGTTGATTGCCCACCAGGGCACAGAAGACGCGAACATTTTCAGGTACTTCCTCCTCGACAGATATGTGAGCCATGATATTTGCATTCTTCGCCATAAATTTACATAGACTGCGCCCAAGAACCCGGGGTTTTCGGATGATCCGCGGATTCTGTCATAAACAGCGACCCACTTCCGTACTTCACGAGGGCTGTCGGACAACATCTTCGACCGTGCCTGGATAAGAGGGATGAGGTTGCTCCCAATTTGAGCTTTCCTCCGAGCTGGCTTCCCGGAGAAGTGATAGACGAATGTGCTGCGGAGTAGAACCGCAGTCAGCGGTATCACTGCATAGTAAGGAAGTCCTGTGTTGTGTAGGCTCTCGATGATTGCGTTGGGTCCGGCGACTGCGAAGTCCGTTATGGGTCCCCGCGAGCGAGACGGAGCCGTGAACGTTCGCCGGGGAATTTGGTGTTGCAAGGCTGGAGGTGCTAGATGAGGAGGCCAGCGGTACGCCCGACGTGCCGCGATGAACGCCATTGTCGAGATGGATGCTTTCGAGGCTCATGTGTGGAAGGCGAAGTGATGGAAGCGAATGATGGCCAAAACAAGCTTCGACTGATCGACGGCCAGCACGGGCCGCAGCTGCCGTCCCAAAAGTGGCACGCGGTTAGCGGGCATGTGACGGTGAGGGACAGTTGCCTTCAACGCTGAAACAGCAGGTTCGCTGACATGCTGGACTGACCTCCTCTTCCACCATGGTATTCCGTATACCTCGCCATATCATCTACCATCCTTGACGACAGCCATGGCGTTGCTGACAACACTACTGGCAATTCTGGCTGGGACCTCTCTCTTCGTCGGCCTACTGCCATACGCTGTCTGGTTTGTGGGACGTTTGGTTGGGACTTCGTTATACAGCAAGACGCAGCAGCGGCGAGAGTTGTTGCTGAATAGGGCAAAGAACGATGCGAAAGAGCAGACAGAAAAGACTAGTGTCACGCAATCTCAAAAGGCGTCTTCTTCAACATCGCTGGACGAAGAGTGGGAGAAGGTCAACAAGACACCGCCGGGCTCACCACCACAAGGCAAAGCTAGCCAGTCTGTCGACGAGAGCTACAGTGGCATCATCGGCTTCTTCCACCCATTCTGCAACGCCGGTGGTGGAGGGGAGAGGGTCCTCTTCGCAGCAATCCTCGCAACCCAACAACGCTACCCAAACGCCCTATGCGTAGTCTACACCGGCGACCACGATGCCAGTAAAGAGCAGATCCTCACCAACGTCCGCAATCGCTTCAACATTGATCTCAAACCGGCACGCATCAGCTTTCTCTATCTGAGTACACGCGAATATGTACTCGCGAGCAGATGGCCACATTTTACTCTACTCGGCCAGTCTCTTGGGTCGTTGATTATGGGTTGGGATGCCTTTGGTCTGCTTGTTCCGGATATCTTCATCGATACTATGGGCTACGCTTTCACCATAGCGTTGTGCAAGTGGCTTTTTCCATGGATGCCGACGGGCGCTTACGTTCATTATCCAACGATCTCTACTGACATGCTGAGCTCACTGCACGATGAAGTTGGCAACCGTGGCTTGAACGCTGGCTTGGGCAAAGGTACCAAAGGCAAAGCGAAGCAAGTCTACTGGGAGCTGTTCGCCAGACTCTACTCCTGGGTCGGCGGCCAGGTCGACGTTGTAATGACCAACTCCACCTGGACACAACGGCACATCAGCTCGCTCTGGACTCGCTCCCGCACGAAAAGTGGCAAAACCCACGACATCAGCGTCGTATACCCTCCATGCGCAGTCGCCGAGCTGCAGGAGAAGATACCCGTCTCTTCCCCCCGCTCCAACACCCTCCTCTACATTGCCCAATTCCGTCCCGAGAAAATGCACCACGTCATTCTCGACGCCTTCGCCGCCCTGCTCAAACAGTGGACTCCAGCCCAAGGCTCCAAACCAAAACTTATCCTCGTCGGCAGCGTCAGGGACGACGACGATCAGAAGCGCGTGTACAAACTCCGGCTGCAAGCGCAGGAGATTCGGGAGAACGTCGAGTTCGTTATAAATGCGAAATGGCCGCAGATTTTGGAATTATTGAAGTCGTGCAGTGTGGGTGTTAATGGCATGTGGAACGAGCATTTTGGAATTGGGGTGGTGGAGTACCAGGCGGCGGGGTTAATCAGTGTGGTCAATAACTCAGGGGGCCCGAGGGAGGATATCGTTGTGGACGTGGATGGGAAGCCTACCGGTACGTCTGATCTCATTGATGTCACTCTCATAACAGCAGCTGACTTTGTTTCCAGGCTTTCTCGCATCAACCACCACCGAGTTCACTGACGGCTTCGCGAAAGCATTGAGTCTTTCCACCGAAGATGCACTAGCTATGAGGCATCGAGCTCGCAAAGGTTCGCTGCGATTTTCAGAATATGTTTTCAGCACAGCATGGACGACGCAGCTAGAGCGCTTGGTCGAATTAGGTCGACGCAGTTGAATCGCCCAATCAATGCTACGAATCATCCATGCCTTGAGTTTGTGTTTCTGTACCGAAATGGCCCGATCGAACGCTCAACAGGCGAGTAGCCCATACAGTAGTTCTCCAAGACAGCATGCTATGAGATGAGGTGTTGGGCCGGAAAATTTAGGTGAGAGGCGAGTCTTGAGAAGGATGCGAGTCTAGACCGATGCCGACGCCGCGAGTCGCCGGATGGAGAGGATCGAAGCAGAAACAACCTACGACTCATCATCTTGATGGGCATTGCATGTATTGCAGTTTTTTGTTGGAGCCTTCAATGTACCCTGAGAAACATATTGAGATCAAATGAGTATCGACTCGCCTCTTGAGAGTAGGTAGTCAATTGGGTAGACGAGCAATTCGTGAAGCCCTTCATGATTCAAACAGTCACGTGCAAGTCCGTTCATGTGAATAGTTCTTCCGCACTTCTCCGAGACAAGAGACTTGGCCGCCGCCGCCGACGAACCGTCACCTCCAGTCGCCGAACCTTGCTCTCCATCTCGGAAGGAAGAGCTCCACCGAGTACGCCGCCGCCGCTGTCGAGGTCGCCATTGTCGTTCTTCAACCTCCTGTGATGCTCCCGTAGAAGATCAAACGTAGCCATGGCCGCTCGTACATCCAGACGGGCCTTGCGCTACTTGGGCTATGCTTCAGCTGCCGGCGTTGTCGGCGGCGGAGCTGTCTACTTCGTTTACCGGCCTCAAGAAGTTCCTGGACTCGGTGCAGCGGCGGTACCCCCTCCCACCTATGGCGAGGGCGGCGTTTTTCGACCTCCCAACTTCCCCCGTGTCAAGTCAAGAGAAGAGCAGATTGCCGATTTGAAGGCGAGCGCTGGTGCGGCGTTCTCGCAGGCGAAGAACAAGCTCGTCAATGCTGTGTCCGGAGGCCAGACGGAAGAACAGCAGAATGCACAAGACCCATACGATCTGCTCGTCATTGGTGGTGGTGCTACTGGTACGGGCATAGCTTTGGATGCTGCTTCGCGAGGCTTGAAAGTCGCTCTCGTGGATAGAGATGACTTCGCCTCAGGGACCAGCAGCAAGAGCACCAAGCTTGTCCACGGAGGTGTCAGATACCTGGAGAAGGCTGTGTGGGAGCTGGACTACAACCAGTACAAGCTCGTCAAGGAGGCTCTTCGCGAACGCCGCTATTTTCTCGACACCGCTCCTCACCTGTCCTCATGGCTACCCATTATGATCCCGGTACACAAGTGGTGGCAAGCGCCCTACTTCTGGGCCGGCACCAAATGCTACGACTTCCTTGCTGGCTCCGAGAACATCGAAACTTCCTACTTCATGACCAAGAGCCGGGCGTTGGAGGCCTTTCCTATGCTTCGCAAGGACAACCTCTTCGGTGCACTGGTCTACTACGATGGCGCTCACAACGACTCTCGGATGAACATCTCGCTGGCTATGACCGCTGCTCTCTACGGCAGCACTATCGTCAACTACTGCGAAGTCACTGGCTTGGAAAAGGACAGCAACGGCAAGCTCTGCGGTGCTAAAGTGAAGGATCTCGTCGCCGAGAGGGATGGGAAGAGCTCAGAGGAGTTTACCATCAAGGCTAAAGGTATCATCAACGCTACTGGACCATTCACCGACGCGATCCGCAAGCTTGACGAACCAACTGTGCAAGAGATTGTTGCTCCTAGCTCTGGTGTTCACGTCATTCTTCCTGGCTACTACTCTCCCGGCGACATGGGCTTGCTCGATCCTCATACTTCTGACGGTCGTGTTATTTTCTTCTTGCCGTGGCAGGGCAACACCATTGCTGGGACCACCGACGCACCCTGCGACATCAAGCAGAACCCGGTTGCTGGTGAAGAGGAAATCGACTGGATCTTGAAGGAAGTCAGCAACTACCTGCAACCCGAAATCAACGTTCGCCGTGGCGACGTGCTCGCAGCATGGTCTGGTATTCGTCCTCTGGTTCGGGATCCAAAAGCGAAAAAGTCAGAAGGCCTCGTCCGAAACCATCTCGTTACCACCTCCGATTCTGGCTTGATCACAATCTCCGGCGGCAAATGGACTACCTACCGTCAAATGGCTGAGGAAGCTGTAGACGAGGCTCTGACTCAATTCAACCTCAAGCCCCGACCTGTTTCCAACCCTCCTCTCGTCAGCGGCGTCGAAGGCTTCCACGAGGACATGGAACTCGACGGCTCCTGCAAGACCCACAACATCAAACTCGTCGGCGCCCACGGTTTCTCCAAGACCCTGTTCATCAACCTCATCCAGCACTACGGCCTCGACACGGAAGTCGCCAAGCACCTCACCACCTCCTACGGCGACCGCGCCTGGACCGTCGCCGCCCTCTGCGCTCCCACTGAAGCCCGTTTCCCCGTCCGCGGTATCCGCATCTCAGAGCTCTACCCCTTCGTCGATGGCGAGGTCCGTTACGCTGTCCGCCACGAGTACGCCCAAACAGCCGTCGATGTCGTGTCCCGCCGGACGAGACTGGCTTTCCTCAACGCGCAGGCGGCGCTCGAGTCCCTGCCGCAGATCATCGATCTCATGGGCGAAGAGCTGACGTGGAGCAAGGCGCGGAAGGAGAAGGAGTGGACCAGCGCGGTGCAGTTCCTCGGATCCATGGGGTTGCCGAAGGGGAAGTTGGAGCTTTCGAGGGCGGATGTGGAGGCGGGACGGGTGGGAAAGTATGCGGATGAGGAGTACGGGTATTATGCGAGACATGGTGAGTTGTGATGTTATTACCCCAGGAGAGTCTTGGAGTGGATGTGAGAGCTGACTTTGATGACAGATAAACCCGACGAGACGCTCGAGAGTGATTCGAAGTTCATGTCTGGACAGAACCCCGGGATTGGTAGGACGGCGCCTGCGAATAACTGAGGTGGTTGGGTGGGATGGAGTGGCTTTGTGTGGTGTATATATGGTCTAATTTCACTGTGTGATTCTTGGATACATATTATTTTTTCTTTATCATCCTAATTTCGTTGGATGTGGGCGCTGGTCTCATTGCCTGGTCCTTCCTGGGGCTAGCTGTTAATTCACTGGTCTGGAAAGCGGTGGAGGTCGATGGTAAGTGTTTTGCTGTTATCTCAATCGCTCAAAGCAGAATTGCTATACCGTCTTCTCGCCTTCTTCTCCTTCGAAAGATTGCTCATCTCGGCGCTGTCCAGCATACGTTGCTTGCGGTTTAGGTTTGTTCTTAGAGACTGCCAAACCTTTTAATGCTGAAGCATTCGCATATTCTGCTTCCCTCGCAATCAGCCAACGCGGACATTGAACTCAGTGGTGTCACAATGGGCGTTAACGTGAGTTGGCGGCTACGCGAGGTCTGTTGGGAGCAGACCGACGAATTGCTAGGACACAGACGCGACTAGGAGAGGCTTTCTAGTCCGAAGGCTGTTCCAGAGGTGGCGACGTACAGGCATGACAATACCATTGCGAAGAAGTGGAGCCATAACCATTTTCACACGCGAGCAGGACTCTCCCATTCCACATACTACATACAGTACATACGGAAACCGAAGAGGAAAGATCAACAGCATCGAACATAAAAAGCAGCAACCAGCCCAGCCGGTTGACGACAATTGTACAACCACTCCTTCACACCGCATCCATCACCGGCGCCTGCCGCTCCACCAGATCCAGACCGGCGTCCCCTTGCTGACCACACAAAAAGACTAAACGCGAACCGCGCCGAGCTATCGGCCAGTCCTCTCTGGTATTCTCGAAAAAATGCAAAAATCAACCCAATATCGACAAGTGGTTAAGTTGAAAACGGTTCCTTCTCCGGACTGGGCTGGCTACAAACGCGGGCGTTCATCAAGTCGTGAGGTTGGTGCTGCAAACTCGTGACAGAGTTTGTGGCGTTTACAACTTGGTGTAGGCCGGGGGTGCAGGCGCCGCGGAGGAGGACGCCGGGGCGTAGGCGTAGGGCTGCGAGGTGTAGGCTGGGGGCGCCGAGGAGACGGGCGCGGTCTCGCTGGAGACTACTGGGGTGGAGTAGGCTGGTGGCGCGGAGCTGGCTGGCTTGCTTGGGTATTCAGCGGGCTTCGAGGACGAGGCGGGGCCTGCGCTGGAAGAGCTCGCTGGCTTGCTTGGGTAGCCTGCTGGTGCTGAGGACGAGACGGCCGCGCCGGACGAGCTTGGGTAAGCTGGGATGGAAGCAGAGCTGGATACGGCGGCTCCGGACGAGGATGGGTAGACGGCCACAGAGGAAGACGACACAGCGGCACCGGAAGACGGGTAGGCGACCGCGGAAGAAGATGAGACCGCAGCCGATGAGCTAGCCGGGGCAGCAGAGGAGCTGGACGCAACGCAGAAGCTCTCGTACCACGACCAGTACTTCTTGTCCTCGGCAGAGGAGCAGGTGTCGTGAATGCACTTGCTCACATCATCGTTGCCGCAAAGCTCAGACTTGCCCGTGACACCAGCCTCCTCGAAGCACTTGCTCCAGCAGTCAGGGGTCGGGGTGGCCGGGACACCGCTCGTCGAGGAAGAGACGGCCGCAGCGGAAGATGAACCGTAACCGCTGGGCTTGGGGTAAGTGCTGAAGCCAGTTGGGCCGGCCCAGCTTGCCGAGGCGGAGCCGGATGGGTAGTAAGCGCTGCCAGAAGGCGCAGGTCCGGCGCCGTGGCTTGGGTAACCAGCCGGGCCGCTTGGAGAAGAGCCGCCGCCAACAGTGATTGTGACGAGTTCAGTCTCGGTGACGGTTTGAGTTGCGCCGGTTCCGCAAGTCTCAGCACCGGCAGAGCTGCCAGCCGTGTAGACAGTGATGTAGTTGGTCTGGGTCGAGGTGGACTCGGTGGTGAAGGTCTTGGTGCCGGAGTAGCCTGCTGGGACAGCGCCGGAAGATTCGGCACCTGCGGAGGACGCACCAGATGGCGAGCCGTACGCTGGAACTCCACTAGAAGCAGCATCCGCTGAAGAGGCGGCAGGGTAACCAGATGGAGAGCCTTCGGATGGCGATCCGGAGCCGTACGCGGGCACTTCGCTGGAGGACTTGGTGGCGTAGACGGTCTGTGATGCGTTAGCTTTATATATAACCACGAAAGATGGATGCGCAAAACTCACGTTGGTCAGGTAGACGGTCGAAGTGGTCTGCATTGTGGTGGTCAGGACAGTCGTGGAGCTTCCGTGGCCAAGAGTGTAAGTCGCGGTAGTGTCGAACACGGAAGTAGAGTAGTCGCCAGTTGGCGTGACCTCGCTGACTGGGCAGATCGTGGTGGAAACTGGGATGGTCTCGGTCACGACAACGGGGTGTCCGGAGGAGGCTGGGCAGTCGGTAACTTCTGGCGCACAGCTAGTCTGAGTGTAGGTGACGGTGTCGTAGATGGTCGAGGTGGTGTAGTCGGTGGTGTAGGACGCGCTCGCACTGATGCTGCCAGATCCGTAGCCCGATGGGTAGCTCATGGAGCCGGATGCATAAGGCATGGATGAGGAGTAGGCGGCACCAGAGGACGAGATCGGGTAAGGTGCTGAAGACGATCCGTAGGCACCTGGCATAGACGAAGATGCTGGACCAGCAGACGAACCGTAGCCGGTCGGGTATTGCGAGATCGAGGACGAAAGCGCGAACCCAGAAGAAGAGGATCCGTAGCCTGCAGGGTAGCTTCCAGAGGACGCCGCATACCCGCTGCTCGATGGGTAGGCGGAAGAAGAGATGGCGTAGGCAGACGATGCCGAGGACGATCCGTAGCCTGCAGGGCCAGAAGCAGACGAAGATCCATATCCGTAGGGCTTGGAAGAAGACTCCGCGAGGCCACTGCTCGATGGGTACTCAGAAGAGGAGATTGCGTAACCGCTGCTCGATGGGTAGGCAGAAGAAGACACACCCCAACCGCTGCTCGATGGCGATCCAGAAGACGAGATCGCGTATCCACTGCTGGAACTTCCATAGGCGGAAGAAGCACTTGCCGAAGAGGATCCGTAGCCTGCAGGTCCGGAGGCGGAAGACGATCCGTAGCCCCATAGCTTCGAAGACGAGGCGGCATAACCGCTGCTCGATGGGTACGCAGAGGAAGAGATGGCGTAACCACTGCTCGATGGTGATCCGGAAGAGGAGATGGCGTAACCACTGCTCGATGATCCGTAGCCGGAAGCACTGGCGGAGGACGAGATAGCGTAACCGCTGCTCGATGATCCGTAGGCAGAGGAGCTTGATCCGTAGCCTGCGGGTCCCGAAGCAGACGAAGATCCGTAACCCCATGGCTTAGAAGACGACTCAGCGCCAGCCGAGCTGCTCACTGGGTAAGCGGAAGATCCGTATGCGGAAGAAGCACTGGCGGAAGACGAGATAGCGTAACCGCTGCTCGATGATCCGTAGGCGGATGAGCTTGATCCGTAGCCCGCAGGCCCCGAGGCAGAAGAAGATCCATAGCCGTACGGCTTAGATGAAGAGCTGGCAGCACCGCTGCTTGATGACGGGTAGGCGGAAGAAGACACCGCGGCTCCTGAGCTGCTTGATCCGTAGGCGGAAGAGCTCGATCCGTAGCCTGCTGGGGCAGAGGCGGAAGAAGATCCGTAGCCGTATGGCTTCGAGGAAGAGGAAGCGGCACCACTGCTTGATGATGCATAGGCCGACGAAGACACGGCGGCACCAGATGAGCTGGACGCACCCTTGCTGCTGCTGGATGAACCGTAGCCCATCGGAGCAGAGGCAGAGGAAGATCCATAGCCTGCGGGCGCCGAAGCGGAAGACGATCCGTAAACGGCCGGCTTCGAGGACGATGCTGGCGCGGCGGATGAGGACGACGAAGATGCGTAGCCTACTGGCACGGCCTCAGAAGAGGAGGTCGGGTAGACGGCCGGCTTGGAAGACGAAACAGGACCAGCAGAGCTGGACACTGGCATGGTGACGGACGCCGGGGGAGGCACGCTCGTGGTCTCGTCGGTGCATGTGGTATCCTTGGGCGCGCCATACTCTCCACCAGGCGCCGTGGCCACAGCCGCGGTCGCAAGACTCGCCGCGACGGCGAACTTGCTGAAGAACTGCATCTTTACTGTCGTTTTCGTGTTTCGAATAAGGTTTGTTGGGCGGTTATTGATGTTGGTATTGGTATTTGGTAGCGGGTATGCGATCTTGCGACAAAAACGAACAACAACGCGCGATTAATGAATGAATGTGGGTGGTTAAAGAGTGTGGTGTCTCGTGGGAGAGACGATGAACGAGTGTGTTGTCGCAAAAGTAAATGCTCGTAAAGGAAGAAAAGTCAAAGACAAGGGACAGGATGCGGGAGACAGTCGAACAAAAGAGAGACGAGATTACCTTTGATACCCCTGGAGCATCCTGCGTCGCCCAGCGCCCGGCGGTGTTGTCCCTGCGCGCAATCTACAGGAATCAGCGATGTCTCTAGCGACGAGGCTAATCTGGAGGAGTTCAACGCTCCGCGCCCCTGATTCGACGCAGCCCGCGCCGAAATTACACACGGCCCGCACGGTACCTGCATTAAATCTCCTGCACGATGTCGGACTGGACGGCTTCGAGCGCACATCTTCTCGTGCGACTGACAATGCGCTCCAGTGAAAATGCGCGGTTCGAACGTGAGGTGCGAGTTTGCCGCTGTCGTCGCCTCGAGCGATTCTGGAGATGTAGTGGACATTCGGATGTCTCACAGAACTGCCGGCCTTGCAACTCGTGGTAATCTCTGCTCCTGGACACAACCCAAGCCATGAAATGTCGCTTCTCGGCGAGCACTGTGACGAATGCGCTTTAGGCAGTAGGCCCCATGCTGCGTTGCAAGCGATCCTGCGGTGGCGAGGGAGCAGTCATGCGGCGCGATACACCGCACGCGCGTGTAGTGATCATCTTCCTGTCGTGCGACTCTTCCCTTCCGATGAGGCTTCCATTCGATGTTCTTTCACCGGAGTGTCGGAAGCAGATCTGCGGTTGTCGTGAGGCCAAGACGATGATTCGCGCGTGTGCGCGCGGCGGATGGTGTGGTGGCTTGGTCGACGGTTGTTGTGGGAAAGGCTTGAATCGAGTTTCACGATGCAGCTGCTTGGCCCATGCGTGTGCAGATCCAAATTTGGCCTCCAAAGCCAACAACAGCATCAATCATCCTTCATATCTATAAAATACCGACATCTCCGACGTCCTTCACCGCCTCCAGAAGGTAGACCTGTCCGGTTGTGGAGAGGAGAGCAGCACACTTCTTCGCTGTATGATCAGTGTTGTGACGGAGTGATATGACCTTGAGCTCTGCCAGTCCTCCCGGCGCACAAGCTGTCTGAGTCAGAGGCATATCTGTGGCTGCTATGGACAGACCAGAAGGACGATTCGCGGAGACGATGGAGTCTTCTTCGAACGCAGTCGAAGGAGATGGCAAAAGTTAAGAGCCCACTATGTTTTGCACCTCCAAACACGACCTGGGAATCCATTCTGTGGCTCTGGCTCCTGAACCACCGAATTCTGCTGACCTGAAGCCTTGTTCCATCTCGTGTTCGGACCACTGACCTGATGACTTTCAACTTCGACGAGGCGCCAAAAGATATGCTTTGTGCGTACTTCGAAGCGCCGCTTCCATTGCCATCCAGAACGTCAATACCAATATCGAGGCTGCGTCGACATGTCTGCACTGGAGCCTGACTCCACCGCTGAAAGGCCATGAACATAGCCCAAGCGAGCGGTTCAACAACTTTGCGCCATCAACGCGCTCGGAGAGTCGCCGCCGTCCGCGCCGCCCACCGGACTCTGTTTGCGTGTCGATGCTGGATGTTACATTGGGTGAACCAAAGCCAACAGTGCTGAAGGAAGCTCATGCTAGGTAGCCTCGCGCATCGGGTGCTTATCAAAAGCGCTATGTGAGTTCTTGCATTGATGATAAATGGATGGTTCGTCCGAAGGCTCAATGGAAGGAGCATATGGTCGCCGCGGACAGATAAGCCGGCTCCGTATACTTGATCTTCGCGCGTAGCGTGATGCCCAAGAAGGGCCGGGAGTATGAACCGTATGCAGCAGCCATTGGAAACCACCATTGGACTGTCCAAGTCATACTTGACTGTTCATATGAAGTCCAGTTAAGGTTCACGTGCTTCCTGAGATCGGAATGTAGAGTGAGGAGTCCCTTGAGCGTTGTATCTGATCAAGTCGTGCTCGCCCTTACTGTTCAGCCCTATTCACATGCATAATGCATCCATTCGCCATCGATCTTGACTTATGAAACGGATGCAGTCTCTCTTGAGCATTCGTCCTAAGGCTGACCTCTATTTTGCCGCGCGCAATGTCACGCTCCGGCAATCGAGAACTCACCATCCCGTCCCATCGGCTGCCATCTCACATCTTCTCAGCACAACCATCGCCACGAACCGTTCGGCGGAACAACATCGCCATACACAAACGCCGAACATGGCACCCAAGCCCTCCACATCGGAACGACGTCGATCGGTGTCGATCGTGGTTGGTGGAACATCTCGCCCTTCGCTCCGGTAAAAATGACAGAAGCAAACTCCAAACCCTTCCCAAGCCACCCTCGGATCTGCCAGCCTAATAGCCACGACTGCGCCCGCCAGGTAGGTAGGTGTTCTTTCGGGTATACACTCTTCTTCTGTAGGTCTCCCAATATCTCTTGGTTCTCACGCCGCACCGGGCGAGATTGCAGCGAACACCGAGTCCGCCGCGTCGCTTCTTATCTCGACGGACGGCTCATTCGCAGCCTTATGGTTCCAGACCAGATATAACAGCCACGCTTCGCTCGATCCCACGCATACGACGAACGCTCGTATCGTTCCTCCCCCGCGAGGAGCCAGTACTACGAAACAACCCAAACGACGATGTTCTGTGGAGTGTCAAGAGCACAGCAGATCCGTCCCACCACCAGCACCCACCTAGGCCACGGCGCAGACGACATCTCGATTAGGTGACACGCTCAGAAGACGTCGGACAATACACAACTTTATCATACAGCTTTGTAATGTCAGCGGTTGCGCAGGCCGGCCCTGTCCCCGCGGCTACTCCTCCTGCTAGCATGAGTCCGAACAACAAGGCGAATGGTGTCATGAAGATCCACGACATCATCCACGCCGACCCCCGTCGTCTTCTGGTCCTGTTCGATAAAGGACAGGACGAGATTGTCCGTGTCGTTGCGGATGTTCTCGGACAGCCGTTTAGTGTCGTGGCCTCGGTGCAGGATGCTGGTGAGAGGACGGATGTGGTGGTGGGGATTGAGAACGGATTGGTATACGAGCCGGAAGTTTTGGGGAAGCTGGGGAGGATTGTTATCACGACGCATGGGATTGATGTGAAGGATTGCAGGGACGAGTATGTGACGTCGTTCTGCGACTATGAGTATCTATACAGCTCGAGTGGGTTTAAGAGAGGGACTATCTCAAGATATTTGGGTTTTATACTGGGAGAGCTCAAGCCGCATGAAGGGTTGAAGAAGAAGTCTAGGACGACGTTGTTGTCGACAACTTTTCCGGACATTCGCGCTGCTTTGTCGAACATGGACATTTTGTCTGTCGGCGCTGACTCCGTTGAGCTGCGCGTTGATCTGTTGCAGGAGCCTGGATTCAACGGCGCCTCCAAAGGCGTGCCAAGTCTGAAGTATGTCGGCGAGCAAGTTATGATGTTGAGGGAGCGGACGGAGCTTCCTATCATCTTCACCACAAGATGTACAGCAGAAAATGGTCGCTTCCCGATGGACAACCCAGCGCTATTCTACGAGTACTTGCACAAAGCCATTCAGTGGGGTTGCGCATACATTGACGTTGAGCTTTGGCTCCCTGAGGACATCCGGCGCAGACTCTCCGCCAATAAAGGCAGTACTCGGATCATCTCAGCATGGCACGACTTCAGCGGCCGTTTCAGGTGGTCGTCCGCGGAGGCTCGCCAGGTGTTTGAAGCTGGTGCCGTCTATGGAGATGTGGTCAAGATGATTGCCATCGTCAATTCTGCAGACGCCAACTACGAGCTCGAGTACTTCCGGTCAGCGGTACAAGGTGTACATCCACAAACACCATTCTCCGCAGTCAACATGGGGCCTGTAGGTCAGCTCTCAAGGACGCTCAACCAAGTCTTCACGCCCATCACTCATCCACTACTACCGGCGGTGGCTGCTCCTGGTCAGCTCAGCGCCGCCGAAATTGGATCTATGCTGCACTCTATGGGCCACGTGGAGAAGCAGTCCATGTACGCCATCGGCAATGTGCGAGCAAACGGTCAGGCAATGTTTCTGGAGAAGGTCTTGAACGAGCTCAGTCTACCCCACCGAGCAGTATGCATCGACCATCTTCCACAAAACTCACTGGAGTCGATCCTGTCTCAACCTGACTTCGGAGGCGCCTGGCTGAACCCCCCTCTCTCACTCACCAAAGCGGCCTACCTCCCCCGAACCACCGAGGCCGCCGCCGCCATCGGCCAAGTCGACACCGTCGTCGTCCGCTCCGACACCTTCGGCAAAACCATGGTCTGCGACAACGCGACCTGGAAAGGCATCCGCGCCACCCTCACGCGCGACCACGTGCCATCCGCCTACGCCGACCGCCCCGCCCTCGTCCTCGCCAACACCGAAGCCCAAGCCGCCGCGGCCATCTACGCCCTGCGCGATCTGAAAGTCAGCGCCATCTACACCATCGGCTTCACGGCCAACGCCTCCAACGGCCCTCACGTGCAGCAGTTCCGTGGGGTGGCGGATATGAAACAAGTTCCTGAGCCCTTCGTCATTGTCTCAGCCCTGCCGGCGGATAAATCGCTCGTTGTGTTGCCGTTGCTGAGACATTACAGCGGCGGGCTGCGCAAGACGCAGCGGCCGGGGAAGGTGTTTCTGGACCTTGCGAACGGGCAGCGCGTGAAGAAGGATTCGGTCGCTGCTGCTGCGGAGTTGGGGTGGAGGAGCTATCGGATCGGGCCGGTGAATACTTATACTATGGTTGCGATGTTGCGGTTGCTGTTGGGGGTGAATTTGGGGTATGATTTTGTGAGATTGGCTAATGGGAGGTATCTGTATGAATGAGATATGCTTGGGGATGGGAGCACAGGACACGGTTGTGTTTATGAACGTATGACAGGGTGGGAAGCAGAGAACGTTCGTTTAGGTACTTGAGCTCGACTATAGATTGATTTGGATAACACTGCACATTTTTACGATCGCTTTAACCCAGCACAACTTCCATACCCCCCCTGTGGCAGAGCTTCGTTACGAGTTACTCGACAAGCACGGATATGAAGTCTGGATCTAGAGACGGCGATATTCGTGGGAAGTTCTAAGGGAGGGATAACCATACCTCCAGACACACTTGCGTTCTCCAGGGGACAGTATATATTGCGCACCGCCATCCGCTTGCTCGCTTGCTATAACATTAAGCGCTCGTCGAGCGAGGTGGCTCGCATGTTCAGCACTGCCCTCTGCTGTGCCATCCTCCGTCTGCCACATCCCAGGGAGAACACCGTCCACCATCGAATTCACGGTAGGCGCCTGGACTCCGGAGGCGCCGAAATCATCTTCCAGTGGGCGCTGAGGGGAAATCGGCCGTGGTTCGTGTATAAAGCAACAATCCATCCGTCTAATGGGATAGTCACTCCATCGTTCCTCCGACCTACCTGCAATCTTACAGCATGTCCTCCCTAGCCATGTCCGCACAGTCTCCAACACCTTCTCCGACCCCCCAACGCTTCAACGTCTACATAGTACGTGACGGACCTATCATGGCGGACCCCGATCTACCAGGAGTTCGCTACCACAACACCATCCTCGTCGAAACAGGCGCCGATGGCTCCGGAGTCATCCACCACGTCACCGGCGACCTCGTGCTCGGTTTCCACTACGAGCGCAAGGAATCTCCACCACCTGAGCTGTCCCCGACGTTTTACAGTAAGGAGTTTTTCGGGACCGTTCTGGCCTCTGCACATCCGGTGGCGTTTGATCAGGTCTGCGAAGCGCAGCCTCCTCCGCCTAGACAGAAGGCGTTCAATATGGCGACTATGAAGACGGAGCCGTTCAAGGCTGACGGTAGCTTTTACCAGCCGGGAGAGCAGAGCAGGCCTTTGGTTAAGTGCACAGAGTGGACGGAACGCCAGGCGATGCCGGCGTTGTTCCGGTCGAACGTCGTTCAGCGGACTCATGCGGTCACCCTCGAGCCTTCTTCCGCCGCCTCCTCGGACCTCTCGTCGAGATGACTGGGTCCATAGGGTTATTGTAGAAGGGATGGTAAGCGACTGAACCGCCGTCTACGACTCTAGAGTAACTTGCCTTGAGACATGATAATCTCCGCAAGTCGTCGGGGACTTCGAGCAGGCGTGCAGTCTTGCTATACTTGTCGCTCTCCGACAGCTGGCCCTACAAGATGTCCAGCGAGCGGGCGTTGCATCACGATGAAGGAGGTATCGCCATCGGGATATAGAGCATAGAGCTGTGCAGTCTGAGACCTCTGAAGGGGCAAGGTAGTACCTCGTATCGCGAATTGGCGGAGTTCTGGGCAGCTGGGACTTGTACCTGCTTGATGCACCAGTCTCTCCTGTACCGGTGAGGAGGAGATTGTCAGCAGCTATACCTACATGTATCGATTGGAAATTGTCCCATCGTGAGAAAGACACTCGTTACTTGAGCCTCGACGAAGACCGATTGACATTATGTCGCTCCCTGAACTTTGATACTCTCCTCCGGCGGCGGGCAAAGTTCAAGCCTCCCTTTCACATTCATCAATGTCAGACGTCGGCAGAGTCGGCAGTCTTCGCCTCGGGTTGCTCGAGTCGTGGGGACCAGCCACTCTCCACACTCCACCCTTGTCATCCTCCCCTCCAAGCGAGATACCTTCTGTATTGCACGTGGATCATCCTCGATCAGCAGCAGAAGAAGACGTCGAGCATCATGGATACACAGACAGCGACCTGGACATCTGCCGAGACGGCACTGCGCGCCGAGGACATCTCATCATCGACAGCCATCCGCCAGCTGCAGGGCAGGACAGCTTGAACCCCCTCACTACAGTGCAAAGATGACATGGTTGAACTTCGGCTCCAAACAGCGAAGAGCACGCGGCAACCCATGGCGGCATCGCCCTCGTGGGCCAACCCATGTCCCTTTCCCCGCCTGAAAGTCTCTTCCAGACGCAGAAGTTAGATTGTCGTACCTCCGGTAGCGCTTCGCACAGGCACCGGCTCCACGCACCCTTGGCCCTGAGAAGCGTGATGCGGCGGCGGCGGCGGCACCTGCACCTCGCTCGTCTGTGTGCCAGACCTCCGAGGATGCGTGCGATCATGCTTAGCTTGGTGGTCTCGATCTTTGACACTGCACTCCTTCTCCCCATCCACCCCATCTCTTCTTACCGGTCGAGCTGTATGCATCGCACACGCTTGACGCTTATGCGTAGCATGTAAACGACCCCGATGGCGGCAGCGACGGTTGCCCCTCCGAGCGAAATGGAAATGCTCCCTCGTCCACCGCAGGTCGGCATTGGCCGCTTGACGACGCAGCGGCGGCCGAGCGGGGATTCGAAGCAGGCGATGAATTGCAAGAGTTGCAGGAAGCGCAAGATCAAGTGCAATCGCCTCAAGCCGAGCTGCGAGGCGTGTCAGGTGTTTAGCTGTCCGTGTATATACGGTAGGGACGAGTAAGCTGTGATTTGGAAGAGCGCTTGCTGAAGACTGGCAGATGCGGTACCGAAGAAGCGAGGACCAAAGACCGACGTACTTGAAGCCCTTGTGAAGAGGGTCAATGGCCTGGAGAAGCGACTCAAAGATGAGGGAAAGCCAGACTCGGAAGGAGACAGCCCAGAGGACGACGGAGAGGCGAGAGCGGAGGGTGATGAGCATGCAGATGGAGTCGTGTTCGAGCGGGCAGAGTCAATACAGCGAACCGCGCCACCGCAGCGCATACAGCCTGTTGCGAGGCAGAGCCCACCAGTGATGGCACCTATGCTGCCGAACTTGCATACAATTCAGTACGCTGCACCTTCAGCCGTCACCACGGGCAGTACTCTGACGAAGAGCAGCAGAGACAACGAGACGATCGCGTTCACCGATGCACTTCTAGACACCTACTTCGCGCGAATCCACAGCAAGCCATACTATATTCTGGACGAAGCGAATACACGACAACGACTACGAGAAGGTCAACTACCGCAGTTCATGATCAATGCCATCCACGCGGTCTCCATCAGATACGTACCCCATCTCTGCGGCGGCTACAGCGGAGCTGTACGAACAGGCCAGGACTACGCAGCACGAGCTCGTGCAGGCATTGATGTCGACGAGCCGAGCATCGATAATCTACAGGCGTTGTTGCTGCTCGCGATGGCCCAGTTCCAGGCCGGCAAAGGGAAGAAGTCATACATGCTTGTGTCACACGCCACCAGCATGGCGTTTGCGCTCGATCTGCATCGAGAAGTGCCAGGTCACCTGCGAGTGGCGGCAGTGGAGCGCGAAGGACGGCGAAAGCTGTTCTGGACGTGCTATCTGATGGACCGCTTCACCACGAGCGGATCCAAACGACCGGCTCTCATTTCTGATGAATCCATCTCGCTACGGTTCCCAGCTTCGGGCACTTCTAGCTCGCAGCGGTCAACGGAGGCAAGTTACTTCCCGAATGGCTCGAGCCTGAACCAAGGAAATACGCATGCGAGCAATGCAAATGGCAGTGCGGCGGTCTTGGTCGAGATTGTGCGGATACTGGGCGCTGCGAATCGATATCTCGCATCGGGAGGTGTCAAGGGTGATCCACACTTCCCATGGCATGCGCAAAGCACGCTCTCCAAGATTCGGTCGGATTTGGACAAATGGGCAGCAAGTACACAAGAGGCTTTCGCTTCCCTGGAGAACCTGTTCGGACGGCAGGACAGTGTGAGCTTGGTGCTGAGCAAGCTGATCTACCATCTTGTCCATTGCCTCTTATACCGGCCATTCTTACCAGTGGATCTGGCCGAGCTATCAGGGAACAGCCAGAACCAGTCGTGGCAGATTGAGGCTACCAACCTCTGCTTCATGCACGCCAATGCGATTGTGGAGTTGGTGGACATCGGCAAGGCGACTGGCATCCTCTACTGGCCATCTTTCGTGGGATACTGCGTCTGCACCGCTGGCACGATTCACATCCACGGAGCCCACTACGTCTCCCTCAACGACAACGACGTCTTCGCCAACAGCTCCGACTTCCTCTCACGCGAGATGGCACAGCTGGCAGACCAGAGCTTCATCTGGGCAGGCGTCAACCATCAGCGCGAGACGATGCAGACGGTCTACGCCAATCATTCCCATCTCGTGCACTCACTATCCTGCAGCCCGATCCGCTTCTCGCCGGTCTTCCAGATGGAGGACTTCTTCGACCGCTACCCCGGTGCCAACATCGACGGCGCACACATGACCTTCAGCGAAGTCCAAGTCGACACGCCCCCTGACCGCCACCACGACTTCCGCCCCAGCGCACAATCAAGCATCCCCTGGTCCCGACCCGCTGCGAGTCTACCCCACCTCACCCTCCAACCCCAGTCCGTCGCCCAAAACACCCTACCCGACCACCCGCCCCCCGCGAAGCGCCGCCGCGTCACCGAAGGCGGCGGCGGCGAGTACCCTTATCCGACCCCCACCAACGAAACCCAACCCAACCCCTTCGAGCAACCGCACTACCATTTCCCCCCGAACCCCATCCCTTCCCAACCGACCCTCGAACCCAACAACACCGACCACTTCTCCTCCTCCCCCTCCCAACAAGACACCATCTACAACATTCACGACCTCCCGCACCCCATCACCGCAGCGGCGCTGGATGACCAGAACATCTTCTCCCCGTCCTTCACCTGGGGACCCGCGGCGCTGGACCAGAACACCGCGACGCCGAGTGGGAACGGGATGTATCCGCCTTCCGGGATGGCGAACGAGATGCAAACCCCCGGAGGCGAGAGCGCGGGCGCGCGCTCGAGTCATACGGTCGGGGAGGAGGGGGAGGGAGATCCGTTTCTGAGTTTTCTGGAGCAGTTGGCGGCTAATGATGGGGACGGGGGTGGGGTGAGTGATTTGGGGTTTTTTATGGCGGGGGAGGGCGGGGAGGGGGGGTTTGGGGATGAGAGTGGGGGGTTATGACATGCCTCTCTCTGGATGAAGCGAGTGCGATCGCGGAAGACTGGTTCGAGGGTTGTGAAGTTGACTTTTGAGATACCATGGGCAAGCTGGCGAGGAAGGCTTGGGTGTAAATATCGCATTTTGACACGAGATGAGATGATGAGCTGTCATATAATGAAGAAGATTTTGAATTGTGCACGCCCACTTGAGCTCTATCATATCTCATCTGCTCATCACCCATGTCCATCCACAAAGGAACACCATCATATCAACCCCGGAATAACAGCCTTCCTCCCCCCAACCCTCTCCTCCCCAAATTTCTCCACATACCACCCCTTTCCCTGCACCGCCCGCGGCAACATCGTCGACACTTCATTCACCAGAAAAGTCCTTGCGGGGACACATCCCCAACCGCCGATCATCCAGTACGCCGCCCACTCGAACCACTCGCAGAGGTAGTGCGGGAAGAGGATGTAGCGGAAGAGGCCGTTTTTCGGGATCATGTACAACTTCTCCACCCCCTCGACGGGTTTGCCTTCCTTTTCGGCTTGTTCGCGTTGTCGACGTGCTGCGGAGCGCCGGATTTCCCGCAGGTCGTCGTCGTGGAAGATGTTCGCCATGAACGACCAGCCCCAGAGTACTAGGCCGATCTCCATGGCGTACAGATGCCCCGCCCAGTCCTGCACGGTGCGTGGTCCGTACCCGCCGAGCCAACCGCCGATGCTCAGGGCGTTGAGCGTATTAAACGCAAACGCCCCGGCCGCGACGAAGAAGTGGATAGGCGACATACTCGGGTTCAAGAGCAGCGGGCTCAGCCAGGCGCGGTAGATGTAGTGCAGCACGTATAGACCAGCCATCGTCCAGTTGCCCCATGGGAGGGAGGAGAGACCTTCTTGGGCGGGGAGCGTGAGCATCACGTATGTCATGATGAGGATGGTGGGGGATTCCATGATGGTCCAGGCCCATTTGCCGGGCAGGTTGAGGGGGGAGGTGGTGGAGGTTTTGCCGGCGGGGTACCAGGGGGTGATCCATTGGGCGGCGGCGAACTGGGGGAAGAGGTGTTAGTCAGGGTGATTATTTAGGGGAAGGGGGGGGGGGGTGGCGTACGAGGGGGAAGAATTGGAAGGATTTGGTTATGAGCTCCCAGGTTGGGCGGGAGGGTGGCAAGATGCCTGGGATGAGAGCCATGTTCGAGACAATCGGGTGAAGTTTAGTTGTGGGAGGGGGTGTTCGTCAGGGGACTTATAGTCTCGTAAATGAAGGTGAATTGCGTCTTGTGGTGCTCATCCGACTCGGATGAATGTTTGTTGGAAATGGTTCGAGATATTGACGCCGTTCACAAGATCGACGTCGTCTAAGCGAGATCTGGGGAAAGGCTTGATCATCCACGCAGGCGGAGATCGTTCCGTGTGCTATGTACAGCAGGAACGTGCAATGATTAGAACAAACTCGAGAGATGGTGTAGAACATGAAGTAGACTTGGTGATAAAGGAGCTATTGCGGTTCATTCCCTTCATCGACCACTGTCCTGCCCGGCCTCCCACCAGATTCCACTCACGCAAACCATGTGCCGTCCTCAAGCTCGCAAACATATATTGACGAAGCATACCCAACCCCCGAACACCACAACACCACCGCTCCCACCTTCCCCAGCCATTCCAGCCCCCGCTCAAACCACCCCAACAACGCTATCAAGCCACCCTCCTTACCCCCCCATCAACAGCCTTAACAACATCATCCACCATATCCCCAAACACCCTCCTCATCATCCCCACCCTCTCCTCCCCCTCACTCCCCACCAACCCGACATCCAGCCTCCGCAACCCCGCCGCCACCTTATCGCTCATGGCGTGGAAATCCACATCCAACCCGTGTCCGTCGTGCAAATCACTCATCGGCAGGAACACGGAGTCGGCGCTCATGGTGCTGATCGTCGGCCTCATTACCTCGTGCTCTTCTGCCTCTGCTGCTGAGTTGATTTCGGTGTAGGTGGGAGCAGCGGATGCGTTGTCGGGCAGGATGGGGACGCGGTGGGGTTGGTCGTAGGTCGAGGCGGAGATGGTTTCGGAAAGGGCGGTTTGCGGGAGGTACGCGAAGTCGATGGTGCTGGCGTCGTTGACGGCTTTGAGGGTGCGGGAGGTGTTGAAGTGGCGGGTTGTGGGAGGTGAGTTGGAGGAGGGTTGGGCGGGAGTTGGGCGGGTTTGGGTCGCGGTGCTGAAGGCGCGGGAGTGGGTGAGTTCGTCGGCTTGGAGGCGGGCGAGGAGCTGTTGTGTTCGTTAGCGGATACTCGGGGTAGAATGTTGGTGGAGAAACTCACGTCTTGCTTCGAGCCCGCGGCCTCAATCTTCCTGCGCTTGCACTCTGCTCGCAAGCCGGCGATGTCGCGGGGGAAGTTGGTTACCGAGCGCTCCTGGGTCAAGATGGACGAGGCATAGGTCGCGGGCCCGGTCATGTGGAGGTTGCGGACTTGCTGGGCGCCGCGGGAGAGATTGCGGAGGGCGATGAACTGGGTTGCTCGTGGAGCTGCCATTGCTGGGTGGTTCGGAGGGCTGTCTGTGTAGAAGTATGGTACTGTGGTGGGTTGAGAGGAGAGCTGGTCGGTAAGCAAGCACGACAGGGACAAGCTCGCTTTGTAGCACGGAGTGACGAGTACTTAGGTGAGACGAAGGTACGGCTGAGCAGGACTACAAGTTGAGTGGGATCCGGGAAGGTAAATGTATTCAATGCAGCCCCTAAAAGCTGCGAGGGCTGTCGCAAGCAAGCTGCAGTTGAAGCTCAGCACAGCTCAACGAGAACCATCCGGGCAACGAGCTCAGGCCATTGGCTGGTCGAGTCGTCCATGCAGCACGCGATAGCAGCACGACCGGCGGTGAAGGCAGAGACGACGCCAATGGGATCCGTCCGCTTCCAGTGGTACGATACGATGGGCTAATCTGGCGTGCTTGTATTTTCTTGTTCGCGTTGTCGACCAACTTGACGGTGAAGCTTTCCCCGCAATCTCAAAGGTCGCGAAGTGTGGGTTAGCTTCAATACGGTACACCTCATGTTGTCCATGTTCTTTGAGCTATACACCACAGGTCGACGACGGCAGCATTCACATCGTCGTGCAGAGCGGTGTGCAATACTGAAGATGCCCACATCTCATCAGCTTGTTGAGTTCCAGCCGCGCAAGGCAAAGGCGCGGACGCCGGATCCCCAAATCTGAACCCTCGCTTGCTATTTTCAGCGCAAGCGATCTTGGTCAGAGGGCCAGAACTTAGAAACAAGAGCCAGGCGGCCGGGTACCAAAGATATGAGCTGAGCATATGGATCTCCTAAGGGGCTCTTGAAAGTCGAAGACATCCTGTGGTAGGCTGATAACGAAGTCCACTCATGAGTGAAAGCAAGCGGGTAAGGGAGTCGGTATACCGCATGATTGCAGGCCAGCTGGGGAGATATCGTTTCCAACGGGAAATGCGCAAATACAGCGGTCTTCTTCCCCGTCCCACTCTAGCTGGACCGACTGAACCATTTCAGATCGAACAATTCACCATCGCGCTCCCAAGGAAACCCGTTTGGCGTGTGCGAAGGGCAGGGAGCGCATGGTTCAAGAGGAGTCATCCTTGCGGCTCTCTCTGAAGCGTGAGCTTGAGACCACCATGTTGTTGCTCTTGAGCAGGACGGTGTATCCTCTCAACGCCACTCCCTTGGCCTCAGATACGCAGTGCGCCCTTCCCTGTAGAATCTTTGTAGCGCTCTCCTCCACGCCATGCTCGCCTTCACTCCGCCCCAATCTCCTCCTCCTCCTCCCTCTCCCTCCTCGCCTCCTCCCTCTCCTCCGCCTCCCTCAAATTCGCCCCCTCCACCAACGTCGTCCCCTCAATCCCCGCCGCCTCCCCATCCCCCTCCCCATTTACCCCCACCTCCCTCGCTTTCCTCTGCTGCCGCCCAATCCTCTCCCTCACCATCCGCGCAATCGCATTCTCCGTCCGCACATTCAACACCTCCAGCTTCCGCTCCAAATCCCGCTTCAGATCCCAATTCGCCTTCTTCGGCTGCAGCGTGAACAAATCTAATGGCTTATCCGCTGCTTCCTCCTCTTCTTTCTTTTTCTTCGTCTCAGCCGCTAAGCTGGCGGCGCGGGCTTCGAGCGTCTCCGCGGTGGATGAGGGGGCGGACTCGAAGCCGAGGCGCGCGGATTTGGTGAGCGGGTCGTAGTTGCGGCCGGAGAGGTAGTGGGAGGTGTCGTCTTCTGCGGGTTCTTCGGAAGCGTCGTGGCGTGGGGATTTGGCGGCGTTGGGCTGGGATTCGTCGTCGTTGGAGGGGGGTTCTTTGCGCTTGAGCGATTTAAGCTGGGCGAGGCGGGCTTTGCGGTCTTGGGAGGCGGCGTTGAGGGCTTGGGTGGAGGCCATGGTTGTGGGTGTGCTGGGTAATGGTGTGGTGTGGTGTTATATGAGGCGCAAGTAGAAGTCATATGCAGAAGGCGAGCTCGATTGAACTTTTGCCGGAGGATTTTCTCTTGGCACAAGCTTCAACCAGCTCTGTCTTCACCCCCAAGACGATCCATCCTTCATCCACACCTCCCCCTCTCTAGACACATTGCCCTCGATGCCCGCCTATGCCACTATGGGCCCTTCGTGTACGAACGCTGGTTTCTAGACTGAACTTTCGCGTACACATTTGGCCTGAAGGACGATCGCAAACATGGCTACCAACGGCCTTTCATCTCAGGAGCTACGGCACCGCATCGCAACCAAACCGGCACGATGACATTCCTCGGGCGGTATCTCCGCCGGTGTTTGCTGCTGAGACAGGTTCAAAGAGCATATCGTCTTTCGGTCATGTCGGGCTTCAATGGGGCGCCTCCAGAGATCCCTCGCCGGTCGAGTGTCGAGGTGTCAATGCTTGGGGTACGGGTAGAGTCGCTGTGGAAGCGTCTCAAAGGCCACGGACACACCGAGCAGTGCGGATGAACGCCTCGAAGGCACAACGGAAGACGCTGCACGTTCCAGGGGCGCGACCAGTACGGAGGGATAGTCATATGAAGATTGTCGCAGGAGCTCGACGTAGGAGAAGGACTGTCTGGTCAGCTTTCGGCGCCCTTCGCACACATCGCCGTGCCCTGGTCTTTCGCACCAGGTTTCGCAGACGAAATCGGTCCAGCTCAGGTCTCATTGCGAAGCATGCGCGACTTGTTTCGCGCCTGCCTGTAAGAAGAACTTTGCTGAGTTCGCGTTCGGCAGATGCAATGCCTGAAAATCTCCAAATCGACCCGGTATGGACACGGGAGTACGCCGGGATCAGAATGCTATACTATGCGGAGCCTGAGGCACAGAGGAGCCGTATCCGGGCTCCGACGTTGGACACTCGGGCATTCGCCTGGGTTGAAGAGGTTGCCCAGCGGATCGAGCAGGGCCAAACGGAATGCACAGCACACCATCTGGTACAATTGACAGGACAGTCCCCGCGATACGCCTGGACCCAGCTCGCGCTTTGGTTCCTTGCATACAACCCAGCAGAAATGGTCAAGTTCTTGCTTGCAACACATGTGGAGCCTTACGTGTCGCCTGTGCATGTCCAGGATTCCTTGCGGCAACTGGGAGCTTACCTCTTTCACTACCAAGGAGGAGACGATGAGACACAGTTGCAAGCCGTCGTAGATGCCTTTTGCGTCCTGGCCAACCGCGGCGGCGACGGACACCTCACATTCAACAATCCTTTCCCGCAAAGCTTTCTTGCACGCTGCTCCGTGGAGCTGAATTTGCGAATCTACGAGACCATCAAGACCCGCGGAGTCAAGATCGCAGGATGGAACTGGCTGCACTACACGACATACTTCGCCAAGAACGACTGCTATGAGCATGCTCTCGATGCGCTCGTCAAGGCTCACGAAGAAGGCGGCTTTCGACTCAACAGCTTCGCCTTCCGCAGCAACTGCTCCACTTTGCTACGCCGCGCAATCAGCCAGCCAGACGGTCTGCGCGAAACCCTCCGCATCGTCTCAACTATCGTCGACATGGGCGTGACTCTCGACAGACCCATCTGCGACATCATCATGCTCAACGCTATCGAAGCCGGCGACCTCAAGACAGCCTTCGATGTGTACCACTCCCTCATGCAACGCGGCCTTCGCCCCACCGAGTCCACCTTCACCATCCTCCTTAAAGGCTGCAAATCGAATATTGACGACGTGACAATGCTCAACGAAGTCATTCGCGACGCCATCACCAACATCGACGTCCGCGCCAGCAAAGTCGTAGCCAGCAATATCATGCACTGCCTCGCGCTGCACCACTCCAAACACCAC
Organism: Saxophila tyrrhenica; assembly: GCF_035928015.1. Lineage (NCBI taxonomy): Eukaryota > Fungi > Ascomycota > Dothideomycetes > Mycosphaerellales > Extremaceae > Saxophila > Saxophila tyrrhenica. Next base: position 424,979 of record NW_027041738.1, on the reverse strand, counting down.
CCGGAAACCGCTTTCCAAACTTTGACAGAAGCCTACGTCCAATTCTTCGATCTCACTCCACTCAAACGCCTCGGCCTACCTCTCCCAACCATCCCTCCAGTCCGTCTAACAACCGCCGACCTCCTCCACCCCACGCCACACGTCCTAGGCTGCATGCTCGGCGCCTCCATCAACAACATCCTCCACCACAACCCCAACGACCCCAAACTCATCCTCCCCCTCTACACCCGCTACCGCACCCTCCTCGCCCACGCCGACCCTGTCTGGGCTCCCACGGCATCCACCGACCATATCCCAAACATCTTCCTCGCCGCCTTCATCCGGCGCCCCTCGGGTCTCCTAGCAGCCGCGCAGGTGGTGAAAGACATGCAACACGACCACCCCGCCGCCTCCTCCGGCTTCGCGCAGTGCAGACCTACGACACAGACCTGGAATATCTTCCTCCACGGCTTCTCCCGCCACGGCCAGACGCGTCTCGCGGAGCGCGTCCTCCAATACATGCGCAAGCTTGGCGTGAAGGAGGATATCGTGACCTGGAACACTCTCATCCACGGTTACGCGAAGGTGCAGGATGAGGAGGGCGTGGTGGAGAGTGTTCGAAGAGGGGCCGAGGGGGGGGTGGTTTGGGATCGGTGGACGGAGGGTGGGGTGGGGAAGTTGAGGGATGGGGCTGGGAGGCAGAGGGTGGGGGCTATGTTGAGGGAGAGGGAGGGGAGGGTGGATTTTGGGGAGGAGATTAGGGAGGGGTTGAAGGGCAGGTTGGAGAGGGTTGGTGGTGGGGAGGAGGTGCCGGATGGGCGTGGGTGTGGTGATGGGGGGGATGGGTATGCGGACTCGCCGGCGGATCTGGCGGAGCGGGGTGATGATAGGGCATATAGGCCGTTCAGATAGCTACACTACTGTCAATGACATTGCTCAAAAACAGTCATGTGACTCTGAGAAGCTCGGACACTCGTTCTAACCATTTTCGGCTGTGATTCGGACGCGTCATTACATCACGCGTTTTCTCCGTCTCGTCTTCACCACCAACAACATCTCTTCAACGCACTTTTTCTCGCCCTCTACAGCAGAGGAGCCGAGATACAATGCTCGCGACATCCCACTACCGCACCCCAACCGCTCCGCACGGCTACCTTTCCCCAACGCCCTCGCCACTCTCGCCCCGCAGCGCGAATATCTATGGCCGTCCTCCGCACTTCACTTCTTCGCCATTCATGTCTGCCACGCCGAACGCTCAATCATCCCATCCCCACAACGGACAAGACGAGAACGCGACCGCGCAGCCAAAACAGACTCCTACCAACACCAACGCCAACATCTTCACATTCTCCTCCCCCACTCCTGCTGCGCCTTCGACTGTTCCTTTCTCAAGACGCGCGGTGAAGAAAGCACCAACGCCCAAACCCGACGAGCTACGCGAGAGACGAAGAGGAGCTTTTCTGCGCAAGATTCGCGACGAGAGGGAAGACGAGCGTTTCGAGGCGCGGAGCGAAGATATAATGCGCCTTGAGTTTGTGAGAAGGCAGAGAGCATGGGAGGAGGAATTGGCGAGGCAGGCGCCGATGCTTGATGCGGAGCCTACGGATGGTGATAGTGAGGGGTCCTTGTGGAGGTGGGATGCGCCGGGGTCGAGCGCTGAGGGGATGGGGATGGGGATGGGGATGTCGAGTCAGCCGTGGGCGGAAGAGGAGGTGGAGGAGGTTTTGGGATGGGAGGAAAGGGAGATGGAGGCGTTGATTGAGTATGCGCCTTTGCCTACGTCCGGTGAGGAGGGAAGGGGTGGGGGAGGGGATGCGTGGAGCGATGATGGGGATTATGATGCGCTGTTTGAGGAGATTATGGGCCAGGATGGTGGGATGGGGGAGGTGCGGCAGCAGAACAACACGGTGGAAGGAGGGAATCAGGCTACAGGTGGGGCAGGCGAGGCGATGGATATGTCGTGAGGGGCCCGACTGTTAAATCGATGCATGGTTTGGGTGGATTTGAGCATTTAGCGTGGTGTTTGTGGGATGGTCGTCGCAAGGAGCGTGTAGAAAGACATTAGAGATTGTCGAGCGGTGGCGCGCGACACCAATGGACACGTATGATCCAAATCGTCCATAGTCGTGACTGTGGGTATCACCAACACTATCAACAACGCATATCGCCGGTCGAAGGCCATGCAACATCCTACCCATATCAGAATTTCAACATCATTCATCAGGTCATAATCATTGCGTCGGACATCCACCCTCCAAACCCTCTAACGCATCCTGCGCCGCACCCATATCACCCACAAGATCCGGCGGCGGTGATCCTTGCGATTGCATCTGTCCCAACAAGGGTCAGCACACCCTCCCCACCCTTTCCTCAAAAACGCATCCGGCTTCACTCACCTTCTGCATCCTCTCAACAATAAACTCCCGATCCCCCTCATCCCCATCACTATACCCTTCCTTCTCGAACCTCCCCACAATCTCCCCCACCAGCCTCTGCTGCTCCCTATACCTTTTCATCTCGCTCTCTGCTTCCTTCCCCTCATGCTCCCGCATCCAAGCCGGGAACTTGGTGTCCAGCTCTTTCATCGGCTCGTACAGGATTTCCTTGTTGGTGAGCTGCGCCATCATGGACATGAGCATGCTGTTGAAGTCCTCCTCGCCGCCTTCGGCGCCTCCGCCCTCGCCGGTGCCGAGGGATTTCATCAGGTCCATGAGCATCTTTTCTTCGTCGCTGCCGCCTTCTGCTCCTCCGGAGGCGGTGGCGGTTTTGGCTGTGGAATCCGAGGCTTGCATGCGCTCCATTGTTCTGCGGATGGTGTCCTGGAAGCTTTCTTCCCCTTTCGCACTGACTCCCTGCTTATCCCCTGGAGCTTTGCTTCCTGCGGTTGCTTGCTTGACTTCCTCCGGCATCTGCGGCATACTCTCGCTCGCGCTCTTGACGTGCTGCACCGCTTCCTCCTGCGTGTCTGCTTGTCCGGCGGCGACGAGCTCGGCCATCATAGCTTCGAACTGGGCTTGCATTTCGGGGTTCTCCCCGAGCTCCGAGATCAGATGGGACATGCTGTTTTGGAGGTCGGCGGGCAGGTCTGGGAGGTCTGGAGGGGCATCTTCTATGGCGGAGTCGCTCGCGGTGGGGGGCGGAGGTCTGCCGGGACCGGAGGCAGGGGGAGGAGATTTGGTGGAAGGCTTGGAAGCGAAGGAATCAAGGACATCGTCAAGGTCGTCAAGGTCGTCTTCCTCGGGGTCGGGAGCTGTTTCGTGGGAGGGTGGTGGGGGGTTGGCCATGGTGGTGGAGCTGAAGTCAGTGTTCGTTGGTGGAGATTGGGGCTCTATATGGCTGTATCCAGTTGTATGTACAGTGTCGTAATCGAAGGCTGGTGTATGTGTCGTTGTATAGGAACCAGCAATGGTATATCTTACATCAGTCGTCGCTTCCCGGTTTCGCTGTGCCGAGGCGGCGGGACAAGTTGAGTTCACGCTAATGCTATCGATAACATTTGAGATGGAAACACCTCTGATTCGTCGGTCACATCGTTCGTGAATCGAGACCTCGCCGGGGACAGTGAAGCCTCACGCCGTGCGACGCTCATACAACTTCTCTTCACTTGTGCTGTCCAGCCAGCTCACCAACGCGTCACCGGAGTCGACGCACCTGATCAGGTGACACCTCTTCACTTAGTTCAACATCACCTCTCTCTTCTTCCTCTTCTTCGATCTACACCCACCCAACCCCGACTGCGGCGACAGCGACACGACCACCACTACCATGTCGCTAACCGAAGCCCGTCTACAAGAAGAGCGGTACCATCCCCTCCATCTAAATATCACAATCTCCACGCTGACATATGAACATCAGCAAACAATGGCGCAAAGACCACCCCTTCGGCTTCGTCGCCCGTCCCATGAAAACGCCCGCCGGCACCCTCGACCTGAAGCGCTGGGACTGCGCGATTCCGGGGCGCGAGAAGACGATCTGGGAGGGCGGACTGTTCAAGCTCGAGGTGCAGTTTCCGGACGGTAAGACCTCATAAACGCCTCGTGCACATGATGCAGAGGTGATGAGAAAGAGGACATGAGGCTAACGATGTCCTAGAGTACCCTACAAAACCACCAAAGTGTAAACAAGTGTCTGAATTGAATACTTCCTTTTTTCGCTAAAACGAATTAACAGGCAAATTCCACCCCCCACTCTTCCACCCGAACGTCTACCCCTCCGGAACCGTCTGCCTTTCCATCCTCAACGAAGAAGAGGGCTGGAAACCCGCCATCACGATCAAGGAGATCCTGCTCGGCATCCAGATGCTGCTGGACGAGGTCAATCCGGACAGCCCCGCGCAGGCCGACGCGTACAATTTGTTCAAGAAGGACAAGGCGGCGTATGAGAAGAGGGTGAAGCAGGTGGTGAAGGATAATCCGGCGCCTTGAGAACCGCCAAAGGTGGGGGAGGGGTATGAGTTGAGAGAGGGCGCGGTGGAGAAGGGAAGCACGAGACGATGGATTTAGCGAGGGCGTTTGACTGGCGTGCATAGGTCGGGCATGGAGCTGGTCGGCTTCCCAAGGGGCTTGCTGACTGCATGACGAGTGAAATGACTGACCACGAATCTATATTTCGACCGTTCGATGAATACTCGAAGACTCTAACTCTAAAGAGATTCTTCTTTTCCACACCTCTCCTCTCAGAATGCTGGCGAAACTAATTGGCAGTATGGAATGGCGGAGGGGAGATGTGAAGAAGACGAGGCAATCAAGAACGGTTTCTCTGTTCCCACGGAGGCCAACCACACGGCCTGATCGGACATCGCAACCTTCCTGCCTGACGAGCACCGTCTTTATGCACCATGAGAGTGATGTCGGTCCTTCATCCACGAAACCCTTTCCACTGGCACGCCTCATTACGTCCTTCAACATTTGCTGCTCAGAAATCCGGCCCCGCTTTAGCTCTTCCAGGAGCTTCTACGATCTCAGCAATCACCAGTCCCAGCACGGGTTGACGACAGACCTCTCCAGTCCAAGACAGACACCAATTGCGCTTCTCACCGCCTTGAGAGCTCCCCGTTAATCAATGGCCTTCCCTCCACCCTGCTCTAGCACTCTCGAACGCAAGGGCTCAGGCGAAGGCGGCCGGTGCTGTGCCTGCCGATACAAATCCATCAGCCACTCGGAGAATTGTTCTTCGTGATGCAGCCATCTACGCTGCCGTCCCGTCATCTTGCCGGCCTCACCACCGTTACGCGCCATCTTCTTCTTGCCAGTCATACCACCGTCACGCGTCACCTTCTCGACACATCTCTCACACCACAAGGAATGCACACATCTCTCCTACCACATGGAATGCACACATCTCTCACACCACAAGAAATGCACTCGCAAGGTCTGAAGAACGGGCGACATCTGTCCCAACATTCTTTTGAATCGCGGCTCTTCGCGCTTTGTGTCTTGGAGCACGCGGCGGTACTCCCAGAAATGTCCGGTGTTGTTACGGATTCTGAAGTCGCAGCAGAGGGTTCCCCAAAGCTCGAAGTGGGGCTCCCGCAAGTTGGTACAGTAGCTCAGATCACGAAAGGCTCCCCCCAAAGGCCCGAATGATTTGAATTTGATACTTATGCTTTCAAGCGCGCCCATGGCTTCGGAGATGTACTTCGCGTGACGAACGGTGAAATCGTCATAAGTTCTGCAGCGTCCAGACCTAGGTACTGGGACGCCGATGTCGTTGGAAACTCAATCGCAGATGGTTGGTCGAGAAGTACAGGAGGCGTGCTTCGTCGTAGACCAAACGGCAGGTCTGGAGCAGGTCCCTGATGTGTCTTGGACGCTGGCGAGGTAGGTTGGTTCTCGTTCGGGCAAGCTCAAACTGGTCGATGTAGTGGTCTGACACCTCCAATACGAAGTAGTAGATCTCGTTGCGGACCTCTGGCGGGATATTGGAGAGCTTGCTTTGAGTCTGCGGATATACTGCGGGCGACGATTCCTGTTTCGTCAGCGACATAACGGTGGTGAGGTCTGGAGATGTAGAGGGCTCGTGGATGCTGTGCCTTATGTATGGGCCAGGAAGAAAGCTCGTTCGATGGGGACATGTTGAACAAAGGCAGAAGGTAGGCAAACTTTCACTCAACACTGTAAGCGCTGGAACACTCATTTGCACAGGCACCGCATCGTCCTCCCTCAGGTGGACTGTATCTTCGATTGGCAGTCACTACAGTCTGGCGATTCAGCACGGCGTAGCACCTTTGCGAAGACGCCCCAGTAGAGAGACACGGGATCGGTCGGCTCAGAAATCGGACGCTGGAACAAGCCATGAGGTCCCACGAGAGAAGGGCGCGCGAGCGAGACCGGTGGAAGACGCCATCGTCACATCGAATTTACCAGCGGTTTACAATCTGATGAAGTCTTGGACATGATTGGCTTGAGACCAGATTCTACTGCTTTGTGTGTCTCGCATTCTCAAAACACGGAAGCTTCTGCAACACAAGGCAAGCAATTCGAAACTTATATATTCACCTGCTTCTTCCACTTTGACCGCCTTGCATTTTGTGCCTGTTCCCGATTGAAGACACTGACATCGTCTCAGTCTAGTCACGTTGCAGCAGCCCCCCATGTCGCAGGCACATCAGTTCCCACAGCCAGTCGCCACACTCGCCGTACATCCTCAGACTCAAAGCAATCTCTTCAAGCTGCCCCCTGAGCTCCGCAACGCCGTTTACGCTTTTGCTTTGAAGATACTAGACGGCCATATTGGGTCCATCGAGCTGGCTCAGCGAAAGATCGATCACAATGCCATCAATCCTGCCCGAAGCCCGCCACCGGCCACCTCACTGCTTCAGACATGCAAGATCATTGAAAGCGAAGCCCGCCTGTTGTTCTTCGCTGTGAATCACCTCCGTCTGGACTCCTTCAGAATGTACATGTACAGGGAAGGCCGTCATCCCTCGAAGGTCAGAGATGCTGCTCTTATCGATGGGCCCGCCACGCTTCGATACATGGCAAGACTAAGCGCCATCGAGAGGATTACCATCACCGTTGGCTCGATCGGTTCGCTGGGGATGCGCCGATTCAAGAACCTGAAGGAGCTGCATTTCGACATTAACGCCAACCTCCGCTGCACAAACTGCCCGAGGTACACAGTCGGGCCGAACAAAAGAGTCTGGAATTACGAAGAGCTGTCAAAGGAGTTCGAGGCGGAGCAGAAAGACCTCAGAGATGCTGTGAAACAGTTGCCGATCGGAATCCAGACTCTGCAAGTACATTTTCTGCTGTGCGGGAAATGTACCAAGCCAAATTTGCGGTATGCTGTGTCGACAGGTGCTTGTAGTATCCTGGTGGCGCCCGAGCAGAGGTTTCTGGATCTTGAGGTGAGAATCTCGACGTGGTTGATGGAGGAGTACCAGAAAGTTCATGTTGAAAGGTCGTCGGTGGTGGAAGAGGGCGATGATGGCGACGAAGAGTCTGTCAAGATCCCCAAGCGGAGACACGCAGTCAGGGGTTGGTGAGGGCGAAGATGCGAATAAGGGAAGCAGCGAAAGTGAGAGAACGGAGGCCATAGTGGGTGGCTGCCCGTCTTGTCTGCAGAATGTGAGGCGCACAAAGCAGTAGAATCTGGTCTTGGGCATATAGCATTGAAAATTTCCATTCTTACCGCTCAACCAGACCGCCGAGACCAAACCCAGCTGTCTGCGCATCTCGAACACAGCTCTCAGCTACATCCCGTGAGCATCCCTACACAATCAATTTCATCTTCTGCTCTGACCGAGAACAGTGCGCCTCACACCTCGCTGCGCCCGAACATTTCCTTCCACACGAACATTGCCAATCTTATCCCCGCCGCCATGCCACCTGCCCCCACCTGCCCGCACTGCCGCCAGCCAGCCACCCCATTGGACCATTGTGACGCTGTGCAAAGAAACGTAACGACTCACCTTGCAATCTGTTGCCTCCCCCCGGCATGCGCTCTACGCCGCTCTGCCATAACTGCGCCCCCGATCCAGGAAGCGACAGTCTTTGCGAGATCACTACCGGCCTCTCCAAATTCCGTCGCAGTCGGCCAAGGCCTAGTCCACATCTCACGATATCGCACTTCCACTCCAACCCTCTTGAGACTCTTGGGCAGGTTCCTCGCCGCGGCCTGTAGCCTAGTACGACGGTCCAGGAAATCGTCCCAGAGATCATCGAAGTCGCTTTGCAACGTCTTGTACTTTGAAGAGTAAGTTTTGGTCAGACTCAGACGCAGTACCTTGAGGTTCGTGCAAGACCGAAGTGCTCTGCAGACATATTCGAAGTCCTTTAGGTCGTCGACTTCGATGGTGACCTTCTCGAGCGCGTACTTGTGTACCGGAGAAGCGTTCTCACTGGCGATAAAGACGGATGGAATCACGTCGGTCGCTCCCGACCCAATGGTGAATGTGAAGTGATGTAGAGCGTGGAATAGGCCGTGTGTCTCGGTGTAGATCCACCGGCACGTTCGCATGATGGAGAGGACTGAGCGCTCACGCCACGTCACTCGCTGGAGTTCGACTTTGCCTTTTGCGTTGGTCTGGATTGAAAGGACGAGGGTGTAGACCTCATTGCCTGGTAGAAGGGCAAAAGTCAGCGATGTTTAGGGTTGGCCTTGACTCCTACCAGTACTCACGTAATTCTGCTGGTAGTGTGAAGAAGAGAGCTTGCGTCTGTGGGTGTATGCTGTCAAACGTGAGCGGCGTATTGCGCCTCTTCGGCGTCGGTGCCTTCTTCGCTGCCGGCATTGTCGTTGCGCTCGCCATGCGGCGACCTTGGGAAGATGCTGTCGTAACTCTACAATGTAATGTCACAAACCAAAGTTCTTCGAAACATGCCGACGGTGTCAGTGAGGTCGAGGAAGATGGTGTCAAAAAAGGTGGAAGGGCGGAGCTTGCGGCAGTATCCGCCCGAGGACGATGACGTCTCTTGCACGTGAGACCAGTTTGCATGTGAAAACATGGGTCTAACTTACACCATACGATACATGTGTTGATAAGCATCGACATTGTTGCAGCCACCACCGAGCCTTTCCATCCCTTCACGATCGCTCATTGACTCCTGCCATGCAAACAACAATCCGCTACAGATGAAATCCCACCGCACGCCAGACACGAGTACTTGCCCACAGCGTCAGCATCCGAGCCGCCGCTGAACTTGCGCGTCCTTCGTGAAGCGAGCAATGTCGTGCTCAAGGCTTGCGCACTCTTGCTTGTAAAGCTGCTGAGCCTCTTCGTTCATACCGCCACGGTTCGCCATCAAGTCGTGCTGTCGGAACTCCAAGGTAATGGTCTGGACACTCTTCGGAAGTTTCTTACCACTGAATCTCAGGTCTTTGCGCTTCCCGTGGAACTCCGCACGAAGACTCCCAGTCCTGTAAGCTTCGAGTGTAAACGTCGTCCTGATGGTGAAGTGCAGGTGCTTGAGGCTCTTGAACCTGCCCAGAGTCCAGCATGTCGGCTCGATCTCTTCGATGTCCCACGCAAGCATCGTTGCCTCTTGGATTGCGGCTGGTTGAATCATGAAGCCGTGGGTGGGGTTGGAGTATACACGATCGTGCCATGGATGAGTCAGGTCGAACGAGAAGTGGTACATCGAGTAGAAGAGCTCGAGTGTCTCGAGGTAGGTCCACCGGCACGCGCAAGCGATGGAGAGTACCGACTGCTTCGACTTTCGACTCGTCAACGCGTGCACTGAGTGAGTGCTGATCTTCCCGGCTTTGTTAGTTGGGACCTCGGAGAACACCATTGTGTAGATCTCGTTGCGTAGCTCCGCCGGCAAGGTGAAGAATCGACTCTGGGTTTGCGGGTGGGTCGTTGTGAAGTTGAGGCGCTTCATTGTTGATGCGCCGTCTGTAGCGCCGGAGCACTGGTAGCAGCCGGGCGCTGGCTTGTCGTGTTGGTGAGTATCTTCACCAGATCGGCTTCAAGAACAACAAGGTCGGACAGAGGCAGACGCCCGTTGACAATTTGGGAAACAGGAATGGATATCTGAGGGTTAGGGGACGCACCGGCCCGCAGTCACGGGCAGGAACCCAAAAGAACAAGAAAGATGACGTCACTGACATGTGAAATTCCAGCTCACCTCACTACAAACCGTCTTTCCAGCAGCAACAATCGATAGGATACCCACCCATATCAAGCTACAACCACCGCAACGCTTCGACATTCGTCCCCTACTATGCATCAGGCTCTCCCTCCGAATCAGACTCACCATCTTCATCAAGCTCCTCCTCAGCATCAATCTGTTCTTCTTCCGCAATCTTGGGTTCTTCCAGCTTCCGCTCGTACGCCTTCTGAGCTTGCAACTCCCAGTCGCCATTCCCATAGAAATCTTCACCCTCACCGAGTCCATGCCTCCCTTCAATACCCTTATCCTGAGGATATTTGTTGCGCGCTGCTTCGATGAAGTACTGGATCCTGTAGGCGAGCTTCCAGAACCGCTGCTTATGGACTTCTTTCACAGTCTCCGGATATGGAGTCTCGGATAGCAAGTTCCTTGCTTGCATGTCCACCCCGAAAGTCACGGAGACCGTGTGGGAGTAGCTTTGCTGCAGCCTCGAGTGCTCTCTGGAGTTGCGCGAGAGATTCTTCATGACCCTCGATTTTGTGCTTCATGCTGCGGTAGTCGTGGATTGGCTTTGTGAAAGCCAGGATCAGCGTTTTGAGGCCGTTGCAAGTGTGGACGAGTCGACAGGCTTCAATAACAAAAGATATCGTCCTTACGCCGATGGTGAGGGTTTCGATTCTGGCCAAGTCGACTGACACATTGTGCGATAGAATGACGTAGGGTCCAGGCATGCCAACGTACGGGATGTAGATGTGATGCATAGCGTAGAAGATGCCATACGCCTCGCTGTTGATGAGTCGGCATGTCCACGCGACCGAGAGGGCGGATGGTTTCAAGCGTCTGCGGTCTGATGGAAATGTCATGCGCAGCTCTACTTTCCCGGTCTCGTTCGTCGGAATGGAGACTACGAGAGAATAGATGTCGTTGCGGAGCTCCGCGGGCAAGGTGAAGAATCGACACTGAGTCTGTGGGTCGACGGGAGCGAGACTGCGAAAATTCCAGGCGAAGTTGATCACATGGGCGAGAATGGCCTTGGTGCTTCTGTCGATACTGGCATATTGCTTCTGTAAAACTCTTGAAACGCACTTCTCTGAGACTGACGTAAAGTCCCAGAAGTTCGCAGACCGATGGTAGGCTTGCAAGATCTGTGATAGGAATGATGAGTCTCTCGACCAAACGTAGCCGGATGTTCCAAGCGCGGAGAACGGGCATGACGTCGCCAGGCGCCTTGTGATTGCCCTCATCCGCTATCAGATGTTCCGGGAGGATCTCCAAACGGTTGATGCTGTACAGCACAGCAGAAGCTTCATCACAGACCAACCGACATGTTTGCAAAAGCGACAAGCTGCAATGTGGTGACGAAGATCGTCGTGGTGAGAAACCGGTTCACGTATGGGCGCGTACGCGTTGAGGGAGTCCCGAATCGTCGAACAGTGCCTTCTGTTGTCAGTGCGAGTGTGTAGATTTGAATCCGAACCTCAGCGGGCAGCGTGAACAAACGACTCTCCGTCTGAGGTCGCATGGTGAAAGACACGGCCATGCGCCGGGAGCCAGACCTGAGCATGATGGATGGCTGAGAAGGTCGAACGGGGGGCAGGGCTACCACATATACGTTAGTGAGAGAAGCATGGTGTATCGACCTTCCATCGTGAGACAACGGCAGATGCAAAGAAGCTTCTTTTGCTTTCTGCTGGGGCATATAAGTAGAGTCCACAAAGGCCCGCCGTGACAGAGACTTTGGTACTTACTATCGTTCCGCAGGACCTGTTCGCTCTTCCCGTGTTTGATAGGCCCAAGACATTTCTGGCAGCTTCTTTATGCACTGTGCTCAACGTACTGGGAGCGGCCACACGTCATGAACGCAAAGTGCATATTTAGTAGCCGATCGAACTCATTGCCAGGTCGCCCGACACCAACTGCGACGCTGTCACCGGAAGCTGAGGTATCGGAGAGCGGGCCCAATGATATCCCTCAAGCATCAACTTTGAGATCTTACGCTCGAGCTCGAGGAGCAGCTGCGGCTTGGGGCGACTACTTTCAGAGCGAATGCCGCCCTTGCACGGCGTAGAACTGAAGTTGATAGATTCGATGTTTCTTGGCAACACCACCGCTTCGAGCTTGAGAAGATCTCTCATATCTGGCAGAACCTTGCGGATTCGCTCGAGTTTGCTGGATCCAGGTCGATAAGCGTGCCACAGGCTATTGTGATCGGGCCAGGCAAGTTCGACTGTCAAGCTCTTGAGTCCAGCGCAGTGGCGTACGAGGCGATAGCAAGAGACGAGATCCTTAAACTGGTGGATCTCGAGAGTAAGTCTTTCGATTGCGGCAAGTCGTGCGACGCTCAAGTCGGGAACAATCGCATTTCCAGGCTCTGCACTGTTAAATAGCATTTTACGTCAACGTTCTGCATTCGAAGAGGCTGGGTAGCGTAGAAGATGCCGCACGCTTCCTCATTGATTCGCCTGCAAGTCTGAAGCATCGAGAGAACAGATGGCCGCCACTGCTGCTGCGCACGAGGGTCGATGAGCTGTCCATGCTTGACAAGCTGTACCACTCCATCCTCATTCACCGGAACGGTCAGCACTATAGTGTAGATGTCGTTCCTGAGCTCTGCTGGCAAGGAGAAGAGACGGCACTGAGTCTGCGGGTAAGCCGCCATGGTGACTCTCGCCGACGGCAGTAATCAACTGATAGTGCCTTACAAGCCCGTTGAAGGTCAGTAATCTTGGTCTCTCGATCTTCGGTTCCTAGAATCCATGTACATGGAATAATGTAACAGCGACGGAAGGGTTGGAAAGAGTGGAGTGAAGTGAGTGGTCCCCGAAGGAGATGCTTCCGAAAAATGTCCGTGCTGGACGAGGTACATCATTGAACATTTCTGTGTCTGCCCAATAGTTCTATACAGCTCAGCACAACGACAAGAAGGTGTTCAAGAAGGCCAGCAACCGGCCTCGAAACTCCCCAAGCATCCCTACATAATGCGATGAAACCACCATCCCCTCAATGGACCACCAGCTCCATCCTCCGAACCCCTCTCCAACCCTCCCGCTCGTGGACCTGCCACGAATGCCTCCGCCGCTCCCAAAAAGCTAACACCCGTCGCAATGGCTTCTCAACGACCACCAACGCCTACTCGCAAGCCGGTAAACGTGCCTGGCGCGAGCGCATTCAGATCCAACGCCTCAAAATCCCCCCCAAGCACCGTAAAGTCGCCATCACAGCCGCCGTCCTCTTCGTCCTCGGATCCGCTGGCCTAGCATTCAGCGAACGAATACGACACCTCTACGTCGCGGCCGAGCGAAGCGGACGAGTCGGTGTCACGCTCGCGGTATGCGTGAACGACTACCGCAAGACCTTAAAGAGGAGCGAGGAGCCAAACTACGACGCCTTACTCTCAGCATGCCACAAGAGATGCGCGGAGCGGACGTTGGAGGCGATGGAGAAGAACGGGAGTATTTTCATTAAACTGGGACAGCATCTGTCGAGCCTGAATTACTTGCTGCCGAACGAGTGGTGTGATACGTTCGTGCCGCTGCAGGATAAATGCCCGGTATCTGCGTTTTCGAGCGTGGATGAGATGGTGAGGTATGATACTGGTCAAGGTTTAGATGAGTATTTTACGGATTTCGAGCGGCGGCCGATTGGCGCGGCGAGTCTGGCGCAGGTGCATGTTGCGCGGTTGAGGGAGACGGGAGAGAAGGTGGCGGTGAAGGTGCAGCACCCGAGTTTAGACGAGTGGTCGAAGCTGGATCTGGCGTTGACGAGCTTTGTGTTTCGGACGTTGAAGCGGTTCTTTCCTGAGTATGATCTCACGTGGCTCAGTGATGAGATGGAGCACAGTCTGCCGAAGGAGCTGGACTTTCGAGAAGAAGGCAGGAATGCTGAACGTGCACGCGAGTATTTCTCCCGGGTGCGCAACAGTCCGCTGGTGATACCGGAGGTCAAGTGGGCTCGGAGGAGGATATTAGTGATGGAGTACATCACCGGCCACCGTCCAGACGACCTGGCCTTCCTAGACTCAAACGGCATCGACCGCGACGAAGTCTCCGCCGCGCTGGCGCGCATCTTCAACGAGATGATCTTCGGTCCCGGCGCGCCGTTGCATTGTGATCCACACGGCGGCAACCTGGCCGTTCGTCTAAACCCTAGCAAGCGCAAACCGCGCAACTTCGACATCATCCTCTACGACCACGGCCTATACCGCGACATCCCCACCAAACTCCGCCGAAGCTACGCGCACCTCTGGCTCGCCGTCCTGCAAATGGACGAGCCCGGCATGCGCAAGTACGCCTACGAAGTCGCCGGGATCGGGGACGACGAATTCCCCATCTTCGCCTCCGCCATCACCGGCCGCGACTTCAGCGTCGTGCAGAGCAACGAGATCGCTTCGCGGAGGAACACGCAGGAGAAACGCAACATCTCCGACGCCCTCGGGTCAGGCGAACTGCTCGAACAGCTCGTGCACCTGCTGAGTAAAGTCCCGCGAGTCATCCTGCTCATCCTCAAAACCAACGACCTCACCCGCTCGCTGGACGAGAATCTGCAGACGCGCGAAGGGCCCGTGCGCACGTTCATGATCCTGGCGCGGTACGCTGCAAGGACTGTTTACGATGAGCAAATGGAGCGGATTCAGGGGAGCTTGCTGTGGCCGGGTAATCTGCTCGGATGGATGGTTGCGGTGGGCGCGTATGCGAAGGTGGCTGTGAAGCTGCGGGTGTACGAGATCTATCTTTCTGCGCGGCGGAGGATGGGGTTGAGGGATAGTGTGTTGGGGGAGGGGATTGTCTGAGCGCTTCTGTGAAGCAGTTTGGGTGAGGACGTGTAGGCGGGCCGGTTTGCCTGTGCCTGTGCCTGGGCTGACTGGAGGGATGGATGAGAAAGCGAGAAGGACGCCAATGATGATAGGTTAGATCAACCTTGAACCTTGTGCTGTTGTTCAGGCACAAATCGTATCTGCATTGACCTTACCGTTGTGTCGATCGAAGCGTCAGGGTAAACTTGCCTGCTGTCCTGGCAGCCAACTTGAGAACGCATGCCAGACCTCCCTCCGCACCTCACAGCTCGCACTGGCGACACAGCAAATGCAGTGCCAACATTTCTGTACGACCAACTGAAGCTGATAGGGCTGGCCGTCGATCATCCAAATGGTGACACGACATCCATACCAGCGGACAGCGGTCCGTCGACGGCATGCCGAAGGTTTAATGCCATGGGTAGCCGGTTCGATCGGCATATTGTACCTTGTATTGCGCCATCTCAGCGAATGAGATGTCTGAGCGTCATGCATTGGCAACCCGGTGGCTCCAGGCTTGTTTGCTATGTGCATTGGGCATTGGGTGTCTGTCGTTGTGGTCTAAGTGTGCTGGACATTCTTTGCAGCAGGGGACGAGCTTTGAACAGTCTAACATGCATCGGCTGCTGGGGGCTGGTTTGTCATCCTTTCATAGTATCCATAGCTTCTCACCTTCGGCCGAAGTCTCGAATCGGTCAGGTACATGTACACGCGCATGTAGCTTTGCGCAAAGCAAGGAGCAGTGCTGGGCGGCGGGAGACACCGACGGTCCAGAGCCTGAGGACTTCCGTTCATGCAGCCAGGCACGTTCCAGTTACGAATCTCTGACACCCTTCCAGCGCAGAGAATTGTGATAGACCACCGGCCAGATCGTGTGGCGACGCAGTAGCTCGAGAAATGTCTTTCCTTGACAGTCTGTTCTGAGCAGCAGGCCCACCACCCCATCAGTCGCAGCGCCGAGGAAGCAACATGTTCACGCTGCAGTTCATTGGTCTGCGAGACCCTATACATACCTCTGGACCCTTCCGTTTGGCTCTTCAGTACCTAGTACAATGGACAAATGTCTTTGCCTGCTATACCCCAGCCCGACCAGTGAACCCCGCGATCTGGCTCTACATCGCACGGTGGCGCTTCGCTTCCACGAAAGATGCTGGTGGGCTGGGCAGATTGGCAGACTGGGGTCGAGGATGTTTGTCTCCTCGCACATGCACATGCTGTGCTCCCTACTTTGACAGACTGCTGGTACAGAGCACGAATATCCTGATGAGGTATTGGATTCCTGCAAAGCAATCGAGCGACGTCGAACTGCGTTCTCTCACAGAGTTTGCGGGCCACGCGATTCGGGCCTGGCTCCAGATTGTGCAGAGGTCAGGGTTAGCACGGAGCAGGGAGAGGCACGTGAGGGCTGTCTTTTCGCTTCGGCCACGAGTCCGAAGCCGGATCGCGATCTGCAGACGGTGGTGTGGCCGGCGAGACATCACCTCCGTTGATTCCGTGGGCCTCGTCTGGACGTTGAGATGACGGACAGGCTGCCGTTCTCAGTCGAGCTTTCCAGCGTGACTGCACGGATGCGCTCAGTCGAAGCTCACGAGCAACGGAATGCGGCACACGACTATCGTCACCATTATCCTTAGCAGCGCCACAAAGTTGGAGTCCAAGGTACAACGCCTCGTCTGGAGGGTGCAGCGGTGCTATTGGCCGCTAGTCTGCTAACAGCGATGGTTCGTGGATGTCTTGCAGCGGCAGCTCGCTCTCATGCACGGAAACGAGGAGGATCGAGGCAGGGTGTGCTGGCGATGCGTTGCGAGGAGGCCCTGGAGGCGTTCGAAGTCAATCTTTTTGAGGGTCCATAAAGGTTGAATGCAATTTTCATGTGATCCTGAATGTTTCAGCGGAGGGGACGAGGCAGCAGATCATCGCTGGGCACCCACCTCGAGCCGTTGTGTTGCAAGCTGCCCCACTGGTTCGGTGATCCAATCAAATCCGCCCAACTTTGCTTCACGCCTTCAACAACTGCCCTTCCCACTTTGTCTCCACACGCTGGCTGCCCATACTCACGAACCCACTTTCTCTCCGGACTCGATCCAACGCCTCTGACGCTTTCACACCACCAACCTTTGCTCCCCATTGTTCATTCCCGCGACGACAGTCCCCAACGACACGGCACAAACCTCCATCTCAACCACCCTCTCAACGCTTGCTTGGCATCGCGATACAACAGATTGCTGCTGCAAAATGGCCCCCGCCCGATGAACGCTGTACCACCGACGCCGACACATCCTCGCATTCGATGTCCAGCAGGGTCAAGTGTGGCTAGTGGTCGCTGGGCGATAGGCTGCTTGTCCTTGTCGCAGAGCCGTCCGGCCATTCCACACGTGGGGAGGAGGAGTTTTGTCAGCGATGTCCACGGAGGGTTTGGCCCCGAACGAGCGCAATGAGCGCCCGGAGCAGACAACACGGGCAAGAGATGGCTCCGATCAGTCGGACAGGACGCCCACGACCGAGGTGCCTGTCTCGGTCAAGGTGTCTACACCCACAGCTGTGAATCAAGAGGCTGTGAAGAAGGACTCGGCAATGTCCAACGACTACTTCACCATCAACCCCGCCGCTTACGAGCAACATACCGAGCTTGCGAACTCCTACAATGCGTCACCAAAGGCCAGTGTCAGCGCGAGTGATGTTCCGGCGACAAGACAAATACGGCTGCCGGATACGTTGACCGCACTGCCCTCTGAACGCCCACAGCTGTATTCGTCACAGTCGGCCATGAGTGTCCAGACCGTATCGAGCGTCGCTACAGTCACCGCTGCGAGCTCAGCACCTGCATTGTATGATCCAGCGCAGAACCCACGGCCAGCATACCCAAACCAATCCTACGCTGCCCTGCACCACCAGCAATATCCGACCCCGCACCCGCCGCCTCTTCTTAAGCAGAGGAGTGCGCATCCCGGCCAGATTGCGACCTTCACCTCTGCGCTTGCTTCGCTGCACCAGTCTGGCTCGCGCACTGTGGGCAGCTCGCCGTCCGTTACGCCTGGCCAAGGCCTGTTTAGGCCACAGAGTCCGCCACCGTACTCTGAGTGGGATGCGCCTGCAACGCCTGGGACCTACGCCAGCCCTTTCTTGCATTTCACGCAACGGGTACCGCCAAAGGAAACCCATGTCGCCGATGTCGACGTCGACCCCATCTCAGGCCGGAAGCTCATCAACCACTACGAGATTATTGACGAGCTAGGACGAGGCACGCACGGCAAAGTCAAGCTCGGCCGCGATCTTGAGACGTCCACCGATGGTTATGTTGCCATCAAGATCGTCGAGCGATTCTCGAGACGGCGAAAGCTTGGCAAGCTCGGCACTACAGAGGACAAGGTCAAGAAGGAGGTCGCTATCCTCAAGCAAGCACGACATCCCAACGTGGTAGGATTGTTGGAAGTGATCGATGATCCATCGCGAAAGAAAGTCTACATCGTGCTTGAGTGGGTTGAGCGCGGTGAGATCACATGGCGCATCAAGGCACCCAAGGAGATTGCAGTGGTTGAAGCCCGACGTTACGAACGCGAGAAAGACGGCCATACGAACTCACAATTGGACGCTGAAGATGCAGCGATATTGGCGGAAGCGCAGAAACGGCTGTCTCGGATGAGAAGGAAGCAGCAACGAGCATTCCGTCAATTGCGCCTTGACGTGTCCAACAATCCTGAGGCTTGGAGCAATGAGATGGCAGGAGATGATTTGAGCGATTTCTCTGATGATGACAGGATGTCGCGAATCTCGACGGAGTCTCATACCAGCAGACTTATGGTCGACAACGCGCGACGCGCCTCGCGAACACCATCGCCGCTACCGCCACATCCTGAACATGAAATGGAGCCTGCCACTCCAGTAGCTGAGCAACAACCGTCCTACTTGTCGCTCACGAACGAACCGCAGACTCTGTCACCGACCACATCGAGGAGGGACTTTGGCGAGTTCAGCAACACTGGGTTAGAGGGTACGATGTACGGAGCGTACCTGCCTTCGTCCAACGAGCCATCCCGAAACTCAAGTCTTGTTAACAGCCTGCATTCATCTACATCCTGGCCGAGGCCACAGCATGGCAGCTCGGACAGTCTCCCAAGGACACCTGCAGAGATACTGGATGTTGGGTTAGATCCCGATCTTGAGTACGTCCCGCTCATGACTCTGCAGCAGGCCCGCGTCGCTTTTCGAGACACACTGCTGGGGCTGCAGTACCTGCACTACCAGGGCATCGTGCACCGAGACATCAAGCCGCCGAATCTGCTCGCGACAAAGGATCATCGAGTCAAGATCTCTGACTTTGGCGTCTCCTACCTCGGCAAGCCAATCTACGAAGGCGAATCCGGTGAAGGTGTCAGCGAGCACGAAACGCAGGATCTGGCTGACGAGGCGAGGGAGCTCGCGAAGACGGTTGGCACGCCAGCTTTCTACGCTCCAGAGCTGTGCAGCACCGACATCAGCGACATGCCATTGCCGGTCACCAAGGCCATTGACGTGTGGGCACTCGGCGTCACTCTCTTCTGCATGCTCTATGCTCGGACGCCATTCGTTGACAATGAATTTGTGGTCATGCGGCAGATCGCCGAAGAGGAGATCTACATACCCCAGCAGCGACTGAAGCCAGTGGAAAAGTCTCCGAGGTCGCGTCCGTCGTCGCATGGCCGCGGCTACCAGCAAACAAACGGCACTCATCGTCACGCCTTGGAGCTGGCCTACGAAGACATTGGAGACGAGCTGTATGATCTGCTCAAGCGCTTGCTGACGAAGGACCCAAGAAAGCGCATCACTCTGGAGGAGGTCCGTCATCATCCCTGGGTCGTCGCTGATCTGCCAGACAAGATCGCATGGCTGGACGAGACCGACCCGAGCAGGCAGAGCCAGGGCAAGAAGATCGAAGTTTCGAAGGAAGACGTCAATGCCGCCGTCGTGCCATTGCAGTTTCTCGACCGTGTCAGGTCCGGTATCAAGAAAGTCAGCGAACGGCTTGGCTTTAGCAGCGGCACTGGACCGAAGCATCCGAGTAGAGGTCGGGCTCAATCTGGTGTCGCTGCTGGCCCAGGTGGTGTTTCGCCGGCGCCATCAAATACATCGTCAAGCACCTTGGCCACTAAAGATGGGCGGAGGCAGAGCCTGCGAGGCGGCGACGAGTCCAATTCCACCATCTTGACGGCGCTCAAGACCTCTCGAGAAGGAGGTGAGCATCCTCTTTCGCGGAGCGTTGCCGCTAGCCCGGAGATCGATAAGCACGATCCGTACTTCGATGACTCTGCGGTGCGACCTGAATCGGCCCTTGGCAACCTGGAGGACGTCGAACCAACATCTATACCACGACCGGGTCCGCCCGAGAGGGCTTCTACTATCATGGCCACCGGCAGCTCCATGAGGACGCTGCGGCAATCAGACTTTCGAAAAAGTCGAGGTGAAGAGTCGCCACCTCCTTCGCCGGGTCTACCTGGCACGCCGACTGCCATTGAGACTGCATCCAGCGTCTTGACTGGCGGATGGGGTTCGGGCGTGGCGCGACGTATCCTGAAGACTGTTCGCGAGCGGAGTACCGCCCGCTCTGACACAAGATCGGCTTCCAGCGACCGTGGATCCGTGGTTTCCATTGACGCTCACGGCGAGCCCAGCGTTGCTGTCAGCCAAACCAACGCAGCCGGCCACATGAACCCACCCGCCGCGTTCGATGAGCCATCAGCACCGTCCAGCGCCCAGATCAGCCCAGCTGTCTCTAGAAGAGTGAGTCTGTTCAGCATGCCGTCCAGAGAGCGACTGTCACCTCACGCTGCTGACGCGGGAAGCTTGTCACGAACGAGCTCGACCGGTTCAGTCTCCTCAATGGGTAGACAAGCTCTCCACAACGCCGGCAGCTTGAGCCCGGGCGTCGTGAAGCACCAACCACCTGCCTCTAGTGCAGCAGACTGGCAACGTGCGACCGACGAGCATGTGCGGAAGTTGATCCGAGAGAACGAGGAGTTTGAAGATGAGCAGAACAAGTTTGATGCACGGACTTGTCCGCCTAGTCCTGACGATCAGACAAAGCAGCCTTCTGACTCGAGACACGTGTCGGAGATCGACATCTCCAGTCCCTCCAGCTCTCGCACGGAACCCAGCCCAACGAGCAACGATTCCCAGCTGCCCCCACCAACCCTCTCAAGCACGTCCGACTTCGAATCGACCTTCGCCGCCTCGGCCTCCATCTCCAACCCCTCCATCCCCTCCGTCATGTCCCGCGCCTCGTCCGTCGACCCCCGCGACGCCCTCCCCGCCGAGGCAGCAAAACACGACCTCATGTCCTCCGACGACACGCTCAACCCCAAAGCGCCGCCGCGCTTCCGCGAAGAAGTGCCCGACGAGGGCTACACGGCCGACGACAACGTGCTCGACAGCGACGGCGAGGACGCGTACGACGACTCGTCCGACAGCGACGGCGGGCTCGTGATGTCGCGGCGCAAGTCGGCGACGAAGGTGGCGCGGGGGAGCGTGGGGACGGTTAAAGAGAGGAGGGCGTCGGCGAGGGAGCGGAAGAGCGAGAGGAGTGGGAGTAGTAATACTATGAAGAAGGTGCGGACGCGGGAGAGTGAGGAGGAGAGGCGACGGCCTAGTGGTGGGGATATTATGGAGGGTTGATGATGACGCTTTCCATGGGGTGGTGGATACTCCGCTCACGTTTCCTTCCTTCCCGACTCCGATGACGATTTTCACGACCACACGAAGGACACACGCACGCACGTCTTCACGAAGACGAAAAACGTCCACACGAAAAACCCAAAACAAACAACCACACCTCTCAATTCCTTTGGTCTCTTCAGCAACCAGGATCATGGTCCTTTAGCGAATTTCTTTCCTTCTTTGTTGTTGTTTTTGTATCTATATCCCCTCTTCGACTTTCGATTTTCGATAGGAGGCAGGAAGGAGTTGGCATACCCGAGCGCAGGCGTTCTATAGATGGTGGCGCTGGGGTTTTCTCATTATCTGCAGAGTGAGGGAGGTGGAAGGGCTGTGTAGCATATTCTTTCACCGCACGCGCGGAGGAGAGCGTGTCTTGGGGTAGTAGCCATGGGGGAAAAGCAGGCCTGGGCTCATTCGTCTCTTTCGGGACGGCGATCTACTCTACCTTTACTCTGGAGAGCACGAAAAGTTTGGAGCGGCGTGCTTGTGGAAGTTGGAGAAGGGGGATGTATCTATGGGTCTCTTGAGTGACTGAAAGACGCTGTGGGGGGGAAGGGATAGATAGAGCTGGTGAATCCAAACTTTTGCCAACATGTTACCCGATTACTTCGTTTTGCTCTGTTACTTTATATCGCGATGTCTTCCTTCCATTGCTGTTTTGTGAACGCAATCACCACATAAACCTCTGCACCCTCCCCGGCTCCTGCGGCCACTCGAACCCCTGGTACAGGAACATGTACCCCGTGCCGGCGTTGATGAGCAATAACCACACCGTCTCAAGCAAAAGACGATGATCAACTGTCTTGAGCCGCTCTCGAAATGTCAAATCCGTTCTGGCCAGCTGCGCGGAGCCGTTCTGGAGCGGGACGTGGATGCGCCAGAATATCCAGGGGAGGATGAGATAGCGCGGCTCCACCAGCGGTGCGGTGACGAGCTGCAGTGTGGTTGTCGCGAGCCAGATGAGGACGAAGGAGGTTGTTGCGCCGCTTGATCCGTCGGGGAGGGTAGGCGGTTTGTGTCGGTCTTCAGACTGCTGAGATGATTTGTCCTCGTTCTTCTTTCCTGCAGGGTCTTTGTAGACACTAACGTCCAGCGGCCTCGCCCCCATCGCCTGCATGCACGCCCAAGCACAGAGCACATAGACCGGCGTCACGGCAAACTTCACCCACCACGGATTCATCAGCCTCCGAAAAACATAAAAAGTATAATGTCGATTATCCGCCAGCGTGAACGGATGCACGATAGTGTTGAAATGCACCACCGCGCACGCCACCCCGACACAAATCCCCAGGAGCCAGTACTGCGGCCCCAAGCGCCGGCGCTTGAACATGAGCATCGCCTCCAGCGTGGCGACGGCGGGGAGCTGGGCGAAGAGGCCGAAGGGGATGGTGAGGAGGTAGGGGTAGAGCAGGGGCCAGGAGAAGAAGGTGAGGTAGGGCCAGAGGTAGAGGAGTTGCGGGAGGTGGAGGGTGGCGGTGTGGTTAGATTTGTCGCCCAGGACGACGGAGCCGTTGAAGTGGATGAGGATGGTGAAGGTGAGGGTTGTGATGATGTAGGGTAGGAGGGCTTGGAGGGTGTGGGCGAGGCGGGTGGGGTGGGTGGGGAGTTTGAGGCAGAGTGTGGCGATGGAGATGGCTGTTTTGCCGTAGTCTGGTTGCGTGTTAGAATACTGTAAGGCTTGAAGGGAAGGAAGGTTTGTACCGCTGATGGAAGCATTCCTGACCGCTGGGTCGTAGACAGCGCTCATCTTCCAGCTGGTCCGGACGATGCTCGTCCACGTATCTCCAAAACCTTCTTCCCGTCTGTACATCGAGTT
Organism: Saxophila tyrrhenica; assembly: GCF_035928015.1. Taxonomy (NCBI): domain Eukaryota; kingdom Fungi; phylum Ascomycota; class Dothideomycetes; order Mycosphaerellales; family Extremaceae; genus Saxophila; species Saxophila tyrrhenica. The sequence continues at coordinate 401,647 of NW_027041738.1, read as the reverse complement.
TTTGACGGCATCATGAGCGCGGTCTAGCTCGTTCACTAGCACCAATCCCGCTGGAAAGATGGCCACCCAGAAGATGTTCGTCTGCCGGAAGAACAGGCTGCTGATGCCTGAAAGCACCAGTGCAGGCGTCCGTAGCGGTGAAAACTTTCTGGGGCCGCTGAAGTGTAGAAATAACCAGTAGAATATCAGGACGGATAATGTCGAAGGTACATCCGTGTAGTACAACGCCGCAAAGAAGAACAGCGGAGGAAAGAGTGTCACATTTAGTGCACTGTGCTGAGAAGCCCAGTGATCATAGCCGCCCGGTTTGCGTAGAGGGTATGTCCATGTCACCACAGCCTGTAGTGCGACAAGGCAGAACACGTTCAAACTTCGAAGCCAGAAGATGTCGCATCCCACGACTGGCGAGACAATGTACGAAAGCAGATAGAGACCAGGTGGGGTCGTGATCTTTGGATCCCAGACATCGAAGCGGTTCTGGCAATAATTCTGCGCTTGGCGAACATGAAAGACTTCGTCCTGAGAGAATGTATGAGATGTTGTGGTCCTTACCGCTGATGGCGTCGACCTACCAGGTACGGTTCTGTGACGGCGTCGTTGACCAGCTTGGACCACGCGAGCAAAGGGAGTGACTGCGCTGCTGGAAGCGCCATGGTCTTGGTGTATAATGGCTGCTCGAGCCTGTCGTCTTGTCTCTGGGCAAAGTGAAGTCTGGCGTGACGCCAGCACAAGCACATCGGATCGGCAAGTTCCGAAGCGCCCATCTGCAAGCGCTTTACCGCAGGCGCGTATCTCAAAGCCAATGTTGATCGCGCGCGCCGAATAACTTTCACATGCACATCGAAGTCTTGAGTTGATTGCGATGCCCCTCAACCCAGCATGGCGCTGCCACTTCCCCCCGGTCTCACGGCCTCAGAGGTGGGCTTCCTCTGCGAGATGGAGCTCGTCACAGTAATCCCACGCCAAAGACTCGAAGGACTCGAACTGCTCGGAGTGAGTGCGCCTCAATAACAGCAGCGTAAGAACTGTTGCTTGCCTTGACCCCCTATCCGCTCTCTCGCTGACGCCGTGGCAAAGGGGCCCACGCAACCGCTCAACCCACCTTTTCCCACCCCATTACCGCTGTGGCTTGCTCTGCTGCTCAAGAAGCAGAAAAGGGCTAATATCAATCCTCCAGCCTGGCTCAGCGTGGACGGCTTAAGTCACATTCACGACTTCGAGACGGATACGCGGACCGCCGAGGTCTTCTCGCCATCGCAGGCGCTTCCGCCTCCTGCCGGAGTTCGTCATGGGTATGAAGACTACCTGTCTTCGGACGTGATAGACTTCGCGCCGCCGTTTCTGGCGAATTCGTCTACGACGGGGGCACAAGCAGATGCGCTTCCGTATCATTGGCTTGAAGTGGGACATCTTCTGCTCACGCATGCCGCTGATGACTTTGATGATCCTGAGGGTGTGCGGAGGCTTCTGAGAGACTTGAGGGAAGTACGTATGAGTAAGCTGAGGAAGGGTTTCAAGGTACTTGATGCTGGTGCTGGGGTGAAGTTGAACGGTGTTGGTGGTATGGAGATTGCTGAAGTCAGAGGCTTTGTGGGCGGTATGGTGGATGGATTGAGGTGAGTCTACGTTCTTGCTGTGGGAAAGCTGGTGCAGACTGCTGATTGGAATGAAAGGAAGATCAATCGCTCACGAGAAGAGTCACGGAGGGAGCGGGAGGCGGAAGATCGTGAAAATGGACTTGGTGGCAGTAGCTATCAAGACGATGAAGATGACATGCAATTATGAAACGCTTTTGATCTTCCAACCTGTCTGATCAGTAATCCCTCTCCATGTGCCACCAGCATGTATCGATAAAGCCAGATACTCCTCACATACAAGCACATGATAATTCAATCGAGCAGTAAATGAAGCCTTGGCCCAATAACGAAGAAGATATGCACGGCACTCGCACACAGCAAAGCATAAGTACATTGGAGCTCGCTGGCCAAAGCTCAACATAAACTACATACATCAGAACCATCGTAAACCTGCCGGCTGAACCAAGCAAGCCGGAGCAGGATTGTGGATAACCGAAAGGCAGTCCCTAGTCATCACAAGCCGAAAGGGTACCCATCCGCCGTACGAGCATGTAGCTAGATCATCCTTGGAGCTGTTCGCACACTGTCAGCCATCGTACTATCAACACAGCAGGTCACGGGCGCGACTCACTCCTCGGCTGAAACCCACAATCCACATAGTCCTCCATAATCCTCCTAGCCTTTTCTTCTTGCGCATCCAACTCGCGGCTATGGTGATGATCCGCGTTTGCGTCGATAGTACGGATATGCTTCGCTGGGTTGCCGGCTACGACGGTATTGTCGGGTACGTCCTTCATATCAGTCAGCCTCGAGTCGCATCATTGCTGTTAGAATGCATGCTTCTTACCCTCGTAACCACAGACCCGGCCCCGACGACCGCTCCATTCCCTATCCTTACATACGGCAGCACGATAGCGCCCGCACCGATGAAAGTATCGTCGCCAACCCAGATCGACCCCGACTTCACCGTCACCCTCGTGCCCGGCCCATCACCACCCGCCCGCACTCTCGCATCCACACTCGTAGTCGAGGTCAACAGCTGCACCCGTGCGCCGATAACGACTCTATTTCCGATGAAAACCCCGCCACCATCCTGCAGATAGCATTCCATAGAAATGATCGTGTCATTGCCGAGGTGGATATGATAGCCATAATCACACTTGAACGGGCTCTCCACAATCGTCCCACTGCCGATATCACCGGCCGGCCCGACAAAGTCCTTTGACTCGCGCGGATCCAAGATTTGAGAGAAGAAGACTGCGCGCTGGCTAGCTGAGATTCCACCGTCCGGTTTCGCGGCCTTGTTATACCGCAAACACGCTTGCGCGCACCGCTCGCGTTCGCGGATGAGTTGCTGGTCAAAGTACTGTAGGTACGGCATGCCGCGGAGCATTTTGTCCTTTTCGGAGAGGTGGTGACGACCCCTGCCAGAGCCGTGGGAGCTGGAGCTGGGGTGGGTGTTGTTCGAGCTGACGTGGGATGGCGGCGGTGGTGGGTATCTGTGTGATGCGTACCCGTGCTGCTGGTGTGCCCATGGCTCCGCGAGTGGAGGTGGCTGTGAGTGTTGGAGCGGCGGCAAGGGCATGTGCGGTTGTGGAGTCGTTGATGCTATGTGGTTGGGAGGCGGTAGTATCGGGTATTCCGACGTAGGGGTGCGTTCAGGATAGTAGGAGCCCGGCGGCGGTAGCGGAGGGGGTGGATGATCGGTATGCCAACCTGGATGAGGCCACGAGTCTCTGCTACTTGGAGGCTTTGCTTCACTAGCTTGGTCTGGTAGCCTACCCCAGTGCGAATAGCTGCGCCCAATCTCCGATTGCGAATGATGCTGTGGATGGCTCTTCGGAGGTTCCCCTTGCGGCCAGTAGCTTGGAGGTCCCACATATGCTGAATCCGTGTAAGATCCGGCTGACGGCTGGAGCGGTGGTTTCGGTTGCGGCATCACAGTGCGGCTCTGTGTCGTTGGTTTGTAGTCCTTCGGAGGTTTGGTTCCATAACCACCGCAATCAAATCTCCCGCGTTCACAGTTCCCACAGATTGGTTTCTTCTCGTCACACTTCTTCTTGCGAGACCGACAGGTGTGGCAGCCTGATTTTGTTCGATTGGTGAAGAGCCTCTTGCGCTTCTTTGGATCGGTACCATCGTTCATCGTAGTATCATCTGGCGGAGACTGGTCATACATCTCGTAGTTGTCTCGTGCTGGAGACGCTTTTTCAGCGGTCTCAGCACGTTGTGCTTGTTGGAACTGCCTTGCAGACTCCATCAATCTGGCCTCTGCACTGGATGACACTTCTGGCGGAGGCGCTCGGTTGAGGTTTGGCACGGGCGAGGATGCCCGGCTTGTTTGACCCAGTCCAGGTCGAATGCGATCGATCTCTACATCGGGAGAAGTCAAATCAACTGCGGAGTCCAACACGTTTGAGAGCAGCCGTCGTTTGGGAGATTCTCGACCGTCAGCGTCGACATTGTTTGATTGAGCATCGTCCTCGTTCTCAGGCCTCTTCCGTTTACTTGCTGGATCGACAGAAGGGTTCGAATCCTCACGGTTAGCAGTCACTTCCCGAATGTCGGGCCGCCACCCATGAGAAGGTAGCGAAGTAGAAACTGTAATGTTTTCGCCAGGTGAGCTTTTGCCAGAGAGCGCCCGCCATGGTTTCGTGGCCTCAGCTGGTCGAAAAGATGAAATAGCATGTGCATCTCCGTTGACGGCGGTGAAGCCCGATGATGCTTTCTCCGAGTCTGGAAGCGACATCTCATGTACCGAGTGCACTGTCTCTCTAGTTGCTGGTGAGATAGTTGCCATGCTAGTTGAAATCGCAGGGTGAGTTGATCAATATTCCAGATGGTCCCAAAGAATCAGTCACGCAGCAATGTCCGGAATTGGTGACAAGCAAGTCACACTTGTCTCAAGTCTCTAGGAAATGTTGTACGTGGGCGTACACCATGCCTTGGTCCGTCCGGCAATGCTGTAGGTCTGTGAACGCCCTTGGTTGTCAAAGTCAAAGTAAGTGGTTGGGCTTCCCGGCTTGCTTCAAAGACAGTCTGATCGATCCCGTTGATTCGGCGTGATGGAGTAATACGGACACGGTCGGCACGGGATATAACAGTTCGCCTGGATTGCGGCGCGGTTGCTGTGCGGGCCACCACCTGGACAGTCGAGCTGCTTGGCCGAGCCGAGTGGCAGAACTGAGGAATTCAGATTTCCCGGGAATCTCCGTTCAGCAGGACATGTTCGCGGTGCAGCAGTTGCAGAAGAGGACGCACAGCGGCGCAGGGAGAATGAGAAGAAATGAGGAGAAGATGCAGCGCTGCCGTCGCTTAATGGAGACGTGCTGCACGATGCGTCGATGCTTCCCGCGTTAGGATCGACCGTTCGCGCTTCGACGGCGCGAGTCTAGCAGTCCAGCGTTTACGGGCCCCGTCCACGGGGATGCTAGCCGACGCCATCAGCAGCTAGGCCGCTCGTCCCCCCGTCCATTGGTTGGTTTAGCCATTTTCGAGCGCTTACTGGGTTAACCGCAGACACTTGTGACGAACGCACATGCAGTTGTGGGGTTGGGGTTGAGAGACTGGCGCATGGTCGGTGCTGTCTCGCCCAGATTGCGCGCGCAACCAAGCACACAAGCACACGTTCTCGCACACGTTCTCGCACATGGCAAAGCGCTGTCGTCACCTCGACCCGCCCCGGACTGTACGAAGGCATCATAGCTATTTCTGCCATCACCGCGAGCGGTACCGTCGGCGCCTGTCGCGGCTGACGATGACGGATTGTCGAGCGCTGCATGACACTATCGAAAGTCCATTCCAGGTTTGATCGAGATGTTGGAGCAAGGTGCCGCTCCTGCAGATACCATCCACGCCGCAAAGCCCTGGTTTAATCTAATTCGCATGCATCAAACTCTGAATGGCTGTTGGCTTCGCTAGCCGGAAAACTGCTTTAAGTTTCAGGGATGTCCCCAGCCGATGTGAGCTGCAGCGATCCCGACCGTCGTCCCGTTCCTCTCCCCGCCCGGCGGATTGCTGCGAACACGCCGGCCCACTGACAGGCTAGTGCGAGCTTCTAGGAGAGGAAACCGCATTGTCCGACAGCCACGTTGACTGGGAATTACCCAACTATCGGGAGGGTTCTCACGTTACACGGCATATAAAAGGTGCCATACAAAAGGTGTCGACACGGCTTAGCCGTCCTATGGAGTAGAAATAGATCGTTCAAGGTGCTCGCGTTGCCAACTTGAATGCATTGCTAATGGAGAGCCTCGACCAGTGTATACCCCTTCAGTAGAAGATAGTTGGGACGTGAGTTAGAGATTGCCGGTCGAAGCGCATTCGAACTACCGAATGCCGTGCTGTCCAGACCAAGAGACATCTCGTTAAGGTTTCAGACGGCACGCAGGTCGACAGAATCGTCGTACCAGCACCGTGGATGACGGAAACACGAAGAACCTTGCTGAACGTCGTATTGCCCCTGTTCTTAATTGCCTTCTTCCCGTGGTTCCAAGCAGACTCAAGGACAGATCACACCCAGTGCTGTCGCACACAAACCGGTCTTGACATCCATCGGACAGCCCAGGAGGCTGTGGTTGTTACCTTCATCTGCTAATACGGCGGCTCAGGGGTCTAGCAGACCGGAGGCCGACCAAGGCCGGCAGGCATGCACAGGCAATCGTGTTGCTTCGATGTTGAATCAGAGCACGTCCTACTAAACGACGCCGCCATGGTGTCGTGAACGTCGGGTCATCTTCGGGGGTTCCCGCTGACAAGGCATATGGCTCCTTCCGTTGTGTAACGCGCAACCCAAAGCCATGCCACTGGTAATTGTGAGGCATCGTCTGTACGTTGTGTAACAGCCTCCGATCGTGTTGGAAGCGAGGGCGTCTTCCCGCTGGCGGAGCGTCCCGGCTTGGCATAGCTGAGCGGAACTTCGTCCTTCGACTTGTCAGGGCGCATTAGTCCACGATAGCATCGTCAGCGCCACCTCAAGATGTCAACCAAAGGGATCGCCAGACTCTTCCAACGACCGCCGCGGTTCCTGTGTCCCTCGGTATCACGCCAATTCGTCCGCACACTCAAGTCAATCCATCCCGGCAAGAACAGCAGCAGATTCAACCATGGCCACAACCTACCAATCCTGGGCTCCTCGCATACCGCAGCATTCTTGCGGAAAGAGCCGATGTTGCCGCTCAGAACAGGCGCACTCGCAATCAAGAAAGGCATGACTGGCGTATACGACCCTGAGACCTGTAGAAGGGTACCTTGCACAGTACTTCAACTGGACAGATGTCAGGTCATTAGTCATAAACGACGAGATACACATGGCTATTGGGCGGTGCAAGTTGGCTCAGGTACCAAAGAGGCGAGGAATGTTAGCAGACCCGAGCGAGGGCATTTCGCAGCTCAAGAGGTCCCACTAAAGGAGCATGTCGTTGAGTTCAGGGTGAAGGACGAGGAAGGGCTGCCGGGTGTCGGCAGCATCATCACGGCAGATCTGTTCAAGGAAGGCCAGTTCGTGGACACAAGAGCAGTGACGAGAGGCATGGGTTTTGCAGGAGGCATGAAGCGATGGGGTTTCAGCGGCCAGCCTGCATCGCACGGTACATCGCTCACCCACCGCGCCATGGGTTCTGCTGGTCCCAGTCAGGGCAGTGGTTCTCGTGTACTACCGGGCAAGAAGATGGCGGGTCGCATGGGAGGCGAGATGCACACTGTACAGAATCTGAAGGTGGTGAAAGTGGATGCTGAGAATGGGATCGTGGTTGTGCATGGAGCGGTGCCCGGACCGAAGAACAGCATGGTAAAGATTCAGGATGCGATCAAGAAGCCATGGCCGGAGGTCGACGCTGCCGTGGGGCTTATGATGCCGGAGGGCATGCCCACGCGGTTAGCGGCGGAGGTCTGAAGAGACGATGGCTGCGAATGAGCCTCGAACGGTTACGAAGCGCGGGAGACGGATGCTGTCGAGTGGTGAAGCATTGGCGGCTGGCTGTGCTAGTCTGCTGCAATGTCTGTCTTGACGGCAGCACTTCGCAATTGGCGGAGTATGCCATCTGAGAGCTCCCTTGACGGATATCCTCAATGCAGCGCCCTTTCTCGCCAGACGGACAGACAACGCATCGATTGGCCACTAGATTGCACCGCGGGGAGCACTGGCAGTTGCGACAGAGTCGAGTAGACGATGTCCGGCGGGGTTGTACAAATACTTACTGTATGAATACTTGTATCAAACAGCGATCTTCAGTTGAGAGGCATGCCATTTCGGAAGTTACACTGTGGTATTACATGTGTCTACAATACAAATCTCGAAGCAACGCTCAACAGCCACGCAGCATCAGACCAGCCATCGTCTGCCGGAGCTGCGCCTTGCTCTCCTCCTTCAGCTCCCGAGCGATTGAGGAGCTTGTCTTTCTCTGCTTTCCTTCTCCGACTCTCTTCTACCATCCGCTGTGCCGCCTCGGCATCCGTTTCGCTTGCGTGCCCACCCTCGTCATCTGTATTCTCGTACCCTTCCTCGACTTTGAACAGGTTGAAATTCATGATCCGGTCCACAACTCCGCCAAGACCGTACGACTTTCCTTCGCCCCCGGCAGTCTCGTCTTGACCCTCCGAGTCCTCCTCAGCATCCACGAAGTCAGGCTCCACTGCCGTAGCAGGAAAATCTTCAGATGTGATTTCAGCTTGCCCAAGTGTCGTGAAAGGCGCCAAAGGCGTGCGCGATCCCGTGAAGCTACCACGGCGCGATGTCAGTCTACTGCCATTCCGACTGCCGTATCTGCTCCCCCAGACTCCAGATCGAGTCTGTACAGGCGAAAGCTCGTCGTCCGCTAGCTGCAATCCCGTGGTGCTTGCGCTCAATGCAGCGAGCTCTTCGTACCCATCGTCTTCGTCCTCGTCTGTGCTATCCTGTAGATGTCCCAAAGATGTCGACGAAGGAAGCTTAGATTGCCACGATTGCCCTTTCGACTCCTGGACGATTGCGTTGCCTGCAGCTCCCGTCCGGATGATCCAATCGTCCTGCGGGCGATTCGGCCTTCTTACTGCTTGTGGAGTCCTCGAGCCACTTGTGCCAGTATTCTGTCGTGAATGATGCCTAACACGGTTTTCTCGGGGAGAGAGCGTTCCTTCTCTGTTCCTATGCCCAAGCAGCGCTGCCTCGCTCTTCGCCTTTGGCATCCGTCCGCCCTTGACCTTGAGATTCGCCGCGCCGACATTGTCTCGCACCATGCTCGAGTACTCAAAGTTCATCGCCTCTGCAGGTTCATGGTCGTATATCGAACTCCTCCGGCTGAGCCCATGTATTTGCCTCCTACTCGAGCTTCTACTGAGTATACCTGGGCTTGCCGGTGCAGACTTGCCCTGGAGATAGGACGAATGACTTCTTTGAAATGGCCCATCGCCTGCGTCTTCGGTTCCAAACCGTACATCCTTGGTCTTGGGTGTATATTGGGAGGAGAGAGGTGCAAGTCGGAGGTTTGAGAGGTTCGTGCTCGATCGCTTCGAGTGGGAGTTCAGGCTCAAGGAGCTGCTGTTTCCTTTGCTTCTCTGTATGAACGTCAGTGTTGCCGTTTCTCTGAGGCATAGACGATCTATGCACTCACTTCCATGTCGCTCGGTTGTTGTACAGAAGGACGAAGGAGGATCGTCGGGAGGGATCACAAGCTGCTACCCCACAAATTGACTTTCACATGAAAGAGGCCTGTGCATTGGGAAGATCAGCGGCCGAGAAGTGGTGGATTGAGTCAAACAGTAGGATGTTCTGGCAGCCTCACAGATACAAGGACGGAAAGGATGTTGAGAACGCACTTCCACGGGTGCCTGAGGTTGTGTCTACACATTATACACTCAGCCAAATACCTATTTACTACTGCTCAATCGATGTCGGCGCCACTAGTAGTACAACCCATCAAACAACGTTTCAACATCATATCACCATGCCCCATCGTAGTCCGAAAGCGCCAGCGTGAGCAACGTAAACAATTAAGCAAAGCACGAAGAAGCATTCCTAGGTATCTTAATAGTTTTGATCGCAGAACGCCTGGAAAAAGCAACCGGAAGTGAGCGAGTCGATGTAAGATGTTGGTAAAAGCTAACCTGTGGCTTTGAAGAATGGGCAAATGGCGAGGGACTCGATCCAGCGAGGTTGCATGTGAGTATAAGTTGCTGTGAGGATCCGGGGATGCAGCAAAGCAATCCGAAAGTGAAGTCTGATCCCTGAAAGACACTCGGCCAAGGATCGATGGCCAGCGGAGTCAGGGGAGCGACGGCGTGACACAATCCATGAATGCAAGAATGGGTGGGGTACGGATGGGATTTTTGCTCGGTGCGGTGCACCTGGCTCTCCAGTCCCAGTGATGGCGGCAGTGAGATCAATATGTCGCATTGAAGTTGGAGATCGACATCCTCGACTGCGTAGTGCCAGAAGACTGCCGGCGCCTGTCATGGCATTCATGACGCTCATGGAGATTCTGATGGTCTTCCCGCTGTTGTTGCTCCTCCTGTTGCTGCTGTTGTGGCGAGGTCACTCGGTCAAAGGACGATTGACGGCAGAGAGCATCGATACTCGTTGGATGCTGCGGCTGGGGCTGGCGGAGTGATGAACTGTTGTAGCTGTGGCTACGACCTTCGTTGAACTCGCAGTTGGCGGTGCGGGTGTTGGAGGGGTATGTTGCGGCTGTGTAGCCGGCATTGCTGGTCCTGGGATACCAGCCGCCGCTCTCACCAAGATTCCCACGCCCATCACTGCTGTTGGGATCCGTGTCGTTGCGATGGCCAATATAGGCGTAATGTGGCGGCGGAGCACCTTGCTGGTAGCTCGGACGACCATCGGTGATGATTGATGGAAGTCCATGCGATGATGCTGCGGAGTAGCGTGCATTCGGAAGTGGAAGCATCAGGTTAGTGGAGGAGCCTGAATTGCTTTGATATCCTTCCGATCCTGTGGGGCCGGAAGTCGGAGAGACGTCTGGACTGCTGTTACTCGAGATCGGTGGCATGGGACCGAATTGGTATCCAAGTGTTGGGTCCGAGTAAGCAGTCGTTGTAGGCATAGCAGTCGTGGAGGGCAGACCGCTGATGGACCTGAATGTAGTCATTGGCGCATCCGAGGACGTGGTGTACGGCGGCACGGAGGTCCACGGCAGAGTGCTCCGGCTATGAGTGCCGTCGAGCTGACCGCGTGAGCCATCATACTGCTCCAGACGGCGCAACTCAGGCAGCTGTGCCACCCAAGGCACCGGCAGCGCTTCTGGCGGGACGTAAGGTATTGGCAAACGTCTGTCGTGAACCATTGATGGTGGGAGTGACGAATGCATTTGACCCATGTTTAGCGCTGAGAAGGAGTCTCCTTGCGAATAGGACATTGATGGAGCTGATATTGCGCCAAACGTGTAACCCATCTGAGGTTCGTAGGATGCGGTTGTCGGCGCGTTCAACGGTGCACTGGTGCTGAAGCTGCGGTAGCTCTCCAGAGGGTATGTGCCGCTGACCGAGTCTTGCCGTTGGCTTGTCGGAGGTGGGTACGTGTAGACGTCAACTGGTGATGGGTTGTAATCCGAGCCGAGTTCTGGTGGGTAGTTGGTGCGAGTGTGAAGTAGCGGCAGAGAAGGTCTGTGCATCCCGTGAGATCCATGCCGGCCACTTGCAGATGCCAGAGGATGATAGCCCGATGCCTGAGCCGGGATGCTCATTGTACCAGTGGCATCCAGCTCGGGCGGTGTTGTCCAATTCCAGCTGTGGCTGCCCACCTGAGATTTGTTAGACTGGCTCCTCAGAATTGACAGAGAACACTCACCCGATTGAAAGTACAGTCCTTGCTGATATCAGCGCCCGAGGACTTGCATGCCGAGCAGCCAGTATTGTCCCCCGGGTCTCCGCTGCACTTGATCTTGCGACGGCGACATCTTGCGCACTACTTCCGTCAGCGTGCGCAACCAAGTGTTGCGATCCTCACACGTACTGCTATCGCGATACGTCGTCGGGCTTGTGAGTCGTTGGAGCCTTGAGGATCCGCCTGGCCGATGTATGTTTGATTGTCGACTTCGTCGTACGGGTCTGGTCGAAGCTCGTAACGCGTCTGCTCATGATGATGCCGGTAGGGATGGCGTCCGTAGTAAGTCACAGGGCCGGTACTTCTGTGGCGAGGGCGGTAGAAGTGATCGAAGTCGGCGTTGTCACCATAATATGCCATCATGATATCGGTGGTGTCGGTGGTCTCACCATGTCGACAGCCGCGGTGGAAGAATAGATTGCCAAACCGATTAGACTGGCTGGATGTAGACGGTCGGCAGAAACAAAAGTCCTTCCAAGTATCAACGAAAGAGAAGAGCGAACTGCATTGCCGACGAGAGGAGGAGCTCGGATGGTGAGAGACTGTACTGCGAAGAGAACAAACAGGGGTGTACTTGGCCAGAGTGGAGACGCAGAAGGCCAGCAAACTTCCATGAGGCTCAAATACTGTGGTGTCCAACGGTTGGTGTTTGCCTTACCATGCCACATAACATTGCTCTCGTTGCCGGAGATATACCGCCTGTGCAGGAGCCAATCCACTTGCCGGCCTCTTCTCAGCTACAACTGACGAATCAATCTCGTTGATGTCAGGACAGTGGGTGGGCCGTTGCCTTCGTTTGAAAGAAGCTTTCTCAGCACAAAATGATGAGGCAGCTACGTCGATCGTACGGTCGCCTGCGTTAGTTACGCATCTGTGCATATGAGCCCGAGCACAGCCCGGAATCAAGGGGACACGGCATGGTCGAGATCATTGTGCTGCAATCTGTGCCTGTCGATGATTGTCTGCTGTGTCTGCACCCACACCTGTCCTATGCTGTGACCACGTCAGATTGATGAAGACAAGTCATTACTCTTGCAGCCAACGAGTGTTTGGCGGCATAGATCAGCAGCGCATCGGCAATCACTCGGATTGCATCCGGCCTTCCAGAAGGCTCCGGTGAGACATCTGTGCAACTTGAATGATGTGCCATTCCGAGAAAGAAGCTGCTCCCGGGTGCTGCTTGGGCCGTTTGGTGGGCACCGATTGCTTGTTCCTTGCGTGATAGGACCGGCAGCCTTGTAGAATGTAGCGCGAAGCTTGTCGAGAGATCAGCTTACCAATGCAAGACCTGTCCATCTGCAGGACGCAACCGCTGAGTTCGCCAGCGGTCTAACTGCTAGCCTGGTCGAGGAAGCATTGGTGCTTCTCCCATGAAGTTCACTCATCATCCCCTGCACTGCAGTGAGCTTCGGTTGGCATTATTGCGACTGCACCAACTGTCCCTCTGTATGGCTTCGTTGAAAACGCAATGGGGAAACCTCTTGAATAGTGTCATTATGCCAGATGCAGTCGGACGGACCGCCCGCTCGAGAGCGTTGTTGAGAGTACTCCTGCTTCTGATCATGATCAATCATTTCCAGCACCGCAATCATGCAGCCACCGCAGCCATGATATCATCGTGGGGTCATGCGGCACTCGTACTGACTGTGGCCCAAGTGGCAGCTTTGATCGTCTGATCTTTAATTACCCTGCAAGTACCGTAAGCCGGTCGGGCCCTTGCACCAATCCCCGGTTGGCTGCAACAGAAGCTCAACGGCTAGGTCTTCGAATATTCCATCGACGTGCGCAAGCGTAACTCCGCGATTTTCTGGCGGCTGAAGCTGCAAGCTTGTCTATTCTATGAAAGCGTCGCAGCCTGGAGACCGCAATTGATGTACAAGCGTCCCAGTGTGAAAGCAACTGTATCGTCCGCTCGATCGCTTCAGGGAGGGTAACCACAATGTCGGGTCTGAATCACGAGCAACATGGTCACCGCGCTGCCTGCATCTGCTGCAATGCTAGCCTACACCGCTGTTGGTCATAGCTGGACAAATGGGGCCTACTTCGTCTGGGTGTGCGTGCATAGTCCGGCTCAAACAGTCCAGGATCACCGGAAGAAATTTGACCGCGGACCAACCCACAGGGACTCTGTACCATTCGACTGATCAGTTCTGTGAGTGTAACGGAAGCAGTACGTATCCTGGAGCGTTGTAGCCGCTGGTGATGTCCCTCCTCGGGAGTTTCTTCTTGTCACGTCCAGCAAGGTGGTAGACTTGCTCAAGGAAGGAAGCAGTGTTGCAGACGCTGTAGATCACAAGAGTAGTCCACAAAGCATCAATAAGTTGCCGGTCCCGACAGTCTGCATACAATGCTGGGAGGTGGCGTTACCAAACCGGAGATGGAAGAGGAGGCGAGGTCACACAAAGGACAGACTAGCGCCGCACTAGGCTCGGCCAGTTCCGCCCGTCTTCCCGTCTCTACGATCGTGTGACATTTGACGATTGAACCACTACCTCAGACTTAACAAGCACAGCAACACTCATATTCGATCAAGCGCGGAGATGTCGGTACTACTCGAGACCTCGGCTGGCGATATCACGGTCGACCTCTTCGTGGATGAGGCGCCGAAGTGCTGCAGAAAGTAAGTCCAACACATGAAGCCACCGACATGCGCCAACCGTAGGCTGATCAGATTGCTAAGATGTGATTACTCGCTCATAGTTTCCTGAAGCTCTGCAAGATCAAGTACTACAACTATTCGCCGGTATACAACGTCCAGTCAAACTTCTCGTTCCAGACAGGTGACCCGATCGGGCCTGAATCGAAAGACAGCGATGGAGGATCTTGCGTGTGGGCGCTGCCGGATGGGAGTACCAAGCGAGCTTCCAGAAAGGAGAGAACGACATTTGTTCCTGAGATGTCAAAGAAGAGGAAGCACATAGAGCGAGGTACAATGAGCATGGCAACTTCACAATCCAAGTCGAATCCAGACGAGCGATTGGCGAGCAGTCAATTCATCATCACGCTTGGTGAGAACGTTGAGCAGCTGGACGGGAAAGCTGCGATCTTTGGAGAGGTTGTTGAAGGTTTCGATGCTCTGGAGAAGATCAACAACACATTCGTGGACCAGTCTGGCCGGCCGTTACAGGACGTCAGGATACTGCATACGGTTGTGCTTGACGATCCTTTCGATGATCCGGCGGGTATCATTGAACCACCGCAAAGCCCGCTACCATCCACCGAGCAGCGTGCAACAGTCCGCATAGCGCATGACGAAGTGCTGGAGGAAAACGACGATCCGGAACAACTGGAGAAAATCAGACGAGAACGAGAAGCACGTGCCCAGGCTCTCACGCTCGAGCTTATCGGTGACCTGCCTTTCGCAGAAGTCACGCCGCCAGAGCAGATATTGTTTGTATGCAAGCTCAACCCGGTGACTCGAGATGAGGATCTAGAGCTCATCTTTTCACGATTCGGCAAGATCTTATCCTGTGAGGTGATACGGGACAAAAAGACGGGTGACAGCCTTCAGTACGCCTTCATCGAGTTTGGCAACAAAGAGGACTGCGAACGGGCTTACTTCAAGATGCAAGGTGTTCTCATCGACGACCACCGCATTCATGTGGACTTTTCGCAGAGTGTGTCAAAGCTATCGAATGACTGGCGCAGTACGACCAATTCGAAGACGGCGAGGTCACGTGGCGGCTTTGGAGGCATCGAAGGCTTGGAGAAGCGGAGACAGTACCGAGGGGCGGAGGGTGCTCGTGAGCGTGGCGATAAATATGGCTATGTCTTTGATCGCGACGAGCGCCGAAGACGAGAGGAGAGGGACTCGGACCGTCCAAAACAACGATCGCGCAGCCGCAGTCCTTACCGTCGCGACCGCTACGAGAAGGATAGGGATGATGGAAGGAGGAGCAAGCATCGCGACTATGATGACCGCACTCGGGATGACGGCAGGCGAAGACGCAGTCGCGAGCGCTACTCGGGAAACCGCCGTCGTCGCTCGAGAAGCTAAGTCTCTTCTCATGTACCAGTAACAGCCTCTCCGCAGCACATTCACTCTCATGGTCCGTGCCCATTCTTCGCCCACGTGGTAGGTCGCATTGTTCGAGCAAACAAAGACATTGACGTGAGGTCCTCGAAACCGGCGAACAATGGAAATTCACATGCCTCCCTGATTCGGCGACCCTATTCTTTGTTGCCAAAAGCTTTCCTTTTCCGGCTTCACCCAACAAATATTATTGTCGACTACCAAACCTATTCTTCGAGTCTCACAACAACCAACAACAGTGACTACCATCGTCCAGACCAAGATCGACGGTCACACCGATCCCACAAGTAACCGACAGAACCACAAAGCACCACCATCATCATGACAGGTACCGAGAAAGTCCTCGTCTACGAGTACCGTGCCGGCCGCAAGGACGAGCAGCCACAGATCATGACCGTGTCCGAAGTCGACGAGAAAGTCCGCAAGAGTACGTCACTATCCTCTCTCCCTCCTTCCCTTGCACTTCTAACTCGACATCCTACAGGCTGCGGCAGTATCCAAAAGACCGTCATGGACATCACTGGCAAGAGCGTCGTCACCGTCCGCGAGAACGACCTGCGCACGCCCGAGCAGCAAGCGGCGTGGAGCTCGAAGCCGAATTCTGAGGCGAATGTGGCGAGTGTGACGATCCCGTTCATGACGAGGCTGGCTGGGAAATTGACAGGGAGGTACACGGATCTGGTGATTTTGAGTGCGGCAAAGGTTGTGGAGGGGAAGTAGGGGTGGAGCGAAGAGGAACGTGTGGTGCTGGGCTGTAGTGGTGCTTGATAATGTGGAAGGAGGGATTCTGTTCACTGCTTAAACGGTCAAAGCTGTTTTCGCCCTGATAGTTCCGGTAAGTCTTTGCTTTTACGTCTGTCTCGATCGTGCTGTTACTGTTTTCGCATAGTTCTGCCGCGCTCTCAAGTATGTCTCATGCCACTCTCGGCAACGGATCATGATACTCGAAGATCTTGTCACCAGTCACGCCCGGCGCCTTCCACGTGCTGATGCCAGTAATGGAATTGTAAGTCTCGAAGCTGTTGGACAATCTCTTTCCGCCGCCACCAGGAAGATCTACCACGAACGACGGTGTCATGAAGCCAGCAATCGTGCCTCGGATGTTCCTCTCCAGCTCGAGGATGGTGGATAGCGGCGTGCGCAGGTCTTCTGTCCCGCGTACCATGTCTGCTTGATAAACGTAGTACGGCTGGATATTGAGGTCCGCCAGCAGGCGAATGAGCTTCGACATGGTTTCGATGTCGTCATTAACTCCTTTCAATAGCACGGTCTGGTTTCGAACTATAACGCCGCGTTCGAACAAGTGACGGGCGGCAAGCTCTGTAACCCAGTTGATCTCCTTCGGATGATTGAAGTGCGTGTGCATGGCCACCTGCTTGCCCACAGATCGACCTTTGTTGCTGACATCGATGAAAGCTTCGGCCCACCCGTCCTTGGAGTCGAGAATGCGAGCTGGGTTGACAGCGAGACCTTTGGTGGCGAAGCGAATGCGCTTGATATTAGGCATGTCCAGCAGCCGTTCGCCAACCAGCCGCACATGATCGGGTGCAAGATAGTAAGAGTCGCCGCCTGAAACCACCACATCTTGGACTGCTGGTGTTTGAGCAATATAGTCGAACATCGCATTCCATCTCCGAAGCGTTGGCCTCATGGAAGCTTTCGTGACGGATTCGGTGGGACCACCGACGGAGTACGATCGGGTGCAGAACCGACAGTATACCGGGCAGATTGATGTCGCTGATGGATGTTAGCACGCTGAAGATCCGATCTAAGAAACCGACTCACCGAGGAAGAGCACCTTGTCGGGATACCGATGGACAAGGCCATCCAAAGGCGAATCGTCAGTCTCGTGTAATGAATCCAATGACACTGCAGCATGATCCGGGACGATCGTAGTGGCCAGAGGAATGAATTGACAGCGGATCGGGTCTTCAACAGGGTGCCTCCAATCGATAATGCTGAGGATGTGAGGCGTAAGGCGAATAGACATTGGTGCGGCCTTGATACCCTCCTCAACATCTCGGATGAACTGATCGGATGAATCGCTGTTCCAGCCCGGTTGCTGTCCCTCATGTGCTTCGTCGCTGACCTTTGGAAGTACTGAGCTCAAGAAACGCATGAGCTTGTCCTTCCTATCAATCGTATTGGCGATCTACTCCTATTAGAAGAACAGGTTCCCAAAGATTGCCGGCTCGTTAAAACACATACGTACCTGCCATCTGTGACGGAGAAAGTCTTCCTCAGAGACGTCCTTCCAACACTCAATTTCCTGCCAGTATGGCCTGCGATGGACCGGGTAAGCTGAATTCGGTGGGCAGTCCACCGACCGTGGGTTTGTTGACCGCGAAAAGAGTCTACGAGAAGGATAAACCGTCACGGCCAAGTCCTTTGTGGAAAACCAACGCGATAGAGAATAGCGAAGCTCACGAGTGGATGCACGACTGTTTCTGTACTTGAGAGGGAAGTGAGTATTCCGTAGCTGCGCGTATATCGTGTTGCCAACCATTGTAGCCGCAGCTTTCCATGAGTACCCACCAAACTGAGGTGGTGTGAGTCTTATCATAGCGGCGAGAAGCGTCTTAATATCTTCTAGAAGGCTCCATGAACGTACCACGCTCAACCTTGGCAGGGGTTTTGCTGCTGAATGAAGGCCTTGGGCAATGTCTAGACAATTGAGGAAAATCCGCACCTGCCTGTCTCGGTGTGGATCAGAATGCTGCTCAATGGTTAGACCTGAGCAGCGCGGTCCGTCGAACCTCGGGAGGTGTATGGGGTTGCTGCACGATAATATGGAGATTGAAGGGTAACCCCGGTTGTTCCGATCCTCGCTGCCTCCCTTGTCCCGCACATGCAAACTGCCATCTTATCCGCAGCGGGCATCGGAATTGTCGAGCAGAGCCTCATGTTCTTTCGTGCCTGAGCTCGAGGTGATTGAGTAACACAGTGGGGATCGCTGTTGCCATTGGTTGGATGAGATGATGGAGACTCCATCCTCAGTATGCATTCGAATACAGTGCGGTTGACGCGTCGATTAGCGAGACATCTCCATGCCAGGCCCATAACGGCAAGAGCCTGTAGCTTCCTCTTCGGTACGGCAATGCGAAGTTGATGAGAAGGAGTGCAGTCGTTGGAGTGGAGAAAAGTTCGGATCTTCCTCGGAGTTCATCGATGAGAGCAGCTTGATCACGTGCTGGCGGAACGTCCCGTTCTCCTCGCAAGTCGACTTCAGACCACCATTGGAGCTTATCACAACCACAACACCAACCGACACGCACCAACAGCCGAAATGTTTGCCCAACGAGCCCTTCGCGCACCACTGCAGATGTCTGCACGTGGCATGCGCCCGATGGCCTTCCGCGCCGCCGCCATCGCCCCCTTCAGCACCAAGCAAGCCCCCATCCAGACCCAGGTGCAGCAGCAGTCGGCACCCAAGGCCAAGTGGTTCGCACCTCCACCGCCGCCAGGCAAGCACATGGTATGCTACAACTGCCTCCGCTGTGATTTCACGGACCTTATGCGGGTTAATAGAGGGGCTTAGGTCATTGCTAACATGCATGTCTTGTAGGTCCCCGTCAAGGCCGCCATGCCACAACTCGTCCCCTTTTACTTCGTCAACGAGGTGGTCTTCGCCTTCACCATCATCCCACTCCTTATCTACGTCTTCTCGAAGTACATCTTGCCAGCGCATCTTCGGCGGTACGCGGCCCGCCTGGCCACCAGCAAGCTTTGAGGGAGGCGATGGGTTCCGAGAGCGGGGATGGGGCCCATCAAGGCTCGAGGCAATATCAAGAGAGCAAGGTTTTGTTCACGAGCCCGGTCGCAATGGGTAAAGCTGGAGAAGTATCGATGGCGGGAAGGGAATGGAAGAAACTTATAAATACTACTACGAAGTGGTGAAAACAGATGATGGTATCTTTGTTGTCATACACTCACATTCCTCATCATCGGAAGCGGCAAGTGGAAGCATGGAGCATATTCGTCTCAAGCCTTCAGACTAATCACGTGATCCGCCCAATAACACAAAAGCAAAGCCTGGAGAGTTTACAACCAGCCTGGATGGAACAGCCATCCCCATTTCGCTGTAGACTGCGCCCGAACCCAACGCAAGGCCACCAAAGCTCAAAACTAACTTGATTGAAAAAGCCAACCCCATCTCTCCGCAAACTGCCTACTCATGCTCCAAGCCGTTGGATCCCAGCCAGGTTTTCCAGGCTCCAAGGCAAATGAATCCATTGAAAACAGATCTCGCAAGAAGCTCTCTTCGTCGAATAATGCATTCAGCGTGATGACGTTGTCGCGGAAGGCTGGGAATGGCCATCGATCGATCCAGCGGGTATGTATGATCGAAAGCTGTAAGGTGGTGGGGTGCAAAGGCTTGGGTATATGAGCAGCGGCTGGAGTTGATCTCGAAGGTACAGTTGTGCCGCACGTCAGGCCCATCATCTCGCCATTGGCAAAGAGGGCGGCGAAGATAGAAGAGGGAATCTCTGATGCTATGGTCCCGCCAGATCTTGACATGGGGATGCACGCGACGCTCATGGTCGACATTGGCGAACGCGGGATCATGGAGAGCCTGTTGTGAAGTGGCGATACGGGAGAGTCCGGATTATTCCCAGACATCTGTGCGCTTGAAGATTTCCTGTGGGTAGCGGTACCATTGCGTCGTCGCCGCTTCCTTTGAGAGAGTCTGTTCTGTATTCGCTTCCGAGCCGCCGGATCCTGTACGCCATACCAGCAATCAGCTTCTCCAACGAGCTCCATGGCGGCGTTCGAGGTTATCAGTGTTCCGATTGCCGTAGATGTTCATGCATCGATGGGCGTTGCCCAGCATTTGAAATGTTGAATGCTGCAGCTGAGTAATGATTAGATTGGTCATCACCGCTCCTTGTGTATCAGAATCCTTGCAACATGTCGTCTTCTATGCCGTGCAAGGCCATCCACTATCAGTTCAATGGCAGAGAGTACTGCCTCTAATGTCTCCCGTGTATGTACATGGAAACCGATGCTACGGCTCAAGGCTCGGAGAACGGCGAACGAACGGAGATCTCCTCGGATGAAAGGCAGATCTGAGCCGAGATAGCCTTCCTCTTAACAACCTAACCCCATGCTCAAAATCTCCTACCTCCACTGCAGGAACACCCCTTGGTCTACCCGTCCAGATCCCTTTGGTTTGTCTACAACGGAACGTTGATGGGATGGCGGCGCAGCCGCGATCTCATCAACACAGTCTCGTGTACTGAGGATGGAGAGTCGTGGAGGACATTGGGTCCGACACTTGTGATGAGTAGCCATCTCGCCCGGCACGGACGAACACAAGGTGTTACCAATGCATGAGCAGGCTGAATTAGACTGGTGCCGGCGTGGGGACGGTCGTGAGCCGCCTTGCAACGAAACGAACAGTCGGCACATGCCTTAACCCCGAAGCCTTCGCGCGTCTTTCGCTGTTAACTCCATCGGCCACGATGAGTACAAGGATGACTCTTCGGCTTCAATGCTGTTTTACAGGTAGTATTCTTTTGCGGTCATAACCATTCTTTTGCATTTCAAGTATGCACAGCAAGTTGACACCTAATTGCACTTGATCGTCTTTCCACCCGGTCATGGAGGACCCTGAAAAGACCCTAGGCCAGGGTGCGGCCATATCGAAAGACGAGTCGGAATCTCCAACGAGTCTCGTGAACTCCATCGACGACAGTCAAGATGCTGTGCCCACCGAGGTGCCAACGCCCACACGTTCGATCATCGTTGATTGGGATGAAAATGATCCAGAAAATCCCCAGAACTTGTTAGTTCTACTGTCAAGACGTTCAGAAAACCGCTAAGCCATCGGTACAGCCCACGATCGAAGAAATTCCTCATAACCTGCACGTTCGCTGGTTTAACTCTCACGTTTACCTTCGGCTCGTCTATCTTCAGCGCTGCTACCTTGCAAACCTCGGAACGATTCGACGTCAGTCCAGAGGTCATGATCCTGGCGACATCACTGTACCGTGAGTCCGTCCGCTTCGGTTGACCGATTTCTTACACTTAGTTGTGGCCTCCTCCAGTACGAGGCTTCTATGCTAACAGGGTTGTTCCTATAGTCGTTGGCTTTGGCTTCGGCCCTATCATATTCGGGTTGGTTTGCGCCATATGCTGTGCCTACGATGATACTGATTGATTTCTACAGGCCAATGTCCGAACTGTACGGCCGGAAGATCCCTCTCTTCTTCGGCTTCGTCGTATTCGCCATCTTACAGATACCGGTTGCGGTCGCCACCAACCTGCGGACTGTCATGATCTTTAGGTTTCTACAGGGTCAGATGCTAAGACGCTTACAACACTATCAAACAGACTACTGACACATGTTCAGGACTCTTCGGATCATCTCCGACGGCGGTCATTGGAGGTGCCCTTGCGGATTTTTGGGATGCCAGGGAGAGGGGGTTTGCAATGCCTTCTTTCGCAGGAACGCTCTTTGCCGGACCGATTTTTGGACCGATTGTGGGTGCTTTCATCGTTGATTCTCACCTTGGGTGGAGGTGGTACGTTGATTCGTCTACCGAGCTTCAAGCTGGCCAGCCTGGCTTACTGTCGTCAGGACGCAATGGATCACGTTGATACTCGCGGGTTTCTTTGGCATCATCGCATTTATATGTGTCCCGGAGACATACGCTCCCGTTCTTCTATCTCGCAGAGCCAGCCGACTACGACGTGATACTGGCGATTGGCGGCTTCATGCTAAACACGAAGAACGAAAGGTCGACTTCAAGGAGATTACGACCAAGTATCTTGCTCGGCCAGCAAAGATGATGGCCCTTGAGCCGATTCTGGCGCTTTTTACTGTCTATCTATCGTTCGTCTTTGGTGAGTCTTCAGCGTCAATCATACTGCAGACGGCCGCACTCTAAATCCATTCCCAGGCTTGGTATATCTCTTCTTCGAAGCGTACCCAGTCTCCTTCTCAGAAGAGCGTGGCATGAGCCCAGGAGTGGCCAGCCTGACATTCATCAGCATTCTTCTCGGAGTGTTCTGCGGATGTGCTCTGCTCGCCTTTACAACCACCACACGCCTTGCCCCGAACCCTCAGGAGGGACGATTCCAGGAGACTCGCTTGTTGCTTATGATTGCTGGAGCCGCGACATTACCTATTGGATTGTTTTGGTTGTAAGTGTCTCCCACACCATAGAGACTGCTTTCATTCCGTCTCAGCTTCCAATTACTGATCGATATCAGCGCCTGGACTTCGTTCCCAAGCATCAACCCGTGGCCTCAAATTATTGCCGGCGTTCCAATCGGTTTCAGCGTCATCGTCATCACGCTTCAAGGTCTCAATTATATTATTGATTGCTATACAGTCAATGCCAACTCTGCTCTGGCTGCAATGACCTTTGTACGCTCTTGGTTCGGCGCTGCCTTCCCTCTGTTCGCCGGCATCATGTTCCGCAAGCTGGGTGTAAGTACTTCTACTGGCAAGGCCGGAAGCTTTTGCTAATCGGGTGATTTGATTTGTAGGTTCCTTGGGCGACCAGCACGCTGGCATTCATTGCATGTGCTCTGCTTCCGGTGCCTGTCTTGTTTTACAAGTTCGGAGCGAAAATCAGAAGCATGAGCAAGTACGTACCGAATTGAAAAAGAGAACGGAGGAGTACAACGAATCGGGCTGTGAGGCATGCGATCAACTCTGCCAGGAATCAGTTGTTGATCTTGAGATGGCACCACGGACGACATATGCAAATACTTAGAATTCGGGATGGAGCAGCTCTATCTGCCCGTTCTCGACCATCAGCGCTATCCACGCTTGAGAAGAAGGGTACTGGGTGGGACCATCTACAGCTTGAAATCGCTAGGCCAGCCAGGATCCTTGTGGTTCTTCGAAGAGAATTGATCGCAATGCACAAAAATTGGTGTGCATGTCTACGCAGTGATGCCGATAAGGAGTGAACAGAGTCAAAATAAACACCGAAGACCTCTTTCATAAGTACAGTCCAAAGCTGCGACTCATCTCTCATCCTCACGGGTAAGCCATGCCAATATTGTATTCTTCCTCCATCAGTGAGAGGCTGTATGGCACGCCATCAGTCGAGGTGGTTCCGGTCCTGAGACCTTTAGCCTTGTCGTCCTGGCCATTGATGCCGGTGTGCCGATCTATCATGGTCCTAAGATCCCCGAGGGATGGTCGCCGGTCCGGATCGAACCTAACGCACTTTGTTGCAATCTTCCTCAGCGTCCCAGAATATCTGAGTATCAAGGGTGGTACGAGTACGGGCTCCGCCTGTGGCCTGCGGAAACGAGGTCGGTATGGTGCACCCATCAATCGAAAGAGGACCAGTCCGAGTGCAAAGACGTTGGTCCACTCTCCGAGTTGCCAGATGTTCTTGGGCCACGCCGTGTGATGTTGTTCGTAAACGAAACGCATCTGTTCAGGAGATTGCCACTGTTCGGTCCCTGAGCCTACAAACAGAAGAGCAAAAAGGTTAGCGAGTGCTTCAGACATGATAAGGTTTTGCTCATAGGATGATGGGGTACCATTGTTGTAAGCTAGAGGATTGTTTTCGTCGTCGTCGTCGGTCATGATAGCTAGGCCAAAGTCTGCCAGCATGGCATGAGGATAGTTGGGGAAATCAGAATTGGGATCCGGCGCATCCAACAGGATGTTCGGGTTCTTCAGATCACGACTACGGGAGAAGAACGGTGTATTAGTCAACGCTCTGGACCAGACGCGACGAGCCCTCCAGCGTGCGGTCTCTCGCAAGCACCTTCGTGTCCGAAAAGGGATACTGTGCTTTGACTTACTGGACGATGTTTTTCCAATCTTTCTGCTTGGAATCTCTTTGAGCGTCACCGTACTCCAGTAGTAGCAATGCTGAGACCATGTCGTTAAGTATCGACCAGATCGCGGGCTATTAGCAGGACAGAAGGGCTGCCGTTAGTCTGCGTTAAATACATTTGAGGTGGCGTGTATTAAGCTTACCTCAGGAATGAACTCGTGTCGTTGGATAAGATCATCCAAGTCTCCCTGAGGACAAAAGCCCATGTCTGCGAGCATCAACGTTAGCCGCGGTATCACAACCTTCTCCTAGAGGAAGACTCACATATGCGGTACCACAGATCGTTGTCTCTCCGTTGATGTGCTCTGTAGGCCACGATGTGAGAAGATCCATTGCGTCCTTGCTCTGTCAATAACTGCATCTATGCGATGATTAGCCGCTGATCTCCTGTATTGGCTCAGCATACGCACGATCTTGATCTCGATATGCTGGTTACTTGACATGTCTTTCGCATCTCCAAACCACTTTGTCCAATCAGTCCACGAGCCGTGGGGGCAAAAGTTATCCTTGGTCGCCACTCGGTCCACGATCTTCCCTTCATGTACCTTGAGCCACAGCTGCACAAGGCCAAAGCCGCCGCTCCCCAGATACTCGGGCTTAGCAATCCATTCATCTTCGTCTTCATCATTTTCATCATCAATCAGTTTGTGTAGGAACTTTCCTCCTATCTCCTTGTTGGCGAAATAGCGGTGCGCGATCTTCCTCGCATCACCACTTTTGTCGTAAGGAAAACCTTCTTCAGTGTACGTCCCGCCTTCAGAGTTCTCGGAAGACTTATCGCTAGTAAAGTCAGACGAGAGTGGCGAGGATGGCTCGCCTGTGTCACCCTCAGGTGCCGACTCAAGAGGCAGTTGAGAAACGCCACTGGCGACAACATCACCCAGAGCGGCTCCAAGTGGAGGTGCGGCCGGCGGATAGCTCTGCGGTGAAGTGGCTGCATTAACACCGTCTCCTTCGCCGAACGCATCCAACCCTGATCCATCGTTTCGTGCAAGCTGAGCGTACGCACGCTGTGCCAATCGACCAGAGGAAGGGCCGGCGGGATCTTCGGGCGAGACTTCGGAGCTCCGCGATGGCGAAGCCGCCGGTGCTGTTGCTGGTGCTGTTGCTGGTGCTGTTGCTGGTGCTGTTGCTGGTGCTGTTGCTGGTGCTGTTGCTGGTGCTGGTGCTGTTGCTGGTGCTGTTGCTGGTGCTGTTGCTGGTGCGGCTGGAGCGGCTGATACTTGCGCTGGTACTTGCGCTGGTGGCAGGGCTTGCTGGACTGTTGCTGCTGGTGGTATTTGTGCTTGCGCTTGCAATTGCGCTGCGCCGGCATTAGGAGGAGCTGTGCCATCCCGAAGTAAACCATCCCCCATGTTCGCAGCCACAGCGTTCCTCGCCTCCAGCCGTTGCGCTCGTGGATCAAGTCCCGTCCATGTGTTCACGATCTCAGGACGAGTTTTGGTTGTGATACGTAGTTGCCAGTTGATGTAGGCTGTTTGATTTGCAGCCATGGCTGAGTGGTGTCTGTCGCTTCAACCTGCTCCGCGAAATTGCTGCCAGGCGTCAACCACAGATACCGATGGCTCACAAGTGTACAGGCAACCATATTTGCTGAGTGCTGCTCGAGAGATCTCTTTGTTCGACGTGCCGGATGCGTCTGTTGTACCAAATGATGAAGTGGGCGAGCTTGGGGCTCCTTTGTCTTTGCAGAATGAATTGTGTTGAAGCGCTGTGTCCTAGCAAATAAAGAGCAATAAACCTCTCGACGATGCTGTAGGCCATAGTAGATACAAGGGGGGGGGGGGGGGGGACAGCAGCGCGGCAATGGCCGGGCTCGCGGAGAAGACAGGAAAGATACGATGGCGATTCATCGAAATGTCAGACAGCAGCAGTTCTCCGTCTTCAAATCGAGGCCTGTACAGCCGTTGCTGGCATTTCAAAGCTGTGCGCCTCTGGGAGAACTTCTCGCCCTGCACTTCGGATTTTCCGTCATCCGCGTTGACTCAGACCACCACGTCTTTTGGAGGCGTCGAGAAGGATGAGTGACCCTCTCGAACTTCGTGTCGAGTCCAAAACACCTTGGGTCGCTTCATATTAGGCGATACCGTGTCGGAAAGAAGTTCTCGGCGTGTCGATGATGCATTTCCCCTCATCCTCTCCGGCAAGGTAATTCTGCGACTCCGACAGCCTGGACGTCTGCTTTGTCGGTGCTTGGCAAAACGGAACAGTCCAGTTTCCAGTTTCTTCACAGTTGGCATGAGAAGTACTGTCCCTTCTTCGGTGCGGATAGTTCCCGCGATCCGTAAATCTCGATGCAATTGCAATGCTTGAGCACAACCTTCCTGCTTGGCACCGGTACCGACCCGGAAACTAGTGTTCTCTCAGTCAGAGCAGCAGGATACTTAGGTGCCACTGCTCTTTGATGCTTGGTACCCTTCATGGCCTGCTAGATATTGGTATTGTTGCGCGACATCTTGTCGTTGCCCCTCGACGGCTCTGAGACGTATGTAGCGAGTTGATCGTTCCACTTTTGAGGAGTCAGTAGTGCGAATGATGCTAGCGAAAAGCCAGTGAGTGGCGGGCACCTTGCGCGAGCTGAGGAAGACGACGGAGCTGTTCCCGTCACTGTCGTTGCCGTCTCGCTTGGTGCGCTGGCCGACGAGCACCACGAGTTGCTTGGTGAGCCAGTGTCGCTTAGACTAGGTGCTGGATCGCCATGTCTCTCGGACATGTTAGCTTCCACTCAGCATGTGATGGGCTGGGAAGCGCCATACTTTGACTTTGTTCGGTGTTCGATTGGAACTCGTAGTGATGGGAGGGTACAGTCGGTGTTGAAATCGTTGAAGGTGAACTGAAGCTATTTGCACGGGAAGAGACGGAGGTGGAGTTCTTACCAGGAACCATCCCTCTCCAAGTATCGAGTATGACAATCTGGCCATCTTGCGGATCTATCTCGCAGCGTGTCATGTCGGGGGAGGTCAGCCACACGTCGTTACACTGGAAGGAGAGGAGACGTACCGTATTGCGACTGTCTGTTGGAGAGGGCGGAACCTGATCAAGCTGTTTCTCAATCTAAAGGAACATCTCATCAATGGCAGGACCGAAGAACTCGGCAATCTCGGTGCTATCGACATTTCCCAAGGTCAGCATTGCAGTATGAGGCTTCACACCGCTTTTCTTACCCAGATTTGGAAGCGCTCCAGAGTGGCCGAAGCGGAATCCCAGCTGTCGATAGTCATTGTGATTCGGCGTCGAAGCTCTTTTGGCGTACCCGTAAACTTATGTTTCACGCCGTCAAACCAGGTCATGGCCTCATGGCGGAACTCCACGGGTTGAAGACCCAACGCCCTGCACAAAGCTTCGAGGCCACCCTCTTTAGCAATCTTTGGGTGATACGCCAACTAGTCGAGAAATCGAAAGGTGACATCTTGAGAGCCGCATAAGGCACCTGGATTGTCATCAGCTTGGTTGATTGACAAAGGACCTCGACCGCAAAGTTGACTTGCCATCAGGTGTCCCGACTTGGAACAGCTTGACTTGAGCTCCATCTTCAGGATCGTCGCCGAGTCTAAAGGTCACAAAGTCCCCCGTACCGCCTCCAATGTCCGCCACAAGAACGATGTCTCCGATCTGGAACGAAGCCGACGCCAAGCTTCTGAGGCCGTGGGTGTAGAACGCGGTCGCACACCGGGATTCATGGACGGTGTCAACACTAGCGCACCCGGCAGCGCGAGCAGCATCGGTCAACATCTTATTGACCACGCTGTCCCACATCTGGACGCAGTGTCAGTCGCAACGGCTATCAGCTCTTGCCCGAATCGAATCTGGTTGGCTCACCTGAGGAACACCGATGAAGAGGTGCACTGGCACGCGACCGATCTCGTCTTTCGACATGGAAGAGTAGGTCTTCGCTACTGCAATCTTCTCCGTGGCGTATCCGATCACACTTCTTAGATACGCTGCAAGAAGATCGTCCAAGTTATAATCATTTCCGAGCTGTTTATCGACAATGACACTCTCCTTGGCCTTCGATTGTGGAGTGTGCCCGTCGTAGAGAGCCAGCTTCCAGAGCTCGACCACGTCTTTCTGCTGGATGATCCCGTTGTTCAGAGCTGCTTGGACATGCTGATGTCATTAGCATCGACTGATGTCAGAATTTCTTGTAATGGAAAAGAATGGAAAAGCATACCGGCCCCCAGTAGAACTCTCCGTCGGCAGCAAATGCGACAGCCTGGGTGGTGAATGACTCGGACCCGAAATAGAGGTCATGAATGGGACCCAAGACCTCTTTACCCGCAACTATAACGATTATCAGCGATGGTGTGTGGCGAAGTGCACATAACAAAGATTTTCACAGTGGGTCCCGTCGGTGTGGAAAGACAAAAGCAAAAACCGGCAGGAACATGATTCGCATTCATACCTGTGGTAACATCTCGATGGGCAAGCGCGAGCGTCGTTGTCCCAGGATCGATGCCAATCTGAATAGCATTGAGTACTTTTCCAGGTCCGGTGCTCCTTTTCCCAGCGTGATTCGCGAAGGGTAGCTGCGACCTGAGACCCGTGCTGGAATCGTCGTCGCTCTCCGGTTCACTCGTCACTGTACTCGGATGAGAGTCTAGAACCGACAACAGGTCCGATGCTGCGCTGCGAGCTCTCTTGGTTCGTCGTCTGTCGCTCGGTATACGTTCTGGACGACTGCGTTTGATCCTGGCCGCCGGGGACTCCACGGCCCTCTTCGAAGGGCCAGTTGTACTCGAGCTGTATGGTGATGATCTAACGGAGACCATGGTGCATGGATACCTGAATGAAGATGTCCAGAGTGGCTTCAGAAACCGTGTCCCAATGTCAGAAATGGCGGGTGGTGAATGAGCCTGCGGCGTCGTCTTTTCCGTGTATCGAACGCACCGAGCTGGAAGTGTCTTGGTACGGTTCGTTGCATAAATCAATGTGGGACGCATCGTTCGGAATCCCCAGTGATGGCAACTTTCGATCGATGTTTGTTTCACTGCAGGAGCTGTTCCGCACGAGCGGCAGCATACTTTGAGCAAACGGAAGCAAGTCAGTCTCGAGCCCGAGAACGATCGATTGGATTAATCAGATGTCGATCTCTCCCAAGCAGCCGGTTCCAGTCGCATATTTTAGTCTTGTCTGTTGCTTGTACGACTCCCGAGGTGTGCGTTTTGCGACCTGTCACACTCTGGCGCACTTGCACTTCCGAGCCGAACGCCCCGTACTCTGGAGAATAGCGTAAAGCAGTCCACAATAGCACACTGCTCTCTTCGTTTCCCGCCCGTCCGACAACCCTCAAGCTCTAGAGCACAGCATGCCTAGAGGCCGTGGCATAGACCCTGGTCGAGCATCTGCTATGAGACAAATTCTCGATCGGATCGATCAGCAACAAGGCGAGCTCAACACAACCGTAAGCCAGAATGAGCTTGTTGCTGAAGTCTGCGAACACCATCCAATATTTTACAAGAAAGAGGTAAAAAGAGGCCAGACACTGTTCGGAAAAGCAGAGTATCAAAGATCCATGGCCTCCATCGCGGACAGATACGTCAGCGAGGTGTCGACGGTGCGACGTCCTCACAAAAGCTGAGCAAATTGTGGCTGTTGGGAAGCAAGGCTCTCCGTCGAAAAGGGAAGCGAAAGCTTGAGATGGTCAAGCGAACAGAAGGCATTCCCAGCGACGAGGGTGACACCACAGCGCAAACGGCGGACGTGACCAACCGTAGGAGAAACGCTTTGGTCGCCGATCCAGTGATATGTGACCGTCCCGATGAATCGTTGGAGGCTGTGACAGACGAGGTCCGAGGAGCGCAGGCCGAAGTTGATAATTGCCAGCCTGGAACTGAATCATTCTCAGCATCCATCAGACAAGATATCGTTGTTGGCGAAACTCCAGATGTGTTCTTGCCAGGCGGCTCCGAACGAGCGCTTCTCAAAGATGGTCAAGAGTGTCCAGCGCAGTCAACAGAGCCCCTTGCCTGTGTGGTTGAAGCTCTTGGTGGGGGAGACGAAGCAGAATCAACAGCAAATGCTGAAGATACGGTCTCGAACAATCGAAGCGCAAAGTTTCATCTTCGCCAGCTGATCAGAACGTCCGCGGTCAAGTCATCCAGAACGATTCCGGCCTTCACAAACGGCAGGCAAGTCAGGCAGCAGCGAGAGCAATTGCATGTCAAGGCAACGATGCAACAGGATCCGCATCGGACAAGAGCACAAGCCATACCATCGCCCAGACCCCTTCGGCCCAACGAAGACGCCATACTGTGGGGGACAATCAAACTTCAGCTGCGACCACGGCCGGGGCTAGGAAACGCAAAGCTGTCGAGCAGCTTTCAGAAGCGTCCGGAGCCAAAGCGCGAGAGGCGAGCAAGCTCCCTGTATCGTGGACGGCAACGCAGGATGGTCTGGATCCAAAGATGTTCCCGTCGCTTCCAAGTTTGTCCGACAAGACGGTCAAAACGCATCACGGCGCTGTGTGGCAAGGCATCCTGAGCCTTTCTCACAAATACTTCCAAGACACCGGCATCGACCCCAGCAGCCGTCCTGAGTTTTGTCGTGTGCCCGAAGGCCAACTCCAAGCCCTGTACCAACAGCCCTTTGGCGAACGCTGGCAAGCATACGTGTGCGAAATGGTGCATCTCGAAAAGCTCAAGGCCGTGGGTGTGATCCAAGGCTGCATCGGGGCCGCCATCAAGCGTATGGTCTACGACCCGGAGGATTTGCCCTAGTTGAGTGCAAGCAAGTTTTTAAACATCGCCAAAGGTCATGCTCCTTACATTACGCAGCTTATGCGTTACCATGAAGCACAACACACCTTCCCTGAGATTGCTTTGCTTGCTGAGCAGACCATGCTGGCCGATCGGAAGTTTCAACAAGAAGTCATTCGCGCAGAGGCTGAGCGCCTTGCTGGCGAGCTTTCGTTGACACTTGAGCCTCAGCTGTTGAAGCTCGGCGTGCGAAAGACTGCAAAGCAAGCAGACGCGCGAGCATTCTGGCAACAATGCCAAAGTGATTTGGTGGACATATTCCAGTCAGCTCTCGTTCTAAAGGGGCTGCTTCTGGCGGCTCCGGATGAAAGCGCTCTCGAATGGGTGGCAAGAGGAGCGGAGGTGGACAGAAATACCATGGTGGAGGCGAACAAGGGCCGGGAGCCGTTTGAGGTACTCTGGTGCATTTCTCCGGTGGTGCGGGTTGGTTCAAGTCCGGAGCAGGAGTGGCGGGTGGTGTCTCCGGCGACGGTCCAATCGATCAAGAAGTCAGAGTCTGAGAACTGAGGCGGGACAGATGAGAGTTGCTGGCCCGGTGCTGTTGCGCTGGATCCACTTAGCTCTAGCCACATATTGCAATGACCACATTGGATGAGTTGATTTTTGGTGCATAAGGCATCAGCGTGTGATGTCGCTTGTGCATGTTGTTCGGCGAAAGATCTCGAGGCGAGAAGTTGGAAATGGACTTGGAAGTAGCGAAGGACGCAGATCGCTCACGTGATCAAGCAATGCAACCCAGTGAAACGTTCACCTCTACCATTTGGATCAAGAGAAGACGATACGTGTAACGTGAAGAGAACGATATTGCAAGCATTGCAGTAAACTACAACCAGCTGATTTGCACAAATACGAACTGAACAGCATGATTACATGTATCCAAAAGCCCAAGACAAGCATCAGCATTCATCACTGTGTATCCATTTTCTTTCCCAAGTCACGAACTCCCATCCCATCCCAATCCCGTATGCTTGATTACCAAAATCGCCCAAGACCCATTTGATCGATGCGTGGCCAAGATATCCATCAATACGAAACCCTTTCTCTTGTCAAGTCAACGCTTAAGCACCGTAGGTCGGGGCGGCGGTGGGCTCCGAGTAGGCTGGTG
Organism: Saxophila tyrrhenica; assembly: GCF_035928015.1. Lineage (NCBI taxonomy): Eukaryota > Fungi > Ascomycota > Dothideomycetes > Mycosphaerellales > Extremaceae > Saxophila > Saxophila tyrrhenica. Next base: position 369,550 of record NW_027041738.1, on the reverse strand, counting down.
GGGCGGAAGAGTAGCCAGCCGGGGCCGAGGAAGAGTAGGCTTGAGCGGCGGAAGAGTAGCCAGCCGGGGCCGAGGAAGAGTAGGCTTGAGCGGCGGAAGAGTAGCCAGCCGGGGCCGAGGAAGAGGTA